>NC_066623.1:63871435-64522107 GCF_025201925.1 Gopherus flavomarginatus
TGCTTTTCAAAACACAAAATACCATGAGGTTCTCCCACCCCGAAAACACAGGAGAAGTAGCACACAGGGGAAGAAGCAAACTCTTTGGAGCTGGGACAATTTCTTCATACCTAACTTTAAAATATAGCTGCTTTTTAAAAGAAAATTCAAGGACTTCTTTTAGTTTTTTCTCAAACTTTTTCAGTTTGGGGATTTCTGTTTCTTTTCAATAAAGTCTTGGGCACATCACAATCTGTGTTTCAGGACTTGCCTATGCTTTGCATCAATATGCACGACGTGGGGTGTAAATTCTAGTGCACACCAGTGTGTCACGCACTAACTGGCTGTGGGGACTCTGCTGTACACACTAAAAGTTCCCTAGGGTCCTTTGATGTCAATGTTCACTAACAAAATTTAGTGTGTGCCAGTGGGGGCCATGTGGCCACTTAGTGCATGACATGCTTGTGCACTAGAATTTACACCCTACTTGGTGCGCACTAAAGCACTGTGTACAGAAGCCCTCTCTTTCCCCATCTGTACAATGCGGATGACAGTATAGTATTTACCTATCTCACTGGTGTTGAAGCTAAAATTCATTGTTTAAGATGAGCCATGGGGTCTTTGGATGGAAGTTGTTATATAAATGCAAAATGTGTGTGTCCTGTACAAGACTCAAGAGGGACAGTCAGGATCCACAGACAAGTATGCTGCTGTCTGAGCCAAAAAGGTGCAATAGCTGAGATAAACCTGTCATAGAAGTGGGTTCCTTTCTTCATGTTGTATGTGTCTTGCAAAGGATACAGTCCATTTTTGTCAGCAAAGCAGATTAAAAAAAATAGGGCAAGAAGTACTTTATGGTATCAACAAAATATATATGAAAATAAAGGACAAGACTCCCAGCTAGTGTAAATTGGTGTAGCTCACCAACTTAGACGAGGTGAGAATGTGGCTGTAATGACATGGCCAGCCCCTTTTAAAGGCCTGGGGGCCAATCAGCCCTGTTCTGCTACACCCGTGCTAAGTAGTGGTAGTGGACTTGAGAAGAGGTAAGCCCAGCAGTTAAAGGTTGACTGAAGAGGACAATAGACAGAATGCTCCTACCTGGTTGAGGGCCAGGAGCTCTCTGAGGACTATGGCTGGCCAGGGCACTTTATAAAAGGGTGGGCATGGACTGGACTGTTGGGTAGACCTAAGCCCAGGTGCCTGTTGGTGGGTGTTGAAGCAGGCTGTTGCAGTTGGGGCCACCATATAAGGAAGGGGGCTGGATGCTAAACCAGGCTGGGATGAAGATTAATTTGTTCTGTGTTTTTTGGTTATCCATGGACTCAGTTGCCATGGAAGAGGCTGAACTCTTTAAAGTGGGTTGGCCAGAAAACTGAGTCATATGTATGGTTGGAGTAGGTCAAAGAGCTTGGTGGGGAAGCTGAGGTAGAATGGCTGCAATGCCACAGTATACCCTGATGGGGGTGCTCTAGGATGGTGAGTTTTGTACAGATGGTGAGTTTTGTACAGTGACCTAATGTTTTTCACTGAAAAGTTATTTCTGAGCCCTATTCTGGTGGCAGTCATCTAAAAAGTGACTTTGCTTTGATTCCTTCAGTATGAGAACTCAGTCTCTAAGACTGTGTAAACTCTTTCCCTTGTTGTTTTTAGGATGGTTTTAATAAGAGGAGAAAGAATTTTGTTGTGTAAACACTAAGCATAGCAGAACAGGAATCTTTCTATATAAATGATTAAACCTGAAGCCACATGAGAAAGGGATAAAAGCTTTCGCTGCAGCATTAGATTGAATTTCTCATCAATTCAGTTCACAACTGAATTTCAAGTCTTCTGACTTTGAATCAAGAACATTGCTTATGAAATAGCAGTGTTGTATTGTATAATAGGATCCTAACAGCCATACAATGTTCTAAATTATCACTAGGATTACATGAGTCAATCATTTTAATCTTAGCAATTAGTTAAATTACTGAGTAATATTATCAATGCCAATACTGATCCCTTGGTCATAATTATAGGGTGGTATTAAAATAAGACTTTTTCCCAGAGGAAGAACATTCTATATTTAGACTTTGATTCTGCAGTCAATCTACTAGCACAGACACCCTTGAACCTAGAATCAAGCCCATTGTATCAAATGAGTCTTTATGCAGATGCAGGGGGCCAGTACTACTAGATTCTACTGCAGGACTGGGGACCTAAAAACTAGATGTGGCTCAACAGGTGATGTTAGCAAACAATAGGGAGGAGTGGAAATAGGAGAAAGGAAGGACCAGTGAACAATAAAAGATAGTACGGTTACTCTAGGTTTGTCAGGTGAATGTCATCTGAATGTATGAACACAAGCTTCACATAATTCTCTTTTCTTTATATTCCTTTTTTCTCCTCCCACCAGCTCATTTGTATCTAAATTCCCATCCTTCCCCAGCCACTGACCACCTCCTATTTTTATATATTTATATAATTTTGTTACATTTTAATATTTCATTGTTTTGAAAAAATTGTTTCAGCAAATGATTTTCTTTGTAGTTAAATGCCCTAAATTTCTTCTTCTGTTTTCCCTCCAACTCACTTTTCCTCTCCACCTATGGCGGGCAGCCAGACAATATTCTAGGCTCCTTATTTTCCTTCCCAAATCTACATCTGTGCAGCTCATGGCAGAGTGATATGAAAGCATGAAGGCATGATAGCACATCTCTGGCAGCAGACCTGAGTGTTTCTGCTTAACCATGGCTCAGGCTTTACCTCTGGAGTTATGGCTCCTGGGCTGGGACTTGGGATGGTGGGACTACATACAACTTTCCCTGCACCCCTCACACTACTAGTTAGTCTTTAGTCCAGGGACTGGCATGTGGGGGTGTGTGGGGAGGAGGAGAGGTACAAGATAGTTCTCAGGCTAACCTGTTTCCTCTCTAGTATTGCTGTGTCTCCAGCAGATGCCTCTTGCATTCTTCTAAGGCTCAGGCTGGGGGTGATGGCTGGGCTGCAGTGGTTCCTGTCTATCTGGATTTGGGGCCCTGGAAACATTCTCTGCTGTGCAACTGGAGCCCAGGAAAATGGGGTGGTGAGCCTAGCACAGCCCTCTGCTACTGCTGCAGCATCTCCAGCCTATAAAACGAATTTCCTCTCTTGAGAAAGACCATTCATTTTAGTCATTGCAGTATAAATCAATTTCTTTCTTAGAGCAAAAGTGCTTGTGCTCTTTTCTAATGTGGATCACATCTTATTTTTACACTTCTCAGTTTGTCCTGTGTCATTACTTATAACTAAGGCTAAGATTTTGTCATGGTTATTTTTAGTAAAGTCATGGATAGGTCACAGGCAATAAGCAAAAATTTATGGAAGCCGTGACCTGTCTGTGACTTTTGCTGCTGTAGCTCCATGGTTTTCCCCACCACCATGGTGGCTGGGAGCTGTGGGGTTCCCATTCTGCCCGTGGCAGCTGGAAGCTGGCGGCGGGCAGAAGCGCTCTCCATCCATGATGTCTGGGAACTGCAGGTTCACTGTATTTCCCAAAGAGAAAACAGGACGCCCACAGATGATTGCCCAAGGTGCCCCTGACCCCATCCTTCCTGAACCCTCAGGAGGCCCCTGAGGAGGCTGTCGCCTGTTGCTGGAACCTTGCAGGGGGCTCCATGAGGAGGCTGTTGCCTGTTGCTGGAACCATGATGGGACCCTGCTGGCTGCCACCCCAGTTCCTCGGCCCCTGAGGCCGAAGCAGAGAATGTCACTGAGGTCTCTGGAAGTCACGGATTCCGTGAGTTCCATGACCTCTGTGACATAAATGTAACCTTGCTTATAATAAAATGCATAAGGGTGTCCGGTTCTTAGCAAGCATTCTCTGAGTCATCTAACCCTACTGAAGATATTTCAGGACTTCTTCCAAAACAAAAACTGTGATAAACCACCATCTGGTATTGGAATAAATGAACCATTACCAAGTTCCAATGTTTTAATTGTGAACCCTCTCCAGCAGTGTGTTTTGGTTTCTACTTGTTTTCTTACTGTGGTAGGGAGAGATTAAAGAAGTGGAATTGGTTATCTCCAGTTGCAAGGTTTTTAGTGTATACACTTACATTTCAGCAGGTTATTTCAATATAAATATTTAAAGGATAAGAAAAACTTCCCGAACTGATTGTATGGCTATTTTCAAAGAAGCCACTTCACAACTCGTGGAACTTCTGTGTAATGAAAGCTCCCAGCTGTGAAGCATTGGAGTACAGCATGCTATCAAAAGATAATTGCTAGGCAAAATAATCAAATGCACTAGTGCCATGTCTTCTGTTCTGTCTTTGTTAGATTGCTGCGTGGCTGGGCAGAAATCTTCTAAACCACTATCTCCCCTCCCTGTTCCCCAAAATGTCAAATGTTGGACATACTTTTCTTTGGGATTTTCTTGTACCGCATGCACTGACCTTTATTTTAAAGAGTGAGTGCAGAGAGCACCTCATTGAACAGTCATGTCTACATGGCTTGTTTGTCTCCAAATGATGTATCATTCTGCAGTTACTAATTTAAGATGTGTGGACTAACAAAAGAGCAGGCCACGTCGGCACAATATTCCTCCTTGCAGCTTTTGCGTCTACTCCATTGCACGGATTTTAGCTTGTTTGAACTATTGCAAGCCCTGTGCAGACAGTAAGACTTCCAGTTTTAGAAAGAAGCCCCTTCTAATTTTTCCATAATGCTTATGTATGAATGTTGAACAACCAGGAGCTGCTCTAGACATTTCACCGCCCCAAGCATGGCGTCATGCCGCAGGGGGCGCTCTGCCGCTTGCCGGTCCCGCGGCTCCGGTGGACCTCCTGCAGGCGTGCCTGCGGAGGGTCCGCTGGTCCCATGGCTTCGCTGAGCGCCCCCCGCGGCATGCCGCCCCAAGCACACACTTGGCGTGCTGAGGCCTGGAGCTGCCTCTGTGAACAACAAAAAGAAGCACCATGTAATATATTGAGTAAAATTCTTTGATGTGACTCTCTAGTTGTAAATGGGGTCACCTCCAGTAAAGACACTCTTCTCTCTGCTAGTTAAGAAAAGTGGAGTCATTATATTAGCTTTGAAATTCAATATATGGAAAATAACAGAGTTTATTTTTGCGTTTGTCTGTACTTGCTAACCTACTATGACTTTGGTCTGTGAAATAAGAGAAACATTTAAATGCTTTGAAAACCTAATGGTTACACCTTTTTCTTTTTGCCTAGTATGAGTACTCTTCTAGCTCTATTCTTTAGTTCGCTTTTTAGACTGAGAGTCAGATTCTCCGATTTGTAAATTAACATAGCTTCAATGAAGTCAAGACAGTTATGACAATTTATCCCAACTGAGAATCTAGCCCTGAATAGCTAAATGATTTCCTGAATAAATACTATGAACATTTGAGCACTTAGTTTAAGAAGACAACTTTTGTCTCTTATAATCGGACATCTTGAGCTCTTGTCTATTAAAATCAGAGAGTTGCAATTGTTTTTGGAGGAAAAATGTGTGCTGATCCTTGACCCCTGTTTTAATTTGCTCCAGGACTTGCTTGTTCGATATGTGAACTGTGCAGGATCGTTCTGTGATGACTTTTTTTTTAATTGTCTGGTTTATTGCCTGTGGCTTGTTTGATTTTTTTTTTTTTTTTTTTTGGCAAAGAAGCATTTGATTGTTTGGGATTAAGGGCTTCCACCTTCTTTGTTGTGCTGTTACACAAGCAACGGTAAGAGCAGGCAAACAGAGGCTTAGGGATCCTGCAGGGTAGAATTTCATTATAGTGTGCCAGCCATGTACACTATGTCTTCAAAGGTGGTGATGTATGGTTTAAACGGAAGATCTGGCCCTCTAAACTGTTAGTGTGCATGTTAACATATGCAACACGTAGCTAGAAACTGCAGAAGCAGGGAAAACTCCTTCTGGCAGCATGTCCCATGTGCTGGTTTCATGGCTGTGTACCTGCTCCTTTCACCCTCCAGGCAGTGCTGGATTTGACACTAGACCTCCACAGCAAGTTAACGATTGAAACCATCCATTGGTTACACAGAAGAATCAACTTCTGCTGTTCATATGTGCTTCATGATCTGGCTATGTTTTGAAGCAGCAATTGTAAGAGAACAGAACAACAAGTCAGGATATGAATGTCACTTCATCTTAGTCCGTTCAGCACAATCTGTTTAACTGAAGTGACATCTGGTCAGATTCGATCTTTTAGGGTGCATTTCACTATGGACCCATCTTGTGCTATGCCAATTATTATACCTGGGCCTTGAGTTTGTGAGATCGTATCGTCAGACAACTATGTAAAATATTAATGGGCTTATTGGCAATATGTATCTTTAAAAAATCTGCTTTTATCAAACGAAGCCATTTTGGGGGATTATAACAGCGGGGGAGATGTTAAATTTGCGTTTAGTTTAGTTTTTGATAACTTTAACAGCCAAGCTGATTTTTTTTTAGCACAATTATAAATCCTGACTTTTTTTTAATGGAAAAAACCAATCCTAGTGCTCAAATTTCAATGTGGACCATGCGTCTGTCGAAATGGGTATACGCCCATGAAAGCTTATGCTCCAATACTTCTGTTAGACTTTAAGGTGCCACAGGACTCTTTGTCACTTTTTACAGATCCAGACTAACACGGCTACCCCTCTGACTGTGGATCATTGTTTGTCTAGTGGTTAGAACAGGGGAATGCATTTCCAGGTACACAGATTATGTTTCTGGCTCTGTCATTGCCTTATGGTGTCACTCATCCTTGCTGCACTTCTGTTTTAACTATCAGTAAAATGGGGATAATACTTACTTCCCTCATACTTTGTGTGAGGCTTAATTAACTTTAATTTTAAATGCAACCTTTTGTATACCCAGTGGTCATGGTTATATTGTGGTTATATAGATTACTTTTTTTTTAAAAAAAGGTATAAAATGCCTTACATTTGTACACTTTTAGTGATGAAAATTGAAATAAATTTGGAAGTTCAGTCATAAATTTACAGTTTTCTGAATGTAAAGATTAGCTTCTGCTACTTGTAATAAATGATTTAGGGTTTTTGGATCTTAAAGTAGATTGGATCTATGTATTCTACTAGAGATTACTGATATACCCTTAAATGAGCTGTGTCTAAGCAACTGAAAAAGGCAACATCCTACACTTTCCAGTTAACACCTGAAGAACCCCAGAGTATATAGGTACGTTGGACTGCGTGACATTTTGTTGTTGTTATGTAGAGGTAAAAATCCTAAGGCCATCTTGGATCCTTTAAAGGACAAGTATGCATCCATTTTGTAAACCCTTCTTGTCCCCTCCTCATTCTGAATTTGGCGTCTTTTTATGTTTTGGCGGGAAAAGATGGTTACAGTCATCAGCTAATCTGCTCAGCAACCTTGTGCCTATATAAGGGTGGTGCTCAGATTAGATCAGCACTCCCCGCCAGAATGGCAGAGTCTTGTTGCTAGCTGAGGCAGAGCAAGTGGCTGAGGGTTAATAGGGTAGGCCATTCACCCCACAAGGGACATCTTAAAGAGGGAATATACTTACCTACACGCACCTAATCCATCCCTGATAATGATCATTTGTCCCACGCACGATGATGCAGGTAAAGGGAGGGGGAGGGACTTAATTACCTGAATACTCTCATTTACCTATGAAGGTGCTCATCTGGTTCTGCCTTGAGGTCCTATCTCCATCTGAGGGATCCGGCCATCCTATCGTGCTGCATCTATCCTGAAGAGGAGAAGACACCATCAAATCAAACTGCCAGGGATGGTAGTGTCATTGTTGTTTTGATCCCCGTATATAGATCCCTACTGATATAGCCTGCCTTGTTTTAGTATCTGTCTCACCTTGTTACCTGGGGAGTCCTTGCCACCCCATTAATAAATGTTGTTGTACCTTTATCCTTTCTGAGTCATATCTGGGAGCACAAACACCCGGTGATAGATATGAGAAGGGAGGCGAACCAGAGACTGAAACTCCTGACCTCTTGTTTTGGTTAACAGTTACAATTACATGTTTTTCCTAGATAAGATACAGTAATGTTGCATTTTGCTTTCAAGAGCCCTGGAATGTCTGTGGAGCAAATATTATAGACTCAATTCACTTTTTACATGTGCATCTGTTGAGGATAGCTAAAAAATTCACAGCTAGCCTAGGCTTATAGCATGAAAAGCTTGTCTAGATAATTATAATGCTAGACTATGTTCTGAGATACAGGTCAAATTCAATCCTATTGTAAGCAAGTGTAATTTTGGTGAGTTCAGTGGAGTTGTCCCTATTTACATCACAACTGACTTGGGCCCAGACACTCAAATGAAGGCTTTCCCTGCTGCAGCCCAATACTTAAAATGGGTCCTTCGGGTCATAAAAATATCCCCACCAGCAATCCTGAAGATATTTACTGAACACACACTGAATGATGAGCAGTGTGGGTAGCTCTGCCATTTTTGCAAAAATTCACAGCAGACCATGACTACTTTGTTCCTAATACAGTAATGGTGGAATCCTTGTCCACCATTACTGTCCTTTCATCATAAAAATATTCATCCAGATTCCACAGATGTACAAGTAGACACTGAATTTACCTTGATGATGGCAAACTTGGGTGCTGGGTAAACTCAGAAATGGTGAAGCCATTGCATGTTAGCAGGGTTTTGTTGTTGCTGCTGGTATAAATGATTTTTTGTACAGTAGCACTTTTCTTTATGTTCCCTATCTATTTGCTACCCCGGGGACAGCTCCACACCAGAGGGAGCAATAGTATGAGTGCTAGTGTAGCATGGAAGAACAGCCCTTTCATTTCAGGGATGGGTCTCCTCAGGTGGCTATGCAATTCCTCCATCTGGCGCATCTCTTTATGTCCCATGACAAGTCAGTGCATAGCTGCAGCTCCCCATTTAGGATAAGCTGTCCATCTACCTGGCTGTTCCAAATGGCACCCACAAAATCTCTATGCCCAATACCTGAGTTTAATGGTTAATGTGATCCTGAAGGGAGAAGACTAGGTGTCTGAATTTCTAGAAAAAAGATTTGTGGCCAAGAGGTGACTTCTCCAGCAACTATTTCTATTACATTATCCTTTTCTTCTTCAAGTTTTCCTACCACGCTCATTGTCTGAGCACCTCTGTGGAATAATGGAACTCAGAGCCTCGATGGATGCGTCACAGTCTCCCATTGTAACAAATATTTTTGACATAAAACTAACATCAACCTTCACAGCTCCTTTTAGTGAGCTAAAACACATACCAAATGATGAATTTTATGAGTCTCTTATTCTGACTGTGCAATACTCTTCATCATACTGTGCACTTTATAATAGTTTTAAATAAACAGTGCCACTTATTAACGTAAGCTGTGAATCACAACCTATTGTAGTATATTTTCAGACTTATTGGTCATTTTCCATAAAACTGATTAATTCATCCAGGATACGTTTCCCGGTGAAATTCAAGGTGTAAAAACTTCCATACCGAGAACTTCATGTTTGACTATCTTGGCTGACGTGATTTCCTTTCTAAAATATTTTGACTGGAAACAATTATAGTGGGTTTAATGTTAAGACGACTTGTTTCCATGGATTGTGTAAAGGAGGTTTTATTTCAAATGACTGTACTGGTGGTCTGATGTGATAAAGTGATATTGGCAATGGTTTTATATAAACAAACCAGAGGGTGGTCACATCCTTATGAAAAGGTGTGGAACAGAAGAGCCTTGAACTTTGTTACTTCAGGGTAATAGTGTGGCCAGAGTCTGGAGACCCCATACTAAGTGAATGGATCTTCACTTGGTGATAACTAATAACATAAAATAAGAGTAGAGCTGAGTGAAACTATTTGTCCAAAACATTTTTCAGTACAAAATGCAGATTTGGTGACGCTGAAATATTTTGTGAATTTGTATCACTTTTGGAAAATTGTTTCCGCTAACCCCCAGAACCTCCTCCCGCCCCCACAACAAAATCAGAAAAAAAATTGAAATGTTTTCTTTCAACATTTTTGAAACAGTGTTCAGATTTATTTATTTATTTTTGGTTCAAAATAATTTTTTGTTTAGAAATTTCCTTCAGTTTTATTTAAAATTTCAAAAATCTTAAAAAAAAAATTGAAAACAGAACATTTAGAGGAGGCTTGAATGAAACATTTGCTTCAGTCCAAAGTGAATTTTTTGTACTTTGATTTGCCAAAATTAAAAAAATAATTGGTTTGTGATTTGTCCGAAAGCAATTTTCTTCCCATTTTCTGGGGTTGCCAGTGAACTGAAAAATTCATTCTTCACACAGCTGTAGCTAAGAGTTCATGCAACTGTGGACGTTTAGATGCAGACCATTCTCTCCAATTTGTATTCCTTTGCTCCTTTCCTCACTTTGTGGTACAAAAGAGCATTTGGTTTTTGTTGGGGGATTGCCTCAGAAAATCAATAAAATGCTCACCTGGCTTTTGTAAAACATTCACTCCTATTTAAGATTATAGGACACCTTTCAAAGGATCTCATTTAAAGCAAGAGGAAAGTTGATAAGGTGGCAGCGTCTTTCTGGGCACAAACCTCAATTTTAAAAGTTGTTTTAACAAGTTCTTTGAAGTGATTCAATTTACCTCAGTGACCACCCTTAGATTTTTACTTCTACTCTTTGAACAGCCTTAATTAAGACTTCAGTAGTTTAAATTGTTATCCAATATCAAGTCCTTGCTGGCTAAACTGTTAGTCAGAAAGCTATTTTCTACATTGGTGGTTCCCAACCTATCTCTTTAGTCATTCCTTTTATGCAGCCTAATGGGTGTTTGACGCTTGGCACAGGACTATTAATTATAAGCCTTAATTGATAGTAAAACAGCCAATTAATGCATGTAGGGGGTGGAAGATGGAAATTCCCATGTCTTCCTCAGACTTCATTATTACAAAATCCATAATTAAACATTGTGTTCTTAAACTACTTTTTTATTAGCAATTCAGTACTTCCATTTCAATAATTGCATTGAAGACACTTTTAGTTTATTAACTCATTCAACCCCTGTCCCACCCACACATTTATCAAATACAAACATCTGTTTCCTTTGACCAAACATTTTTCTGTTTATCTCATAACTAGGTAACAACAAGGAGTTTTAGCTTGCCCTGACAACCCTCTCCCCCTGACAAGACACTCCTTTGCATTTTTTAATCTTTGTGTAAATTTATTTTATGCATTCCAAATTTGGGGTATGGCTTCCTGAAATGAGTCATATCAAGATTGTCAGATGTATCCAAACACAAAATATTGGTCAGACTGCACACCATCTCCACTTTATCACCGATTATTTAAGGATACCCCCTGCAAAACACAATTCAATGATAGTTGAGCATCATTGTCAGCTTGTAAGTTTCTGGCTTGCGTAGCATTCTATACAGTGTAGATCATGCCCTTGGTAGGGTTGTCAGTGAAGGCATGAGTCTTTGCTGCTTGAGCTAGAGAATCAGTTTTAGTTGCTTAGAAACTGTATCAGACTCCTAAACCTCTGTGTGATTTAGCTAGTAGAAGGAGAGAGAGCCACACAGCTAGTATGGGTTGACATGTCCAGTAATGACAACTCAAAAGATATGTCTCTGCTTTGAGCTAGAGGTGTAATTTCCAACTTGACTAGACACATGCGCTAGCTTTGATTGAGCTAGTGTGCTAAAAATAGAAGTGTAGCTCTGGTCGAATGGGTTAGCTGCTCTGAGAATATGCCTAGGGTCCCAGGCAGGATTATACCTGGGGTCTAGCTCATCCTGCTGCTTATGCTGCTACAGCCTATGCTTCTAGTTCCAGTGCACTAGCTTGATCAAAGTTAGTGTAGGTATGTCCCCCTGAGCAGACATACCCTTAGTTGTGTAGCGTAAAGGACAATCAAGTCAATGCCAGGTTTATGAAACTTGGTTTTTGACTCAGTGCAATTTTTACATTTCATCCTCTGCTTGAAAGTGCTAGCCTGGGTACACTCAGGCTGGTCCTGGGGGCGGGCGAGCAGAGCACTAATTTCCAGATGGCATTGGGTCTGAAAATGTTTTCCAGCATGGCTGGCAAAATTACCAGAGCTGTTCCTGGAACTCGCCAGTCTGCGTTTCATTAAATTCAGAATTTTATTCCTCATTGTCACTCTTATGTGTCAAATGAACAATACTAAGGTTTGGGGAAACAATATCTTCCTACTAGGCATTCTGCTGGTGGAAATGGCTTGTCATAGGGTTCTATTGGGTTAGGTCTTTCCCAACAGCTCTTGGATCTTCTGTGTGCCTAAGCACCCCAATAAATTATTAAGTTTTAATTTTTAGAATGAGAGTTTTCAACAGAACCGAGTCTATTTACCATTGCTTTGTTAGTCCATCTAAAACCTTGTCTATACTGTTTTGTTTTTGTTAGCCACTCATGTAGCTACCCCTGATGTAGCTGTACGCTGGTCTAAACTGACTTGCTGCATTGCTTTTCCTTCCAGTTTGAAACTGGGGAAACTGCACTGGTACAAGTCATGGGTACTACAGATAGAGAAGGCCTAAATCCAGAAAGTGAACTTTTTAGATCATTTTATGCTTTTAATTTTTCTTAGCACCCCTTGTAGTATCTGGGTTGATTGTGCAGCATTTTAAACTCTGAGTGGCCACTGGCATGAAATGTGTAAACTGCTACTCAGTCTGTCTAAGGAGGAAATTGGCTCCCATTAGTCTTTATTTCCCAGTGTGCATGTTTTAAATGCCCTCAGAGGCCTTTGATTTGTCTTTCCTTGAGTGTCTGCCAGAGGCATTTCCCTTTTTTCAGTCCCAGTCTGAAATAATTCCTCCTCAAACTTACTGTTTTCCTTAACTTCAGCCTACAATCTCCTTTTACACCTAACTGCAAAGCTTGGCTCTTGATCCACATTCAAGAGTGCTTGAGTTTGGGGGTTTGGTTCAAAATCTTTTTTAAATCTTAGTACAGACTTTGGCAAATAGGGATATGGGAGTTTCTCCAGGAGACTGCAGCAAAGCAGTTATGAATAATACCTGTGAAGGAGGAAATGGACTAGTCAGAACAAGAAAACTTCAGTTGAATAGTAATAAAGAAAAAAATTCAAGATCACATGAACTTTAATTGCCTGGGTGGAGTCAACTCAGACTCTCTGAATAACACTTTTATCATTTTGAATGTTTGTTTAAAGTATAAAACTTGTCATGTCAAACAACACTTAGATTCTTTTGATGAAAGTGTCACAATTGCAGTTATTTGTACTTGAATTAAAAATGGGTGAGCGGAAAAATCTTCTGAATTAAAATATTCAGTAACTTCTAAGTTACCTGAACAAAATGTAAGCATATACATATACATTCTGATCCCACTCTTGCAGTCTATATTCACACGAACTTCCCCATTCATGCAGACATCTTACTTAACACAGTGACACTTTTCATTGAGTAAGGACTGCAGGATCTCTGACTTTGTGCTAGTGTTGAACTCTGGATTTAAAATTCTTCCTCTCATTAGGTTTATGAGAATGTTACATTACAGCAATCTTATCAGTGACAGTTCTCTTCTAATATATTCATGAATTCTGCTACAGCTACTGTTTACATAAAAAAAAAAAAAGGGCAAAGGAAAAGCTTCAATTCTATGACATACAAAGTGTTGACTGCAGTTTTTTAATTATGCAGAGTATCTAGTACACAAACCCAGGGGCGGCTCCAGGCCCCAGCACGCCAAGCGCGTGCTTGGGGCGGCAAGCTGCGGGGGGCTCTCTGCCAGTGCCGCGAGGGGGGCAGGCAGGCTGCCTTCGGCGGTGTGCCTGCGGAAGGTCCCCTGGTCCAGTGGCTTCTGAGGCAGCCTGCCTGCCGTGCTTGGGGCGGTAAAATGCCTAGAGCCACCCCTGACAAACCTAATCTACTGGAATTTAGGAGACCTAGTTTCTATTCCTGAATCTGCTATAGACTTTCTGTGTGACCTCAGGCAAATCTCTTCCCATCCCTGTACCTCATTTCCCCATTTGTAAAATGGAGATAATGTTTATCCATCTTTGTGCAGTATGAGTTTCTGATGAAAAGCAAAGCTGCAGAGATTATATAGGAACAAGTTTAGAAACCCTTTCTCAAGAACAATGAGGTTAACTAGAAATTCTCAATAACTTCACAAAGGGTTTTGACATAAATGCCTTCATGTCAATTTGTTTTTTAAATGGGAATTCAGACAATTTCTTAATAATTATTGCAAAAATCTACATTTTTTTTCCAAACCCTTTTATTCTGACCTGTTTTAGTTCCCCAGAACCAGCAAAGGCATAGAAAAGGTCTTGTATCAGCTAGAATTGGCCAGAAGTGAAAGTAGCTGACAAAAGGATTAGACAAATTACAGGAAGATCATTTCTCCAACTAGAACAGAATGTATGGAATTTAAAGGGGCAATAGCAACGTTAACAGCTAAAATGTTTTTCCTGATACTGAAACATATGCTAGATCTTCAGGACAAGGCTACACTGCCGTTAAAATCATAATTTATCAGCAAGGTGAACCACCAAAAGCAAGTACAGGGATTTCACATTTGTCTATGAACATCAAGCCATTCTTGCTCTCTCTCACCCTGCCTGCCCCACAGTCGCTAAAGGTCCCCAGGCCTGAAAATAACGCACACCCTGATTTTTTTTTTAAAGTAGTTATTGAATAGACAAGGGCCCAGGGAAATTACACAGTGGTCAGTTTTTTGACCCCTCTTTGCTAAATGAGCTATATAAATAATTCTGCATATGAATGAACAGTTGCCAATACATGAAGGATGCACTTCTTAGAGTGAATATGAATATAATACAGCCCAGTTTATAGAAAAGTGCTGTTTTCTGATGAAAAATGCCACTTCTGTTGAAACCAAAATGTGTTAGAAAATGTATCTATTTTGATGAATATTCCCACAAAAAAATAATAAACAAAGCAAACAAAAACTTTGAAATGAAAAAAAAATGGTTTCACTACAACACACTGGAGATACTTTGATCTAGAAAAAAAATTGTTGATCTAGAAAAGATGTTAAAAACAGTTAATTTTTTTCAACTGTGAAATTTTTTTTACTGTTTTCTTTTTTTTGACCAGCTCAATTTTTTTGTAACATTTCTGTCAGAGCTATAACATTGGTGGAAAACTAAATTTTATAGCTTCGTTGCTGACAGGTTACGTGAAGTTAGGGTGATCAGACAGCAAATCTGAAAAATTGGGACAGGATAGGGGGTTAATAGGCACCTATATAAGAAAAAGACCTAAAAAATCGGGACATGTGGTCACCCTAAGTGAAGTTATCAGATGTTTTTATTTTATATCCCTTTCCACTTGCAGATTTGTAGTAAATGGAAGTTTTCCACTGACTTTGGAAGCGGAGTTGAGCACTTTGGAAAATCTCACCTTACATTCTGCCATATATTTCATGTTATAGCCATCTCAGATGATGACCCAGCACATGTTCATTTTAAGAACACTTTCACTGCAGATTTGACAAAATGCAAAGAAGGTACCAATATGAAATTTCTAAAGATAGCTACAGCACTCGACCCAAGGTTTAAGAATCTGAAGTGCCTTCCAAAATTTGAGAGGGATGAAGTGCGGAGCATGCTTTCAGAAGTCTTAAAAGCACAACACTTTGATGCGGAAATTACAGCATCCGAACCACCAAAAAGGAAAATCAACCCTTTGTTGGTGACATCTGACTCAGGTGATGAAAATGAACCTGTGTTGGTCCGCACTACTTTGGATCATTATCTAGCAGAACCCGTCATCAGCATGGACGCATGTTCTCTGGAATGGCAGTTGAAGCATGAAGGGACATATGAATCTTTAGCATATCTGCCATGTAAATATTTTGTAACACTGGCTATATTGTATATTGTAGTAATTGTAACTGAAACCAAAATATTTGAAAATGTAGAAAACATCCAAACTTTGTAAATAGTTTTCTACTATTGCTTAACAGTGTGATTAATCATGATCTATAACCTATCCTGAAGGACAATCCATCGCTCTCACAGATCTTGGGAGACAGGCTAGTCCTTGCTTACAGACAACCACCAAACCTGAAGCAAATACTCACCTGCAACCACACAACAAAAACACTAACCCAGGAACCTATCCTTGCCACAAAGCCTGTTGCCAACTCTGTCCACATATCTATTCATAGGACCTAATCACATCAGCCACATCATCAGGGGCTTGTTCACCTGCACATCTACCAATGTGACATATGCCGCCATGTGCCAGCAATGCCCCTCTGCCATGTACATTGGCCAAACCAGACACAAATCAGATGTCAAGAATTATAACATTCAAAAACCAGTTGGAGCACATTTTAATTACAGACCTAAAAGTCGCAATATTACAACAAAAAAACTTCAAAAACAGACTCCAACAAGAGACTGCTGAATTGGAATTAATTTGCAAATTGGACACCATCAAACTAGGCTTGAATAAAGACTGGGAGTGGATGGGCCATTACACAAAGTAAAACTATTTCCCTATGCTTATTTCTCCCTCTACCCCCACACCCCCAGTTTCTTACATCTCCTTATCAATTGCTGGAAATAGGCCTTTTTCATTACCACAACAAACAGTTCTTTTTCTCTCCTGTTGATAATAGCTCACCTTAACTGATAACTCTCCTTATAGTGTGTATGGTAACACCCATTGTTTCATGTTCATTCTGTGTTTGTGTGTGTGTGTATATATATAAATATATATATAATCTTCCTACTGTATTTTCCACTACATGCATCCAATAAAGTGGGCTGTAGGCCATGAAAGCTTATGCTCTAATAAATTTGTTAGTCTCTAAAGTGCCGCAAGTACTCTTGCTCTTTTTGCGGATACAGACTAACACGGCTGCTACTCTGAAAGATGAGAATTGTTTGTTTTTATTCACATATGAAAATGGAGCCCATACAAAAAACATTCCTGGGAAGATTTCATAATTTCTTTCAGATTATTTTGCATCTAAATGGTTTCATAATAAGGACTCCACTTAAAAAAAATATTACATGATTTGGTCTCATTTTATTTTAATGCATCTTCTACAGTTGTATAGAGAAAACTTTAAAAATATGCCAGTCTTCTATGGAGACATCTTTGTTTGTTTTTTCTGAATTTTAAGAAAGAAATTTCAAATTTTAAAAGAAAACTATGTAATATTCACAAAGCAATATCACTCTCTCTCACTGACAGTAATAATGAACTCCACAACAGGAACTCTAGCTCTCTACAAATGAAAACAGAGAGTAAAGAAGATTTAAATTATATTCCATATGTTAAAGTTAAGAGTACATAGCAGTATTATGGGATAAAATACATTACAGATATATTATCTCCAAAACAAACATTATAAACTCAGAGTTAATATTAACTTTAAAAGAATCCTAACATTTTAAGGTATAGAAACACACAGTTTAGGCACCCAAACAACTTTAATTCTGCCCTAAAATAACCATTCAATCATGATTGAAGCATAAAAGTATGTTTTAGATCCAGATTAGATTAAACTAATTTATAAAGACAATTTTATTTTCCACATTTTTCCCTTTGTGGTATTATTGCAGAGCAGAGTTAAGGTTGTTTTGCCAATTTGGCTTCATGCCCATCAGGAACAATAGGAGATGACGACTATTGTGACAAAGGAAAATCTCTTCATTGTGCTCCCTGTGAAAAAACATTAGTCCTCCTTCTTCAGCAGATGTTAAACTTCCAGTTATTAAGCATAATAGTAAAAAGGATCATTAAGCGAAGAAAAAAGTGTTTTCATGTGTAGTCAATGCCAAAGAGAGCTGTGAATTTTAACCCAAAAGAAAATTTGAACAGTGTTATTTTGTAATTTGGGCAAAAAAATAGTCTAACACAGAGTGCTAGATTTCTTAAATAACCCATATTTTAAATTAATTTAACTCAAAGTAATTAATGGATTTTCTTTAAAGTTGCAGGAAATACATTTGGTACTCAAAAAGTGCTGTACATTGTTTCATGTCGTGTGTGTGTGTGTGTGCGTGTGTGTGTGTATATATATATGTATACACAATCTTCCTACTGTATTTTCCTCTACAAGCATTTGATGAAGGGGGCTGTAGCCAACAAAAGCTTATGCTCTAATACAGGGGCCAGCAACCTTTCAGAAGTGATGCACTGAGTCTTCATTTATTCACTCTAATTTAATGTTTCGTGTGCCAGTAATACATTTTAATGTTTTTAGTTAATGTTTAATGTCTCTTTCTATAAGTCTATAATATAGAACTAAACTATTGTTGTATGTAAAGTAAATAAGGTTTTTAAAATGTTTAAGAAGCTTCATTTAAAATTATACTAAAATTCAGGGATGCCTGGACTGGTGGCCAGGACCCGGGCAGTGAGAGTGCCACTGAAAATTAGCTTGTGTGCCGCCTTCGACACCCATGCCATAGGTTGCCTACCCCTGCTCTAATAAATTTGTTAGTCTCTAAAGGTGCCACAATTCTCATCTGATTAATAATATGGGAATATGACAGGAAGAGTTATGTGCCAGAATAGTAATTATGAGATATGCTGAGTAAGAATGCTTTTAAGTTGGTTTCCTGAGGTTCACAGAACTAAAGAAATGATAATGTTGATGAATAACTAAACTACATGAATTACAAGGACTTTAATTATGAATCTGCTGACTTCTGGTTCCTTGACCACTGTACTTATTGGGTTCTGGGTCCTTGATCACTGTAGCAGGGCAGTTCCCCCGCTCCCTGGCTAAGAGGGGTTAAAAATAGCCCTGGACAGGGCTGCAGCTGAGAAACGTAGGCTGATTGGGGAAACAGCCACACCTGGGGCCACGCCCTAATCAGGCCACAGCTAGCCCTATAAAAGGGCTGTGAGGCAGCAGCTCAGACTCTCTTTCCAGCCTTGGAGGGAGAAGGGCCAGTCTGTCTGGGAGCTCAGGGTACAGGGAATGAAGTAGGGCTGGGAAAAGGCAGAAGGAGCTGGGGAACTCCAGCCTGGCAACTCCCGAGGCTGCAGGCCTTGTGCAAGGCCAAAGCTGGTACAGGGGGTTGCGAAAGTGCAGCCCGGGCTTACGCAAAGGCAGCAGGTCCAAACCCCTCTTGCCAATGATGAGTGACTTTTACAGACTGCAGTCTGCCCCAGTGAGCGGGAGCTAGATGGTGACTGGCAGTAGCCACTGAGGTGAGGTGGGGATAGAGGGTTGGGGATTCCCCTGGGTGGGGAGACCAGATAGTGGGGGTACTGCCAGGGGGAGCACCCAAGGTAAAGGGGCACCGGGGTCTGGGAGGGACATGGGGGTCAGCGGCAAGCAGGACATCGGCCAGCAGAGGGCGATCTGGAGCTGAAGAGCTAATTCCCAGGATGCAGCAGGAGGTGCTGCACTGGTGAGTCATCACTTTGCTACACCATAAAAGAAGAGGTTTGATAGAAAAGAAATCTTGCATGCTGAAGAAATATCTTAAGCTGCTCGTAGTGGAAATGCAATACCCATCCCAAAGCATGCAAGTGTTTCATGTTGCTATTCTTAGATGTTGGTTTAACCAAGCTCAGGTGAACATTTCAGTAGTGATATAGCAGAAGATGCACACTGCTTTAAAGAAAGTGTTCCCTTCTTATCTCCTACTTAACAATGGGTGGTTTGGGCTAACATCAAATATAGCAATATTATGTGAGGGTTTTTTTCCTCATTAAATCCAAATAATTGAAATAGACATAATATATCTTGGGCAGATCACTTTGCAAAATGAAAGGTTATTCTTATTGGATTTTCCTGATGAAGTAAAGGTTTCATAGGTATTAATTTGTATTTTAAAAACACAAAATAGCCTATTTCTTTTATAATGTTCTGGTCATGGCATAATAAATCAATCCCATTATCAACATAAATCAGCATGTAAAAACAATAGGTAGCTCAGAGTGTTGATAGTGAATTACGGTACCTTCTTACTTTTAATTAGCCAGTTCAAATCTAGCTCACCTGTATAGTGATGAAAAATCATTACCCTCCGTTGGCATTTTTCTGGCCTATGTGAAATAAATTCACAGTCCATTTATTAAAGGATAAAGGTCCACAGCATGAAATCTACCGCCATAATATGCTACTTGCTGGTCACAGAGGACCAAGGATTGAATGGACATGGAGAATGAGCTGAAAAGGAGTAGTCTGCTTAGGTCAGTGTGTGAGTTGTTTGAACTATTCTCACTCTGTAGAAGTTCATAGGATAAACAAAACTTTGGGGTGGGATTAACAAGGGGTGACAAATTGATGTGAAAGTCAGTAGGAGTTGGGTGTCTAACTCCTTTGTCTCTCTGAAGATCCCAGCCTTAATTTTCAGTACAGTAACTTCTTGCTTAACATTGTAGCTATGTTCTTGGAAAAATGCTACTTTAAGCGAAATGATGTTAAGCAAATCCAATTTCCAAATAAGAATTAATGTAAATGGGAGGGGGAGATTAGGTTCCAGGGAATTTATTTCACCAGACAGAAGACTAATATATATATAATATATATTTTGTAAATAGACATACACATAGATATTTGTGAGTGACTGTCTGCATACGACGACCCCTATCTTGCATTTTGTACCACTGACTTGATTAGGACTCTGCACAGATGCTAGAGTCCACCCACATATTGTAAATTACAGGATCAGGACTCGTATATATATGTTTTTTTTCTCATGCTTGGACCTGTCTTTGTAATAACATCCTCATGTGGTCAAATGTGGTATCTTCAGTACTGCAGTCCAGACATCTAATTCATGAGCTAAAGGAGTGGCTCCATTACCGGGTACCTCTAGTGGACCAGCCAGTTAGATAGAGGCAAGGGAGATGCAACAGTAAGGGCGCAGAGCATTGTTGGGTGGATCATCCTGAATGCTCCCTAGATGGGGCCAGCAGGAAGAAGTGCACTGCCAGCAGGTTCTTCTCCATGGGAAGAACAGGGGTCTCAGTGCTGCAGCCCTGAGAGTAGGGGCCAAAGGGAGAGGGACCAGGGAGAGGAGGCAGAACTCTGGCTATATGTGATCCCAACTTGCCCTCTTGGGAATGGGAACCATGGGTTCTCAAATGAGCCCTTTCTTTCCCCCTTCCAATTCTCTCTCCGCAGTCTCCCCCTTCTCAACTAGTCCTCAGCTCTTTCTCCATATTGTGCCTTCTCCTCAGCCCATATCCTTCTCTTCCCCTGCTAATCACTAGAGAGCAATGTGACACACTTTACAGTGTGTTGCCATCTTCTCTTATGCAGATCTTTTTCTACTGATGAACATTTCAGGCAAAAGTGAGGCTATTTGTGTGGTATTACATCATAAAATATTTGCAAAGATTTCTTGGCAATACAAAAACTACAAAAATATGAAAAGAACAGCAAATTATTGTGAGTGAAACTTCATTCTCCTCCCGCCACACACACAAATCCTTAATTGTGTTTTAATGACCAAATTCTGCCTTGACTTGTATCCTATGCAGATACGGTTGAAGTTAATGACATTTCAAGGAACGTAAGTCTAGGCAGAATTTGCTCCTGTATTTTTAAGATAAAATTTAGTTAAGGATCCAACTTCAGACATTTTCAGATAATGGGGCTTCTAATTAATGTTATCTTGTTAACACTGACTGTCTAAGAACTATACATGCTTTTGTTACCCCACATCACCCCAGCCCACTTGTCTTGCCTTGTACAGTGTTTGTAAGTTTCTTGAGGGCAGGGAATGTCATTCTCTATTTTTATACATATAACACATGTTTATAAGCTGGCAATATATATACCAATACTACTGAGGTACCATACTGTTCCTTTTCATGTGAATTCTCTCACACTTAGATGTTATGAAAGAAGTCATTAATCAGTATGGTGTATGCAAGTAAACACTGGCATCGGGTTCACGTTGGCTGACTTGGGCTCAGGCTATGGAGCTATAAAATTGCAGTGTAGATGTTTTGGCTCAAGCTGGAGCTCATGCTCTGGGACCCTGTTTAATTGCAGTGTAGCTATACCCTCAGGCCTGGTCTACACTACGCATTTATACTGAATTTAGCAGTGTTAAACCGATTTTATGCTGCACCTGTCCACACAATGAAGCCCTTTATATCGATATAAAGAGCTGTCAAGGTTCCTTTCCCACTCTGAACTTTAGGGTACAAATGTGGGGACCTGCATGGACACTTCTAAGCTTATTTACTAGCTTAGATCTGGTAACTCTGTAACCATCCAGAAATTTTAGTGTCTGGAGCACTTCCTGTGCCCCCAAAACTCTCCCCTCCCTGGGTGGCCTTGAGGGACTTCACCAATCCCTGGTGAACACAGATCCAACCCCCTTGGATCTTAAAACCAAAACAAGGAAAAATCAATCAGGTTCTTAAAAAGAAAGCTTTTAATTAAAGAAGAAAAGTAAAAATCATCTCTGTAAAATCAGGATGGAAAATACTTTACAGGGTAATCAAATTCATATAGCCCAGAGGAACCCCCTCTAGCCTTAGATTCAAAGTTACAGCAAGCAGAGGTAAAATCTTCTCAACAAAAAAAAAAAGACATTTACAGGTTGAGAAAACAAAAAATAAGACTAATCTGCCTTGCCTGGCTATTACTTACAACTTTGAAACATGAGAGACTGATTCAGAAAGATTTGGAGAGCCTGGATGGACATCTGGTCCCTCTTAGTCCCAAGAGTGAACAACACCCAAACCAAAGAGCACAAACAAAGACTTCCCTCCATCAAGATTTGAAAGTATCTTGTCCCCTTATTGGTCATCTGGTCAGATGTCAGCCAGGTTCACGGAGCTTCTTAACCCTTTACAGGTAAAAGAGGCATTAACCCTTAAGTATCTGTTTATGACATGCCCCCCAAATCTCAGACCGTGTGTAACCACACTGGCGGTGATTTCTTCCTAGAACTTTAGAATAAATAGATTAATAAAACACATGCACCTTTACATATACTACTAATTATGTAAAACTACAAGATTTTCACATTTCAAGAACAATTTTAACCAGTTGATTCTGGGAAACTTTCATGAGAGAGTGCATCAGCTACTTTGTTAGAAGCTTCTGAAATGTGTTGAATTTCGAAATCAAAATCTTGGAGAGCTAAACTTCATCGAAGCAGTTTTATGTTGTTTCCCTTGGCAGTATTAAGCCACTTTAGCGCAGCATGGTCGGTTTGTAGCTGGAAACGCCGTCCCCAAACGTATGGGCGTAGCTTTTCCAGGGCATACACAATGGCGTAGCATTCTTTTTCACTGATTGACCAGTGGCTTTCCCTCTCAGACAGTTTCTTGCTGAGAAACACGACAGGATGAAATTCTTGATCCGGTCCTTCCTGCATTAAAATTGCTCCTACACCATGCTCAGACGCATCTGTGGTTACTAGGAATGGTTTGTCAAAGTCTGGGGCCCTTAGCACAGGGTCAGACATGATTGTTGCCTTAAGCTGGGTAAAGGCCTTCTGGCACTCATCAGTCCACTTAACTGCATTTGGCTCTGTCTTTTGGGTCAGGTCTGTTACTGGGGCAGCGATTTCGCTGTAGTGTGGTACAAATTGCCTGTAATATCCGGCCAAGCCTAAGAAGGATTGGACCTGTTTCTTTGACTTTGGGACAGGCCACTTTTGGATAGCATCCACCTTGGCCTGTAGGGGATTTATCGTTCCTTGACCTACCTGGTGTCCCAGGTAAGTCACTCTGTTTTGGCCTATTTGACACTTTTTAGCCTTAGCAGTTAGTCCTGCCTGCCTGATGCGCTCGAAGACTTTTTCCAGGTGTTCCAGGTGTTCTGCCCATGAATCAGAAAAAATGGCCACATCATCTAGGAAGGCAACTGCAGATTCTCCCAATCCTGCTAGGAGACCCTCTACCAGCCTCTGGAAGGTGACGGGTGCATTTCACAGCCCGAAAGAAAGCACATTAAATTCATACACCCCTGTATGGGTGACGAATGCTGACCTTTCCTTGGCGGGTTCATCTAGCGGTACTTGCCAGTACCCCTTGGTTAAGTCTATTGTAGAGATGAACTGGGCACGTCCCAATTTCTCCAATAGCTCATCGGTGTGTGGCATTGGATAGTTGTTGGGATGAGTTACAGCGTTTAGCTTACGGTAGTCCACGCAAAAGTGTATTTTCCCATCTGGTTTGGGAACTAGAACCACTGGAGATGCCCATGCACTGTTAGAGGGGTGGATTATACTCATCTGTAGCATGTTTTGGATCTCCCGTTCTATAGCAGCTTGGGCATGAGGAGACACCCGGTAGGGTGGGGTTCTAATGGGGTGAGCATTACCTGTGTCAATGGAGTGGTATGCCCGTTTGGTCCGTCCTGGGGTGGCTGAGAACACTGGGGCGAAGCTAGTGCACAGCTCCTTGATCTGTTGCCACTGCAGACGTTCCAGGGCTGTGGAGAGTTTCACCTCTTCCACACCACCGTCATTTTTTCCTTCGTAGTAGACACCTTCAGGCCACTCAGTGTCATCTCCTCCCTGGGCTGTAAACTGACAAACTTTGAAGTGTCTGGAATAAAAGAGCTTGAGAGAATTAACATGGTACACTTTAGGCTTTAGGGTTAAGGTGGGGAATGCTATGAGATAGTTAACAGCTCCCAGGCGCTCTTGGACCATGAATGGCCCTTCCCATGACACTTCCATCTTATGGGCCTGTTGCGCCTTCAAGACCATAACCTGGTCCCCTACTTTGAAGGAACACTCTCTGGTATGTTTATCATACCAGGCCTTTTGCTCTTCCTGAGCATCCTTTAGGTTTTCTTTAGCAAGGGCTAAAGAGTGTCAGAGGGTGCTTTGTAGGTTGCTTACAAAGTCTAGAATGTTAGTTCCTGGAGAAGTCGTAAACCCCTCCCATTGCTGCTTCACCAACTATAATGGCCCCTTAACCTCGTGGCCATACACAAGTTCGAATGGTGAAAACCCCAAACTGGGATGTGGTACAGCCCTGTAGGCAAAAAGCAACTGCTGCAACACTATGTCCCAATGAAATCAGTATTGCCATGTCGGATTAGGGTTAGCGTGGCCACAATTCGACGGTATTGACCTCCGGGAGCTAGCCCACAGTGCACCATTGTGACCGCTCTGGAAAGCCATTTGAACTTGGATGCACTGGCCAGGTAGACAGGAAAAGCGCTGCGAACTCTAGAATTTCATTTCCTGTTTGGCTAGCGTGGAGATCTCGCCAGCACAGGTGACCATGTAGAGCTCACCAGCACAGATAACAATGCAGTCTCTTGAGAATCGAAAAAGAGCTCTGTCATGGACTGCACAGGAGGTACTGGATCTGATCGCTGTATGGGGACAGGATTCTATGCTAAGAGAACTCCGTTCCAAAAGACAAAATGAAAAAACATTTGAAAGAATTTCCAAGGCCATGATGCAGAGAGGCCACACCAGGGACTCAGTACAGTGCCGTGTGAAAGTTCAGGAGCTCAGACAAGCCTACCGGAAAACCAAAGAAGCAAATGGAAGGTCCAGGGCAGGGCCAAAAACATGCCACTTCTACCCTGATCTGCATGCAATTCTTGGGGGATCCACCACCACTACTCCACCCCTTCCATGGATTCCGAGGTGTGGGTGGTAATCGCAGCCATGGCTGAGGATTCTGCGGATGGGGAAGATGAGGAGGAAGAGGAGGACAAGCTTGCAGAGAGCACACAGCACTCCATTCTCCCCAACAGCCAGGAGCTTTTTCTCACTCTGACGGAATTACCCTCTCAGCCCTCCCAAGCCACTATCTCAGACAATGAAGCCATGGAAGGGACCTCTGGTGAGTGTATCTTGTAAATATAAGCCATGGTTTAAAAACAAGCATTTTTTAATGATTAATTTGCCCTGAGGACTTGGGATGCATTCACGGCCAGTACAGTTACTGGAAAAGTCTGTTAACATGTCTGGGGATGGAGCGGAAATTCTCCAGGGACATCTCCATGAAGCTCGCCTGAAGGTACTCCAAAAGCCTTTGCAGAAGGTTTCTGGGCAGCGCTGCTTTATTCCATCCTCCATGGTAGGACACTTGACCACGCCATGCATGTAGCAAGTAATCTGGTATCATTGCATGACAAAGCCTAACTGCATATCGTCCTGGTGATTGCTGGCATTCAAGCAACATCCGTTCTTTATCTCACTGTGTTATCCTCAGGAGAGTGATATCGTTCATGGTAACCTGGTTGAAATTCAGGAATTTAAATAAGGGGACAGAGATGGCCATTCCTACTGGGCTGTTTGCCTGTGGCTTAAAAGTAATCCTTCCCTGCAGGTAGCCGAGCCGGGGGAAGGGGGGGGGGCGCTATTGGTGCTGAGCTTTTCCGTGTTTGGCTAGCGGTTCGGGGGGGGGGGGAAGGGGGTGTTGAGCAGTGATCTTCCATGATACCAGCCACAAGGTGGTTTCTGCTGCTGCACGTTAACAGGAAAGAAGTAGCACTCAACGGGCTTTGCTTGCTATTTGGGAAAGGAGGGCACTGGATAGATGAAGGCTGCAGAAGACGAAAGACAATGGCTTACCATGGCCGCATGCAAGACAAATTCTGCTGCCTGGACCTGCGTCTGTGATCTGTAACACCAAAGCCGCAGACGCTCAATATTAAGATACAAAATGCGACCTTGTAGTGAAAACACGTGCTATGTAAGGTGAATAGTGTTGTTCACCGTGAAAGAGTATGACCATTGTTCTCTAAAATGTATCTTTTAAAATCCTTCTCTCCCTTTTTTCTCTCCCTCATGCATTTTTCAAGCCTCCCTACTCCGTCCCGAAGGCTATCTCAGGTAAGGCGGCAGAAAAAAAAGACGTGAGACGAAATGTTCTCAGAAATCATGGAAGTAACCTGCAATGAAAGAGCTCCTCTGAATGAGTGGAAGGACTTGGTAGCAAAGTACAGGAAAAATGCCAGTGACCGTGAGGACAGGAGGGACCAACGTGAGGACAGGAGGGACGCTCGAGATGAGAGGTGGTGGCAGGAAGATCAGCAGTGGCGGAATGCAACCCTGGAGCTGCTGCGTGATCAAACTGACATGATCCAGTGTATGGTGGAGCTTCAGGAACGCAGCAGGATCACAGAGTGCCGCTGCAGCCCCTGTATAACCACCCTTCCCCCCTCACCATGTTCCTCAGCCTCCTCACCCGCCAGACGAGTAAGAACTCATGGGCATAGGCTCCATGCACCCGCCCGGTCTACCCCAGTGGACAGCCCAACCGAAAGGCTCTCATTATTGTGAAATTTTTTTAGTGGCCTTTTCCTTCCCTACTATTCTCCTCCCAAACCCCACTCAGTCTACCTTGTCAGTTCTTTCCCTCTTTTTATAATGAATTAATAAAGAATACATGATTTTTAAACAAGAGTGACTTTATTTCCTTCGAAAGCAAGCTGTGATCGAAGGGGTGGTGGTGGTGGCTTACAAGGAATGAGTCAATCAAAGGGTGGGGGGTTCATCAAGGAGAAACAAACACAACAGTCACACTGTACCCTGGCCAGTGATGAAACTGGTTTTCAAAGCTTCTCTAATGCGTACCGCTTCCTGGTGTGCTCTTCTAATCGCCCTGGTGTCTGGCTGCACGTAATCAGTGGCCAGGTGATTTGCCTCAGCCTCCCACCCTGCTATAAAGGTCTCCCGCTTACTCTCTCAGAGATTCTGGAGCACACAGCAAGCAGCAATAACAATGGGGACATGGGGTCTGAGCGAGTCAGTAATGTGCGCCAGCGCGCCTTTAAATGGCCAAATGCACATTCTACCACCATTCTGCACTTGCTCAGCCTGTAGTTGAACAACTCCTGACTACTGTCCAGGCTGCCTGTGTGTGGCTTCATGAGCCATGGCATTAAGGGGTAGGCTGGGTCCCCCAGGACAATGGCAGGCATTTCAACATCCCCAACTGTTGTTTTCTGGTCTGGGAAGTAATTTCCTTGCTGCAGCCGTTTAAACAGAATTAAACGAAGGTTTCTAACCATTAGAGGAGTGAAGTTCTGGAACAGCCTTCCAAGGGGAGTAGTGGGGGCAAAAGACGTATCTGGCTTTAAGATTAAGCTTCATAAGTTTATGGAAGGGATGATATGATGAGAGAGCTTAATTTTGGCAATTGATCTTTGATTATCAGCAGGTAAGTATGCCCAGTGGTCTGTGATGGGATGGGATCTGAGTTACTGCAGAGAATTCTTTCTTGAGTGCTGGCCAGTGAGTCTTGCCCACAAGCTCAGGGTTTAGCTGATCGCCGTATTTGGGGTCGGGAAGGAATTTTCCTCCGGGGAATTTCACCTTCCTCTGCAGCGTGGTGTATGGGTCACTTGCTGGTGAATTCTCTGCAGCTTGAGGTCTTCAAACCACGATTTGAAGACTTCAATAACTCAGACATAGGTTAGGGGTTTGTTATAGAAGTGGATGGGTAGGATTCTGTGGCCTGCTTTGTGCAGGAGATCAGACTAGATGATCATATTGGTTCCTTCTGACCCTAAAGTCTAGGATTCTATGAGTAGTGTTCCTGAAGACGTGAGCGTCATGAACCCTTCCTGGCCACCCCATGTGGATGTTGGTGAAATGTCCCTTGTGATCCACCAGTGCTTGCAGCACCATGGAAAAGTACCCCTTGCGGTTTATGTATTGGGTGCCCTGGTGCTCCAATGCCAAGATAGAGATATGGGTTCCATCTATTGCCTCATCACGGTTAGGGAATCCCATTGCAGCAAAGCCATCCACTATGACCTGCACATTTCCCAGAGTCATAACCTTTCGTAGCAGCAGCTTAGTGATTGCTTTGGCTACTTGCATCACAGCAGTCCCCACAGTAGATTTGCCCACTCCTAATTGATTCCCGATTGACCGGTAGCTGTCTTGCTTGCAAGCTTCTAGAGGGCTATTGCCACTCGCTTCTCAACTGTGAGGACTGCTCTCATTTTGGTATTCTGGTGCTTCAGGGCAGGGGAAAGCAAGTCACAAAGTTCCATGAAAGTGCCCTTATGCATGCAAAAGTTTCGTAGCCACTGGGAATCATCCCACACCTGAAACACTATGCGGTCCCACCTGTCTGTGCTTGTTTCCTGGGCCCAAAATCAGCGTTCAATGGCTAGAACCTGCCCCATTACCAGCAGGATCTCCAACATGCCGGGGACTGCAGTTTGAGAGAATTCTGTGTCCATGTCCTTATCACTCTCTTTGCCGCTCTGCCGTAGCTGCCGCCTCCTCGCCTGGCTTTGCAGGTCCCAGTTCAGCATTGACTGCACGAGAATGCGTGAGGTGTTTAAAATGTCCATGATTGCTGTCTTGAGCTCAGCAGGGTCCATGCTTGCCGTGGAATGGCGTCTGCACAGTTCACCCAGGAAAAAAGGCGCAAAACAGTTGCTGCTGCTGCTTTTATGGAGGGAGGGGTGAGGCTGTACCCAGAAGCACCAGCGGCAATGTTTTTTGCCCCATCAGGCACTGGGATCTCAATCCAGCATTCTAATGGGCGGGGGAGACTGCGGGACCTATAGGATAGCTGTGGGATAGCTACCCACAGTGCAATGCTCAGGAAATCGATGCTAGCCTCGGTACATGGATGCACACCACCGAATTAATGTGCTAAGTGTGGCGCGTGCACTCGACTTTATACAATTTGTTTTAAAAAACCGATTTCTGTAAAATAGGAATAATCCTGTAGTGTAGACATACCCTCAGAGTTCTTAAATGTAATGTTTATTCCTCTCTTACACCAACAGATGGTGCTGACTGTCCATTGCATTTTACTCAGTCAAATATTGGATGTATCTACCCAGACTTCTATGCAAAATGTGTGGAATATCCTTTATATTCTATTCCATGAGGCCATTAAATAATTACCAATGGTGGAAACTAGGACAAAATGCCAGAGAAATTATTGATAGTTTATTCAGTGCTAATGGATCCCACAAACAGAAGACAGTCTCATAATATTGATTCCTTTTTCTATGTAGTGATTAAATATGAGAATCTGAATCCTACTGCAGAGTCTAGTCTAGAATCCAGAATAAATAGATCTAGGAGCCAAGAATGGAGAAGGCATGCTGTTGTTCTTCCAGTTTGTGGCTTAAAGTACTGTGATTCAGGCAACATTTTATTGTATTATGTATAATCTGAATTGCTTTGTGTCATTACTTGTGCTTTGGCATGTACCAATTGTAGTGAAAACAAAAATTCATATGTGGTTTATCAAGTAGGGATAAGTTATGCCAGGGTGGAAGAGGATGTAAGAATTTTCTCTTTTCTCCACAACTTGGAGCCCCTGCACAATGTTGCTGGCTCCTTTCAGTGATGGCACTATGCCCTAGGAAAGGAGGTAGGCGGGCCTATGGTACCTTCCTCTCATTCTGCTTCAGCCAGCAATGTTGGCTAGGTAAGGATGGGAGTGCAACTGCTCTGGTAGTATGCCCTCCTATAGAGCTCCAGAGAGGATTCTAGCTGAGTCAGCCAAAATTCCTGAGGGGGACTCTCACTTCAGTACAGCCTCTTCTCACTCATTCCCCACAAGCAAGTGTGTAATAATTCATACCAGGCATGCAGCAATCACTAATCTTGGATTGGGAAGTCATTAAAAACCAAATTCTGAACTTCATTTTATGTGAAGCTTCAGCATGTTGGCTTCTTTTCTGGTAGTTGCTTTGTCTCAATCAGCTTGTGTGCAAAATGATCATCCATACATACTATAGTAAAGATAGGTCACTAAAATGCTTAGAACTATTTTTCACCATATCAACCAATCCTTTCAAATTCTCTCGTTGGATGCATGCATATATAAGCCCCATCAATTTCAACTGGAGTCCTGAATGGAAATTCAGACAGTTTAGTGTTCAGTGTTACGGTAATAATTTTATCTAAGTGGGGGAAAAGAGCATTTCCGTTACAAGAACTACGTGTACTGTACGAAGAGGAGTACAATTTTGCTGGGGGACTACTGTACAATTATTTCAGTTATTTCACTTCAATCAATTCAACTTCAGAACTTTCTGATTGTGTTTGTGTTAGAGGAGAGACCTGCTCCTTTTGTATGTTTAAATTATATAGTTTGAGGAGTACAAGACTGGCAGCCATAGAATTCAATCCTCTGTTTTTATGAAGAACAGATGAAACATGGACAGTAGCCTTGTAAGTTTCCCCACTTGCGCTTGCCAATATGCCTCACCCCTGATTTGGAGTAGATTCATCTCCCAAGGCCTGTCAATCCTTGACCTTTCTACTGAGAGTGTTAATATGCATGCTGATTGTGATGGCATTTTTGGTAATGTGCATATACTAGTCTGAGATCGCCAGTTCATTCAATGTAGGTCACCAAACAAACGGTAGATAGCCCAAGTTGGAAGTAACCAAAAGTTAAGTCAGAGGAAAAGTATTTAGAAGAGAAAAGGTTGGGAAAAAATGGATGTTTTGGAAAAAATATTGTCCCTTTTTCTCAAAAAATAATGAAAATCAATTTTTGAACAGTTCTAAAATAAGATTCAGTAGCCCACAACTTGAGTCACCCAGTCTTCCTCGCCTAGTCATTTCAATTCATCATATACATTTCTTTAATAGGTAAATTATATGGGAAGTCTCTCTCATTGCTGAAGCTGCAAAGCAAAGGCAGTAATGGACATGTTGACTCACTTATCCTTCAAATGCCATTGAGTTCGAAGTAAAGCTTTGCTAAACTGCCAAGTTTAGTCCAATTGATTGTGAAGTTAGAACAGTTTCCTAAAATGTAGTTCATTTTGATAGAATAAAAGAACATGAGCTCTGAGAGAGATGCTGTAGCTAAGAGGGTGAATGTGATCCTTAGATGTATTAGCAGCGGAATATCAAACAGGAGTTAGGGAAGTGGTCTGTATATAGCATTAGTGAAGCAGTTACTATAATACTGTCCAGTTCTGGTGTTCATTGTTCTAAAAGGGTGTTAACAAATTGGAAAGCATTCAGAAGTACAATAATTATTCAAGATCTGGAAAAACATGCCCTTACAATGAAACACTTAATCTCAGTCTCTGTAGTTTATCCATGAGAAGGTCAGAGGAGACTTGAACATGCTCTACACATACCTGTAAGGGAAAGAGGTGTCTGGTAGATGACTCTTAGCAGAAGAAGACAAAAAGATTCAGTGGCTGGAAGGCTAGACAAATTTAGACTAGAAATATTTTTGGTCAGTGAGGTTAATGATTCATTAGAAAAGTTTATCTGGGGATATGGTGAATCCTCCATTGCTTGAAGTCTTTAAATCAAGGTTGGATATCTTTCTAAAAGGCCTGGTATAGGTCATACAGCAGTCATGAGCTTCGGCAGAGTTACTGTGTGAGGCTCTTTGGCCTGTAGGAGACCACACTAGATGATCAAAACAGTGGATCTTTCCACCTTAAAATCTATGAATCTCAGGTTCCCCAAAACTTTGCACAATTTTCCAGCAAAAAGTTCAAAAATTATCGTTTCAGTGATGAAGAGGGAAAAATGCAATTGCAGAGAAGATGGTTGGCTTCAGGTGTTTTATTCTTGAACAGTGGGTCTCAAACTTTGAGATGGAAAGCAGAAAAATAATGGTATCATTAAGCTGTCTGTATATAAAGAAACTATTCTTTTCTTCACGTATCGGTGGAAAGTTGCAAGTAGAGCTCGTCAAGAGTATTTCAGCAAAACATTTTATTGGGAAATGCATGTTCATTGAAACCAAAACTTTTTGAATAAGTGTATCAGTTTAGCTGAAACTTTTTCATCTGGAAGGTTGCTCAGGTCCAGGATGGAATTTCTTGTCAAAACACGAGACAGACAGACACTCAATCCAGAATAGCCAGTTGAGTAGAGCAGGAATGAACTTGGTTCTCCCACATTTCAGGTGAGTGCCTGAACCACCAAGCTATTGGCTATACTGGAGTAGATATCTGTCAAATTTTTGTGTGTGTTTGTGGTAAATTTCGAAAGGCTATGATTTTGTGCCATGTCGAAATGAAAATAAATTTGGAAACCTCAAAATCTTTCACAAAATGGAAATGTTTTCTAATCAGTCATTCTTGCAATATCATAGTGTCGCAAAACAGAGTCAAGCTGGGATTTTTATATTGTCTCAGAATGGGTGCAGAAACTATTTGGGTTTGCTACTTCTTGACTTCCTGTGATCTGCTGCCCAGTTGAGCAATCCCCAAAGCAGTGATATTAAGCTAACTGAAATCTTTCTTGGCCCCAGATTCAGCCAGATATTTAGAAAGCACCATCTCATTCTAATTGGAGTCCCAGCTGAGTCTCCTGTTAACTCCTGCAGAAATTTTAGAATTGATGAACCACCCAGAGGTGGGCTAGTTGAGACGGCAGGGGATTTGCCACAGCTGAATGACATCACAGTGGCTTCTAGGAGTCCAGGCAGCTATTTTATACATAGGAGGAAATTCACAAAGCAGAAAGGTTGCAGAAAACAGTTTTTCCTCCTTTATACATAAAAGATGCATGATCTCCTGATGTCTCACTCCTACAGAGACCTCCATGGAATAATTATGTTCTGTGTCAGTGACACTTTCTTCTTCCTTGAGAGGCTGACAAAATGATTGCTGAAGGGTAGAATGCTTGATGCACCCAAGTCACTCAGCTAGTTCTGCCATGGTATAGACATTAAATGATACAAAGAAAATATTTGAGGTTGAGTTTATGCAATGGAGCATTTTCACTAATGAATGGGTAACAGAAGGGTGAAGATCATGGCACTTCAGCCAAAAATAATGCAAAAGTGTGTGTGTGTCTGTGTTTGTGTAAGAGAGAGAGAAATAATGCCAAAGTGTGTGTGAGAGAGAAAGATGTGACATTTGGGAGGCAGTAGCTGTCACTAGGTGCAATTGCACTTCCAGTGGTGATCGCTGGGTCCAGATACCTAGTTAGAGAGGTTGAAACAGTATGTGGCGAATGAATGTGCCTTATAAAAACAGCAAGTGGAGCATAACACAGCTTAATAAAGACCAGTGAAGAGCAAGACCACATTTTATGGAATTAAGGCATTTAGCATTGGGGGAAAAGGAGGAGGCTGGTAGGAGGAAGTTGTCTGTGGGGCTTTTGCAAATATGATACCAGGCTGTGTGAAGTCAGTATTAAAACAAAAAATTAATTCCCAAAATCCATAGTATAAAAACTCTGTAAACATATATTGGGGAAGGGCACTTCAAAAGGAGAGAGAGAAACCACAGCTGGGGCACATTTCAAACAGATATCTAAAACTTGGCAACAAGCTCCCTTTGCTGGGATGTGAAGAACTAAAATTAGTGTGCTTTACCCAAGCTGATCTTTCAGAGGTTTGATTTCTACCCTTCGACGCAGCTCCCATTAAAGTCCATGGGAGCTGCAGGTGCTCAGCACCTTTGAAAATCAGCTCCACACAGGAGGGGGAGGGATAGCTCAGTGGTTTGAGCATTGGCCTGCTAAACCCAGGGTTGTGAGTACAATCCTTGAAGGGCCATTTAGGGAACTGGGGTAAAAATCTGTCATGGGATTGGTCCTGCTTTGAGCAGGGGGTTGGACTAGATGATCTCCTGAGGTCTCTTCCAACCCTGATATTCTATGAAGCAAAATTAAAATCCCATGCAAAGAATTGTTACTACACTGTCATCCATGAAAATGGATTTTATTATAAGGGATGAAAAGTTTTGCTCAGGTAGTATCTAAGTCTGGGATTCCCACTGTTTACATATTAGTCTGCTTGCCTAGTATTTATGTTTTTTCTTCTGAGTGTTTTGGCAGTCCATTTCCTGTTTTATACAGGATGCTACTATGATGCTGCTAGTGACAACACTGGGGAAGGGGCGGGGGTGGGGGAGACTGAAGAATGTCTATGAATTTAAAAAAAAAAGCCCTGACCAAAGCCATTCTTTCCTACGTAATTGTCTCTAAGCCAGTAGACAAGATGTTAGCCAGCTTGAATGACAATGCAGTCTTAGATTTGGCTTCCAGTGGTAGGTGAGATTGCGACACTTAACAATTTGACTGCTGGTTCTCCAAGTTACATGCTCTGCTACTTGTCTCCCCTGAATATTCTACTTACACCCAAGGAGAGCTGGGATTCTGAGACATACCTGGTAAAGGGGATTCAAATTGCAGCCAAATGCATTTTCAAAATCATAAGGTTAAAGTTGATGCAACCCTCCCCCCCGCTTTTTTTTAAAGGAAACAAAACACCTTTGGAGTTTTATACGCTTTTCATGATTGTGAAATTGCTCTACAGCAGATAATGCCAGAAAAAGGAGTTTCAAGAGGAAATATTCTCTTAAAAAATATAATTATTACATTTGAGAAAAGTGATCGTGTGCCGGGATATGAAGGAAGCAATGAAGGGACAAAATAAATTTTGAGTTGATGTACTGTGGGTGCATTGGCCCTTTTACTGCAAGTGTAAAGAGAATGAAGAATTCCTAAAAGCTCTGTATCCAGCTGGAGGAGGATTTCCACAGTGGAAGACAGCCTTAGGCTGACCCTCTGAGGCCTTCTTACAAGTCCCTGTGTAGGAGGTGTGCAGGGGTGGGAGAGGCACCTCAGAGACAGGACCACAGCATCCAGGGCTGTGGCATTTCCAGGCAGTGCTGCAGCCTGGGAGGATGTAGTAACATAGACAAGCCAAGTTATGGTAAGGGCCAGAACAGCCCAGGACTGGGAGGATGTGAGGGGAGCTCAAAGGCATGTTAGTCCTCCCCTTCCCCAGGGCTGCAAGTTCTGTACGCTTAGGATATGTCTGCACTGTGCTCTAAGGCTGGTCTCTGACTCAGGCTTGGGACCAAGCCTCCTTTCCATCCACACACAAGTCATTCCAGCCCAGGTCAGCAAGCACTCAGGACACCAAGTCCACAAGTTCAGGTCCCAGAGACCCTTAGGATAAGTTTATGCTACATAGCCATGTCGGCACTTGTAGTGCACATGTAGTCTCAGTGAAAAGCAAGCTGTGTACAGACTGCAGTGTGTAGCTACACGTGTCTGTGAAAGACTCCAGCAGAGGGAAAGGTTCAACAGTTTCCTGCTGCTGCAGTCTTTTGTTGCCGTGAGGAAAGGCTCTGGCAGGGGGAGATAGCAGGGGATATCCTGTACTAGCACTTTCCCCATTGCTGAAGTCTTTCTTTGCTACGGGGAAGTGCTCCAGCAGTGGGGAGCTGGCAGAACCTTGCCCCGCTGCCTTCCCTTCCCCCCCACTGCTGGAGTCTTTTCCTGTGGAGGGGAGAAGCTCCAGAGGCAAGGAGGCAATGGGACACTAAACTGCTAAAAATAGAGGTGCGGCTTGGGTGAGTAGAGAGCCTGTAAGATATGTATTTGTAGATGTACCCATGCCCTTCAGGTGTGTCCTTACTCACCTCCCCAGCTACGCTGCTATTTATATCTGTGCTGGGGGGCCACGTGGGTGTGTACACTACGTGTTGCTGAAAGATGCGTACCCTTAGGGTATGTCTGCACAATGAGTGGCAGCCTGCAGTAGCGAGTCTTAGAGCTTGGGTTGGCAGACTCAGTCTCATGAGGTTTGGGCTATTGCACTAATAATAGCTGTGCAGACATTGTGGCTCAGGCTGGAGCTCAGGCTCTGAAGCCTAGGGAAGGGGATAATTCATTCCAGTGACTCAGGCCAAAGCTCATATGGGGAAAAACTGATGGAGTTAGCCAGACCACTAAATTTGTTCAGTTTTTGAAAGTCCATTTTCTCTTCATTGCTAATAAACAATAGGTATAAACGCCTTCATGTTCCTTTTTTCAATGTCAGGTCAGAAGATAAGACAAGGTGTGGAAGTATACACACATGCAAATTCTACCTAATGCTCTGGCTGCTTTATGTTGCTCTCCAGTAGTGCAAAGCAGCTATCAATACAACTTAGCTAGCTGCCTGAGGATTCAGCCTGTGGGTGTGTCATAAACAGATAGCTAAGGGTTAATGTTCTTTTACCTGTAAAGGGTTAACACAGGGAACCAAACACCGGACCAGTCAGGAAACAAGACTTTTTCAAATCTGGGTGGAGGGAAGTTTTGGGTGTGAGTTCTTTGTCTTGGGTCTGACCCTCTCGGCTCTGAGAGTGATCTTTCTATCTCCTGCCTTTCTAATCTTCTGTTTCCAAGTTGTAAGTAGAAGGATAGTAAGACAATAGGTTTATATTGTTTTCTTTTGTATTTACATGTGTGTAGTTGCTGGAATGTGTTAAATTGTATTCTTTTTGGATAAGGCTGTTTATTCATTTTTTTCCTTTAAGCAATTGACCCTGTATATTGTCATCTTATTACAGAGACTATTTTTAATGTCTTTTTCTTTCTTTTTTTATATAAAGCTTTCTTTTTAAGACCTGTTGGAGTTTTTCTTTAGTGGGGACTCCAGGGAATTGAGTCTGCAGCTCACTAGGGAATTGGTGGAAGGAAAAAGTCAAGGGGAAAATCTCTTTGTGTTAGATTTACTAAGCCTGACTTTGCATACCCTCTGGGTGAATGGGAGAGATTAGATCTCTCAGTACTTGTGTTTCCAGGACTGGAAGCAGGGAATCTCCTAGGATCGTCCAGGGAGGGGAGCCTGGGAGGAAGTAACAAGGAAACAAGAGGAGGGGGTTATTTCCCTTTGTTGTAAGACTCAAGGCATCTGAGTCTGGGGGTCCGCCAGTGAAGATTTTGGGGAGACCACAGTGAGCTAGGCACTGTATAATTCTTAGCTCGTGGCAGCGATACCAGGTCCAAGCTGGTAACTAAGCTTGGAGGTTTTCATGCTAACACCCATATTTTGGACGCTAAGGTCCAGATCTGGGAAAAAATGTTATGACATGGTGTGCAGTGGTGTGGAAAGATAGAATCCAGAAGCCAGTAGGAATATTATATTTTCCTTTTCTCTGCTAGGGGCTTTTAAGCAGAGAGGGTTTGGTTTTAAAAAGAACCAGAGAGAAATTTTTTTTCTGTTCTCTCCTGAGAGTAGCTTGCATATTAAGCAAGGAACCATTAAGGAACTATTAAGGGTCTTTTGTGAGACAATAGCACTCCGATTGAGAGTCAAGTACCCAGCACAATACACATGCAAATAAAGTGGTTTTTCTGGTTTACTTTACATTTAAAAGATTAGCTAGAGGAAGAAAGGGAAAAAGGCACTGTTGCTAGGCAGACCCCAGGAGGCAAGAGAGAACCTGCAGTTCAGGCAATAAACACCAGAGGGCACCCCAACACAAGAACACAGGAAACAGAATGTCACAAAAACCAGAAACAGTACAGCTGGAAGCAATGGAAAAACAGATAGAACTACTAAGAACACAAATGGCCAGAGATGAGGCAACTCACAAACAAGAGATGGAAAGGCTACAAAAACAAGAAGACGCCAAAAATGCAGCCCACCACAGAAAACTACAAGAAGAAGAGGTGGCCCACAAAATGAAACAAGCAGAAGAAGAGGCAGCCTACCGCCGAGAAATGGAAAAACAACAACAAGAAAGGGAAGAGAGGGAAAAACAGAGAAAACATGAACTGGAATTAGTACAGGCTGGGCAGCATGCTCCAGCCAATCCTAACAACCCTTAGCCAATTATGGTTCCACATCCCAAGAAATTTCCCACCTACAAGGCAGGTGATGACACTGAGGCCTTCTTAGAAAATTTTGAAAGGGCCTGTCTTGGGTACAGCATCCCTGAAGACCAGTACATGGTAGAATTGAGGCCACAGCTCAGTGGACCTTTAGCAGAGGTGGCAGCTGAAATGCCTAAGGAGAAAATGAACGACTATAAACTTTTTCAAACCAAGGCCAGATACAGAATGGGGATAACCCCGGATCATGCCCGTCGGCGTTTCAGAACCCAAAAGTGGAAACCAGATGTGTCATTTCCCAAACACGCCTACTACATTGGAAAGAATTATGAGGCCTGGATATCAGGAACCAATGTTAAATCCATAGACGAACTGCACCTCCTCATACAAATGGAACAGTTCTTGGATGGTGTTCCTGAGGACATAACACGGTACATACAAGATGGAAAACCCAAAAATCTCACCGAGGCGGGGGAGATTGGAGCCAGATGGATGGAAGTGGCAGAAAGCAAGAAAGCTACTGTCAAGGGGAACGAATACCCCAGAGGGCACACCGACAAGAAACCCTACAACTGAGGGCAGCCAAAGACCCCACCTACAACCCAAGGAAAGCCACAGACACCCTATTCTTCCACCTCACCAGTCTCCAGTAACTCACCTCGACCCAGTAACCAGTCAGCTGGAAGATGCTTTAAGTGTAATGAACTGGGACATATCAAGGCCAACTGCCCAAAGAATGCCAACTGAGTGCAGTTCATTACACCACCATCACACCAAAGATCCCCAGGCCCAGATGCCTCTCAAATACCCTTGGAGCGAAGGGAAAATTTGAGAGTGGGCGGAAAGGTTACCGCGTGGAGAGACACGGGGGCACAAGTGTCAGCTATCCACCAATCCTTCGTCGACCCCAAATTCATCAACCCAAAGGACCAAGTGACAATTTACCCCTTCATGTCACAAGCTGTAGACTTGCCTACAGCTAAACTGCCTGTCCAGTACAAAGGCTGCTCAGGAATGTGGACTTTTGCAGTCTATGACAATTATTCCATGCCCATGCTACTGGGGGAAGACTTGGCCAACCAGGTGAAGCGGGCCAAGCGAGTGGGAATGGTTACACATAGCCAAACCAGGCAAGCTTCCAGACCCATTCCTGTTCCTGAGCCATCCACAGACTCCCCGTCTGTGTTACCAGAGACCCAGACAGAGGTAGTGGACCCAGATTCCATGCCAACCACTGAAACAGCCATAGCACCTCCAGTCCCAGGCTCAGAACTGGAACAGCAGCCAGCACCAGCAATTGCAACCACATCTTCAAACTCAACGCCAGAGGGCGCCAGCAAGCCAGAACTGGTAGAATCAACAGACAGCCATACCCAAAAGGCTCAGCCAGAGCCTGAAATACCCGCAGGTGTACCAGCGGAAAGCGGTTCACCGGCAACAGAAACAACCCCATCACCTACATCGCTTCCAGAGGGACCAAGCCCAAGTCCACAGTCTGAGGAAGAACTGGTGACCCCAGCCTCAAGGGAACAGTTCCAGACTGAGCAAGAAGCAGATGACAGCCTTCAGAAAGCTTGGGCGGCGGCACGGAGCACCCCACCGCCTCTCAGCTCTTCTCACCGATCCCGGTTTGTTATAGACCAAGGACTTTTATACAAAGAGATTCTTTCTGGTGGACACCGGGAAAAATGGCAGCCGCAAAAACAGTTGGTGGTTCCAACTAAGTACCGGGGGAAGCTCTTAAGCTTAGCCCATGATCATCCCAGTGGCCATGCTGGGGTGAACAGAACCAAAGACAGATTGGGGAAGTCCTTCCACTGGGAGGGGATGGGCAAGGACGTTGCCAAGTATGTCTGGTCTTGTGAGGTATGCCAAAGAGTGGGAAAACCCCAAGACCAGGTCAAGGCCCCTCTCCAGCCACTCCTCATAATTGAGGTCCCATTTCAGTGAGTAGCTGTGGATATTCTGGGTCCTTTCCCAAAAAAGATGCCCAGAGGAAAGCAGTATGTACTGACTTTCGTGGACTTTGCTACCCAATGGCTGGAAGCAGTAGCTCTAGGCAACACCAGGGCTAACGCTGTGTGTCAGGCCCTAACAGACACTTTTGCCACGGTAGGTTGGCCCTCCGACATCCTTACAGATTCAGGATCTTATTTCCTGGCAGGGACCATGCAAAAACTGTGGGAAACTCATGGGGTGAACCACTTGGTTGCCACCCTGTACCACCATCAAACCAATGGCCTCTTGGAATGGTTTAATGGAACTTTGGGGGCCATGATACGTAAATTCGTCAACGAACACTCCAATAATTGGGACCTAGTGTTGCAGCAGTTGCTGTTTGCCTACAGGGCTGTACCACATCCCAGTTTAGGGTTTTCACCATTTGAACTTGTGTATGGCCACGAGGTTAAGGGGCCATTACAGTTGGTGAAGCAGTAATGGAAGGGGTTTACCCCTTCTCCAGGGACTAACATTCTGGACTTTGTAAGCAACCTACAAAAAACCCTCTGACACTGTTTAGCCCTTGCTAAAGAAAACCTAAAGGATGCTCAGGAAGAGCAAAAGGCCTGGTATGACAAACATACCAGAGAACGTTCCTTCAAGGTAGGAGACCAGGTTATGGTCTTGAAGGCGCAACAGGCCCATAAGATGGAAGCATCATAGGAAGGGCCATTCACGGTTCAAGAGCGCCTGGGAACTGTGAACTACCTCATAGCATTTCCCAATTCCTCACTAAAGCCCAGAGTGTACCATATTAATTCTCTCAAGCCTTTCTATTCCAGAGACTTACAAGTTTGTCAGTTTACAGTCCAGGGAGATGATGCTGAGTGGCCTGACGGTGTCTACTATGCCAGGAAAAAAGATGGTGGCGTGGAAGAGGTGAACCTCTCCACAGCCCTGGAATGTCTGCAGCGGCAACAAATCAAGGCACTGTGCACTAGCTTCGCCCCATTGTTCTCAGCCACCCCAGGACGGACTGAACGGGCATACCACTCCATTGACACAGGTAATGCTCACCCCATTAGAACCTCACCCTACCGGGTGTCTCTTCATGCCCAAGCTGCTATAGAACGGGAGATCCAGAACATGCTACAGATGGGTATAATACGCTCATCTACCAGTGCATGGGCATCTCCAGTGGTTCTGGTACCCAAACCAGATGGGGAAATACGCTTTTGTGTGGGCTACCATAAGCTAAATGCGGTAACTCGTCCGGACAACTATCGAATGCCACGCACCGATGAGCTATTGGAGAAGTTGGGACGTGCCCAGTTTATCTCTACAATAGACTTAACCAAGGGGTACTGGCAAGTACCGCTAGACGAACCTGCCAAGGAAAGGTCAGCATTCGTCACCCATGCGGGGGTGCATGAATTTAATGTCCTTCCTTTCGGGCTGCAAAATGCACCTGCCACCTTCCAGAGGCTGGTAGATGGTCTACTAGCAGGACTGGGCGAATATGCAGTTGCCTACCTCTATGATGTGGCCATTTTTCCAGACTCCTGGCCCGACCACCTAATACACCTGGAAAAGGTCTTTGAGCACATCAGGCAGGCAGGACTAACTGTTAAGGCCAAAAAGTGTCAAATAGGCCAAAACAGAGTAACTTACCTGGGACACCAGGTGGGTCGAGGAACTATAAACCCCCTACAGGCCAAGGTGGATGCTATCCAAAAGTGGCCTGTCCCAAAGTCAAAGAAACAGGTTCAATCCTTCTTAGGCTTGGCCGGGTACTACAGGCTATTTGTACCACACTACAGCCAAATCGCTGCCCCACTGACTGACCTGACAAAAAAGACTCAGCCAAATGCAGTTAAGTGGACTGATGAGTGTCAAAAGGCCTTTACCCAACTTAAGGCAACGCTCATGTATGACCCTGTGCTCAGGGCCCTGCACTTTGACAAGCCATTTCTAGTAATCACGGATGCATCTGAGCGTGGTGTAGGAGCAGTTCTCATGCAGGAAGCAACAGATCACAACTTCCATCCTGTCGTGTTTCTCAGCAAGAAACTGAGAGGGAAAGTCACTGGTCAGTCAGTGAAAAGGAATGCTATGCCAATTGTGTACGCCCTGGAAAAGCTATGCCCATATGTTTGGGGACGGCGGTTCCAGCTACAAACTGACCATGCTGCGCTAAAGTGGCTTCATACTGCCAAGGGGAACAACAAGAAACTTCTTCGTTGGAGTTTAGCTCTCCAAGATTTTGATTTTGAAATTCAGCACATTTCAGGAGCTTCTAACAAAGTAGCTGATGCTCTCTCCCGTGAGAGTTTCCCAGAATCCTGTAGTTAAAAAGCGTTCTTAAAATGTAAAAGCCTGTTACTTATATACTTACTGGTATATGTAAAGGTGCATGTGTTGTATTAATCTGCTTATTTTAAAGTTCAAGGAGGAAATCGCCGCCAGTGAGGTTCCCCATTGTCTGCAATTTGGGGGGCATGTCATAAACAGATAGCTAAGGGTTAATGTTCTTTTACCTGTAAAGGGTTAACACAGGGAACCAAACACCTGACCAGAGGACCAATCAGGAAACAAGACTTTTTCAAATCTGGGTGGAGGGAAGTTTTGGGTGTGAGTTCTTTGTTCTTTGTCTTGGGTCTGACCCTCTCGGCTCTGAGAGTGATCTTTCTATCTCCTGCCTTTCTAATCTTCTGTTTCCAAGTTGTAAGTAGAAGGATAGTAAGACAATAGGTTTATATTGTTTTCTTTTGTATTTACATGTGTGTAGTTGCTGGAATGTGTTAAATTGTATTCTTTTTGGATAAGGCTGTTTATTCATTTTTTTTCTTTAAGCAATTGACCCTGTATATTGTCATCTTATTACAGAGACTATTTTTAATGTCTTTTTCTTTCTTTTTTTATATAAAGCTTTCTTTTTAAGACCTGTTGGAGTTTTTCTTTAGTGGGGACTCCAGGGAATTGAGTCTGCAGCTCACCAGGGAATTGGTGGAAGGAAAAAGTCAAGGGGAAAATCTCTTTGTGTTAGATTTACTAAGCCTGACTTTGCATACCCTCTGGGTGAATGGGAGAGATTAGATCTCTCGGTACTTGTGTTTCTAGGACTGCAAGCACGGAATCTCCTAGGGTCGTCCAGGGAGGGGAGCCTGGGAGGAAGTAACAAGGAAACAAGGGGAGGGGGTTATTTCCCTTTGTTGTAAGACTCAAGGCATCTGAGTCTGGGGGTCCCCCAGGGAAGGTTTTGGGGAGGCCACAGTGAGCTAAGCACTGTATAATTCTTAGCTCGTAGCAGCGATACCAGGTCCAAGCTGGTAACTAAGCTTGGAGGTTTTCATGCTAACACCCATATTTTGGATGCTAAGGTCCAGATCTGGGAAAAAATGTTATGACAGGGTGGGAAACTTTGAGTAGTGTAGACCTGATGTAGCAGGTCCTGTCACCTGCTTTCCGGTTGGTATATGAATGCTGAGTCAGAGCAGGAGGGGAAGGCCTTGTGACCAGAGCACAGGAGACATGTCATCTGGGTTCTCTGCCAAAGACTTCTGTATAACCTCATCAAGTTGCTTAAGATCTGTGTGTTCCAACTTCCTCTTCTGTCAAAGAGGGAATATGTACTTCACAGCAGAGTTCAGACATTGCTTGTCACTGACAATACATTATGAGCTAGGTGAAACCTTCTTATGGGCTGAGTTAAAACCTCATTCAAACTGATGTATGAGTTTGAATTTACCCCCATTTAAGACAGTTGTAAGAGAAATTAAGGAGGCTCACCTAAAACAAAGCCTAATAGTCTGTCCAGAAGCTCACACCAGGTTGGTGGAGGTTTCGACTGGGTATTGCGACCAGGGGTGCTTGTTTGTGTTTTGGATGGAGTAGGGTGAGAGAGAAGACACAGAAACTGAAAATATACAGAGACAGCCAGTACTGGGTTTGTCATGGCGCTGGGCCCAGCCAGAGTCAGAAGGATCCACAGGCAGCCCGATCCCTGGCCGGCCTGCCCCTGCTCTGCCCCCGCCCCACCTCTTCCCACCCCTACTGTGGCCCAGCCTGCCCTCATTCTGCCCCTTCCCCTCTCCAAACTCCCTCCCCTGAGCTACGTGTCCTGGGGGACTGCAGCAGGGGTTGGGTCTGCCCTACACTCACTGGGCAGCGGGAGGTGGAGTGAGCCAGCCTCAGCCTGCTCTGTGCCACCAGTGAGTACTGAGGGGAGGTTCCCTAACTCCCCCAAAGTCTGGGAGCCAGGGGAGCAGAGCGGAGCAGGCTGGGGCTGGGTCACTCCACTTCCCATTGCCCCTTGAGTGAGGGGTTGGACCTGCCTTGCAGTCACCGGGCGGCAGGAAGTGGAGCGACCAGGCCCCAACCTGCTTCACCGACTCGTACTGGGGGCTGGTTTCCACCCTGCCTCCCAAGCCTGGGGGAGATGGAGCAGTGGGGAAGGGGCATGGGATGAGGATAGGGGAAGCGGGGACAGGGGCTGGAGCCCAGCATGTGCCATCCCTTTGGCAGAAACTGGGGCTGCCCTGTTAAGCAGGCTTACTGAACCCTCACCCTAACAAGCCCTACCTCTCCTGCATCTGTACCATCCCGATGAGCCCCCTCAGACAGCCTCCCCACTGAGCCCCAATCACCTGGACCCCCACCCAAATGAACCCCACCTCCCCTGCACCTAGACCCCTCCGTTGCCCCAAATGCCTCCACCTGGATTCCCTGCAGAGTCCCATTGCCCCTGCACCTGGAACCAGGCAATGAGCTTCTGTGCATCCAGATCTCCCACTGAGCCACCCGCAGCCAGATTGACCCACAGCAAACTTTCTTACCCCCACCTGGATCCCCCCACACTAAGTCCCTCTGCACTTGGATCCTGCTGCTGGGCTAAGCCTGCTCATCCACACCTGGTGCGCCTGGCACAGGGGGGCAGGGGCCCAGGGTGTTTCTGGGGCAGGCCTGGCCCTTGTACTGTGTCAGGGTCGGGTGCAGCCTTACTGCTGAGTCCTTGTCCTGGGGTGGGGAGGAGCGAGGCTGCAGGGTGATCTCCTTCCTCCATGCAACCAGTGGCCTGTGCTCCCACTGCCATGCTGGAGCCTCCACATTTATTTGTTGACAAATAACATTTGCAGAATTTTAAAATATTGTGCACAGAATTTTTAATTTTTTGGTGCAGAATCCCCTCAGGAATATGGGGTGCTGTGCAGCTGTGATGGTGGGACTGTGAGAGAGATGATGGGCAGTGGGAAGGTCTATGGGCAGGGGGCGCTGGGCGAGTGGTGTGGTGTGCAGGGTGCTGTGCAGTTGTGGTGGGAGGCCAGCAAGGGAGGTCTCTGGGAGGGGTGGGGGCTTGGGCATAGCAATCTGTGGTGGAGGTCTCTGGGTGATGGCGCACTGGGCATAAGGGTGGGGCACTAGAAAAGAGAGGCAGTGTGGTGCTGGCTCACCCTCAAGGGGAAGGGGCATGCTGGCAGCACAGGGCTGGGCAGGCCAGTGTGCATCTGGCAGCTGCAGGTTTGTAAACAGTGCCCTCCTGCTGGGCTGCGTGGAGCGGGGCTGCTCCCGCCCTGCTGTGCCTCATTGCCCCCAGCCTGCCCTTCACTCTGGAGACTGACCATCCTGCCCCCCCTGCACCTTGCTCCATGGGGTCCCACAAATATGTTTGGCGCCGGGCCCACAAAAAGTTAATCTGGCCCAGGCCAGACAGCCTGAAGGAGCAGCTGAAAGCAGTTTGGTTGACTCTGGAAGAAACCTGGGAGGAGGTTTTTAGATTAGGGGTACGGGCTGAAAAGGGTGCTCCTGGTGTGATCAAAAGAGGTTGTTTCCTGCTATTTGATTTCTTCTGCATTCAGAAAGCCTGGGCTTTGTATGTTCTTTGTTTAAAAAAAAAATTAAGAAATGTGTCAGAGTACTTGACTATCACCAATTTCTGCTCCTAACAGGGCCCCAAACTTTGACTAGCTGCTCGGGTCAAAAAGGGGCAGCAGTACTTTGAGATCTTTAGGACAAGGCACTATCTACGTGCCAAGTGTTATTACTGATACACACACTTTGTTCAATGATAATCTTCTCTTGGGGGAAAACATATCAAAAAATTCTTCTAGTCAATGTTAGAGCTAATTGAAATGTTCTGATATTGAAATTCTGACTTTTTTTTGAATTTTTATGGAAAGCTAATTTTTCACATGTTCAGTTTTTTATTCACATTCTCCAACCAACTCCTGTACATATGTATACCCTCTGCAGTCTATAGGTTCCAGCCATGGGTAGCGCTGACATTGCCACTTTAAAGTACTGAGGAAGGTGGCTGCCTATGATTAGAGCTTGCTGGAAATTTTTTTTATGAAATGCAAATGTGCTGAACCTGAAACGTTGCTTGGAAATCTCTGGTTGATAAACTTTTGGTGAAACCAAGGCAGAGTTCCAGTGGATCCCTGCCAGCTTGCTGGGCTGCTAGGGAGCCTGGTGTTCCAGGCTCCATGGATCTGGGGTAGCTCTGCTGTGCGGACTGTCTTGAGATCAGGACCCCAGAATACCAGGCTCTGTGGCTTTAGGGCAGCCCTACCATGCCAGGGCTTCCAGGCTCCCTGCCATGGTGAAAGAGCCTGGGAGCTCTGGCTTTTATGGGGCTCAGCTCCTGACTTCACAGCAGGTAGCCTGGAAGTGCTGGGAAGCTAAATGGTTGGTTTATGAGGTGTAGAGTAAAAGTCATCAGTGTAAGGAAGGTCCTGTGCATAATTTTGCTCCATTAAGGACTGAAATGGGACTGAAGTGATGCAAAGGACTTTGTGCTGGGCTTCTGCTCTGGACAGACCCTTTAGTGAGTGTCCACATTTCCATGCACACATACACAGTATCACACACTGCATGGTATAAAATACTGTGCTGTAAAATGTCCTGTGACTTTTTGTGAAGGACACTATAAATATAGGCTTAGATGTTAGACAGTGGTGCAAATAGACATCATTTCTTGCTGGTACTGCACTCATGGGAGGGACACAAGGGAGGACATGTGATGTGATGACCCTCTGCCTTGCCCCCAGCCTGGGCCCCCCACACTCTCCTCATCCCCTCCGACACTCCGCTTACCTGTCTAAAATTTAAACATGCCGTTGCAAAATGATGCTTTGGGCCCCTAGTGCCACCTGTACTTCCAGGTGTCACTGAGGATCCAGCAGCACCCCAGATTGTCCTTCCTATCTTTCTTCCATTTAAGAAGTTTTCAATCACCCCACTTTCCTTTAACACATTTATGTCCTTATGTCCAAACTAAGCTTCTGCCAGTTTGCCTTTATCTAAGTATTGCTCTCCGCCAGGCACTAGGAAAGCAAAGATGCTGCGCCATCTGGGTTTGATGGAAAAGAGGCATAGAACTGTGTGGGCTATGTATGTCTTGATAGAACTACAGCCCAAATTGTTTTATTATTTTCCTCAGCATGACATACAGGAGGGGCAATCAAAATCAGCCTGGCAGAACATGCATGAGAACTGTCTCTGGACAGATGAGCAGTTGATCAAAATCACATTCTCTGATGTCTTGGGGCTACATTCTGTTCCCACTGAAATCAAAAGAAGTTTTGCTATAGAGTTCAATGGGAACAGGCTTTGACATTTGGGAAGGAAAGAACAAAACCACTCAAGCAAGGGCTTATACCACAGGTATCAAAGGCTGCTGACTCGTGAGAAAGTCAGCAGACATCTGATCTTTGTCCATTGCAAGAGAGAAATCAGCAATCAATGAGGCTAGAACAGTGTCTATACCATATCCAACTCATAAGTCCACCTGTAAAGGATCAAAGAAATATGAAGGCTCCAGATTACCTTAAAGTCCCCAATCCCTTGATTAGAATGCTCCTATTAGTATATGTTCATAGTTCAGATACTGGAGCAGGAAAGAGGCAAAATGGAGATGTTTCCAGGCCAGGGCCTTTTAGCTTCTGCCAAGTAAAGGGAAATCTTTCTCCCTGTGAAAGATGGTGTTTGGAGTCACATGGGCAAGTTACATGTCCATCACCCCCACCCATATTCTAGTTAGAATGTTCACAAAAAATCCATTAAGTGTAGACAGGCATTTTACGGGGTCCATTGTAAGTGAAGTGTTCCTTAATGGACCATTCAGCTTGACTTGTCTCTTCATGTGCTGGCTAAATACCTTGTGGGCGTTACCACAGGAACAAACATGTAGTACGCATAGCTAATATTCATGACTTCAGATACCAAGATGAATATACATGCATAAAAATAGCTTAATTATAAGTACCAGCTATTTTACCTACATGACTGTTCCCAAGAGATTCTGAAAAATCACACCACCTACCTGAGACCCTATGTGTTAGCACCATGCCCCACTGGAGTTTTGTTATCTGTTATGTAACAACAGAGATGGAGCCAGTGACATGACTCTGTTTAGCCTAAAACGGCAAGGCTAATTTTTAGCTGTTCAGGTGTTACTGCACCTTTAGTCAGTGAGGGTATAATGACCAGCACACATTCAGGTTAATGGACTTCAGCGTTCCTTTGCAGTTAACTTTTTAATGTTCATAAACCTCATATGTGCTGAGGTGGTTTAAAGCATAACACAGGTTTTTAGGTTTGCAAATCTGTGAACCTCTGCCTCTTTGAGATGAATGTAATAGATAATTCAGACCAATGGGGAGAAATAGAATCAAAAACACTGTTTAAACTCCTTCCTTCCTCCCCCCCCCCCCACTCCCCTCTTAAGGACTCCTGACCAGCTTAACAGCACAATACAGATGCTAACAAACTTTAAAAAGGCCTTTGTTTAAGTTTGTTAGCATATGTATTGTGCTGTTAAAGCCATATAAAGAATGAATACCCTCCCTATTAGTGTTCTGCTCCTTTAAGAAGCAGAGTGCATTTCCCCCACCCCCCAGGTGGGGGTGGTAACCCCAAGTCTTTCTGGTACCCTGTACCAGCTAAAAATCTCTTGCTGGTACTGTGTACGGTAGAGTACCACCCTACTTGCACTAGGGATGTTAGAGTACTCGGTATCCAATGACTACACCAATATACTAGTCCTGTTTAGAAAATCTGATAAATTTAAAATTACTTAAAAACAAAATTAGAACTTTCACTCAGTTAACTTAATCTGGTGATTAAGTGTAAACAGAGTGATTTTTTTTTCTAACAGCTTGCAGAGTAATATGTCGCCTTTGAAAAGGGCTGGGTCTTTATCTGAAAGTTATTTATTTCCTCTGGCATGAGAGAGCCTCAAGTAGTATGAGTAATTGGTAGTATGAGGTGCAAGTAGTATGAGTAGTGAATGGATGGCTTACACTGTCATACGTGATGAGACACTACACTACACTACATGCTGTAGAAAATGTTCCATAATAGAAACTGAATCAAACATTCAGATTCCATGTTGTGTCACTGTGCCAAGTGAATTCGGTTGCTGTAAATGCACTCTAGCACATCAGCAGAATGACACAGAGAACTGTTAGTTAAGCATTCAACAGGAAATAAGGTCATATGGAGTCTTAGACATCTGTTCTCTATTTCTTAGCTTTCCTTAATTGAAAAAAATGTTTGGTCAAGGAGGGTTCAGTTATATAAACAGAAGGTTACTTACTACTCATGCTGGCTTTCCCTTGGACTTTTTTATTTTATGTAAGATTCTGTTTATTTTGTCTCAACTTGAATGATTCAGGACATGTCTGTTTTTTTGGGATTGTTAGAATGTTGAAATGATTCCAGGGAGCAGGCTGTATGAATAGTGTCTGATATTTCCTACAAAAAGGATAAAAGATTCCACATTTTAATGTCCAACTGAATGTGTTTTAATTGAGCTTTCTCCTCTTAGTACAGCACCTAATTAGGCCTGTGAGCTCTCTGTTCTGAACTCTTTTAGACAACAGTGGTCCCGCGAGCTAGCTGTAATGCCAGTGCACAGAATAACATAAAACAGAAGGCGGGGGGGGGGGGGGAGGGAGTAGGTAAAGAGCCTCAAATCTCTGAAACAGGAGTGGGGGAAAGGAATCTATCTATTGGTTATAAATTATCAAATCTCCATATATAAATATCATTACATTATGCCTTCTTTTATACAAACAATAATTTTGGGACATGAAAGTATAGGTCTCAGGAGGATTAGATTCTCACCTGAGACACTGAGGCTGTGTTGCAAGGTTCTCTGCCGCAGTGAATCCAGTGGCCTGCATAGAGCTCATTGCAGGAAAAGGACCATAGTGTGGTACTACTATATATTTCTGAAGAACTCCTCTAAAATCCTCTAAGGCTGTTGCTGAAGTTCAGAAATAGGAAGGGATGAATACCTGAGTATCTCAGGTTAGGATCAAGTTCATTCTCTTCCTAGGGACTTATAAAAAGCCATCACTTCTCTGAAGGTCCATCTGTTGACTATTTCCTGAAGTATGAAGACTTTGAAGTCTACTGACAACTTTTGGCTGGACTGGATGAGCTGCTTTAATAATCTCTGATAATATGCAATTTATGTTGGGCTCTAAAATGTTTTTGGTATAATTCCTTATTGAGATGGCGGGATCAGAACTGAAGAGAGCACTTGAAGTGAGAGCAACCATTGGTCTATATAACAAATTGTAATATTTTCATTAATACTTTTTTCCCCTCATTCTCTATACATCTGAATAACATTTTGGTTTGCATTTTTTGACTGCTGCTGCATGTTGACTAGAAGTTTTAATTAACTGTCTACAGTAAAGGCCAGATCCTTTTCCTGAGTGGTTTCAGTTAATTTAGAACTCAGAAATGTGGTTACATAGTTACATAGACTAGTTACTTGCCCAACTGAGTTAAAGTTTTCTAATAAAGTACGTATCAGCAATCCCCACTGGCCAGCTACCTTCTCATAGTGTATTAGCCATATAATTAGCCTTAGTATGTTTATCACTTTAATGCAGAAAGTTACACAAAGCTGGACTAAATAACTGGCGCTTCAGTCATGTGATGTATAAGAGCTTTGCAGGACTGAACTACCCTCCCCCCCAATATATTGATTCTATGGGGCTGCTAACCTACAGAAAGCTAGAGCTTCAATTATACAGAACTCAGGAGCTTCACAAAACCAAATCTCCAGCCCTATGGAGTTTTAAACCACCACAGCAGGGAAATTCTAGCTGTCTAGTTCTTAGCAGCTCTTTGGAGTCAGAATTACAGAGGCAAATAGCCTTTGGGTAGCTGATTGGCACTGAGGTGTATGCTCAGAATCATTTAAACTTGCACACATTTAAAAGTCTGAGGAGACTCACCTAATAATTGGAATCTTCTGAGATCTTCAGACAGGCAAGGTTGTACTACATTCATTTTTTCAGTCTATAAAGCAACTTCCACCACAGATTTTTCTCTAACTTATCTCTTGGGTGCCTTTCTTAACAGTCCATTCAAGTTCATTCTTGTATAAATAAGCAAGTCTTTCATTTACTAGTCTTTCATTTAGGATTAGAGATTTCTACATTCATTTGGACAAAAACGATGAAATAGGAATAGGTGAATCTGTCTGGATAAAATTAAAAAACAACCAAAACTGGATCTGAAACCAAACAGAATCTTTTCTACCATTTAGACAAATGTGTTTACTTCTGTTTTTAAATGGGAGTTACATTTCCATTTTTCACACACCTCTGCACTTCCTGATGGTTGCCAGGATTGCAAGTGGAAGTAGCAAAATAATATGAGAAATGTTATTCTTTTGATATTTTCTGTCTGTCAGAAAATGGAAAATGCTGGGATATCTCTCAAGGAAAGTCTTTTCCTGCTAGATTTCTTGGCTGAGTAAAGCCAAGTAACTTAATAGTTTTATCTGTTTATTTTTTCACAAGCCTTTCCTCTCCACCCTTAAAGGAGCCATTTGAATAACACTTGAAATAACACTACCCTGTTCCAGGATTTCTGGTAGAGCTACTTGTGGGAGAGGGAATGTGGTCCGCTGAGGGAGAGGAAGTGGCCTCAGAGGGCAGTGAGAGTTTGGGGGAAAAACAGAGACTGCTCTGGGCCTGGGTCTAGATTTCCAAGATCCAGGGTGGTCTGGAACTCTCCTCTCCCCTCAGTGACTGCACTTCCACCCCCTCGCTGGTTCTCTCAGGGTGAGATGCCAGTGCTCAACAGAACCCTGATCCCTGAAGCCACAATAGGGGAAAAGACTTGCTAAAAATACAAACAGTAGACTTGATGAGAACTTCACAGCATGCTTCCTATAGGCCTGATTCTGTAACCCTTACTCAAGTGTAGTACTTACTCTCAAACACAGTAGGGCTGCTTGTCTGAATAAGGTTTGCAGAAACAGGCCCTGAATAATTGAAAATAATTGCTTGTCTGTGTCTCTGCTCTCTTTCCTGGCTGCTGGCTCTGACTCTTTGCTTTCTCATTTCCTAATCTCCTGGCACCACTGCTGACTATGTTATGACATCTTCCAAGTTTTAGTTGCAGGCAGGAGGGATGTGTGTGTGAGGCTAGTTGAACATGAGGACTTCCTATGAATGTATCAATTATGCAAGGCTATTGGTCAGTATGTTGATGTCCGCATGCTGAATATCACCAGTTGGAAAGTATAGAATCATGGAACTGGAAGGGACCTCAAGAGGTCATCTAGTTCAGTTCCCTGCCCTCTTGGAAGGACTAATTATCTAGACCATTCCTGTCTAACCTGCTTTTAAAAGTCTCCAAGGATGGAGATTCCACAACCTCCCTAGGTAATTTATTCCAGTGCTTAATCACTGTGACACTCTACCTCGGGGGAACACCCTACATCCTATGTTCATCTTTATAAAATGATTGTGTGATATCCAATGCAAAGTCTCTCATGTTGGGTGTCTTCGGAAGGCTCATGATGCACAGAGCATTGTTATAGTGATGTCACAGTAATGTTACAATAATGTTATAGTAAGTTTATAGGTTATAATTTCATGTATATAGTTATAAGGCTGAAATTGTATCCTAATGGCTTAAAGCAAACCCAGGCAAAAACTCTCCAAGAGCAGAGAGGCAGTTCACACCTCATCAGGGCAGGTATGGGACAAACCCACCCCAGCCTCACAGGAACAAAGGACGCTGGCCTAGACAGCAACAAAATAATCTGTTAGACTCTCAAGGGAGTCACCCCCCTTCCTTTGGTCAGTTTGGAACAGTGATGAGGTAATGATCACCTGACTCTGAAGGAGGGACCAAAGCCAAGAGGGAAGAAAGAACATTATAAAAGGAAGAGACGTTTGCCATGCTCTTTCTCTCTCTTACACCTACAGCTACAGACACCATGATGGAAGCACTGATCAAAGGGGAGAGTCTGGTTTAAAGGCAACCAGCCAGCCTGTGGTGAGAAGCGTCTAAGTTTGTAAGGGCATTGAAAGTGTTAAGATCAGCTTAGAATGTGTTTTTGCTTTTATTTCATTTGAGTAAATCTGACTTGTTATGCTTTGACTTATAATCACTTAGAATCTATCTTTCATAGTTAATAAATTTGTCTATTCTACCTGAAGCAGTGAGTCTGGTTTGAAGTATGTCAGAGGCTCCCCTGGGGATAACAAGCCTGGTGCATATAAATTTCTTCATTAAATTGATGAACTCTCATAAGCTTGCAGTGTCCAGCAAGCATAACTTGAGACTGCAAGACAGAGGTTGTGTCTGGGACTGGAGATACTGGCTGGTGTCATTTGGTCACACAATCCAAGGAGCAGCTTACATGCCAGAGGCTGTACATGAACAGCCCAGGAGTGAGGGTTCTCGCAGAAGAGCAGATAAGGCTGGCTCCCAAAGTCAAGGATTGGAGTGACTTAGCAGATCATCAGTCCAGATAACACCAGAGGGGAATGTCAGAACCACCCTGACAGGAAGTTTTTTCTAATGTCCAACCTAAACCTCCTTTGCTGCAATTTAAGCCCATTGCCTCTTGTCCTATCCTCAGAGGTTGAGAAATTTTTTTCTTCCTCTTCCTTTTTGCATACTTGAAAATTATCATGTCCCCTCTCAGTTGTCTCTTTTGCAGACTAAACAAACCCAATTTTTTCAATCTTCCCTCATAGGTCATGTTTTCTAGACCTTTAATCATGTTTGTTGCTCTTTACTGAATTCTCTCTAATTTGTCCACATCCTTCCTGAAATGTGGCATCCAGAACTAGACACAATACTCCAGTTGAGGCCTAATCAGAGTAGAGATGAATTACTTCTCGTGTCTTGCTTACAACACTCCTGCTAATACATCCCAGAATGATGTTTGCTTATTTTGCCACAGCGTTACACTGTTGACTCTCATTTGAGCTTGTGGTCCACAATGTCTCCCAGATTCCTTTCCTCAGTGTTCCTTCCTAGGCAGTCATTTCCCATTTTGTATGTGTGCATTGTTCCTTCCTAAGTGGATACTTTGCACTTGTCCTTATTGAATTTCATCCTATTTACTTCAAACCATTTCTGCAGTTTGTCCAGATCACTTTGAATTTTAATCCTATTCTCCAAAGCACTTGCAACCCCTTGCAGGTTGGTATCATCTTCAAACTTTATAAGGGTACTCTGTATGCTATTATCTAAATCCTTGATGAAGATATTGAACAGAACCAGACCCAGAACTGATCCTGTGGGACCCCACTCATTATGCCCTTTGAGCGTGACTGTGAACCACTGATAAATACTCCCTGGGAACGGTTTTCCAACTAGTTTTGCACCCACCTTGTAGTAGCTTCCCTAGTAGCTTCCCTAGTTTCATTGAGATGGTATCAAAAGCTTTGCTGAAGTCAAAATATACCATGTCTACCATTTTCCCTCATCCACAAGGCTTGTTACCCCTGTCAAAGAAAGCTGTGAGGTTGGTTTTACACAATTTGTTTTTGACAAATCCATGCTGACTGTTACTTATCACTTTATTATCTTTTAGATGTTTGCAAATTGATTGCTTAATTATTTGCTCCATTATCTTTCCAGGTACAGAAGTTAAGTTAACCAGTCTGTAATTCCCCAGGTTGTCTTTATTTCCCTTTTTATAGATGGGCACTATATTTGCCCTTTTCCAGTCTTCTGGAATCTCTCCCGTCTTCCATGACTTCTCAAAGATAAATAATGCTATACCTCTGAGCACAAGTACATGTGGCTTTATTTTTTCAGAGCTGCTGAGCCTCCACAGTTCCCTTTGACAAATCAGGACACAATTATTTAATACCTAAAATATGGAATTAAGACTGTATTCTTAGTCACCGAAACTTGAAAAGTTAGGTTTAAGTTTCTTGTTTTTTATGTACATCAACATTTCTACAATTTGAAATTTTGTTGGTGCGAATGTTAGCAAAATACAGTAGATGGCTCACTAACTGAGGTTAGTTTAATAAAAAAACTAATTTTTGTTTTGGAATGAAAGAAAACTTGCCTTTGGCAGAAGTGGAAATAAGTTTATAAAGATTAGATCATCAGATCAGGGAACGGGAACAAATGACCTATATAACTGGTGTAAAAGAAAAGACTAGAAAAACATATTCTAAGTATTGAATGTTTGAGGGAATATGCAATATAAGCAGTTCACAAACAATATATGGCCCAAATGCTATTGACTCATGAACAAATTTGATAAATAACGAGTTAAAAAAAGTATTTGTATAGATTCTTCACGAACAGAAAAAGGGTAAATTTCATCTAATGTGTTGTTGTTGCAGGCCAGTAAGCCTCACTTTAATATTGTGCAAATTGGTTGAAACTATTGTAAAGAACAAAATTGTCTGATGAACATAATTTGGGAAATAGTCAACATGGTTTTTGTAAAGGGAAATCCTGCCTCACCAATGTAATAGAATTCTTTGCGGTCAACAAGCATGTGGACAAAGGAGATCCAGTGGATATAGTGTATTTAGATTTTCAGAAAGCCTTTGACAAGATCCCTCACCAAAGGCCCTTAAGCAAAATAAGCTGTCATGGAATAAGAGGGAAGATTCTCTCCTGGATTGGTTACTGATTAAAAGAGAGGAAACAAAGGGTAGGAATAAATGGTCAGTTTTCAGAATGGAGAGAGGTAAATGGTGCTGGGCCCAGTCCTATTTAACATATTTATAAATGATCTGGAAAAAGGGGTAAACAGGTGGCAAAATTTGTAGATGATACAAAACTAGTCAAGATAGTTAAGTCCTAGGCAGACTGCAAAAAGCTACAAAAGGATCTCTCAAAACTGGGTGACTGGGCAACAAAATAGCAGGTGGAATTTAATGTTGATAAATGCAAAGTAATGCACATTGGAAAACATAATCCTAGCTATACATATACAATGATGGGGTCTAAATTAGCTGTTACCACTCAAGAAAGAGATCTTGTAGTCATTGCGGATAGTTCTCTTAAATCATCCACTCAATGTGTAGCGGCAGTCAAAAAAGCAAACAGAATGTTCGGAATCATTAAGAAAGGGATAGATAATAAGACAGAAAATATCATATTGCCTCTATATAAATCCATGGTATGCCCACATCTTGAATACTGAGTGTAGATGTTGTTGCCCCATCTCAAAAAAGATGTATTGGACTTGGAAAAGGTTCAGAAAAGGGCAACAAAATGATTAGGGGTATAGAATGGCTTCCGTATGAGGAGAGATTAATAAGACTGGGACTTTTCAGCTATTAGCCAGGATGGGCAGGAATGGTGTCTCTAGCCTCTGTTTGCCAGATGCTGGGATTGGGTTACAGGGCATTGATCACTTGATGATAACCTGTCTGTTCATTCCCTTTGGGGCACAAACTAGACCCCCAGAGATAAAAGGCTATCAACACCTCAGCCAGGTGTCAACAAAATCAAATGGATTATCACCTGGTTGAGTGGCCAGTCTTTGGCAGGAAAAAGGATATGAGTGAAGATTTACAATTTGACAAAGAAACAGCTGGGGATTTCCATCCACACAGACTTTGTCTCCTGAACCTCAGCTGGAGATGATTCTCAAAAAAGGAAAAATATAAGATGGAAAGCGCAAAGGCTCCAAATTATGTCATCTTCCCTTTTTTTTCTATTCATGGCATCCACAACACCGGAAGAACAAAGAAAATAGCTTTGGACTGGCGGAGGGATCCTGACTGAAAGAATGAGCCACTAAGACTGCTAAAATGTGGTGAGAGAGACCTTTGTTTTGAATTAACTCTAGCTTGTTAAATTAGGCATTACCTTTTGTAACCAATTCTGATTTTTATGCTTCATTACTTGTAATTGCTTAAAATCTATCTTTTGTAGTTAATAAACTTGTTTTTTGTTTAGTCTAATCCAGTATGTTTGGATTGAAGTGTTTGGGGAGCTCCATTTGGAATAACAGAATCTGCGCATATCATTTTCTATTAATAAAATGACAGACTTCATATGAGGTTATATTGGTCAGGAGAGAGCTGGGCAGTACAAAATGTACATTTCTGGGGGACTGTCTGGGACTAGGAATTTGTTGGTGTTGCTCTGAACTGTAATTCAAGGGTGACTGGCTGCAGCACTCTTGCAGTATATTTGGGAGTCATTTAAGTGCTGGGGGCTGTGTGTGAGCAGACCAGGAGGGGTTACTCTCACAGCAAAGCAGTGTAAAAAGCATCTCAGGTTGGAGAATTGAGGGGGAACAGCTGTTCATTGGTCCAGACTGTACCCTGGGTAATGTCACATCCGCATTTAGTGCTGAGTGATAAATCCAATCCATCCAATCCTTGGTTTTCCACAACAAGCAGGCCCATTAGTGCTTATTGTGATGGTGTTCTGGTGACATTGGCACCATACCACTAAGAACTGAACTGAGATTGTCAGCTTGCTTCACTTAGATTAGTGGTTCTCAACCAGGGGTACATATACCTGTAGGGTTATGCCAAGGTCTTCCATGAGGTACTCAACTCCTCTAGATCAGTGGTTCTCAACCTCACATTACGGGACAGGTTTTATGGGGATCACAAATGCAGGCCTGGCATTATAGGGTGGAAAGCAGGGCAGTTGCCTCTTACCCAAAACCACAGGGGTCCCCGTGAAGCTAAGTTACATGCTTCAGCCCTGCTGCTTGGGACTTGGACTTCAGACAAGGCTCACAAGTGAAAAATAGGCTCAAGTATCACACTGAAATGTAGATACAATATTTATATTTTGATCAATTTATTTTATAATTATGATAAAAATAAGAAAGTAAGCAATTTTTCAGTAATAGTGTGCTGTGACACTTCTGTATTTTTATGTCTGATTTTGTAAGCAAGTAAATTTTTAGTGAGGTGAAACTTAATGCAAGACAAATCAGACTCCTGAGGACGGGAGGGGTATAGTAGTCCGGAAAGGTTGAGAATCACTGACCTAGGGCTTTGAACACCTGACAGATGGTAAATGACTTTCTGTCAAAATTGAACTAGCGATCTTCCATATTGGTGGAAGGCTCCATATTTCCTGCATGTTTATGGAGAGATGCTTGTTCCAAAATCTCTCCTAAACTTGAGGGCAGTTGCAGTTATCTCCACTTAGTGAAATTAAGTACTACTAACTGGACTTTGGAAGTTGCCAGTGCAGCCTTTGGCTGGGCAAATGGTTTTGTTAGATGTCATAGCATCCTATGCCGACGACCTCATCAGGGGTGACTCTAAGTATTTTGCCGCCCCAAGCACGGCAGGCAGGCTGCCTTCGGCGGCTTGCCTGTGGGAGGTCCCCAGTCCCGCGGATTTGGTGGCACGTCTGTGGGAGGTCTGCTGAAGCTGCGGGAGCAGCGGACCCTCCTCAGGCATACCGCCGAAGGCAACTTACCTGCTGCCCTTGCAGCAACCGGCAGAGAGCCCCCCGTGGCTTGCTGCCCCAGGCCCCCACTTGGCATGCTGGTGCCTGGAGCCGTCCCTGGACCTCACCCTTCTACCTAACTATATTTCTGCATAATATGGTTCAGGCTATGTGGCAAGCTAAACTTGTAGTTAAAACTAGTTAAAAATATACTTCTCTTCCTCAGAACTCCTGCCAGTTTTTATTTAAGCAGTCCTTTGTGGGCAAATCTGTCATTTGTTGTCATAAAGTGTGTTTTAATATAGCTTAGACTGCAGCCAAGTGCCCTGGGATGATACTCCATTTCTCAGTACTGCTGCCAGTATTTTCTCTAAAAGGGGTCATGAGTTCTTTCTGAGGCTAATTTAAGTGTTCAGGAATCTTTTCTGGCTCTGATTATATAGTTTTATGGTTACTCAAGGGATGTTGGCATCTTGGAAGCATTCATCAAGGAACTGAAAGAAAAAGTATTCTGTGTAAAGAAAAAATTAGACCCATGAAAAGGTGAGAGAGGGGTGAAAAAACTGGAAAGCCACAATAGTGGTGAACTTGATGGTTATTAAAATATTTCCTATGCATGCATCTCCATATACTTCGTAAATAAGATTACAAACATACTATAGCTACAGTTCAGTAAAGACTTTTTTGGGCAAGCTTCAGGTGCCTCTGTACACAGCGGCTGCCCATCAGGCCCTGAGTTAGGGTATTTTACAACCCAGTCACTTTACGTTATCTCCATTTTATAGATAGAGAACCAGAGTGACAGAGAATGGGAGTGACTTACCTGAATAGAGATCAAGTTTCCTGTGTTGTAGTTCAGTGCTCAGTCAACTTGCCCTGTACTTATAGATGATGTGCACCTGGATGTCTCTTTCAAACTGCTGAAGATAGGTAGCAAGAAGTCTTTTCAGTGCTTGGTGCTGCTTGAACCAAGGCAGAGGACCTCTCACAGACGATTAGGATGAATGTGATATGGAGACCTCGACCCCACAACTGAACAACTTTTACTGTACCCAGTCTTGGATGAGCTTCAGAATGTTCAGATAACACCAGAAAGCTTGGCTGCCCTTCAACTTTATTATAACCTCTTCTGGAGTACAACATTTGACCAGAAATCTTTCCAAGACAGGCTGGAAGTCTTTCCAAGGCAAGCTTTTTCATTAGATTTCTCTTTTTCAGGCTTTATGAATGGGCAAATAGATTTGGAAACTAACTTCCACTACGACATCACTAACCACCACTCCATATTCACACAGCTGCATGGGTTCCACTTTCTCTTTCTGCATTGTTTCCTGTGAGCTTAGCTATTTTCAGATGTAGACTTAACTTTACACTGTTTTTGTGTCCGCAGTTCTGAATCTGGCCAAATTTAAATGGGAAGTTGTATTATGCTCCACCACTCAGTCGTAATATAAAATTTCTCAGCCACCCTGAATGTCTGCAAATGACTAGCTACCTCTTTTTCTCTAACACCCAAATCATTTTAATGAGGATTGACTTGTAGAGCTTCCGTGATGTTTGCTTTGTTATACTTCACTACAGCTAATGCCTCTCTCTTTAGGAAACAATAGAGATAATGTTCTTCAAGGGATTGTTTAGTTTATCTCATGGTAAAGAAGGCTTTTTGTTACTTGGTATATTGAAGCAATACCAGAATTTAAGATCAGTGACTAAGAATTTTTTAAAAACTGAGAATGTGCCCATTTTTGCTACTTAAGGATATATAAAGAGGACCTGATATTTATTTTCCCTCCATTTTTTTTTATGTTAGAAATATCACACAAATTCTGATCTTCCTGGTTTTACTAGATGTCTTGGATCATCTATGCTGTGATTCCTTAGACTTTTTTAATTGTAGAGGTGTGTGGGATGCATCTTTAAGAAAGACTTCATTTCTCCACAATATTAATTAGTAACTGTAGTTCATTAAGTGTTTGCACAAACGAACTAAAATCCAAGGGCTTTTAAAAGTAAGAATTAAGAATCTCCAGGTTTGATTCTCTTTAATTATGATGTCATTGATTTATTAGTTCTCCATTCAGAAGTATCTTCCATGGTAGACGGTACCTGAATTTCTAATATAAAAATAAGCAAGGGAACAAATCCTCTATAATATTTTAAAAACAAACCAACCATCCTTCCATGTCTTTTTATACTCACAAATAGCTAAAGGTGTCAGATGCAAATGTTGCTACATTTATCCATGCCTTCATCATTTCAAAATTAGGAATGAAGGGATGCATGCTAGCTTTTTCTTTTTCACTATTTAATTTTTATTTGCATTATTTGATTATGTTGGATACGATCCCATTTTAACACTGTAATGGTGTTCAGAGTATAAGATGGGTGCCTGTTGTTTGTACTGTGGTAGCACTTAGTGGTCCCAGTTAGGGATCAGGGCCACGTTGTGTGAGGCATTGTGAAAAAGTCAAATGTGATGGTGGGATAGGGATAGGGAAGCATTAATGCCACAATGGCAAGACATCATTTGGAATATAATGTAGGATTCTGGTCACCCATGCTTCAGAAAGATGAATTCAAACTGGAGCAGATGCGAAGAACGGTGGCTAGGATGATCAGTGGACTGGAGAGGCTATTTTGTGAGAGGAGACTAGAGAGCTTGGCTAGACAAGCCTAGCAGAAAGAAGGCTGAGAAGGGATCTTATAGCCCTCTATAAATACATCAGAGGCTAAGCACGAGGTTGTCTGAAGAGCTATTTTCAATTAAAAGAAAATGTTGGTACAAGAACAAATAAGTATAAAATGACCATGAATAAATTTAGGCTGGAAATTAGAAAATGGTTTCGAACCATCAGAGGATAAAGTAGCAGCTGTGGGAGCAAATAACCTAATTAGCTTTAAGATAGAGTTTGATAAATTTATGAGTGGGATTGTATAACATGACTGCTTCCTATGGCAGTGGGCTGGGGTCAGTGGCCCAAAGGGTCCCTTTTAGTCCTATGTTTTATGTTCTTAATGTCATGCTTCAGCTGGTATCCCACAGGGGTTAGGAAGAAACCCCCTCCCCTCAACATATTTCCTTTATTTTCTCTTCCACTGAAGCATCAGCAATGGTTACAGCTGGAGCAGGGACATTGGATGGGGTTGACCAGTGCTCTGAGGTGGGACTGAGAATTCTTTCTCAGCTGCTCAAATGCCCAGGGTCTAACTGATCACCAGATTCAAGGTTGGGAAGGAATTTTCCCCCAGGTCAGACTGGCAGGGACTTTTCACCTTCCTCTGCAGCATGGGTCACTTGCTAGGATCATCCGGGTGAATATCTCACAAAATAAATTCTCTGCCGTTGTAGGCGCCTCTGGCATTGGAATACTTCATTGATGCCTATTCTCTGTTTGTGGCACACAATAGTTGATTCTTTAGAGGACTGTAATTCTTTAGACTAATCAGTGTTATTGGGCTCAGTGCAGTGGTAACTGGGAGGGTTTAGTGGCCTGTGATTTACAGGAGGTCAAACTAGACGTTCTGGTGATCTCTTTTGGCCTTAAGCTCTAGTATTACTGCCCAAACAAACTTGTGACAGCACAAAGGATGCTGTAACATAATCCTTAGCACCATAATGCTTTACTATGAAACATTACATAAATTTGCCCTAGAAAAATTCCATTAATAGTGGAATTTACCTAGAAGCATGAAAAGACAATTGAGAGTAGGGAGGATAACACATGTTATTAACAAAATATTTTGCTGTTACCCGGAAATAAATTCTGCCTTTAGTATTGAAGCTGCTCAAACTGCAGAGATCCTTTGAAATATCTGGGGCAGCAGATGTTGTGCAGTTAAGGATGAAAAATTCTACCAGACATTCTTGAATCTTGTGGTGTGGGAAGGGGGCTGGATGAAACATTTCTAATTAACATGTGAAAGGGTGCTTTGGAGGAAAATTCCTCATATTACAGGTTTCCTTGTTGCATCACCCACACTTGTAATATAAGATTGGCACACCCACTGAGTGTGCATGATCTGGCTATGTATAATTCAAAGCAAGCTGGGAGCTTCTACGTGCTCTCTATCCTGCTTCATAACCTTCTGACATCAACAGAACGAGTCCCATGAGTAGAGCACGCAGGATCTAGCCAGTCTTACAACAAGCTGACGCTGGGTTTATTTGTTTATTTGAAGGAGGGAGTGAATAAATGGGGGTTTCTCTCCTCTCATATTTCTCAAACAGGGGCATGTAGCCCATTATGTTCATTTCAGTCTAGACGATGTGAGAATGAGGCAGAGAAAACCCTTGTGACATTTCAGAGATAACCGGCAATATCCAGTCCAGTAACAGCAGCTCTGAACTCTACGCCACCTATTTTGAAGTGCCTGCCAGTAACTATTGTTTTCAGCAAAACACTTTATTTAAAAAAGAGAGAGAGAAAAGAGCAGAATGTACCCATAATCAGGGGTGCGGTAGAAGGAAATAGCCTGGGGAGGAGAGTAGCTGATGAAGATGACATTTTGAAAAGAAAACAAAAAAATGGTCAAACATCAGTGTGAATGTTTGTTTGTTTGTTTTTTTAAAAAGTTTCCACAGAGTTGTTTGAGCAAACCCTGGAATAAAGTGGTGATAAAGTTGAGAGTCTGAATAACTGAATATTTCAGAGATACAGCACCACAGTTGGCCTAAAATTAGTTTTCTTCAAATTATTTCCAACATAAATTAGTTCCAGAGCCAAGTTATTTCCTGTGTCAGGCTATTTTCCTTTTCATTTCATTAGTAATTCAAATCATGCTTCACTTTTCTCTTTTTTAGGGGGAGGAGAAAATGAAAAAGGGATGGAAAACTAGTAAATATTGCTCACAGCTCAGAATATTGTTGATTGTCACCTGGATAGGGTTGCCAACTCTCTAACAGCACAAAACTAAACACCCTTGCCCCGCCCCATGCCCCACCCCTTCCCAGAGGCCACACCAATGCCCAGCCTCTTCTCTGAGGCCCTGCCCCTGCTCACACTATCCCCCTCTCCCTCCATTGCTCGCTCTCACCCACCCTCACTCACTTTCACTGGGCTGGGGCAGGGAACTGAGGTGTTGGGGGGGTGCAAGGGCTCCGGGTGGGGGTGCGGGCTCTGGTGTGGGGCTGGGAATGAGGGGTTTTGAGTGTGGGAGAGGGCTCTGGACTGGGGCAGGGGGTTGCGGGTGTGTGTGTGGGATTCCCAGGAAGTGGCGGCCAGGTCCTTGCTGCCCCTATTCACATGGGAAGCCAGGGAGGCTCCTGGTGCCCCATGCTGCCCTTGTGCCCTCAGGCATTGCCCCCAAAGTTCCTGTTGGTCATGGTTCCCAGCCAATGGGAGCTGTGGATCTGGCACTCAGGAGGGGCAACCTATGGAGCCTGCTTGCACCTAGGGGCCAGCAGGATCCGGCGGCCACTTCCAGGATCCATGTGGAACCAAGGCATGTAATAAGCTTTCCTTAGCCCCGGACCCTCTCTGTGCCACTGACCAGGGCCGCCCAGAGGATTCAGGGGGCCTGAGCAAAGCAATTTTGGGGGCCGTTTCCATAAAAAAAAAGTTGTAATGCTATAGAATATTGTATTCTCGTGCGGGCCCTCGTGGGGCCCAGGGAAAATTGCCCCACTTGCCTCCCCCACCCCCAAGGTGGCCCTAGGAAAAATAAATATTTAAAAACCTTCTGCATCTCAGCACAAACCCAGTTTTGAGAGAATTTCTTTTCAAGTCACCTTTACAAGGTATCACTGGTTCTCAGTTTAGCTAGTGCTAAAAAGCACTAAAGCTCATTACAAAGGTTGGACAAATATTTTCCGTTAAAACTTTTTTTGGATCGAAAACTAGGGGTTTTTAAAAAGCAGAAAAAATCACAGACAGTGTCTGCTTTCCTTCAAAATTTGTTGTGGTTTTTTTAATTGAAAAGCTGAAATTAGTCTGCCAAAAATTGAACATGATCTGGAGTTTCAGAAGTGTGTGGCCAAATATTTGCTGCTTGCTGTAGTTTGATTGTTTAAAGAAACAATAGAAAAATTCTGCTTAAAAAAAATCCAAAACTTTTGAATTTTAATGGAGTTAGATGACTTGGTTCCTTGATCTGCTCCAGCAAAAGCACACACAACAACAGACAAAGACTTTCCTCCTTCCCAGGAAAGTATCTTATCTCCTTATTGATCCTGTTGGTCAGGTATCAGCTAGGTTATGTGATCTTCTTAACCCTTTACAGGCAAAAGAGGAATTAACCCTTAACTCTATGTTTATGACACACTCTAAAAGCTTATCAGATGTCACTACTCAGTCTTCTGGGGGCCCTAGTAAGCCAAAGTTCTTCCAGCCCTTCTGGAAGGGTTGCATCTTTGGTCAGAAGGACTTGTCTGCTTGCTGAATCAAAAGAAGGCCCCGAGTCAGTTTAAATGTAGACTTTTTATGCCAAACATCCTTTCTTAGTCAGTTGGTCTCTGGAAAACCTAGTCTGAACTGGTTTATGCAAGCATCCCCAGGCATGGTACCTCTCTGGAGGTCTTTACAACCTGAGTGATTCACCTTAAATCACCATCCACTGCTTTTAGTTCCTGGAGGAGCTGTGGTATCATTCCCCCTCACTCTCCTCCACTGCCCCAAGTTGCATACAGTCCCCAGCCCACAGTGATACATAAACCATTCATAAGCTTAATATAGTGTGTATCCCCAGAGATACTGCACAAGGTTGCAACATATATCATAACAACCTAGTATGATATTAGTCTCTTTTGTAGCTGCATCATATTGTTGACACATTCACTTTGTGATTCACTGTAATCCCCAGATCCTTTCCAGCAGTACTATTGCCTAGCTAGTTATTCCTCATTTTGTAGTTATGCATTTGATTTTTCATTCCTAAGTGTAGTACTTTGCACTTGTTTTTATTGAATTTCATCTGCTGATTTCAGACCAATCCTCCAATTTATCAAGGCATTTCAAATTCTAATCCTGTCCTCCAAAGTGCTTTCAACCCCTTCCAGCCTGGTGTCATCTGCAAATTGACTAAGTGAACTTTCGAATACATTATCCAACTGATTTATGAAAATATTGAATAGTGCTGGACCCCAGCGGGACCTGCTGGATACATTTCCCCAGTTTGAAAGTGTTTCATTGATAACCATTCCTTGATTACTGTCCTTCAACCAGTTTTTCACCCACTATTTCACCTACCTGCACATGACCGAGCCATAGAAGGCAGGCCAAGCGCATACTTGGCTAAAATAATGTAGATATATCTTGTGCTTAATCTGAAGAGCAGAAATACACTATTTTTCTTCTTTTCCCAAGGAGTGACTCAGTTATAGGTCAGAAGGAGGAATGTGCTCTTGCCATCCAGCAAAAGTAACAGTTTCAGCCAGATATCTAGACACTGGGACAGAGGCTGAGTGAGAAGCTGAGAGTTAAGGTAAGCAAGCCATATTTAGCAGGTGCCCTCTATGAGACTGAACTCAGGCCAGTGGGCCATTCAGGCTAGGCATAAGGCGCATACAGAAGCCTGGGTGATTTTTTTGTTCAATCAAAACAACATTTAAGAAAAAATGTGTAGAAAAATGTTGTTTCATTCAACTTTTGTTTTCCACTTAAATTAAAGTCTTTAAAAATGGTTTTCACTGAGCTTTTCCTCTCTTGGGCTTTCCTTCTCCTTGCCTCCTTTTCCCTCTCGGGGCGGGGAGAGAAAAAGGTCAAGAAGGAGAAAAAGGAGGCGAGATAGAGGGGTAACAACAAATTGAAAACCTTAGAGGCTTTTTTGGTTCTTGTTTCACCAAGAAGCAGAAAAACAAAAACAAACAAACAAATAAAAACCCTGCTAAACATTTCAAATGAAATGAGAATTTTTTAGAATCCCTGACCCATCTTGCTCCTTGTCCTCTGACCCCCCTGAGACTCCCCTAATCCAGCCCCCCCTTACCTGTCCCCTGACTGCCCCCCAACCCCTCCTCCCTGTCCCCTGACTGTCCCCGGGACTCCCTGCCCCTTATCTGACCCCCCCTGGCCCCAGCTGCTTACCCCTGCCTCCCAGCGCCTCAGCGCGCGTGTCGAGAAGCGGCTCTGAACAGCGCTGCAGCCACATGGCTCGAGGGGGCGAAGGTTGAGCTCCTCCCCACTCAGAGCCGCATGGTAAGGGAGGAACCGCTTGGCCTAGAGCTCGCAGCCCCGCCCCCTTACCATGCAGCTCTGAGCGGGGTGAAGCTTAGGCCCCCCGCCCCCGGAGCCACGTGGCTGCAGTGCTGTCCAGGATGCGCTGAGGCGCCAGGGGGATGGCGAGCCATTCTTGTGGGGGCCTGGGGCAAACTGCCTCACTTGCCCCCCCCCAGGCAGCCCTACTACTGACTGGAGCCACCAGGGTCCGTTTTTGACTGGGCATTCTGGCTGAAAACCAGACACCTGGCAACCCTACTGATGCAAACCCCAGTTACTGGTTTTCACACAAATGGGCCATTTCTTGTGTGGACTAAAAATAGGTGTTTATTCCAAGTTTTTTAGTGAGTTAATTGAAACAGTTTCCACGTATAGACCATATTCCGCTACCTTACTCTGTATGTTACTCTGTGAATTGTCCCCAGGAGACAGTCTGTCCCATGGATTTTAGAGGTCAAAATCAGTGGGCACCTATGAAATATGGTTGCTATAAAGAGAGAGAAATCTGTATCAAAAGGGATTAGATCAATCCAAGTTGTTGGGAGTAAGTTTGTCCCAACTCAATAATATTCGGATCCAAGACCTTGGATTTGAACAGTTCTGCAGACTGGGATGTTTCAAATCTAGAGCCCAACTCTGTAAGAAGTTAAACTAAACCCCTGGATTGGAACATAACTGGACACTTGGAAAATTTTGGATCTGGATCCAACTCTTGACTGTGCAACACAAGCTCATTGCTAGTGATAATCAGGTTTAATATAATTGTCCACATCACAAGCTGCCATTTATAAGATGGCATGCAGCAGGTGGTCTGCCCCTTTAAGGATATGTGGTGCCAGGAGCAGCAAGTCCTGGCCTAAGGAGAAACCCAGCAGGTAGATGTTGGGAATCAGCAAATCCAACTAAGCAGCAGCTAATGATTGGCTCTGTTTCTCAGATAAAAGATAGAAATCAGGACCCAGGTCTGTAAGAGGAGGAGGGCAAGTCAGTAGAAGCTTGAGACCAATGGTATCGAAAGCTGCTGATAATTCTATTAATGCAGGATAGGAGAGACAAACACCTCCCTCAGCAGCAGCAGCCTGAAACAGGGCAGGGAGGACCTTGAGCTCCTGGGGAGCAGAGGACTCTGCAGTAGCAGTCCAGCTCAGGACTATCACTTTTGTTACTTTTCCATTCTTTTTGTTTTTGTCTAAGAGAAGAATAAAAGAGCCACCCTTGAATGTTAAAATGGAGTTGGATGTGGTTGATTGTGTTGTCCCCAGGCTGTTGGACAGACCCACCAAACTACATGGCGTTTGCTGGCAGTTGTGCAGGGAGTCTCAGGAGAGATGTAAAGAGAATGAATGACCCCTCATTTGGAGAAGTGGTCATTTTGGAGCAGGATGAAGTTATACTGGTAGGGCAGAGAGTGAGGAAGCTTGCCCTGTCATTCCCAAGTTGTCCTGCATTTAGCTATAAAACAGGTACATCAGATAGTGCTCTCATTGTGGAAAAGAGTTTGTTTTTTGGTGGGGAAGGATTCCCCTGTTCATTCTCTAGGAATCCTCCATTTTGAAGGGTAGCAGCTATTCCTATTGGCCTCTGCATTAATAGAATTATCAGCAGCTTTCGATACCATTGGTCTCAAGCTTCTACTGACTTGCCTGCGGGATTTTGGAGGAGTGGATGGGACAGAGGTGAAATGGTTTAATTTAAGGCTGTCAAGCGATTAAAAAAATTAATCATATGATTAATTGTGCTGCTAAACAATAACATAATACAATTTATTTAAATATTTTTGAATTTTTTCTCCATTTTCAAATATATTGATTTCAATTACAACACAGAATACAAAGTGTACAGTACACACTTTATATTTATTCATTACAAATATTTGCACTGTAAACAACAAAAGAAATAGTTTTTTTCAATTCACCTAATACAAATATTGTAGTGCAGTCTTTTTCATGAAAGTTGAACATACAAATGTAGAATTATGTACAAAAAACCCTCTGCATTCAAAAATAAAACAATGTAAAACTTTAGAGCCTACAAGTCCACTCAGTCCTACTTCTTATTCAGCCAATCGCCTAGACAAACAAGTTTGTTTACATTTGCAGAAGATAATGCTGCCTGCTTCTTGTTTACAATGTCACCTAAAGTGAGAACAGGTGCTGTAGTTGGTGTTGCAAGATATTGACCTGCCAGATGCGCTAAAGATTCATATGTCCTTTGATGCTTCAACCAACATTCTAGAGGTTGTGTGTTCATGCTGATGACGGGTTCTGCGTGGTAACGATCCAAAGCCGTGCGGACCAACACATGTTCATTTTCATCATCTGAGTCAGATGTCACTAGCAAAAGGTTGATTTTCTTCTTTGGTGGTTTGGGTTCTGTAGTTTCTGCATCAGAGTCTTGCTCTTTTAAGATTTCTGAAAGCATGCTCCACACCTTGTCCCTCTCAGATTTTGGAAGGTACTTCAGATTCTTAAATCTTGGGTAGGGGGTTGTAACTATCTTAAAAATTTCACATTGGTATCTTTGCATTTTGTCAAATTTGCAGCAAAAGTGTTCTTAAAACGAACATGTGCTGGGTCATCATTCAAGACTGCTATAACATGAAATATATGGCAGAATGCAGGTAAAACAGCAGGGGACATGCAATTCTCCCCCAAGGAGTTCAGTCACATTTAATTAATGCATTATTTTTTTAACGAGCATCATCAGCATGGAAGTATGTCCTCTGGAACAATGGCTGAAGCATGAAGGGACATATGAATCTTTAGCACATGTGGCACGTAAATTTCTTGTGACGCCAGCTGCAACATTACCATACAAACGCCTGTTCTTAATTACAATATCACCTAAAGTAAGAAGTGGGCAGCATTATCTTCTGCAAATGTAAACAAACTTGTTCCGCTGCTTGTGCAGGGAAAGCCCCTGGCGAAGCGGGCCAGTTTGTTTACCTGCTGCATCCACAGGTTCAGCCGATCGCGCCTCCCAGTGGCTGCGGTTCGCTGCTCCAGACCAATGGGAGCTGCTGGAAGCGGCGCGGGCTGAAGGACATACTGGACGCCACTTCCAGCAGCTCCCATAGGCCTGAAGCAGCGAACTGCTGAACCTGCAGATGCAGCAGGTAAACAAACTGGCCAAGCCCGCCAGGGGCTTTCCCTTCACAAGCAGCAGAACAAGTTTGGGAACCACTGATCTAAGTGATTGGCTGAACAAGAAGTAGGACTGAGTGGACTTGTAGGCTCTAAAGTTTCACATTGTTTTATTTTTGAATACAGGGCTTTTTTGTACATAATTCTACATTTGTATGTTCAACTGTCATGAAAAAGAGATTGCATTACAGTACTTGTATTAGGTGAATTGAAAAATATGATTTCTTTTGTTTGATTTTACAGTGCAAGTATCTGTAATAAAAATAAATATAAAGTGAGCACTGTACACTTTGTATTCTGTGTTGTAATTGAAATCAATATGTTTGAAAATGTAGAAAACATCCAAAAATTTAATAAATTTCACTTGGTATTCTGTTGCTAAATTTTGAGTTAATCGCATGAGTTAACTGTGATCAATCAACAGCCCTAGTTTAATTCTTTTCTCTCTGTGACTCCAAAGGAGGGCTATTTACCGTTTAGCCCTAAAACTGCTTTTAACACATAGTCCCTTCCCCAATTCTGCTCAGTGTATTCAAATTCAGTGCTGTGGCAGAGGAGAGTGTGTGTAAAATTATAAATTTCATGTGCGTGCACGTGTGTATGGTTCTTTGTCTTGGAGGGCCTATTAGATAGCTCTTACAAAAACAAACTAATGAAGCAAAATGCTCAGGAAAGACTCTACCTGATGCAAAAGAAGTATAGGGAGGGATGGCTGGGTAAGTGTAAAGAAGAAGAGATCAGCTGTTTTGACTGTACAGATAATAGTAAACATATTACTGTATTTACCTGTAATAGCTGTGAGAACATTGTACCTTTTCTCATTGGTGGTGGGGCCAGAGTTTTGGACCACTTGTCTGATGTTGATATCACTGTAGTAATTGGTGCTTCTGTAACCACAAGACAAATTGCTACTCTGCTTGACCCTTTTGATGGAAAAAAAATCTGGGTGCTGCAGAATGCAGGAGCTTGAGTGGGATGGACAATCATGACCATGGAATACAAGTGGTCCATGCTCTGCAATGGCTACTTCTTTCCTTCCGTAGAAACTTAAGAATTACCATTCTGGATCATTCCATCTAGACAAATACCCTGTCTCCAACAGTGGCCTGTACCAGATGCTGCACAGGAAGGTGCAAAAATCTCGATAATGGTCAATGACCAAGTAAATGGGACCCAGGAGAGATTCCTTCTTAATCCCAGATACTCTGCACAGATTTACATCTATTTGTTCAGGAGTCCAATTTGGCCAGACAGGCACTTTCATGGGAACATATGCAGACTTGTGTAAGTCTCTCTGGGCCTATATTTTTATTCACTTTTTAATTAAATGTCCTTTGCCACAGTTCTATTATTACATTACATGGGTAACCCAACTCATTCATATATGGTTATAAATGGGTATTTACTATGAACTAATTACTGTATTCTAATTAAATTATATTATAGGAATGATGATTTAGAGGACTACTAAAAATAATCAACCTGTTTTGGAGAATCAAAATTCAAACTGAAAGGACATTTATTGTAGCTTAGCCCAGTAGTTAAAAAGTGTTCTTAAAATGTAAAAGTCTGTTAGTTATATACTTAGTGGTATATGTAAAGGTGCATGTGTTGTATTAATCTGTTTATTTTAAAGTTCTAGGAAGAAATCGCCGCCAGTGAGGTTCCCCACTGTCTGCAATTTGGGGGGCATGTCTTAGACAGATAGCTAAGGGTTAATGTTCTTTTACCTGTAAAGGGTTAACACAGGGAACCAAACACTTGACCAGAGGACCAATCAGGAAACAAGACTTTTTCAAATCTGGGTGGAGGGAAGTTTTGGGTGTGAGTTCTTTGTTCTTTGTCTTGGGTCTGACCCTCTCGGCTCTGAGAGTGATTTTTCTATCTCCTGGTTTTCTAATCTTCTGTTTCCAAGCTGTAAGTACAAGGATAGTAAGACAGTAGGTTTATATTGTTTTCTTTTGTATTTACATGTGTGTAGTTGCTGGAATGTGTTAAATTGTATTCTTTTTGGATAAGGCTGTTTATTCATTCTTTTCCTTTAAGCAATTGACCGTGTATATTGTCACCTTAATACAGAGACTATTTTTAATGTCTTTTCCTTTCTTTTTATATAAAGCTTTCTTTTTAAGACCTGTTGGAGTTTTTCTTTAGTGGGGACTCCAGGGAATTGACTCTGCAGCTCACCAGGGAATTGATGGGAGGAAGAAGTCAGGGGGAAAATCTCTTTGTGTTAGATTTACTAAGCCTGACTTTGCATACCCTCTGGGTTGGGGGGAAGAGAGATTAGATCTCTCGGTACTTGTGTTTCCAGGACTGGAAGCAGGGAATCTCCTAGGGTCGTCCAGGGAGGGGAGCCTGGGAGGAAGTAACAAGGAAACAAGGGGAGGGGGTTATTTCCCTTTGTGGTGAGACTCAGGGAATCTGGGTCTTGGGGTCCCCGGGAAGGTTTTGGGGAGACCACAGTGAGCTAGGCACTGTATAATTCCTGGCTGGTGGCAGCAATTACCAGGTCCAAGCTGGTAACTAAGCTTGGAGGTTTTCATGCTAACACCCATATTTTGGACGCTAAGGTCCAGATCTGGGAAGAATTGTTATGACACATGGGTAACCCAACTCATTCATATATGGTTATAAATGGGTATTTACTATGAACTAATTACTGTATTCTAATTAAATTATATTGTAGGAATGATGATTTAGAGGACTACTAAAAATAATCAACCTGTTTTGGAGAATCAAAATTCAAACTGTCTGAAAGGAAATGTATTGTAGCTTAGCAAATAATAGAAGGGAAATTTGGTACATCCTTCAGAAACCAGTAGGAAAAGCTACTTCACTGGAATAAAGAATACACAGTCTAAATGGAAGGGAGATTTGTTAATACACAGTAATAATGATGAAAAGCTTATCTAAGTCTGTAAATGTGTTGCATGGTATTTGCATAGGAGAGGCAGGCACATGATAGTAAACACGTTCCCTAGTTTAAAAAAGACAAACAAAAAAAACCTAACAAGAGTATTCTACATATATACGGCTTACCAATGCAAATCTAACCACGTGGGAGATGCCTGCTACACTTTCTGTTCACATTTAATGTGTTGTCATTGTGTTCAGGCTGTGTTACAAAATGTGTTACAAAAGAAGGCCCCAGTCCTGCAAGTTGTTCTGTGTAGGTGGATCCCTACACCTGTGAGAAGCCCCTTTGACATACAGTAGGTTCTGCCCATGGAAAACAACTTGTAGGATGAGGACCTGAATTTCAAAAGTCTGATTCTCATTTCCATTAAGGCTACTTTTCATAGCTTGTCAGGGTAGTGGGGTAAATGTCTAGGTCTTTTTAAGAAAAGCCAACTCTGAAATATGCTTGATTCACCATGTTCCATGAGCCAGAGTTGGCAGGGTAAACCCATAGAGGAGTATGATTGGCACAACTTTTACAAACTAGCTAGCTAGGTTTGATGTTCTTGGTTTGAAATCAGAATTTTCCATTTCTTAGGTGGACTGTCTGCCATGGCTGACTAGTCCCACTTGCTTGATAGAAGCACAAAGAGGTGAAATGACTTGCCCAAGGTCATCCTGCACATCAGTATTAGAGCCAGGACAAAACCTAGATCTTCTGAGTCACAGTCCCCTCCCTCCCTCCACTGCATTACACTGCCTCCCCTAATCAAAAACAACTAAATCTTTAAAATAAAAAAGATTAGTGCATTATCAAGTAGCACTGTAGTTACGCAAAGTGGAAGTGTGGAGGTGTCATGGAGTGTGGGGGAATCATAGCCCTGCCCGCCCCCCCTACTTCCTGCGATTCACCGTGACTGTCAGCCAGCCAGTAAAACAGAAGGTTTATTAGACGACAGAAACATAGTCCAAAGCAGAGCTTGTAGATACAGACAACAGGACCCCCTCAGTCAGGTCCCTCTTGGGGGCAGGGAACTTAGACCCCAGCCTTGGGGTTCCTTCCGTTTCCCCAGCCAGTTCCAAACTGAAACTCTCCAGTCCCTCCTCTGGCCTTTGTCTCTTTCTCGGGCCAGGAGGCCGCCTGATCTCTTTGTTCTCCAACACCTTCAGTTGGCACCTTTGCAGGGGAAGGGCCCAGGCCATCAGTTGCCAGGAGACAGGGCATCAGCCATTTTCTGTGTAGATACCATCACACTGGCCCTGTAGGGCTTTGCTACAATCACACACTCTTAGCCTGCCACCTAGATACTTAAGAAATGCATAGGGGAAACTGAGGCACTCACACAGTATTCAGAGAAAACATTAAGAACATTCCCACTTTGTCACAGGAGGTAACAGTTTATTAATGCTTTCACAAGAATGCAAACAAATAGAAAATCTTGACAACTGTTCTTTACAAAGAAGTGTGTACATGTGCCCTTCCCCGATACATGCTACATTTAATCCTTTATCCTCAGACTATGTGTGACTCACAGGAAACAAAACATATTATTAGCATGGCATAAGTAGAGGATTTGACTGAAAAAATAAATTCTTCCTCTTCAAAGACACTCCCTTCCTTCTGAGTGAGGACTTGGAGCCTGACTCAAAAATACATGCAAGTTAATGAAAAATTCCCATTGACTTAATAGATCAGGTCTTGAGTTCCTCTGCATTTGGTGACCATCAGTGCTGTTCCTGGGTCAGTCAGAGGCAATATTTGAGTGTGACGTGCCATTCTTCCCATGGCTTTCTTATATTATGTCAACACTACAGAGCCTATATTAGCATAGCAGTGCCAGCATAACCCTTTGCGTAGATGAAATGTACACAACCAGAAGGAGCTTTTCTGACAGTGCAGGAAAACCATCTTGTTGAGTGCTGACACAAGACCACTTCTGTTGCCATAGCTGTGTTTACATTAGGGGTTTTGTTAGCATAGCTAAGCCACTTGTGGGTGGCTGGGTGGGGGCTGGCAGTCACACACTTGACCGACATAACTATACTGGTAAGTTCAGACCAAGACTCAGTAGTACTCTCATCTAGAACTGTGCGTGTGCCTGATCCATTTTATTCATGTGCACCTTGTCATAACATTTCTTCCCAGATCTGGACCTTAGCGTCCAAAATGTGGATGTTAGTATGAAAATCTCCAAGCTTAGTTACCAGCTTGGACCTGGTAATTGCTGCCACCAGCCAGGAATTATACAGTGCCTAGCTCACTGTGGTCTCCCCAAAACCTTCCCAGGGGACCCCAAGACCCAGATTCCTTGAGTCTCATCACAAAGGGAAATAACCCACTTCCCTTCTCCTTCTTCCCCTCCTTCTTCCCTCCCTGGGTTCCTGGAGAGATATACAGATTCAAGCTCCGTGAATCTAAACAAAGGGATTCCACCCTCCCTGCTTCAAGTCCTTGAAACACAAGTACCGAGAGATGTAACCTCTCTCTCCCCCCTCACCCAGAGGGTATGCAAAGTCAGGCTTAGTAAATCTAACACAAAGAGACTTCTCCCCCTCCTTCGTTTCTTAGCCTTAACCAGTGAAAAACACTCAAACAGGTCTTAAAAAGAAAGCTTTATATAAAAGGAAAGAAAAAGGACATAAAATGGTCTCTGTATTAAGGTGACAATATACAGGGTCAATTGCTTAAAGGAAAAAAAATGAATAAACAGCCTTATCCAAAAAGAATACAATTTAACACATTCCAGCAACTACACACATGTAAATAAAAAAAAAAATATATAAACCTATTGTCTTACTATCCTTGTACTTACAACTTGGGAACAGAAGATTAGAAAACCTGGAGATAGAAAAATCACTCTCAGAGCCGAGAGGGCACAGACCTAAGACAAAGAACAACGAACTCACACCCAAAACTTCCCTCCACCCACATTTGAAAAAGTCTTGTTTCCTGATTGGTCCTCTGGTCAGGTGTTTCAGGTTACTGATTGTTAACCCTTTTATAGGTGAAAGAGACATTAACCCTTAGCTATCTGTTTATGACACACCTACTTTCGGGACTCTTTACATTGCCAGCGCAACATAAAGAAACTTAAAGGTAAATGAGAATAAGGGCCTAGTTGTCCAGTTAAAGCCAATTTCTGTTTTGAAGTTGGCCATTTGTGCACCATATGCCATTTTGCTCCACTGGGTTAGTGGTGCTTGTTAAAGTTTGTTAGGTCTAGAAAAACGATATACTTTATTATCTAAATAATTGGTTTCAACCACTTTTTGGCATGCAAATCCATGTTAGCTTAAAGTATTAGAGGTATACAGAAGAGACATTTTAAGGTATTATATGTTTAATTGAAAAGGGGAGAGGAAAAGACAGAGACTCAATGAGAATGAAGTTGATAATGGTTTATATTTCTTCCTACAGATGAAGACAGTTTGACCTAATATTATCAAATAATATAGTCAGTATCTGTAATATTCTTTCCCTTTTATCTTGATTCAAAATGTACAGGAAAAACTGAAAAAATGGAACAGAAATGTATTTTTCTTATAACTTTGCAGGTGCAGCGTTTCTTGACCCTGTTAGCTAATGTTTTAGCTTAATCATCTGTGAGTCAGACATAGTCAGGCATTGATCTGATGGAGTGTTGCAACTTGAGGTTTGACTACGCTTGCAGCTGTACAGCGCTGGGAGTTACAGCTGTCTACAGCTGTGTAGGGAAAGCGCTGCAGTGTGGCCACACTGACAGCTACCAGCGCTGCAGTGTGGCCAAATTTGCAGCATTTGCAGTGGTGTTGGGAGTGGTGCATTATGGGCCAGCTATCCCACAGAGCACCTCTTCCCATTCTGGCGCTGTGGGTTGTGGGAAGGGGGCGGAGGGTGTGAGTCATTCTGGTTCCTGTCCCAACGCCCCGTGATGCATCGCTTCACATCTCAGCAAATCCCTGTGTTTCCATCCACATTTGGTGCCATCTTTGCACAGTTTCTGTGCAGCGCGATTCTGTGTTCCGTTTCGGTCTGTGGGAAATGGAGCCTGAACTGCTGAGGAGTGTGCTGACAAGTCTCGCCAGCACATCACGTTTGGCAGTTGAGCTATTCCTTAAGATCCAAAGTGACAGTGAGGAGTCTGACAATGATAGCGAGTCGCGTAATGCGTACGACGCGAAATTGCTTGTGGCATTCACAGACATGCTCAGCATCGTGGAACGCTGCTTTTGAGCTCGGGAAACGAGCACTGAGTGGTGGGATCACATCATCATGCAAGTCTGGGATAATGAGCAGTGGCTGCAGAACTTTCGGATGAGAAAAGCCACTTTCATGGTACTGTGTGAGGAGCTCGCCCCCACCCTGCGGCACAAGGACATGAGATTGAGAGCTGCCCTGCCGGTGAGAAGCGGGTGGCTATTGCAGTCTGGAAGCTGACAACTCCAGACAGCTACCAATCGGTCGGGAATCAGTTTGGAGTGGGAAAGTCGACCGTTGGAATCGTGTTGATGCAAGTGTCATAAACAGATAGTTATGGGTTAATGTCTCTTTTACCTGTAAAGGGTTAACAAACAGTGAACCGGACACCTGACCAGAGGACCAATCAGGAAACAAGATACTTTCAAATCTCAGTGGAGGGAAGCCTTTGTTTGTGTTTTTTGGGTTTGGCTTTGTTCTCTCTGGGATCTGAGCGTGACTGGACGTACCACAGGCTCTAATTTTCTATTCAAGTAGTAAGTGCAAGTAGAAAGGCGGTTTAGTCTTTTAATTGGTTTTCTTTATTTGTAAATGTGTATCTGGCTGGTAGAGGTCTAATGTGTATTTGGCTGGAAGTATTTTAAATTGTATTTCTGCTGGAGGAGGCTTTTTCTCCAGTTTCTAGAAGCTGACAGACCCTGTAATATTCCATCTTGAATTTACAGTGATTTTCTTTATTCTTTTTTTTCTTTTATTAAAAGTTTTGCTTTTAAGACCTGTCTGATTTTTTCCCCTTGTTGAGGCTCAAGGGAATTGAGTCTGTACTTAACAGGGAGGGAGAAGGGTGGAATCCCTTTGTTTTAGATTCACGGAGCTTGAATCTGTATACCTCTCCAGGAGCCCAGGGAGGGAACACCTGGAGGGGAGGAGAAGGGGAGGGAAATGGTTTATTTCCTTGTGTTGTAAGACTCAAGGAATTTGGGTCTTGGGGTCCCCAGGGAAGGTTTTGGGGGGACCAGAGTGTATCAGGCACGGAAATTCCTGATTGGTGGCAGCTTATCAGATCTAAGCAGGTAATTAAGCTTAGAGGAATTCATGCTAGTACCCCAACTTTTGGACTCTAAGGTTCAGATTGGGGAAAGATACTATGACAGCAAGTTTGCAGGGCCATTAATCGCATCCTGCTAAGAAGAATCGTGACTCTGGGGAATGTGCAGGACATCGTGGATGGCTTTGCACAAATTGGTTTCCCTAACTGTGGAGGGGCGATAGATGGGACGCATATTCCTATTCTGGCACCACCCCACCTAGCATCCGAGTACATTAATCGGAAGGGGTATTTCTCTGTGGTTCTCCAGGCGCTTTTGGATCATCTTGGGCATTTTATTGACATTAACACAGGCTGGCCTGGAAAGGTGCATGATGCACGCATCTTTCAGAACACTGGCCTCTTCAGGAAGCTGCAGGCTGGGACTTTTTTCCCAGACCAGAAGATCACATTAGGGGATGTCGAAATGCCCATTGTGATCCTTGGAGAACCCGCTTATCCGTTAATGCCGTGGCTCATGAAACTGTACACAGGGAGCCTTGACAGCAGCAAGGAATGGTTCAACTACAGGCTGAGCTGGTGCCAAATGACTGTGGAGTGTGCTTTTGGCTGTTTAAAGGGGCGCTGGCGATCTCTGTATGGGAAGCTGGACTTGGGCGAAAACAGCATCCCCGCAGTTATATCCGCATGCTGTACCCTCCATAATATTTGTGAAGGGAAGGGTGAAAGATTCAGTCAGGCATGGACTTCCATGGTTCAACACCTGGAGGCTGAATTTGCACAGCCAGAGAGCAGGGCTACTAGAGAGGCCCAGCACAGGGCTGCAAGGATTAGGGATGCCTTGAGGGAGGAATTTGAGGCTAAAAACCAACAGTAATGTTTGGTGCCTTGCATGGGAGTGAAGTGCAGTGGTTACAATGTTAGTAGGAATCTGTGTTTGCTAAGCTGATTTTCAGTGCCTGTTTCTTTCCTGGGCTACGGTATCTTTAACTTTATGCAATAATAAAGACTGTTTTCAAAGCCAAAAATTCATTTATTGAAAAGAAAATTACTTTTTTGAAAGACACAACTTTTTTTGAATCTGAAAGGGCAAGGCGGTGGGTTGAGGAACTGTACAATCACAAGTTTGCGAATGTCCTGTCTGGAGTGCTGTGCAATGACTGCTGCACTTCAGAATGGCTATACTGCATGGTGATGAGAGTTGAGTGCAGCGGGTAAGGGTCGTAGTTCTCAGGACTGGTTGGTGAACGTACAGGTGTTGGAGGCAGCTGGTGGTGGTAAGAACCTGGATGCTGGGGAAAGGGGTGTGGAGCTAACATGGGGGCACAAGGGAAAGAGCTTTGGGACAAGGGTGGCAGGGGCAGTAGTGCTCTGCCTGCATGTCTACGAGCGCCTGGAAAGAGTTCGCTTGGCGCTCCAGGATGCTTATCAGCGGCTCTGTGCATTGCGTCCTTTGCGCTGCATTTTCCTTGCGGATCCTGCTTTCCCTCTCCCTCCACTCCTGCGCTTTTTGATTCTCTGTGAGAGATTGGCGCATCACTTGCAGCATGTCTTCTTTGCTTTTTCACGGCCTCTTCTGGAGTTTTGTAGTCTCTCAGCCAGTGATAACACGGACAGCCGAGATCCCAGGGTTGCAGCTGTAAAGGCAAAATGCAACACTTAACAGAGGCAGCATTGTTTATACCAGACAGAGTAATTCCCCCACAGTTAAGGAGGGCGCATTAACAGTCTTCACAATAGCATAATTTTCCCATCCCAAAGAGAGCGCACATAACCCACGGGAGCCCCAAAATGGTGAGTAAGGGGGACTGATTGTTTCAGGGCTGTACTGTCCTCTGGGTTTCTGTGCTTTGGGGAAAGCAAACAGATGCAGGGGGCACCTACACTGAACACTATCCCAACATTTTCCACAGGAGATTATCCTGGAAGATATCTCGCTGCTGCGGGTCACCTGGGAAGCACGGGAGAGTCTTCTACTGCAATGCAGATTCCACCCTGGCCCCTATGCAGCTTGCCTGTGTGCAGCAATGGTCCCCCCACCCCTCATGGCACAGTGGCGTGGACGCGTTAGCCTGGCTGGGACAAGGACCACAGTGGCTCTCCCAATAAACCTGCGCAAGCGCATTGCCCACGCTCTGGCTGAGACTTTTGAAGAGATTACCGAGGCCGATTACCGCGATGTGATAGACCACATCAATGCGCTGTTCCACATCTAGGCATGCATACATGCAGCCCTAACCCTCCCTCCTCTCCCAAAAAATTTCCATCCTGAAAATAAAAGCCGCTTAACGGAACCCGCTCCTCTGTTTGTCCTCCACCAAGTACCCGGCTGCTGCGACTGGCTAGCTTCCTCCTGGATTGAGAAGAGCTCCTGGCTGCATGCCTCCAGGGACTCCGGGGTGTCTCCCTCCACCCCAGTACCCTCACTCTCGCTTTCCTCCTCCTCCTCCTCCTCCTCCTCCCCCCACTCTGAAGTGTCCATGATGGTCCTCAGAGTGGAGGTGGGGTCACCCCCATGTATTGCGTACATCTCTTTGTAGTAACAGCAGATTGTGGGGGCAGCACTGGAGCGGCGGTTTCCCTCACGAGCTTTGCAGTAGGCACTCCGCAGCTCCTTCACTTTAACCCTGCACTGCAGCGCATCCTGGTCATGGCCTCTGTCCATCATGGCTCTTGATACCTGCTGAAAGGTATCGTAATTCCTACGGCTGGAGTGCAGCTGGGACTGCACAGCTTCCTCCCCCCAAAAACTGATGAGGTCCAGCAACTCGCCATTGCTCCATGCTGGGGCTTGTTTGCCACGTGGAGGCATAGTCACCTGGAAAGATTCACTGATTGCACTTCACACCTGGCTGAGCAAACAGGAGAGGATTTTAAAAATTCCCGGGGCATTTAAAGGGCGAGTCTAATGGTTGGTCACCTGAGGCCAGGGCAGCAGAGGTCGAACTGATGAGCAAAGTGGCTAGAACAGGCATTCTGGGATACCTCCGAATACTTCTGGAGGCCAATAACAGTGCTTTTGGTGGCCACACTGGCCGGGCAGCACTGCATCAACAGCGCTATAGTCTTTATTCCCCTTGTCAAGGTGGAATACAACCAGCGCTGTAGCCAGGGAGATACAATGCAGTATGTGCCTTGCAAGTGTGGACGGTGATTCAGTTGCAGCACTGTAAAGCCACCGCCAGCGCTGCAACTCTCCAGTGTAGCCAAGCCCTTGCAAACCAGAGTTGTTTAAAAAAGGCAAGAAAAAAGTTAATTGGGTTTGCTGCTTTTTAAAAGAAAAGAAATAGAATAGCTTTTCAAGAGAGCTGCATGTTACTTTCTCAGCAATGGTGAAAACAATTTGCATTTGTGCTCCGATAGTGAAAATGAAAATTGCCTTTTTTGCAAAGTAAAATCTTCAGTTTATCACTCAGCAATGGGCCTTGTATCCTCTGCTTGTATGCTTAGGTCTCTATTGTGACTTATACAATATACAGAGCCAGCTGGGGCAAGGGTTCAGAGTATGTTCCTTCCTGAAATGTGACAGTTCCCAGGGGCGTTCTAGTTGGCAAAGTGGGAATGAGTCCAGGATTATGTGGGGGAGGGCATGCCACAGTGGAGCTGTGACATTCTTTGAAAGTGTATGCTCCCTCATATCTTTTCCATGCTCTGCTGGTGGTGTTACACACTTGTAGCCTAAGGTTGGAAATTTTTTATCAAAACTTTTTATCAACAGAAATGTGGGGTTTTGATTAAATGATTTTTTTATTTCTTTTTGCTTCCATTCCTTCTTTTTCTGCTTCCATGTGGAAGGTGTCTGCTTTCCTTGACATTTTTTCGTTTAAATGTTCCGGGTTGGTGGTGGGTTTTTTTTTTCTTTTCAGTTTTCAATGGTGTTCAGCTACTGTGTTTTCAGTTTTTACCTGAAAAGGGCAGTGGTAATAAGTAGCCCACTTTCTGGCCACTTCTTTCCTCAACCTTATCTGCTAGAGATGCAACCTGGGCTAGTTCAGGCACCTCTGGGATCCTCTGCAAAGACAATCGAGTCTTCTGACTGCAAAGTGCAATACTGAGCATACAGCTTTCTCCCTACTGTCTTCAACTCTTATTCCAGGCCATCAGGGTCTGGAGGATACCAGTCTTATTGGAGGGGTAGGGGAGTTTTTCGGGAACTGGAGTGTGCATTTGTGGAGGACGTTAGAGAAATAGTGGATGGTGGCTCTTTGTTGAACAGAATAGGCAGAAATCTGTGATGTGTCCCAATCCATAGACCTGCTAAAGGGAGTTGTGGAGGTGTCTTGATTCCCCTGAGGGCTTGAGAACAGGCATCCTCCCATCATATGCCATATCGTGCTTGAATGCAAGCAGCAAATATCCCACTATAATTTCAATCTGTGCTGGGTGGGGTGAGCAGACAAGATATGGGAAGGAAAAGGTGGCCTGCATTGGCAGAACTGCAGGTTTTGAGATCTCCACATAAGAGACACAAGAGACATAAGAGACATATTTTTCTTTGTCTTTAATGTTTCTCTTCTCTCTCATGTTATGTGATCTTCATAGTGAGGCATTAGACAGAAATGACTGGTGGCAGTGGCCACTTGCACAGAATCCCAAGAAGGAGAGACATGAGAGGGAGGGTTTCTTGCATTTTTTCTTTACATGCCCGCATGGGCTAATCCCAATCTACACTCTGAAGCTGTGAAATCAGCAATAACGACTTGTTTGCTGAAATTTACCATTCTGTCTCATTTAATTAAATCTGTCTGATATCTCACTATGGAGATCACATGATGGGAGAGAGGGGATATAAGAGGAGACAGCAGGAAAACTTCAGAGACTTAGGGAAAATAAATACTCAACTTCTTATGTGGAGAGCTCCCAGAAAACTAGAAACCCTGGAACAATAGACTACATAACTGGCAGTATCCATGGAAAAGAACGAGCAAGAATGTTAGTAGGAGTTCTATTGCATACTATTGGGAAGATGCCATTGGGGCATTCCATACATTTTATTTGGAGTGGTGTTGATCGTGAAATCCCTGAGGATATAAGTAAAGTGATTACAAAATGTTAATAGACGCTACAACTCAATATGGTGTTTCTGGGCTATAGGGTTGCTGTCCCAGAGATTACCTAGGCTTCAAAGGAATTACGTGGTTTACACAGATAACCAGTTAGTACTTAGGCAAATGATCTGTTCTTTGTTTCCCACCATTTCCTTTCCAAACTGTGTTTGTTAAAGCTACTCTGGAGATTTGTTCTTTGTCAGGTTATAAAATCAAGTTGTCTCCCTGTCCATGGAGGGTAGTACTGAAATGAAGGACAAGCTGACATATCTGATCCCTTTCCAATGGACAGATCTTTCTATCAGCCTGAAGTTAATATCTTGAGTTATTGCTCAAGTAAATGCAGTAAGAGCAGTCTGTGTTAATTGGCATTGCTGCTTAAACTAATATTGTTGGAGGCCTCCAATGAATATGGAAGCTTCCCCAGAGCACGCAGGCACAGAGTATTACTAAGATAGGGTCACAATGAGTTTGAGTGGGGAAGAGGGAATTGCACTATGAAGAAAATTGTTAGGGGATTGGGGAACATTTCCTGATTTATGCTGTGTTATCTGACAGCAATTAAGAAATATTATTATTTGCATGTAAGAACTACTCTTTAATGAAGGTTTTCAGGATCTACTATCACATTGGTATGTGATCCCTAAATGTCTGAATGCTTTAGTCCAAAGACATTCAGATCTTAGAGTAGGAATTCATTTAAAGGATTTCAGATGCACAGTCTTGTATCCTGCAAGCCTGTACCCTGGAAGATGACTAACCATTGAGGACTCCACCTAAGCTAATACATTATCTGGGCTTCTTCTGTCCGGCAGTATTAGTGTTGCTGTAGATTTTGTTCTTCCAGAGTTTCATAGTCACCAAGGACAGTGATTTCAAAGTTGAGTTGCCTTGAGGCTTTTTTGATAAAGGATTGAACTTAAAAGCCTGGTATAACCAGATATGTACTGGCCAAGATTCTGCCTGCACATGTAAGTGTGGGGGCATAGGAGCCCCCATGCAGCCCCTGTCTCTACATGTGGGCTACCTCCATTGCTCGTTTGTGCACAGGGTGCACCGTAGGTTCTGCAGGTTACTTTTATTCCTCTTGCCCATGCAGGTTAGGGGGTGTGAGGGAGAAGGATGGCAATGGGTAGAACCATGACTCCACCTGATAATGTACCTCCAGCAGAACTGGACTGGTTTGGAAGGGGCAAGTAAATGGCTTTTGGATGAGCCAATAGCAACTTCTGCCCAACCCTGCAACAAGTGGGTTGCACCAGGGCGTGCCTTTGCTCCTGTCTTCTTGCCACAAAGAGCTGCACAGACTCCAATGACTGCATATTCATAGGGCCACGTATTTGAGCTCCATACACTGACACCACTATGATCCCTCTGCACCAGTCTATTTACTATATCACTTATGCTTCAGGCCCTCTCCTCAGGACCTGAGAGGTGCAGAGGTCACCTACCTGTGAGGCCTCCTTAAGATTAGGCTCAGCTAGTCCTGAGCCTCTCCCTGCATTTCTTTCTTGTGCTCCTTTTTCTATACTTGCAGTTAACAGGCTAATTGGCTCTTTAGCTCTCCTTCATCCAGGATGATCTAATAATTAGCCTGTCCTTCCCTCAACTAATTGGATTTACAATGCCCACCATGTTGGTTCAGCTGTTGGTTCTCAGCACTCTGGAACCAGGGAACCAGTCATCACTCTGGGAGCCAATTTCTTCTCTGATCTGCTACAGAGGTCATGAAGCTGGGGCTAGGAGCAATCTCTCAATCCAGATGTCTCTTCTAGCACAGTTCTTGAGTACTATGGGGTGGCACACTTAGTAGCTTGTGTAGTCTGAGCTCATAGCACACATCAGGGACTCCTTGCATCCTTCCATTTCACTTCACAAGCTCTCTGAGTGCCACCCTCCAATTCCCTTTATTTCAAGGACTCCCCCACCTTCCCTGCCAAGGGTCCAATATGCCTCCCATATCTCCTTCTGTCCATACCAGAGTCTTCTCTTCTCCTCGCATGTCAGCAGCTCTGTATACTCCTCTTCCCATTGGCAGGGTTCTTCAGTTTTCCTCCTTCAGGGGTGCTTTGTGCCTACCTTCTTCCGTTATTTGTCTGGGAGCTAAATCACTCAGGGTGTAAAATGTAGTGGGAAGATGAGCAGGGGTGTTGTTATGCTGGGAGGTGTTATGGGTGCTATCGATCAGTTGCTCAATCCATGCGCAATTGCAGAGGTGCTTGAGGCTGTGCTAAACAAATGGCAGGGGTCCCATGTGTCCCTCAATGCCTTCTTTTGTTTGTCTAATCTCCTTCCCCCCAAAAAACAATGGGAGTCTAGCCATTGATGTCTGGAACATTTTCTGAACTCTTGGCGTTGATCAGATGTGGCATTTAAAAGTTATGTTACAGACACACTGTCAAGTTGAGTGTTAAGGCAAGCCTGGCCAATTATGTGGTTGATAAATTTATTATCTATGTTGAGCCCCCTGAAAAATTAATGTGGTACAGCTTTTCATTTTTATTGCTTCAGCATCTATAATTTATGCTATGAAGTATTCTAGGATATCGCAGAGGACTGAGTTACCAGGATAAGAACAAGAACTTCCCTAAATTTAAAAACCCTTTCTTTTGTGCCTGAACTTGCTACTTCTGTCAGCAACGAACTAGTTGAAACTGACTGAGATCAACTGTTAGCATCCAAGCAAAACATTTCCCTTAATACACTTTGTGTTGCTATCAGCCTCTTTTTGCCTGTGTGCGCTAAGCTTGGATTTGATCAAACAATTCCACAAACTAGAACAATTCACAAACATGAGCAAACATCTTCTCTATAATAACAATATGTAGTGAGGCAAAACTTCCTTTTCACTAGAGAATTGATTTTGAAGCTACATCACCTAAGAAAGGCACACTAATTGCTTATAAACAAGCATACCTTCCTATAATACTGTGATCTCTTTAAAAGCTCCCTCTTTCTTTTTTCTCCCCCAAATGTAAATTATAAAACAAATCTTCCCCCATTACCAGCTATATCTTTATAAAACATGTAAAAAGTGTATCTTCAAAATGGCAGAGTTTTAGCCTTGTGGCAAAAGAATACTTTTCTGTTACTCTTGGAGATGCAGGTTTTCCATGAACAGTGATTAGAAAAAGATTGAATACAAATTCTTTGGTTCCTGGCCCCTGTTCCCTCTAATTTTTCTCACACATGTGCGGAATGAATTTTATGTGCACCAATATGGAGGTGATGTGTAACACATCACCTCCATGCACATATATTACCATAAAAGCAGCAAAGAATCCTGTGGCACCTTATAGACTATAGTCTATAAGGTGCCACAGGATTCTTTGCTGCTTTTACAGATCCAGACTAACACGGCTACCCTCTGATACTTGATATATTACCATAATTCCTCCACTTCTTCCCCTGGAGTCTGCCATGTTCCTGCTCTTCCCCCGTGCCTGGAGCATGCTGTTTGGTGGTGGCTGGGTGGGAAACCCTGGGAGGTAGGCAGAGGAGTGGGGATGTGGTGCTCTGGCTCAGGGGTGGGGGGAGCAGGTGGGGTGGGGGGAGCTTGGCTGCCAGTGGGTGCAGAACACCGATTAATTTTTCCCCATGGGTGCTGCAGTCCTGGAACACTCGTGGAGTCGGTGCCTATGCTTAGTCCATTCTGAAATCTGATCCTCTTTCTCCTGTTCCAGTCTTTATGCCAGGAGCCATACCTTGCTTTTATCTTTTCTTTCTATTGCAGTAGTAAAATGCAATAGACCAAGGGTTATCACACTTCATTGCCCTGCGACCTCCTTCTGACAACAAAAATTACTACAGGATCCCAGGAGGGAGGACCAAAGCCTGAGCCTACCCAAGCCCCGCCTCCCCATGGGGAAGGGGTGGGGAGATGGAAGGGGGCTGCAAAGCCAAAGCCTAAGGGCTTCAGCCTGAGGAAAGGGGCCTGTAACCTGAGCCCTGTCATGGAGAGCTGAAGCCCCCGGGCTTGGGCTTTGGCACCGGACTCCAGAAAGCTAAGCCAGTCCTAACGACCATTAAAATGGAGGTTATGACCCACTTGGGGTCCTGACCCACAGTTTGAGAACCACTGCAATAGAACCTCACTATAATGCCCTTTGCAATAGTGACCCTATAGTGAACGCGGTCCCTGGATCCCACCTCCAGCCCCATCTGATGTGGTGGGAGAGCTGAGAGCTCCTCTGGACCCACTGTGGCCAGGGCAGAGGGCTCCTCTGCAGCACCGGGGCTGCTGGGGCAGAGGCCTCCTCTGCGGAGGAGCACTGTCTGTGGCAGCCCCGGGGATGTGGAGGAGCACTCTGCCCCAGCCATGGCCTGGGACTGGAGGATCTGCCCCCCGCCTCTGCTATAGCAAACACTTGGCTATACTGAACCAAATGGCTTGGATCCTCAGGGGTTTGTTATAGTGAGGGTATACTGGAATGTTAAACTGTATTATACTGCTCAGGTACTAGGTGGCACGGTATGTAAAATACCTAATTGAAAATAATCTCAGCCATACTTGGCAGAACATTAAAGAGCCTTATGATGAACACATCTGGTGTGTAACTTGCTGAGAAGGAAGCTCTGTAGTCAATCCATATCTGGTACAGGAACATGACATGGTGTGAGAAGTAAACTAAGAACAAAAGCAGAAGGTGCAAAACCACAAAGGATGCAGACAGAAGGAACAAAGCAACAAAGGCTGTAAAATTTCATCACTACGGTACTTCTCAATGCTCCAGAGAACTTCAGCTTTGATGCACTTTCAGAATGGACAGACTGGAAGCAGCATTTTGGAAAATTTTGCATTGCAAGCAAGCGCCACAAAGAAACAGGAAAATACAGATATCTTCTTTTATTTATGCTGTGGGGAAGCAAACAGAGCATATCTTTAAATACTCTGTCTTTACTGAAAGTCACAAAGACTACTATGAAAGGGTTCTGTCTGTATTTGATGCATACTTTATACCTCATAGAAATGTGGTTTATGAAAGTGCATGTTGTCACCAGAGAATTCAAGAACCAGGGGAAAATACTGACTGTTTTGTAAGAGCTCTGCATCCATTGGCTGAAAACAGTGTTTTTTTTTAGGGGGGGGGAATGCAAAACCTGAAAATATCAGAGAGAGGCTCATTATTGAGTTAACAGGTAAAAACATCTCACAGCTACAGGATAATGCACATAACTAATGTGTATTAGCTAGCCAACTGTAAAAGCGTAGTGGAGACAAGGAATGTGAGTTTTACAGTGAGGTCAACTAGGTGAGATCAACCACGGATGGGAGGGAATGCTGACCTCGTCTCACCAAATGCCCTGTCTCCACTTAGGATTTGACAGCGAGGTAACTATCATGTGTTATTTCACTCGTGTGAGAGGGAAACCCAACAAAAAACAATCAACTGATACCACCTTTAGGTTAGTGATGACAAAGCTGCAGGCTCGGGTACATTGTGGAAGGGGCGATGAAAGCTAGAGCAACAGCAGTTGCTTCTAATGGTCGCTGTCCCAATAAAACAAGGCAAAATGAGCGAGATTGCTTGCCTGCCTCAGTTTGGAGGCATATTGGGTAGAAAGAACCCCCTTGGCCTTGATTAAAAATGTCAGGGGACTGAGGAAGAGCACCCACAACCCTTGTCCCTCCCAGGGATCTGAACCTATCTGGGAATGGATGGAAAAAATACAGGATAAACCATTCAGAGGTAGAGCTCACTGGAAAATGGATTTTTGAACCCTTGAGAATTGTTGAGGGTTTTTTTGAAAATGAAAGGGTCTCTAATAGGGATGAAAGCTAATAGTTCAAAAGTTTTTGTGCAATGAAATTCTGAAAAAAAATGTCTTTGTGGGTCAATGAAAATAGTTCCATTTTGAAAGTCCCCTCCCCACACAAATCCCAGAGAAGGTGCATTTTTGACCCTCCATCCACTCCCAATGGGAATCTGAGTTCTGCCCAGGGCTGCCCATGAACCCCCATTGAAGTCAGAGGGTGCTGTGTGATTTGGTGGACAGACCTCAATATTGATGGCAAAAATAATAATAAAAATATTAACTTTTTAAAAAATACTAAATCATTACAAACTTTTTTCCTCTTTACTGAATATTAATATATAGCTACAAGGAAGCTATAGCCAGGATCCCTGAAAATACGATACATATATTTAGCTAGTTATAATACAAAATATTGAAGTTAATCGAAGAAATTCCAGGAGGTTTCTGTATCTATCTTCCAAGGACAAGCAAATATCAATAAGATAACCTCCTTGGCCATAAAACCATGTAAAACATTCGTGTTTTGGGAAGTCAAGTATCAGAGGGGTAGTCGTGTTAGTCTGGATCTGTAAAAGCAGCAAAGAGTCCTATGGCACCTTATAGACTAACAGATGTATTGGAGCATGAGCTTTCGGGGGTGAATACCCACTTCGTCAGATGCATCAGTACATAAGCAAACCTTCACCCAAATCAGGAACACAAGAATGTTATCATTCCAAAAATTGTCATGTAGAATCAACACCTTAAGCTAGATGCTTTCCAAGAGCTATTTAATTTTAAGACTATTTTGAGAGCTAAAAACTGATATAGAAAACAGGACCGTTTGGGGCTTTTGAAAACAGAATTTTATTTTCTGTTGAACTTTGATAAAAATTAAAGGAATATCCCAGAGAATGGACTGAATAAAAAGAAAAAGTTAACCACTAATTTTAAAAAAGCTAACTGGGATTTTTCCATCAAGGAAGAACAAAGGCAATTAAAATGTTGCATATTCATTAAACAGACTACATATTCAAAAGCAGAAGTTGTCACCTAAGCCAGTCTCCAATGGAGCCAACAAATAGATGCCAGCAACTAACCCAAATATAAAAAAGTCTGAAGGAGGTTTATTTATCATTTGCATTCTGTCATTTGTGTTGTGGTATTTGATGTTTCTTTTCCTCTCTTTAATACATTGGCCATGGTTAATAATTGTGATTAATTAGCTTCATCATAATCAGGGTGTTTCCTAAGGTATGTAAAAGAACCTCTGTAACTAGAATAGTGGGAATCACACGCCTGAGTTGGCAAGAAGAGAAACAATTAATAAGAGCTGGCCTCCCATTTCTTGTTTCTCTAAACTCAATATTTTTAGTAATTTTTAAAATAAAATTTCTTGGCATCCAACAATTGAAATGACCCCTTTCTACCTCACAGTCATGACTGGCTAGGTAAAAGGGCCAGTATGCTTTAGCCCAGAAACTGGAGAAAATAGCTCAGGAAGTGTAGGAAACCTGCTGCAGAGACTACTTTTAAGAACTGCAGAGTGCCAGCTTCCTGATACTACACTTTGTACTGTACTTATTGACTGCTTGGTTCTGTGATGTAACATAGCTCTTGAGATACTCAGTAGCAGGAGGTGTATCACAGCTTGGAGGCAAGCTTTAAAGGGTGCTTCAATTGTTAGGCCTTGTAAGTGCTAGCTTTGGTGAGTCCCAATAGCCCAAGGTTTCTCAAACAGGGGTCGCCGTTTCTGTAGGGAAAGCCCCCGGCGGGCTGGGATGGTGTGTTTACCTGCCCTGTCCGCAGGTCTGGCCGATTGCGGCTCCCACTGGCCGCAGATTGCTGCTCCAGGCCAATGGGAGCTGCTGGAAGCAGGGCGGGCCGAGGGACTTACTGGCCATCACTTTCAGCAACTCTCATTGGCCCGGAGCAGCGATCACGGCCAGTGGGAGCCACGATTGGCTGAACCTGCGGATGGGGCAGGTAAACACACCAGCCCGGCCCGCCAGGGGCTTTCTCCATAGAAACGGTGACCCCTGTTTTAAGAAACCCTGCAATAGCCACTCAAACAAATGGCTAAAATGAGAGGATATTTTATCCTTTATTTTATTGGTGCTGGCAAGAAATGGAAAGATTGCAAACAGCTTAGACATAGTGGCTTAACTAACGGTTACTATCTTGGAGGCAGTTCAGAAGGTTAAGGATCCTCAGGCCTAATGTCTGGGCTACCTCTTCCAGATCAGTTCTCTACTAAAGGTAAGCAGGTGACTTGCAGGTTTTCTGATCAAGATCAGTCATGGAATGTCTCATTGGAGGCCTCTCTGCATTGTACCTCAGCTGCAGTGCTTCCTGCACAGCTTTTGCGAGCAGGCTTCTCCACCTGTGGGGGTAGGTAGTCTACAAGGCCACCGCAGTCCCTATCTGTATGTAACTGACCTTTACAGTAGCCTCCAGTGAGGCCTGAGCTCCCTCCACTCAGCATGGAGCTCGCAGCCCCGCCCCCTTACCATATGGCTTTGAGCTGGGAGGAGCTCAGGCCCTGCCAGAGCCACGCTACAGTTGTTCAGGGACACTCCTGGATGCATTGAGGCTCCAGGAGAGGGGCTGAAGCGGGGTCAGGCCGGGGCCAGGGAGGGAGCCTTGGCCATTCTTGTGGGGGCCCCTACGGAGCCCAGGGCATGGGGCAAATTGCCCCATTTGCTTCCCCACCCCGGGCAGCCGTCCTTTAAGAACCTGAGCTGGCTTTCTGTCCCCAAGAGTTCCCTTTAGGTTGGGCTCTGCTCAACCCTCTGGATGCAGGGCATCTGTCCAGTCTCTGCTGCTTTCCACAAGTTTTATATGTCTACCTGATTCTAGCAGCAATGTCTGACAGCCACAGGCTGCTCTACACGTAACCCTCTGGTCTGCACCAGTGTGTCCATACTGGAGGACAATAGATCAGTGTGATGATGGAAATAATTGTTTCCTGCTTAGATGAGTCATAATTCATTGTGAATAGTTATGCAGAAGAGGTTTCCAAAATGTAGGACTGTCCCACTCAGACCTGAGTTTTGGCATCTGGACAATTACTCACATAGTGCCATGGTAGTATATGTTAACGGAGCATACTTGAATCTGACCCCTTGCATCAGCTTCTTTTGTTACTGAAAACTATCCAGACTGCAGCTCAACGAAAAACTTGAGCTTCCCTTTTTTTCTGACAAGGCACATTCTATACTAGTGACACCATATCCTATAACTCTTTGCATTTCCTTGAAGTGACATTTCCCTTTCCTCAAGCAGAAGTGGAATGTAAAAAGTGAACTAATAGCACTGTTCTCCTTTTAGAGCCTTCCTCAAGAGTACCTTCGGGCATTTGATTGGGATATGACTTTTACCCCAGTATTGACAAATGTGCGTCCACACTACCCACCCTATCGGCGGGTAGCGATCGATTTATCGGGGATTGATATATCACGTCTCACTAGATGCGATATATCGATCCCTGAACGTGCTCCCCGTTGACTCCGGAACTCCACCGGAGTGAGCGGCGGTAGCGGAATTGACAGGGGAGCCGCGGACATTGATTCCGCGCCGTGAAGACCCGAGGTAAATCAATCAAAGATACTTTGACTTCAGCTATGCTATTCACGTAGCTGAAGTTGCGTATCTTAGATCAACACCCCCCTAGTGTAGACCAGCCCTTGGACCCTAACTGATGAAATAACATGGACTGTCTTTGCTGTTATTTACCAGTTCCTGCTGAACTAGAATCATAAGTTGACTGCCTTCAGAGAATGTGTGGATAAAATGAGAAGCATGTTTGAGGTGTGTAAGTTCTGCCAGTACTTTTACTGGTGCCCATTTACACTAGGATTTCTTGTGTTTTTGATTTCATGAACTAAGTAAGTTTAAAAAGCTGATCTTTGTATGTAATACAAAGAGGCAATAAAAATCTTTGTAGTAGGCAGGACTGCTGTATTTATTGGATCATGTAGTAAATAGAAACACAGTTGCCATGATAGTCATTGATGCATTTGATACAACATTAAATGAGCTCTGAATGTGCGTACTTTTATAAATTGGAAGAAATCATCTAGTCTACCATCTACACTGTCCACTCCAGAGTTTATATAGTCCCGGGTAAGCAAAGAGAGAGGGCCAAATTGAAATCTAGTGGAAATTAATCAGAATTCAGGTCTAGGATATTTTTCAGCAATATTTCTATTTTAATCTGTCTCCCCCTATATATGACCCTTCCCAATCCTTTTTTAATGTTGCCACAATAATTTGATTTTTATCTTTAATATTGTTTGACTAATTATATTGGGCTAAACTTTCCTATTAGTACCAGTATAACACCACTGATTTCAAAGGAGTTACTCTTGATTTACAACTCTGGAGGTGAGTGGAGGATAAAGACCATTGTATTTTAAATTGTCCGGCAGCAATTAATTGGGTGTATATGGGTGCCTCATGATCAAAGTTATTTATATGAAAATAAATATTATGGAAGGATCTCCCTGCATCTTGAAGTTTAGGAATGAATCCTTCCACTAATTTTACTGAAGAGCACTATCCAAAGTTGCTGTGAAAGACTAACTGAATAATGTAGTGTGATTTATGAAACACTTCCATTGTATCTTATCAAAGATTCTGACACGAAAACATGTCCAATGGTAGTTTTTGGAACAGTGTGTTCATGAGAGAGAAAATACTTATAATTTTTCACTAAAACAATATGAAAGGAAGTACAGCATCAGCATTATGATTCAAACTAGAATAATTATATTTACTGTCAAAAGTCAGATATTTACCCTGTTGTAGCTGTGTTCATCCCAGGACATTAGACAGACAAGGTGGATGGGGTTACATCTTTTAGTGGACCAGTTTCTGCTGGTGAGAGAGACAAGCTTTTGAGCTTATACCTAAAGAACTCTGTGTAAACCCAAAAGCTTGTATCTCTCACCAACAGAAGTGGGTCCAAAGTTAGATATTTAAATAAAGATTAGACACTGATTGTTCAAAGATTCTGGGCATCTGGTGCCCCCATTGACTTCAGAGTACAGAGATTTCAGTGGGAGCTCTGGGTTGTCCACACCTTTGAAAGACAGGCCACTTATTTAGGTGCCTAAATATAGATTGTGTGCTGGATGGAAGTATTTTACCTTTACTATATATATATATATATATACACACACACACACACACACATATATATAGTGGCAAATTGCCAGCACTACTATGATGGTCTCACACTTTCTCTTCTTGAGGTGGGGGTTTAGGGTGCCACTTCTTGCCCTTGAACTGGAATATTAACTGCCCCACTAGTGTCCTAGAGGAGGGGACTGGAGAGGGAAGGACCCAGGCCCACCCTCTACTCCAGGTCCCAGCCCAGGAGCCCTAGGGATAGCGATAAACCACTTGAACTAGCAGTTCCTTCCCCTGGGCTACTTCCCTCTCTTGCCCTTCGGCTTGTGCGGGCTTCCTGCCCTCCCTCTGCACAAGCCAGGTGTCCCTTTACCTAGGGTCTTGGTTGTCTTAGCCCACTGCAGCACTGCTCCAAACTTTCCTCTGCTTCTCTCCAAACTGTTCTCTGCTCCAACACCAGTACACTCTGCTCCAACTGCTCCCCATGTCTGATTGAGAAGCAGGGGGAGGTTATCAGGTGACTGGCTTCAGGTGCTCTAATTGGCTTCAGATGCTTTAATTAATCTATAGCAAACTTTCTTCCCTCTACAGGGAACAAGGCTCCCTTCTAACCCTCTCCTGCTGCCCTCTGGCCATGCTGTATCACAATATATATATTCTTCTCTTATGCTGATAGTGGTGAAGACGGATGAATGATTAATGTAATACTAACCACTGCAAGATCAAAAATAAAGCATTTAGCATTGTAATGTAGGATTAATGAATGCAAACAATGATCAATATTTTGTAGTGGGAAAGCACAATATATGTAGTAATGGTAGCATTTCATTCCTGAAAAATAACTGTTTATAGTGACTAAGTGTGCAATATTAAACCATGGATTGTGTAACTATGACAAATTTTTGTGTGTGGTTTATTAGATAGAGCAGAGTTCCTGGATTATTTCTTAGGAACAATGAATTCTGATCAAGTGATTATTTTTGTCATGATAAAGAATAGTGGAAAAAACTTTGTAGATTGTGCACAGGATCATTGACACAATATTGTAGCAAAAGTGTGCCACCCTTGCAACATTATTAGCAGGCTGGAACTTTCAAAGGGAATTAAGGTGAATTCAGTGGGATTTGTGTGTCTAACTCCTTGAGGCTCCTTCGAAAATCCTTGCCTTAAGTACTGCAACACACTAAAAATATGTGGATGCCAAGCTCTGCTCACTCTTCTCATATCAATAGTCCCACTGAGTTCAATGAGACAAGTCATGGAAGGTGGCTACATGGCGTTATTTTATCATTAGTTTCTAAGCTGCTGTCTTAATTAATGTCAATAGGGCCCTGTGTTCCAAATGTATAGTGTGACTTGGCTCAAGATTTGGCTTCCAGTCCACTGTCTTTTGTCTGCTAGCCACCTGTGCTAGATTCTTCAGAGAGGCATAAAACTTTATAATGTATCTACATGTTCAATAATACACAATTAGGGAGAATGGTTTCCTGAACCCAGCTGGGGATCAGTTTTGTTCTGAATCCAGGGCAATTGATAACACGTAAGTGTGACTCTAGATGCTATTCTTCTTCATATCCATGTCTGTTATTTATTTGCATTATGATGGCTACAGCTCTGATTACACAGTTCTTGCTCCAAAGAGCTTACCATATACATAGACAAGAAAGAAAGTGTGGGTAAAAAGAAAGCATTATCCACATTTTACAGGTGGGAAACTGAGGCACAATAATTACTTAACATGCCCAAGGCCACAAAGGGAGTGTGTGGCAGAGCGCAGAGCTGAACCTAGGTATCCTAGGTTTCAGTCCAGTGCCTTGGCAACAAGATCACCCTCTTCTTTCTTTGGATCTTTGATGGTTCCTACAAGGACACTCAAAAATAGAAGGTCTGTGGAGAAAGATAGGTGTTTGGGGGAATTGCAAAAAAGAAGAGAATTTAGCGGAGTCAGTGGGGCTATATGTGAGTGCAAGGATCTGAATTCACGATTGAGGCCTAAGAAATCAGCTGCATATGAAGGTATTTCACAACAATCTTCTGGTATAAAATATTTCATGGTAGCATGTATCTTCAGAAATTGCCATTTTTATGTCTTTTTTTATGATGAAAAATATTCAATAAACTTTCTCCAATTTTACCTTGTATTTATCTTTTTAAAAATTTTTTTATTAAAGCAAAGTTATACTAAAATGTTAATGTACTACGTCATACAGTATTTATTACTTATTTAGGTTCCGTTCAATATTCAAAGAACCTAGCTAAAGATTCTACCTTGCTGGCTAGGGAGTTGTCCTCCACTGAGTATAGTAAAAAGAGTGACCAAATTTCTAAGTGCCTATTTTCTTTTTTGCACTTTTCTTGTGTAGATATTGGGTATGAAAGCTTGTCTGTTATAAGGACAGTCCATATTTTACTAAACCACGGTTCCATAGGAGGAGGAATCTCATTATTCTACTAATGTGTTATACAAAGTCTAGCTGCTAACAATAAAAAGTAAGTTAATTCGTTTCTCTGCTTAAAATGCAGATCTTTCACTGGATCATTAAGTAAAAAGCAGTCTGGATGAAAACATGGGAGAGGGATTTGGACAAAGAAATTGATCTGGGTGAGTGGGGTCTCTCTATAGGAAAGGAGATACACATATTGAAGATGTGAGCTCATAAAGGAAATTTTTTAAAAATTACTGTATAGTAAGTCAAGAGCCATTGCATTTTTGTTACTAGAAAGGTGAGCTGCTTAAGGAATTGCAGGGAAAGGGGGAAACATATTTACTTCTCTTCTTCAATAGTGTAGTTATATAATAGATGTATTAAACACTTGCAATCATACATAAACTATTCATGAATTTAATACAGTGGTCCCAAAAGATACTGCATGGGATTGTAATATCTATCACACTTACAACTTGTGATCATTAAGATACCATGGCATGTCTTGCAAGAGTAGTGCTGATCAGCCAGGTTTGATCTCAGAGCAACAAAGGGTCCCTTGTCATACCTACCAGAATAATAATAGCAATTTAGGTGAAAACTCTTTATCCCATGGCAATGTTTTGCTTCCAGATCCATGTGTCTGCACACTTTCTTCTCCCATTTCAGTGTGAGAGAGGGAAATAAAGCAACTACATGTGAAAATCTTGGAAGTGTCTTCTGAGTTCAAGGAAGCCTTTGGTCAGGACAGAAGTATTTGTGGTCCTGGTACATAAAAGTTATAAGTTAAATGTGTGCTTCTGAATGAATTCAGAATTCAAACTAGAATGGTAAATTGGAGAAGCTCTCAAAAGGAGAAAAGGGTAATTCAATTTACTTAAATACAACCGGGAGGACTGATGACCTCTATTAAGAACCGTCCCCTGTATTTGTGGTCCCCAGAAGGTCTTTGGACATTATGGGTGAGATTTTCAAAAGCACTCAGTATTGGCCAAACTTTGCTCCCATTGAAGGAAACAACTGATGTCCAGTTGACTTAGTTAGTAGATGTAGGCCTCCTCTGAGCGCTCTTGAAATCATACCTTGTATAAAGGAATCCAGCCAGAAGTTAATATTATCATTATTTGTGTGTGTGTGTGTGTGTCTGCACGCACATGCATGTCCTCACATATATGTATCTATACAATGGTAGTACTCAAAGACCCTAATTGGAAAGTGGCCCTATTGTGCTGGGTGTTATACAAATGGAAAAGAGAGATCCTTGCCCTGAGGGAGTTGCAATCTAAGGTAATTAGTGGTAAAACCAGTGGTAAGAGGGCCAAAAGGAGGTACTTTTTTATACACTGTATGCATTTTTGCCAAGATTAGGCTGATGTTGGCTAGATCCAAAGGGGTCAGGTAGAAGTAAAATTGAGATCTTGTTGGTAAGACCATATTGGAGACAGAATTTTATTTGAGGTTGCCTGTTGTGAGTAACTGTGAAAAGTGCCTTAAATGACTTTGAAAATAAAGTGACTACATGAAAAGGGCTATGAGTAAAGTCCCATCCATTTTGTTCCACTTTATTGTTGGACTCCATAGACCTAAATGAGGGTAAGTAGCTCTGCGTGAGTGGGGGAGATTTCTGCTGTTGCGTATTGTTGTGTTTGTAATGTCATAAGCACATGTTGCAAAATCTACCTGTGATGCTGGTAGGTCAGATGTCAGCTCTTGCCCAGGCTGCAGGTGTAAGCTAAGAACTGACAAACTCATAGCTGGAGACCAGACCAGTTCACCTGTATGTTAGTTTTGCTCAAAACAGATGTTAGTTTTTTATAAGAATGTATTTAGTGTTTCGACTCCATGAAGTGCTCATACATTGCTGCATGCATTCATCTCACTTGCAATGTCTGTGATCCACGCTATAAGAAAATATGTGAACTCAGGCATGGGAATTGTCCCCTCTCTCTGCCCATCCAGAAAGACTATCAAAATCAGATTGGGCCATCAGGGAACATCTCAGTACAAAGGATTGGTTAATGGTGCTATGAGACCTGGGAAATGCTACATTGCAAGGAAGGTCATCCTGTAGACTTGGAAGCTGAATGAAGAAAATAAAAACAGTCACAGGAAGATTTTCCATCTCTCTCTTTGCTGTTTTAACTCTGCCAGGGCCAGAGACTAAACTGAGACAAAGATCCTCAGGGGTTACCCCTGAGTCTGCCTTGAAAGACACTTTGAGTTGACAGATCACTACAACTGTGTCACTCTATGGATTTAGATGGTAAGTTTGCTTGCTGTCTTAGTCCTTTTTCCTAGTTAATAAGCCTTTAGATAGTTTGTTACAGGATTGGCTACAGGTGTTGTCTTTGGTGTAAGATCTAGAGTACCAATTGACCTGGGGTAATTGACTGGTCTCTTGGGACTGGAAATAACCTGAACATTATGTGATTTTCAGTATAAGTGACCATTTATCACTAAGTCAATTTTGTTTGGGTGGCAAGATAGAATTTGGCGAGTCGAAGAAGACAGTCTGTGACTCCATGGTAAGATTGGTATAGTGGCTTGATGAAATCTAATTATACAACACTCCACCAGTTCGGGTGTCTGCCTTGTTTTTGACAGTCTACCCTGATGTAACCATTCATGATCATGAGCCATTCCAGACTGCGTGACAGTACCTATTTAAGAAGTATGTATATTTCCATGCTGAATATCATTGCATGGTTTTGTTTCATGTTGACTGCTCCATAAGTATTTTTACAACACTAAAATCATATCCCTGAGTTTAAGAATCCCATTGACAGTTGTGAAACGATTATGTTGTATACATACTATGAGACACTCACATCTTTGGAAAAATAGTCATGAAGAGTAGTCAAGAAAGAAAGAAAAATACCATCTCTCAAGACGCTGATTAGTGAAAAACCTAAAATAATTGTCATTAACCAAAATAATTACATTGCCTTATGGTTGTATAGTGCATGCCTTATATCGGCTTTGTCCAATCATTGGCTTTTCCTTCCTCCAATAGAATATTTCACTATTACTGTTGCATAGAATTATACAGGCTAGTGGTAGAAGTCCTGTTATATGACCTAATTCCTTCCCCTGACCCAGCCAGGTAGTCCCCACCCTGTAGCCTCTATTGTTTTATTGATTTAGTCAGAAATTCTCTGTGGCTTAACCGTTAATTAACCATTTTCTACTGTAACTTGTCTTGGTCCTAGAGTAAAATTTTCCAAAGGCCCTAAATGATGTTGGAGCTTAAAGGCTTGTCTGCGTGTTAGTGTAATGCACTTTGTGTGTGTTTGTCTGTGTGTGTGATTTCTCAAGTGCACGAATAAGTTCTACATTTTATTATTCCATGTAGACTCTGCTGGTGCACACTAAAGGTTCCCTAATGTGCTTTAACACAGAGCTGTTTGAAACAGTATGATGTTTAAGTGCACTAGGGAACCTTAAGTGTGCACCCACAGGTCTACACAAACCAATTAACATATAACAGAGTAGTGTGCTTTAGAAATCATACCTCCATAGATTTCAGTACTCCTCTGTGTAGACAAGTCCAAAGTCCCATATTCAAAAGTGATTTAGGTGCTTAGTTTAAGCCCTAGAAAGTTGCTGAGATTTAGGCTCCTAAGTGCCAAGTCACTTTGGAGGGAGAGAAAGGCTCCTGTGTCTCTTGGGTGCTTATGAAAATGTAACCCTTTGCTTTTTTTGTTGAGTACTTTACCTGTAGAGGATTATGTGGTTTGGGATATGGTTGTCTGAGACAAACTATCTGTTCATATGACAACACCACAATTGTAATCAGCAGAGTTGCTACAACATCCCAGTTTAATTCACAGTGGGCTGCTGGCAGGGCATTTCCCAAGAGATTCTTGAACTCGTACTCTTGGTCCATCAAACTGGTATTTGTTGACCTTTGAAGCATGCTGCAAGACTCATCTGTTTTGTTTGACTTTGTTTGAATGTGTGGGTTGAAGGATGTGGTCATTGTTTTAAGGATCTTTATCCCTGAGTTTTGCATATTTTTGTTTGTAAACTAGATTGCAACCTTGAGTAGGATTTTCTGATATAAATTAGAATAATTTGGTACCATCAGACATTTCAGACTCAGTCTAAATAGAACTGAATTTAATGATGGAAAGCATTGTTATGGCAGGCTTTACCCGTGATACTGTTACATGCAGTCTTCCAGAATCTTTCCTACCATGCAGGCAAGATTTGATTACTGGGAAGACATGCTGGATTGTGCCAGGAATCAGAGCCTGCAGCAGAGCTAGTTTCGAGGCAGCCACATAAGTATAGCTGGCCTGCAGCAGATTTCTGATTGGCTGCAGAGACCAGCAGACTGGCTTTTCAGCCAGCCAGCAGCAGCAGCAGCTTGTTGGCTTCACAGTGCTCATACCCACCACTGTGCCTGCTCCTGTGTTACTTTGTTCATGATGCTCCAGCCTTGCATCCAGCTTCTCCCCTGTCCTGCCCCTGTCTTGAACCTTCTCCTTGCTCTCTACTCTGTTCGCTCCAGTTCCTGACCTCTGGTTTGACCTTTGGCTCTGGCTCCTGACTATGGACCCCAGGTTGACCCTAGCCTCTGGTAGCCAGTTTCTGCCTTCTGGTTTTACCTTTGGCTTAGGCTCCCGATGACTGACTATGGCACTGACCCCAGCTACTAGGCCTGCTGTTGGTTGGTTTAGGTTATGCAAGGCTTTTATGTGGAGGTAGTTTCAGGTGAGAGGGAGCTGTGTGAGCAGCAGGAGAGTCTTGGGCTCTGATTAGAGTAAATTCTTGAGGTAAATTCCCTTGGAAACACTCATGGGTTGAGATTCCTGAAAGAAGGCTTGTCCTGGATGCCGTTTGGCCATCTTATTTCAGGACTGCTATATATGTATATGTAAAGCGTGTTACAATTTAAGTATACTCAGTCTCTCCTCTGCTCTGAAGTCAACCTAAAAGGCCCTGGACAGCTGCTATAGGCCTTGGCAGCAGGGCCACAGTGGTATCCAGAATGAGACTCTGGTGTCAGAAGAATGGGTAACAATATTAACCAGATTGGAAAAGGGAACATGCTCCAGTCTCTGACAACGGGAAGGAAAGCCTGTGCCAATGGAAAGGGGAATACCGTTTTGTGTGTATGTGTAACGCTGACAGACCCCGGTTGTTGGCGGGTGGGATCGAGCCTGGGACCTCTGAAGCTTAGTGCATGAGCCTCTACTGCATGAGCTAAAAGCCACATGGCTCTTAGCTAAGGCTGTAGCAGACTCATTAATCTCTAAGTGGTCTCAGTGCCACAAGACGGGGACAGAACACACCCGCAAGATATATGGGTTACATATGCGTCCCACTTCTTTCTAGCCCATGTAAGCCCAACCCTGGGAGCAAAGTAAGATTCCAATTCCATAAAGGTGGGAAGCGATGGGTAGGGAGAGAAGGCTAGGCTCATTTGGATTCTTTCCTTCTTTCTACTACCCAAACTAATGAGGGAAAGCAATGCATGTGATTGCAATCAGGCTGTATTAGCCTGTGTTGCTTCTCCTTCCATATTATGAAGCCATTGCTTCAAAAGCTCTGGGGGGAAAACTGTGGTGCCAGGATCCCTGGAAATACTACTCTTCTGCTTGCATGAAGATGCTAGTATCCTGCAGATCTTCTGAGAACCTTAAATCTCAGAGGAGCCTCAGATTAAATAGGCCAGACCCTCCAGCTTCTTCCCTCCTAGAGCAAACCAGGCTTATTCTCCCGATGAAAGAATTCAAAGAAAACTCCTTGAGTTTCAGACTGGTGGAGTTTCCCTACCCTTTGTGGGTTATTTACCTGTAGGGGAGAATGGAACCCTAAGATTATGAAAACAGGACAAGTTGTAGTACTTATTTTTGTTTGTTTGTTACAGACTGATTGTTACATTGCATAGTATTTTCAATAAACATCAAGCAAATAAAAAAAATCAGTGTATGTATGTTTGTTTGCATGGAAAATTTAGATTAGTCTTTTTATATAATTGTATAATTTTGCTGTAAAAATAAAGCAATTTGTAGTAGCTACTGTTAAGAGGAAGTAATTAAGTATATAGAGAACCATGTTGCAAAGATATGGAATGCAAAAGTAAAATTTCTTCTCAGCTATTGCAGCATTTTGTTGATGTTGTATTGCTCAAGCAGATTGTGAAAGAGCTGTTTAATGAAGTTTCCAGTCACGCTGATGATCCAGTAATAATTCACTGAAACTATTAAAATTCTACAATGCAGAATAAGATCATATTTTCTGAAGTGAAGTGTATTTAAATTGGTGCAACCTTTTAAAATAGTCAGAAAAGAGTGTGGGACAGTTTTGCCAACTTCCTTTCTCGCCTACAAAAAAGTTCTTTTCAGTTTCACATGCTTTTTAGAACAAGATGTTTCCACTGAATGTGTGATTATTAGCCTCTTAATAGCCATCTGACCTTCAATTCCCTCCCCTGCCCCGCAAAATTAGAGTTATTTGAGAATGTGGGCCCAGATCCATAGCTGGTGAAAACAGATGATCTGGCCTGTAGTCTAATGCTGAGAGAAGGAAACTGGGAATCGGGGATTCATTGTTCTATATGAACATATATCTGCCACATAATCACCATTGCCTTAAATAACTCCACCAACATCTGTCCCTAGGTCTGCTAGTCTATAAATAGAACTTACCTTCCTGCCAAGACAGCGAGAATGGATGTTTTGGAAAGCACTTTAAGCAGGGATGCTGGAACAATTTGTATAGCGGGGGTGCTGCCATCAACCCAAACTGTAAACCTTGCATATGATGGAAACCACTTCAAGCTGGGGTTACGGCAGAACCCCCAACACCCTAGTTCCAGCACCTATGCTTTTAAGATCATTAGATGAGGTACAATATAATGATTTGTTTGCAGATTTAACGTTTTGTTCACAAGCTGTCTTCATTCTATGGTACATCCAGATTAATTTGAAGTCTAATAATAAAAATATTTAGCTATACTGAAGCTCAGTTTTGTTTCCCAAGGGACTGCTGAACTTTTGGAATTCCAAATTCAGAGTGCACTGAAGGATCATCATTCATGTTTTCCCCTACAACTGCATGGCTATAGAGGATGTTGCTAACTTGTATTGAGGCAGAGGGTATGGTCAGGTTTCCACCCTAACTACATTTCAGATTGAAAGGATGTTAACAATCACTACACTTAGCACACAGCTACATAGTTTTAAACTCCCTATTATATTATACATATTTTAATAAAACAGGGTAAGATTTTCAAAGGTGACCTTAGATGGCTTGATTTTCAGAAAGTGTTGAGTGCTAACTACTGCTCAAAGTGCTGTGGGGATGGGGGTGTGTGTGTGTGTGTGTGTGTCTTATTTACTCTTCATATAAACCTGGTTGGTTTATCATGCATGTGTTTTCCCAAATTAATGCCATGTTCCTTTTCCCCATAACAGAATTTTCTTTGTTATACGCACAGACTCAAGGCTTGTGAGAGGGGAAGTGTTGCCCATGGTGGGTGCCCAGGGAAGGTATTTAGTTTTTCCCAAGCATCTGGGTTGGGACTTGAGCTGGTAGTTGTTAATTTTAAAAGGAGCCACTAGACACTGGAAACAGGTCTTTTGGGCTGTCAACAGCACCTGGCAGAAATCAGGCTCTTCAAAGTGGCTCAAGTTGGGTCCTCAAGTTGAAGCTCCTCAGACTAGTTGCTTCTGAAAATCTTGGTCAAATTCTGGTAACCTACAGTTAAGGCTTCTAATTTTAGGTTTTAACCGATAAACACTGATGAAAATACCTCGAATTCAAAAAAATCACTGTTTATCCAATAAACACTGGAAATGGCTGCTTGTATCTCAGGGCTTGTTTATACGAAGCAGTAATGTGGACTACAGGGCTGCATTTTCTAAAGCACATAAACATGTTAGGCATTAATTGGTTCATGTAGACTCTGGTGGTATGCCCTAAAGGTTCCCTAGTGTGATATCTGTAGTGCTGTTTGAAACAATGCTATGTTAAAATGCACAAGAGAACATTACAACATGATTACTCATTACAGTATATAAAAAGAGAGCCCTGAAAAACTTCAGTTTTTGGATAGTGACGTCAAAATTGCTCAAAAATTGCTTAAAATAAATTCTGAAAACAGAAGCCCTATCTTTAGTTAAGAGATCCACCAATTCCACACTGCCCAGCTGATTTTGTTTGATTTTATTCAGCTGAGATCTTGCATAGCTGTGAATAAATATGCTGTTCAAGAAGCAGGAGAGGAGACACCTGGTAAGTGGCTGTGGTTCGTGTAGTGCGGAGGTGGGTTCAGGGCATAGAAATGTGCAAGGCTGGCTGTGTTTCTGTGAGCTGGACATTTCCCTGTGTAGCGAATCAATATGGTAGAAGAGGGTGTTGATGCATAGTGAGATCTCACCGTGCATCGAGTGATCTCCGCGAAAGTTTCCAGGAGGTACTCAGTAATCCTTTGCCGAAGGTTCCTTGACAGAGCAGCTCTATTCCTTCCCCCATTGTAGGAAACTTTCCCATGCCGTTTGGTACTCACTTGCACAGGGACCAAAGTGGCATATAGGCAAGCAGCATAGGGAGCTGGGTGGAAGCCACAAGCATGTATTAGACATACCCTTGTTTCCCTGCTTAACCTTAGCAATGAGATATCTGCTAATATGACTCTCTTCCTGTGGAAAAGTGTGGACGAGTTTTAGAATTTTTTCCCCAGGTGACTGTGTAGTAGGAAGAGAACCTGAGACATAAGCTCTTGTATTAGAGGCCTGGTATGAGAAAGGACCTGCTCACAGAATCTGGCAAGAACAGGGCTGATACTGCAGAAATACACATTCCTAAGAAATGCTAAGCACTGAGTACTTCTGCAAATACATTCGGCTATTAAGTGGTACCAGAACATCCTGATATCAAGGATGACCCAAAAACATTTCCCAAGGATAACGGGAACACACTGACCATCTGTCCATCAGTCATATGGTGGGTAAACATCATCTTCATGAAAACGACAAAAAGTGGAGGAATGTAGTAGGAAGAGAGCCTGAGACGTAAGCCCTTGTACCAGAGGCCTGGTATGAGGCAAGACCTGCTCACACAATCTGTTAAGAACGGGGCTGATATTGCAGAAATACACATTCCAAAGAAGTGCTAAGCACAGAGTACTCACGCAAACACATCCCGATATCAAGTGGTACCAGAACATCCCGATATCAAGGATGGTACAAAAACATTCCCCAAAGATAACAGGAACACACTGACTCCTCCTAAAAGATAAGGTCAGGATGACAGTACATAATAGGAATGTTTTAATCAAACCAACATGTACAAGACAACTAGCCACGTCAGGGGGCAGTAACTAACTATGTCAGAGGCAGTGCTAACTTGTTTGTATCACAGTATAAAGATGTATCTCAGAGGGAGTATCTTTGTCCGGCTGGGGAGGGAATGGAAAGTCCTACCATTCACTGAGCTATGTCGATTGTCATGGGCTTAGTATCTTTGTAGAGTCTGCCAGCTGCGATTACCTTGCTTTATCAACAATAAACCTGGTCTGGTGCCTTCATACCTTAATGGATCTTGCCTGGAGGTACTGAGCTCCTCCAATGCAGAGAAAAGGGAACGCAAGGATTGGTGGGAATCTGAAAGGCAGGGCAGAATAAAAAATCAGGAGTTTGTTAAGGATGCTACTGAGCAGATGATAAAAGTAATGGAGGAGCAAATGCAGATGCTAAAGTCCTTAATAATGCTGCAGACTGAGCAGATCCATGCCCGCCCCCCTGCAGCACAGTTAGAACTCTTCTCCATGAACTCTTCTCACCCCAGCTCTGCCCACACAGTCCTTTCCACTTTCCAAGACTTCTCGGTTTCCCCTCCACTGCACCCCCTTCGATAACTTTCATAATGATAGCTGGACCTGGGAAATGTGCATGAAATAGTGGACGGCTTTGCAGAAATGGGTTTCCCTAACTGTGGAGGGGCTGAGTTGGTGCCATTTCATCCATATCCTTGTGTTCTCAGGGAGGCCATGTAAAAACTGTATTAGGATGAGCGTGTCCATGATCTACCCCACTGTCTGGGGGTCAGGTCTCAGCCATTGGGTGGTCCAGTCCATTAACCTCTGGGCAAACGAGCAGGGCTGCAAACTCCCTGTCTACCTTGCCGCCTGGAACCTCTGGCGGTACTTCTTGGCAGACAGCCCCACCCAATCTAGGATGGCTGCCTTTATTGTCTCATAGCTCCTGGCCTGTTCCTCACTCAGAGCCATATAGGTTGCTTGAGCTTCGCCGGCCAGGTAGGGAGCCAGCTGCAGGGGCCAGGTTGTCCTATCTCATTATGCCCCCATGGCTACCCTCTCAAAAATGCCTAAGAAGGCATCGGGGTCATAGAATCATAGAATATCAGGGTTGGAAGGGACCTCAGGAGGTCATCTAGTCCAACCTCCTGCTTAAAGCAGGACTAATCCCCAACTAAATCATCCCAGCCAGGGCTTTGTCAAGCATCACCTTAAAAACCTCTAAGGAAGGGGATTCCACCACCTCCCTAGATAACCCATTCCAGTGCTTAACCACCCTCCTAGATTCATCCTTGTGAAAAAGTTTTTCCTAATAGCCAACTTAAACCTCCCCCATTGCAACTTGAGACCATTACTCCTTGTTCTGTCCTCTGGTACCACTGAGAACAGTCTAGATCCATCCTCTTTGGAACCCCCTTTCAGGTAGTTGAAAACAGCTATCAAATCCCCCCTCATTCTTCTCTTCTGCAGACTAAATAATCCCAGTTCCCTCTGACTCTCCTCATAAATCATGTGCTCCAGCCCCCTAATCATTTTTGTTGCCTTCCGCTGGACTCTTTCCAATTTTTCCACATCCTTCTTGTAGTGTGGGGCCCAAAACTGGACACAGTATTCCTGATGAGGCCTCATCAATGTCGAATAGAGGGGAATGATCACGTCCCTCGATCTGCTGGCAATGCTCCTACTTATACAGCCCAAAATGCTGTTAGCCTTCTTGACAAGAAGGGTACATTGTTGGCTAATATTGAGCTTCTCATCCATTGTAACTCCTAGATCCTTTTCTACAGAATTGCTGCCTAGCCACTCGGTCCCTAGTCTGTAGCAGTGCATGGGATTCTTCCGTCCTAAGTGCAGGACTCTGCACTTGGCCTTGTTGAACTTCATCAGATTTCTTTTGGCCCAATCCTCTAATTTGTCTAGGTACCTCTGTATCCTATCCGTACCCTCCATCATATCTACCACTCCTCCCAGTTTAGTGTCATCTGCAAACTTGCTGAGGGTGTAATCAACACCATCCTCCAGATCATTAATGAAGATATTGAACAAAACCAGCCCTTGGGGCACTCTACTTGATACTGTCTGCCAACTAGACATGGAGCCATTGATCCCTACCCAATGGTCTAGTCAGTTTTCTATCCACTGTATAGTCCATTCATCCAGTCCATACTTCTTTAACTTGCTGGCAAGAATACTGTGGGAGACCATATCAAAAGCTTTGCTAAAGTCAAGTAATAACACGTCCGCTGCTTTTCCCTCATTCACAGAGCCAGTTATCTCCTCATAGAAGGAAATTAGGTTAGTCAGGCATGACTTGCCCTTAGTGAATCCATGCTGACTTTTCCTGATCACTTTCCTCTCCTCTAAGTGCTTCAAAATTGATTCCTTGAGGATCTGCTCCATGATTTTTCCAGGGATTCAGGTGAGGCTGAATGGCCTGTAGCTTCCTAGATCCTCCTCCTTCCCTTTTTTAAAGGTGGGCGCTACATTAGCCTTTTTCAAGTCATCCGGGACCTCCCCACATTGACATGAGTTTTCAAAGATAATGGCCAATGGCTCTGCAAACACAACTGCAACCTCCTTTACCACCCTCAGATGCAGTGCATCTGGCCTCATGGACTTGTGCTCATTCAACTTTTCTAAATAGTCCTTTTCTAAATGGAAAACACTTCTTTTTCCACATACTGTGTTGCCCAGTGCAGTAGTCTGGGAGCTGACTTTGTTCACAAAGACAGAAGCAAAAGAAGTGTTGAGTAGCTTAGCTTTTTCCACATCCTCTATCCACTAGTTTGCCTCCCTCATTCAGTAAGGGGCCCACACTTTCCCTGACCACCTTCTTGTTGCTAACATACCTGTAGAAGCCCTTCTTGTTACTCTTAACATCTCTTGCTAGCTGCAACTCCATGTATGATTTGGCCTTCCTGATTTCACTCCTGCATGCCTGAGCAATATTTTTATACTCCTCTCTTGTCCAGTCTTCCACTTCATGTAAGCTTCTTTTTTGTGTTTAAGATGAGCAAGGATTTCACTGTTAAGCCAAGCCGGTCATCTGCCACGTTTACCATTCTCTCTACACATTGGAATAGTTTGTTCCTGCAACCTCAATAAGGATTCTTGAAAATACAGCCAGCTCTCCTGGACTCCTTTTCCCCTCATGTTATTCTCCCAGGGGATCCTGCCCATCAGTTCCCAGAGGGAGTCGAAGTCTGTTTTTCTGAAGTCCTGGGTCATCTGCAGGGCCCATCTTACAAAGTCCTAAGCCCGGCACCCGAATGCCATCCCCCACTGACTCACCATCTCCTGGAGGAGCTGCTGTTGTATGCTGGTCTACTCTTGTACCAAGTTCTGCGGGCTCTTCTGCTGCTCACTTGCCAGCTAAGCAAGGCCTGCCTCTCCAGCTAGTGGGACTGCTGAAAGGTTTGCATAGCTTTTTGTACCTCTTCCTGCTGCTTTACCAGCCACTGCAGGGTCTCCATCTCCAGGCTGCCAAACTCTTGCTCTGGCACAAGATCCCAGAGGAGCCCCAAGGTGTAGCAGGGTGCTGCAAGGCCTTCTTGGATCCTGCCCCTGCTGTGCTGACAAAGTCACTTGGAGACTCTGAGGTTCAGTAACCACTGATGCTGTTTATTTACAGGTTGTGCTCCCACCACCTTTTTAACATACATAGCTTGAGTTTAAGTGTCTGCAGCCAGGAGGGAAGAGCTATTGGTCAGCTTCCACTCCCTCGCTCCCTCCCTTGACTTCCTTCCTCCAGCCTTTTATATAGCCCTGGGCTAATTGGGCAGGCAGCTGTCTCTCTTTCACCAATTAGGCACAGGATTTCTCTAGCTAGCTCCAATTTCTTCCCTTAATGGGAGCTGGCGCGACAGAGGGCCAAGTCAGCAGTTCTTGCCCAGCACACTGTCACAAGAATATACGAGAGCAGTGCTGGATCTGTCCTTTCTCACAAAGATGCTGGGGTGCACAGCAAAAAAGGGCCATTGAAAAATGCCATGAAAGGAAGCTGGAAGCCCGTGGAGTGCTGGGACATAAAGCAATGCAGCATGGGACATTGAGTCTGGTTTCAAGATGCATCACCATCTGCTCCGCCTTCCCACAATACCTACTGACAGAAGGTGTTGAGCTGGACTGTGTCATAGGTACCCACAGTGCATTGCTCACACTGCCGATGATAGTACCCCAACTGTGGACGCACTCTACCGACAGAGGGAGCAAGTGTGAACATGACCTTCTGATTTTTATTATGCTGATTTTTGAGTGTTGACAAAACTTTGTAGTGTAAACAAGGGCCTAGTTCCGGCCTTCTCAACTGGTTTTGTACCATACATGGAATTTGTGCTGCAGCAGAATTTCAGTGGTGTTTTAGAGACAGTCCACTATGTCAGTGTGGGCAGCCACAAACCATGACACAAATGTTGAGGACTGTAAAATGACTCCACTTCCTAGAGGCCTTCATGCCTTGAAAATTGTTGATAAGAATGCTGTTGGCTTGGCTTGACCAGATTGCATATGGGAAATAAATATAGTTCTTGAAGGTTTATATGGACAAAATTAAGGATGAAGAGGTGACAGAAACAGGTTCATAGTGAATGGTCTTTTATTACCCAATGGTGGGAAATTAGCTAGATCCCTTAATTATGATTGGAAAGTTTAAAAATGTTTTGGGTGAAATCCTAACCCTACTGAAATCAATAGCAAAACTTTCATTGACTTCAACAGGGCCAGGATTTCACCTTTGCTTGGTTTAGGCTGTGTAAGTGCCCTTCAGCCTTCATGGAAGTGTGCTTGTCTGTCTGCTGTCTGTCCATAATAGATTGAACTATGGAACATCATGGAACTCTTTCAAACTTCGAAGCTTAGACTCATCCCTTTAAATCACCATAGCTGCGGAAGTTTTTTCCAGGGAGTGACAGAAGTGCAATTGTGAGAAAGAGCTAAATTGTCAATGGCTAAGTGGAAGGAAATCTAAACTCAAAAGCAATTGAAAAATCTATAAATCCTCTTTACTTATAACACTGGAAGTGCCTAAAGCTTTTAAATTGAGATTTTTCCTTGGATATTAGCCCAGTATATCCAAAGGAACATTAGGACACTTGATAATCTGAAAGCAGGAACTGCACAGTTTATTCCAGGCACTGATGTTTACAAAAATGAAGAGTCAGAGGAAACTTGACCTAACATATGAACAAAACTGAAAATGTTTAAAAACTAAGTGCATGTTTACTGCAAAAGACCCACAACATCCTCTCATGTGACTGCATGATGATCATATTAATCAGGCCTAGGTAGATCTCTGGATATTTTCTTCATGGTCACAATGACCTTCAACTACTGTGGTCAGTGGAAATTAAAGCAAAAAACTAGTATTTGCATTTACTTTGGTGTGTTGGGATTAATCCATGTTTACATGTCTGGGTCATTCGAGTTACAATTTTTCACTGGATAAGTGCTGAAATCCCCAAAGGGCAGGGTGTTGCCTGACCCCTTATAAAGGTTGTTAATAATTGTATTGATTGCCAATTGATCAGAAGGTAATAAGGTTCTTTTCCCAGAATCAGGTTTGCAGGGACCAGCAAGTTATGTGCATTTCAGATTTGGGCGGGGGCGGGGGGGCTTTAACCGTGATTCCAAAGGCTACTTGAGTACCTGTAAACTTTCTTGGTTTTTTTGCAGATAACTTAGGTACAGTGCTCCTGTCAGATAATAATTTCTAATTCTTATATAAAAAATAAATATTAGACCCACTCAGCTCTAATACTTGTTCTGACATCTTGTGTCAATTCACTTAAGGGATGCTGGTTAGTTTTAAAAAATGAATGTATATTCTTACTTTGTTACTAATGCTTGAATACAGCAACTGAAACAATTGTAGAAAAACCTAGATTACTTTCTATCACTCCTCCCCCCCACCCCCAGTTCATCAAGTTTGGAATAGATCATTTAACTTTTGGAAACACCCTATTAGGGCAAGGCCCCGTGGTTTATACTATATCTGCCTGGGGTTCTAGGGGTCTTACCCCACTACAAACAATAGACTAGAAAATAACTTTAAACAGGAGTGAAACTGACACTTTCAAGTCACTTTCATAGTATTGCCAAACCCAAATGTTCAAAAATCAAGAATCTGGCTCACAAAAATCAGGAGATCGGCTTTAAAATAATGAGATTATGTAAAAATAATAGATTTGATGTTTTTTATTTACATTCTGCTTTTTGAACCTTGAGGGTGCACTGGGGTCACATTTTGAAGCTTTCTCCATAGCCCCAAGCGCTAAAAACTTTTTTTTTTTAAGAATGAAGATTGAAATCATCACATATCACTTGACTCCATGAGCTGGGGCTTTAAGGAAAACAGTAATTATTATGAGACTCATGACAAAATCATGAGTTGGCAACACTGCACTTCTGTTTAAAGGCTAGTTACTTTCCAGAAGGCTCTTAAACACAACACTGCAGTGACTGAGTTGCAGTTTTCACAGGAGAATATTTCAAATCAAACACCAAAAACATTCAATGTTGGGGAAAAAATTGAGACTTCTGAGCTATATCAGGGCCACTGCAGACAGGAAAGTCAAATAAACAAGCACAGGAGCCCTGGTCAGCTCTTTCTCTTGAAAGAAAGTTGGATGGTCAAATCTTCTAGTCCTTAATCAAGTAAAACGTCTATTGACATCAGTGCCTCCACTCAAAGATATAAACATCACAGTGAACATGTGGTAACATGTGTGGTCGATAACTATACGCTCCATACATAAATATCTGAGCCATCTTATCCAGAGTTACACATCTTATATGCATTGGCTCAGGGACTACATTTTCTGGCATATTCTCAACAGTGCTGAGCACAGACATCATGCCCAGTGAATAACACAAATCATGACAATAATGGTCAACTTTATGGACTCTGTGGATGCAATTTCTATTCTTTGTTCTGGAATTCACCTAAATACAGCTGAAACCCTAAGAATTTGATATATAATCACAACTGATACTCATACAACACTTTCTCATTCCTTCCTCTTCTCAAACTCAGAACAAAAAATGACAAAACAAAATGGTTTTCAGTTAAAATCTAAAATTGCACAGCAGGCATTGCTCTGCAACCCAGCCTGGGGCAGAACCTGCCACCCTTTGGTGGTTAAGTGCTCTCCTCTTCATCCTTCCTGATCTATGTGCTGCTTTTCTTGGTTTTGCTTCCATCCATCAGAGGCCCTCTTTTACAACGTGCAGCAGAGAGAAAGGCTGGTCCAGTGATTAGGGAGCTAGCCCTGAGAGACCTGGGTTCTGTTCCCCCCTGGACTTCCTGTATGACCTCAGGTCAGTGCCTTAAGGACAGAGTTTCTAAGGTTTTTATGCACCCGAAGATGTAGCTAGGCATCTAGTGGGGTTTACAAAACACCTAACCTTCTGGGCGTTTTTGAAAATCCCACTAGGTACCTAAATACCTTTGAAAATCTGTCTGTTACTCTCTCTGTGCCCCTGTGCCCCATCTATACAGTGGGGATAACAGGTACTACAGTGATGGGGCCACATAAGTACCACAGGTAGAGTGGGAACTTCTCTATACCACTGCTATCCCTTCCCTGGGTTTTGGCCCCTTCTTTTCACTTGTGCTGCTCACATCTTCCACTTTTCTGAATGTTACGTTGGCTCAGGCCTAGTCTACACTACGCATTTAAACCGATTTTAGCAGTGTTAAACCAATTTAATGCTATACCCGTCCACACAATGAGGCCCTTTATATCGATATAAAGGGCTCTTTAAATCGGTTTCTGTACTTCTCCCCAACGAGAGGAGTAGCGCTAAAATCGATATTACCATATCGGATTAGGGTTACTGTGGCTGCAAATCGATGGTATTGGCCTCTAGGCGGTATCCCACAGTGCACCACTGTGACCGCTCTGGAAAGCAATCTGAACTCGGATGCACTGGCCAGGTAGACAGGAAAAGCCCCGCAAACTTTTGAATTTCATTTCCTGTTTGCCCAGCGTGGAGCTCTGATCAGCACGGGTGGCGATGCAGTCCCAAATCCAAAAAGAGCTCCAGCATGGACCGTACGGGAGATACTGGATTTGATCACTGTATGGGAGACAAATCTGTTCTATCAGAGCTCCATTACAGAAAATGAAATGCCAAAGCATTTGAAGAAAATCTCCAGGCTATGATACAGAGTCCACAGCACAGTGCTGCGTGACAAGCATAACGGAAAGCCAAAGAATCAAATGGACGTTCATGGAGAGAGGGAGGGGGTACTGAGGACTCCAGCTATCCCACAGTCCCCAGCAGTCTCCGAAAAGCATTTGCATTCTTGGCTGAGCTCCCAATGCCTGTAGGGTCAAACACATTGTCTGGGGTGGTTCAGGGTATAGCTCATCAATTTACCCCCTACCCCCCCACCCCGTGAAAGAAAAGGGAAAAAAATCATTTTTTGACTTTTTTCATTGTCACCCTATGTCTACTGAATGCTGCTGGTAGACGCGATGCTGCGGCAGTAAAGAGCAGTATCAGCGCCTCTTCCCTCCCCGGTGGCAGACGGTACAATATGTTTGCTATCTGCTGAGTGCTCCTAGCTGGCCTCAGGTGAGGCCGGCCGGGGGTGCCTGGGTAAAAATAGGAATGACTTCCGGTCATTCCCAGTAGATGTACGGAATGGCTGGTAACCATCTTCATCATAGCAACTAGGGGCTGAGCTCCATCAGCCCCCTCCCTTTCATGTGTAAAGAAAAGATTCTGTCCTGCCTGGACTATCATAGCAGCGGTATGCTGGGCTCTTCTCCCCTACACCGCTTAATGTCCTGCCTGGACTAATAGCAGTTGGAGGCTGCCTCCCCCTCATTTTATCTCACTAACAAGTCAGTGTTTCTTATTCCTGCATTCTTTATTACTTCATCACACAAATGGGGGGGACGCTGCCATGGTAGCCAAGGAAGGTTGGGGGAGGAGGGAAGCAATGGGTGGGGTTGTTGCAGGGGCATCCCCCGTGAATGGCATGCAGCTCATCATTTCTGCGGGATCTGACACGGAGCAGCTGTGCTCTCTGGTTCTCTGATACACTGGTTCTCTAGTACACTTGCCTCATATTCTAGGCAGGACTGACTCTATATTTTTAGATACCATAAAGGAGGGATTGACTCGGGGAGTCATTCCCATTTTTGTCTTTGAACCCCTGGCTGACCTCAGCCAGGGGCACCCATGACAGCAGCAGACGGTACAGAATGACAGATAACCGTCATCTCAAATGGCACAGCAGACGATACAGAACAACTGATAACCATCTCTGCTGTCCTGCAAAGGCAAATTAATGCTGCTGTGTAGCGCTGCAGTATCCTCTCTGTCAGCGGCATCCAGTACACATACAGTGACAGTAAAAAAAAGCTGAATGGGGCTCCATGGTTGCTGTGCTATGGCGTCTGCCAGGGCAATCCAGGGAAAAAGGGCGCGAAATGATTGTCTGGTATTGCTTTCCCGGAGAAAGGAATGACTGACGACATTTACCCAGAACCATCCGCGACAATGATTTTTGCCCCATCAGGCACTGGGATCTCAACGCAGAATTCCAAGGGGTGCGGGAGACTGTGGGAACTATGGGATAGCTACGGAATAGCTACCCACAGTGCAACGCTCTGGAAATCGACGCTAGCCTCAGACCATGGATGCACACCTCCGAATTAATGTGCTTAGTGTGACCGAGTGCACTCGACTTTATACAATCTGTTTTATAAAACCGGTTTCTGTAAAATCGGAATAATCTCATAGAGTAGACATACCCTCAGAAGGCTTGGCTGTATTTCTTCTGAGTTCCCTATGTTCTCTCTTTAACACCCCTCTCTGCCCCCACATAGGGATTCCTGTTTTACAGGTTCATCTAAGGACTTCCAGATCCTTGATTTAATTACCAGCCTTTTCTCATCTTAATCACCCTGCCTCTGTTTGTAAACAAAACGCTGACTCCTTGCCCCAGGGACACGCTGGGAGAAGCACCTTTCTGCAGAACTCACATTCCACACTCATGCTGAGCAGTTAAGAGCTCCACCTGGGAGCACACCTCATGTATGAAACTCAACAGGGGGGAGAAGGGGCAGTCCCCTCTGCTCTAATTGGCACCCTTGGGTGTGCGGCAAGGACACTCACACTGAGGACAAAGTACAGCCTTAGAAATTTTTATTAAAACAAAGAATAAAGTAAAAATAAAAAAATAAAGCTCGGAGCTACATAAAAAGACAGGAGTAGTACAGTATTGGGGATGTCTGTGGTATCATTCTTTGCACAAGCTCTTAAATTTGCACGCTTACACCCTACCTTGAGGACCTGATGGTAAAAGACTAAGGGCCAGCCCTGGCTTTGGCTTGCCAAATGAGTCCGACGGTTCAGGTTCTTCAAAGCTCAAGATTTGATGGTAGAGCTGAAAGGTCAAACGATGGAAAAACTAACAAGGATGGAAAGCAGCTCTAAGCTAAAACTAAAAATTAACTCTCCACATGGTGATTTGCCCTATCATAGGACCTGAGCACCATCATGAATATTAATGCTAATACTCAGCCTTCCGTGCCCAAATCTAACTTCCTCACCCACATAATCTTGAGGTGTACTTATTCTATAGGTTAACACATTAATAAATATGAATACCACTTAGGTCATTCATATCCATCAGTTCTTGCTTAAACCAGTTTACAGTTATTCCATGTTCCTGCAGTTGCTGTTTACTGCTAAGTTCCGACTCCTACCACTGAGCAAGGTGCTTTGAATTCCGTAAAACTAAGGGTAACTGTCAGATTATCTCTCTATGCCAAAGGTTACAGGCCTACTAGACTATAGTCATGCTAACTTGCTTAAGCTAATGTCTTACAGGATACAGGCCTATAGGCTCCTTGAATTACAGCTGAATATAATAAAAGTTAAGCTAGTCCTTTGGGCTACAAGGAAGATGCTCTGCTAATGGTACATGACTTTAGAATTTCCCACCACTCAAGGTGAAACAGTGTAAATCTCTGGTTTATTTCCAGTCAGCATGACACATTTTTATTTCTATTGTAGATGGGGGGAGGTTTGCGTGTGTGTGTGTGTGAGAGAGAGAGAGAGAGAGAGAAGTGTTCTAGGTTTATACAGATTCAAGAATGTTCTGTGCTCTATTACCTTAATTTTTGTGTCTATATTGGGAGTGGGGGGTTATATTTTGTTCAGTCCTTCAAGATCTTTGTGATCTATGGGTGCCCATATGTTAAAACTTAATAATAATACATTTTCTTGTAGAACTTTAATATTCCGCTAACATCTTAAGCCATTTCTGCTGGTCTTTGATACATCTACATCATACCTAATTTCTGAACTGCGTGTACATAGCAGTGTATGAAGTCCTCCAAGTAAATTAGATCTTTTAGCTTGTTTAGCTATCTGTTGTGAAGATATGTCAACCGTTAATCTGAACCTGTGCAAGAGGAAGATTCTAAACAGAAGCTGTATAGTGAGAAATGAGAGAGAGTGAGCATATAGCTAAGAGATAAAGTTCTTTGATCAGTGTGAGAAGATTCTTTCCCACTGTCATGTTAATGTCTCTGAACTGATGACTATTTCCATGTGACTTACAGCCTTCCCTAACCGGTCCTCCATACAATTTTGGAAACCGGATGTGATTCTCAGGCCAAAAAGTTTGCCTGCCCCTGCTATACACTGAAATGTAAGAACAATATTTATATCCCAGTATTGGTATTGTAAAAATGAGAAAGTAATACAGCAATGTGTGCTTCTCACAGTTTTGTATTTTTGTCTGATTTTGTAAGCAAGTTGTTTTTAGTGAGGTGAAGCTTGGGGTACGCAAGACAAATCAGACTCCTGCAAGAGGTACAGTAGTTTGGAGAGGTTGAGAGCCACTCCTCACCTATAGCAAATAATATTCGAATAATATTTATATTAATCTTAAACAATTTAGGCAGAAACTTCTCCTAAAATTCTACATCATCTAGATTTTCCATTCCTGTTGGAATCTCACACCCCAAATACATATCTCCTAGGAGAGTTATTGTTTTATTTTTTTAAAGAAACACTTCTCCGCAGTGTATTGCATTTAATCAGGTCTCTGTTCTGAATAGAACTATGTAACATTTTTTGAACAAAAGTTTTTCAGCAAAAAAATAGAAATTCAGCAGCACTGAAACATTTCACAAATTTCTGTAAATTTTGCTGAAATGGTTGGAACCCTGCACCTTCCCCTCCCCCTAAAATCCCTAACAATGAAAATTTTCATTTTAAAGTTTTGAAAGGAAATGTTTTGATTTTTTTTAATTTGAAACTTTTCTGAAATTTCCTTCACCTATACCTGGCTTTCAGAACAGCCATCCACTGTTACTCATCAAATCTGGTCAGCACACATACTGCTCTAACCTATGCTGGGTGAGGAATGAGCCCCTCCTCAGCCCAATACAGAAGAGACACAAAACTGGTAAAATACTAAGGCCATGGCTACACTGGAGAGTTGCAGTGCTGTAAACCCACCACCAGCGCTGCAACTTACTCACCATCCACACTTGCAAGGCACATACAGCGCTGCATCTCCCTGATTGTAGCACCGGCTGTACTCCTGTTCTGCTTGGGGTATAAGGATTGCAGCGCTGGTGATGCAGCGCTGCTCCGCAAGTGTGGCCACCAAAAGCGCTGTAATTGGCCTCCAGGGTATTAGGAGGTATCCCAGAATGCCTGTTCAGCCACTCTGCTCATCAGTTCACACTCTACTGCCCTGGCCTCAGGTGACCCACCCTTTAAATGCCCTGGGAATTTTAAAAATCCCCTTCCTGTTTGCTCAGCCAGGTGTGGAGTGCAATCAATCAGTGAATCTTTCCAAGTGACCATGCCTCCACGCGCCAAACGAGCCCCAGCATGGAGCAATGGCTAGTTGCTGGACCTTATCAGTGTTTGGGGTGAGGAAGCTGTGCAGTCCCAGCTGCGCTCCAGCCTTAGGAATTACGATACCTATGGGCAGATCTCAAGGGCCATGCTGGAAAGGGGCCATGACCGGGATGCGGTGCAGTGCAGGGTTAAAGTAAAGGAGCTGCGGAGTGCCTATTGAAAAGCCCGAGAGGGAAACCGCCGCTCAGGTGCTGCCACCACGACCTGCTGTTTTTACAAGGAGCTGGACATGATACTTGGGGGTGACTCCACCTCCACTCCGAGGATCACCATGGACACTTCAGAGTGGGGGGAGGAGGGGAAGGTGGAGGGGGGGAGGAAACCGAGAGTGAGGGTACTGGGGTGGGGGGAGACACCCTGGAGTCCCAGGAAGCATGCAGCCAGAAGCTCTTCTCAATCCAGGAGGAAGGCAGCCAGTCGCAGCAGCTGGAACTTGTTGGTGAAGAAGAAGCAGAAGAGCGGGTTCCCAGTAAGCAGCTTTTATTTTCAGGATGGAAATGTTTTGGGAGAGGAGGGGGGTTATGGCTGCATGCATGCATGCCTAGATGTGGAATAGCCCATTGCTTTGGTCTATCACATCTCTGTAATCTGCCTCGGTAATCTCTTCAAAAGTTTCAGCCAGAGCGTGGGCAATGCGCTTGCGCAAGTTTATAGGGAGAGCCACTGTGGTCCTTGTCCCAGTCAGGCTAACGCGTCCACGCCACTGTGCTACGAGGGGTGGGGGGACAATTGCTGCTCACAGGCAAGCTGCATAGGGGCCAGGGCGGAATCCGCATTGCTGTAGAAAACCCTCCCTTGCTTCCCAGGTGACCCGCAGCAGTGAGATATCTTCCAGGATTAACTCCTGTGGAAAATGTTGGGAGAGTGTTCAGTATAGGTGCCCCCTGCAGCATTTTGCTCTCCCCAATGCACAGAAACCCCTGCACATCCCTGAAGCAATCATTCCTCCTTACTCACCACCTTCCTGCCTCCTGTGGGTTAGGTGTGCTCTGTTTGGTATGGGAAAAGTCTGCTAAAGTGAAGACTGTAAACTCCTTCACTGGTGGGAATAACTGTCTTAGTGAGATTATAAACAATGCAGCCTGTTTTAACTGTTGCCATTTTTGTTTTTCGAAGTGTCCTTGACTACTGGACTGCCCGTATCATCCACTGGGCAGAGGCTACAAAACCTGAGGAAGAAGCTGCGAAAAAGCAAAGAAGACATGCTTAAAGCAGTTATGGATCACTCTGCCAGAGAGAGTAAAAAACTGCAGGACTGGAGACAAAGGGAAAGCATGCTCCGCCAGAGAAACGCAGCGGCTAAGAAGAAAAGCACAAAGCTGCTAATAAGCATCCTGGCGCTCCAAATGGACAGTATCTAGTCACTCGTAGCCATGCAGGCAGAGCACTACCATGCCGGCCCCCTGCCCCCGTCCCAAAGCTCTTTCCCTTGTACCCCAATGGCAGCTCCAAACCCCCTTCCCTAGCATCCAGGTTCTTACCACCACCAGCTGCCCCCAACACCTGTACGTTCACCAACCAGCTCTGAGAACTACGACCCTTACCCTATGCACTCAATCCCCATCACTATGCAGCATATTAATCCTGAAGTGCAGCAGGCATTGCACAGCACTCCAGACAGGACATATTCAAACATGTGACTGTACAGTTCACCACCCCACCCCCCTGCCCTTTTAGGTTCCCAAAATGTTGTGTGTCTGTCTAGAAAGCTATTTTCTTTTCAATAAATGAATTCTTGTCTTTGAAAACAGTCTTTATTATTGCAGAAAGTGAAAGATACCATAGTCCAGGAAAGAAACATGCACTGCAAATCATTTTAGGAAAAACAGATTCCTACTATTGTAACCACTGCACTTCACTCCCGTGCAAGGCACCAAACATTACTGTTGGTTTTCAGCCTCAAAATCCTCCCTCAAGGCATCCCTAATCCTAGTAGCCCTGTGCTGGGCCTCTCTAGTAGCCCTGCTCTCTGGCTGTGCAAATTCAGCCTCCAGGCATTGAACCTCGGAGGTCCATTCCTGACTGAATCTTTCACCCTTCCCTTCACAAATATTATGGAAGGTACAGCACGCAGATATAACCGCAGGGATGCTGCTTTCCCCCAAGTCTAACTTCCCATAAAGAGATCGCCAGCGCCCTTTTAAACGGCCAAAAGCACACTCCACAGTCATTCTGCACCAACTCAGCCTGTAGTTGAACCGGTCCTTGCTCTTGTCAAGCTTCCCTGTATACTGTTTCATGAGCCAAGGCATTAATGGGTAAGCGGGGTCTCCAAGGATCACAATGGGCATTTCGACGTCCCTTACTGTGATCTTCCGGTCTGGGAAAAAAGTCCCGGCCTGCATCTTCCTGAATAGGTCACTGTTCCGAAAGATGCGTGCATCATGCATCTTTCCAGGCCAGCCTATGTTAATGTCAATGAAATGCCCATGGTGATCCACAAGCGCCTAGAGAACCATAGAGAAATACCCCTTCCGATTAATGTACTCGGATGCTAGATGGGGTGGTGCCAGAATAGGAATATGCTTCCCATCTATCGTGCCTCCACAGTTAGGGAAACCCATTTGTGCAAAGCCATCCAGAATGTCCTGCACGTTCCCCAGAGTCACGGTTCTTCTTAGCAAGATGCGATTAATGGCCCTGCAAACTTGCATCAACACGATTCCAACGGTCGACTTTCCCTCTCCAAACTGGTTCGCAACCGATCGGTAGCTGTCTGGAGTTGCCAGCTTCCAGATTGCAATAGCCACCCGCTTCTCCACCGGCAGGGCAGCTCTCAATCTCATGTCTTTGCGCCGCAGGGTGGGGGCGAGCTCCTCACACAGTCCCATGAAAGTGGCTTTTCTCATCCGAAAGTTCTGCAGCCACTGCTCATCATCCCAGACTTCCATGATGATATGATCCCGTCACTTAGTGCTTGTTTCCCGAGCCCAAAAGCGGCATTCCACGGTGCTCAGCATTTCCATGAATGCCACAAGCAATTTAGTGTCACACTCGTCAGGCGAATCGACTCCTCACTGTCACTTTGGAGCTGAAGGAATAGCTCAACTGCCAAACGTGATGTGCTGGCGACAGTCATCAGCAAAGTCCTCAGCAGCTTGGGCTCCATTTCCCACAGAAATCGCGCTGCAGAGACTCACAATGGCTCCAAATGTGGACGGAAAAACTGTGAGTGCTCATATGTGAAGCGATGCACCACTGGGCGTTGCGACAGGAAGCGGAATGACCCACACCCTTCCGTCCCCTTCCCACAACCCACGGCACCAAAATGGGATGAGGTGCTCTGTGGGATAGCTGCCCACAATGCACCACTCCCAACAGTGCTGCAAATGCTGCAAATGTGGCTACACTGCAGCGCTGGTAGCTGTCAGTGTGGCCACACTGCAGCGCTTTTCCTACACAGCTGTAAGAAGACAGCTGTAACTCCCAGCGCTGTACATCTGTAAGTGTAGCCATGGCCTAACTTTGCCCTGTCCTTCTCTCCCCTCCCTGATTCTTGAGCCTCAAGTTAGGTTCCCTGTAAACTGTGCGACCATGTGGCCACACAGGTCCCCCGGCCTGACTGAGCCCAGCCTCTCCGGAGCTGCAGGGAGAGGAGCCCCTCGCTCAGCTCAGCCCTGGCCAGCCAGAACTGCTGCGGCCAGGGAGAGGCGCCCCTTCCACCCAGCCCAGGTGCTGCTTGGGGAAAGAAAGCTGTGAGTAATCGTCTCTCCCTGTTGTAGCCCCGGGTCAGCCTGCACCTCCAAACCCCTCATCCTTTGCCTTACCCCAGAGCCCGCACCCCCAGCCAGAGCCCTCACCCCCAACACAGCCCAACCCTCTTCCCTGACCCTGAGCCCCCTCCTGCATCCCAAGCCCCTCATCCATGGCCCCACCACAGAGCCTGAGCTCCCTCTCACACCCCAATCCCCTCATATCTGACTTCACCCCAGAGCCCACACCCACATCCAGAGCTCTCGCCCCCCACATACCCCAGCCCTTTGCCCTAGCCCTGAACACCCTTCCACACTTCCTGCACTCCAACCGTCTGCCCCAGCCCTGAGCCCCCTCCTACACCCCAATCGCCTCATCCCTGACCCCATCCCATAGCCCTCACCCCCAACCAGGGCCCTCATCCCCCTGCACCCCAACTCTCTGCCCCACCCCGAGCCCCTCATCCACAGCCCCACCCCAAAGTCTGTACCCCCCAGCTGGAGCCCTCACCCCCCCCAGCTCTGAGCCCCCTCCCATACTCCAAACCCCTTGGCCCCATCCTGCCACATGAATTGTGTTATGTGCATCAATATGGCGGCGATGTGTGACACATAACAAAATTAAATCCACCCATGGGTAGGAAAAATTAGAGGGAACATTGGTCAAGTCAAGCTCAGCTTTGGCACAGAGAAGAACTAGGTCCTGAAAGCTTTGCATTCACAAGAAGCAGATGTGATGCAACCTTAGTGAGTATGGGCTGAAGGAGACCAGTGGCTTCCCCAGGAATTGAAATTAGTGAGGGTGTTCGAATTTATAGGGTGTGTGTGTCAGGGCCGATGAGGGGTGAGACCATGAGTGTGAAGGTGGGCTGTATGGCACCATAGTAAAAACTGAAAAATGTTTCATGACCATTTTATTAGATTTAACTCATGTTTTTAAATCATCATGCAAATTAAAGTTGGCTACTCAAGCCTTCTATGAAGCGCTACATCTACATCCTTCTTGGTTTCTTGTTATAATTTTGCACAACTCTGTTAATGAACTTCTTGAATGCAATGCGTTCATCTTTGGTGGCTTCTTGTGTGTCCAATACTTCCATTCCTTCAATTGATATGCTCGTTAGTTCATTCACATGATCAGGCAGAAGGTGACATCTTTCAGAACACAAAATTTTTTTCAATGAGGCAAAAGAACGCTCAATTGTAGCTGTTGTGACTGGGAGTAGCAAGAGATTAATTCCTACTTCTTTCATCCCAGAAACAGAACACAAAGATCAGGTCGAGCCACTAGTGATGATAAAAAATAAGGTGAAGTCAAATCTTCATTCATTCGTCGTATGATATTCCACTCTGTGCTCAAATTCTCTATTCTGTCCTGAGTACGTTGTTGGTAGTGCCTCACTCCACTCCACTGTTGGTGTTTTATAGGACAGGCATCTGTAAAAGCTACGTAGAAGTTGAGTAGAAACTAGAAGTCGTTGTTGTAGATTTTTAAGAATCAAGTCTGTGTACTTTTTAAGTTGTCTTAAACACTTCTTGTCTTCTTCACTTAAGGATTCAATACAAATACCTTCATTAGTCAACTTCTGGACTGAAGTCTTTGCTTCTTCCAGTACTTTGTCAATGGATAGCTCTCCGATTGATCGAAATGTAGCTTCTATTGCCAGACAAAGATCTACCACTGTTGTAGCAGATGCCTGGATGGCATTGTTTAATGACCCAAGTGGTTTCAACAGTAGACTTATGAGAAAGAGAATGGCAATAGTCTTCTCTGAATGTAGTAGTAAAAGTAATCCACCAGCCTCACTACTTAGATCTATCCCATCTTGGTAGATACTTTCCAAAGCCAATAATAATGGCTGGAGTAATTTTAAGACAACAGCCAAGGATTGCTCATGAGAAAGCCAGAGGGTTTTCCCAGGTTGAACTAATTTGAACTTCAGTCTGAGTGTATCTTCTACATTTTCCAAGATATTCAGTCTTTTTGGACTCTTGCTGACAAAAGAATATAATGAAGACATTAAATTTATAGCTTTTTTAATGTCTCTTGAAGATTCTGCAGCTCGTACTAGTGCTAAAGTTGGAGTAGATGGCCTCTGCAGTGTGTATAGGAGAAATTAGGGTTACACTTTTCTCTGAGCAAAGTTTGTACTCCACCATGTCTTCCAGAAAGGTTTGCAGCTCCATCAGATGCACAAACAGCCATCTGTCTGGAGTCCAGTTGACAAACCTTTAACTCTTCTAAGATGTGGATTGTCACAGATGCAGCCGATGTGTCTTCTATAATTTGAACATTTAGAAATGCATTTACTGGCCTACCCCTGACATCAAGATAATGTACACAATGACTTAATACTTGATGCCCATTTGCATCGGTGCATTCATCAGCCATGTATACAATTTTTTTGAATGTGGTGAGAGAGTTCTTCACTTTTTCAACTGTTGAGTCTTTCACTGTTGTGCCACATGTTTCTAGCCAGTCAGCTGAGTTTCTTGCAAAAAGATAGTGAGCATTTGCTGGTCTTGTTCGGAACCAGTGTTCAACCTGAGGATGAACAAGTGACAATGCATTTAACATTGGCCTCCAGTTTGTAGTGGTATCTTTTGCTTAAATAGAAAGTAAATGTAGCGGTATTTCATGCTTAAATAGAAAGTAGGATGCCACAGCCATGTTTGTTCACATGAACTGTGTTGTCTCCAGCATTCTTAGCAGCCTCATTAAGTATTTCTAAAATTGGCTTTGAAAGTGGGCTTATAAGGCTTTCTGTATGTTGATGCACTCCAGAGGCCTGGTGTTTTGCAGCCTTTTCATGTACACTTCTACTTCGATATAATGCTGCCCTTTGGAGCCAAAAAATCTTACTGCATTATAGGTGAAACCGTGTTGTATTGAACTTGCTTTGATCCACCAGAGATTGCAGCACTGCCTCCCCAGAGCACTGCTTTACCGCATTATATCCAAATTCATGTTATACCGGGTGGCGTTATATCGCGGTAGCGGTGTAGTTTGTCAGCATTGGTTTTGCTGATTCGTTTGACAAACCAAGCTCCTCCACTTTTACCAATTATAGTATTGGGAAGCTTTCCTTCTTCGTAAGCTTTTTTGCAAGAGGTGCACCAGTAGTCATCTTTTGTAACTTCAGTAAATGGGAACACTGTGACTGACAAACATCGGGAACTCCCTTTAGGTTTTGGAGACACTGTTTCTTCAGTAGGTAGCTGTATTTGTGCTTCGGGCTGGTTGGATGTAGATATACCACTTGCACCTTCAGATGACATGTTGATATATTCTTGGTTCTTGACGTGTTCTTCACCTTGGTTAGTTTTTGAGGCCTTTGAGTGGAAAAATTGTCGTATTATTTTTTGTCTTTTCATTTTCACTTTGACCTGCAACATATAAAAGAGATATGAATAAAGTAAATGTTTTGTTAGGATAATACAAATTTAACATAAGGATAATTCAAGTTACACTAAAACACATAACAGGTCTAGATTTCTAAAAAATATATAAATTTTTTAAAAAAATGTGTTTAATTTAAATTGACTTTTGAAAAGTAAGCCATCATGGGATAAGAGGGAAGTCCTCTCATGGATCAGTAACTGGTTAAAAGATGGGAAACAAAGGGTAGGAATAAATTATCAGTTTTCAGAATGGAGAGAGATAAATAGTGGTATTCCTGAAGGGTCAGTACTGGGACCATTACAGTTCAACATATTCATAAATGATCTGGAAAAACGGGTAAACAGTGAGGTGGCAAAATTTGCAGATGATACAAAACTATTCAAGATAGTTAAGTCCCAGGCAGATTGCGAAGAGTTACAAAGGGCTCTCACAAAACTGGATGACTGGGCAACAAAATGACAGATGAAATTCAGTGTTGATAAATGCAAAGTAATGCACATTAGAAAACAATTTCAACTATACATACAAAATAATGGAGTCTGAATTAGCTGTTACCACTCAAAGAAAGAGATCTTGGAGTCATTGTGAATAGTTCTCTGAAAACATCCACTCAATGTGCAGCGGCAGTCAAAAAAGCAAACGGAATGTTGGGAATCATTAAGAAAGGGGTAGATAATAAGATATAAAATATCATATTGCATCTATATAGATCCATGGTACATGCACACATTGAATACTGTGTGAAGATCTGGTCACCCCGTCCCAAAAAAGATATTATGGAATTGGAAAAAGTATAGAGATGGGCAACTAAAATGATTAGGGGTATGAAACAGGAGGAGAGATTAAAATGACTGGAAATTTTCACCTTAGAAAAGAGACGACTAAGGGGGGATATAATAGAGGTCTATAAAGTCTTGACTGGTGTGAAGAAAGTAAATAAGGAAATGTTATTTAATCCTTCACATAACACAAGAACTAGCAGTCACCCAATGAAATTAATAGGCAGCAGGTTTTAAAAAAACAAAAGGAAGTATAGTAACTCCTCACTTAACGTTGCAGTTATGTTCCTGAAAAATGTAGGAGAGGGGCAAGTGAAATAGTACTTGTGACTCAGGCAGACGATCAAGCAAAACACCTCTACCAGTCTATGTTCATACTTTTCAAATCTAATATGCTTTTTCAGATACACGTATTTTATCATACACTGTGTATGCTTTTAAAGGGTGTATTAATGTTTCAATTTCAATTCAAATTTCCAAATCGTCACTAAATTGGCATGTAACTAGTTCTAGTTCACAAAACTAGGGGAGGGGAGAATTCAGGGAGGGGTGTAGGGAAATCACTACTTATCTTCAGTGATAGGGCCAGGCTCCTTAGAAATGCGGGGCTTCTGATTCTGTCACTACTTGGAAAATCATTGCTAACTTGTCTGGCAAAGGCCTTCACATTCAATCTCTCCTATTTAAGTCTGAATTGGCACATTGATCGCTCATGGAAAGAGAAAATTCTTTAAGAAGACCAGGCTGTTCTGTTATGCTGAAAAGAATGAGTGAAACTGGGGATGGGATCCAGGGTGCAGGGTGGGGAGGGAGAGAAGTGTGAAATGGAAATTGGGAGAAACAAGGGAAGGGGAAGAGAAAAAAAGAAAGAGATTCAAAACCAGACAAGAATAGGGATGAAATAGACATGAAAACAAAGTGAATGGGGTAAGAAGAAGAATTGGTGAATAATGATATTTAAAGGGGGGAGGCAGCAGATATCAAGGGTAACGGTTCCCAAAACCACTGTAATTTTAGCACACAAATATCTCAAGTGAACCAATGTGTTCCAATCATCATCTTTCATGACAGAGAGAGGCCTCTGCCCTCTTCCCCTCAAACACACACAACCCTTCAGAGCCCTTAGACATGTGTTAAACAATTTAAATTTCACAGTTTGAAAGCTGGACTTTTTCTGTCTGCTGATTGCTTAGTTGTTTGCTCCTGGCTTCTTCTCCCTACTGTTCACTCTACTCTCCCTCCTTTGTTTATCCCCACCTCCTTGACAGTCCTTCCATAGCAGGCCTCACTGTCCCCCTTCTTTCCTTTCCCCATCTTCCCTTTTCTTCCTCCCTTCTTAATGTCTTTCTTTATCATACTCCCTCCCAGTCCCTGCCTCCTCTTTACTCCTATCTCCTGCCATTCCCCCTCATTCTATCCCTGGCCCTGTAATAGAAAAAAGAAATTGATAAATAAAAGAGAAGTGAAACTAGCCAGACCATGACTCGCTCCCAACTTTGCCCTGACCTTCATGCTTGGAAACTTCACCCCTTCTCCACCTTGTCTTTTTAGAGGGTAAGCTGTTCAGGGCAGAGATGGTCTTTCACCCTCTGCTTGTACAGCATGCTATGGTAGGAGATCTTGTTCCTGCCTCAGGCCTCTGGGCACTATGACACTATCAATAATAATTAATGAAGCGCTACACGTACGGAAGAGGCAGGAGGGTTGACGACTGGACTGACATTTGGGAACATATATGGCCGTTAATAAAAGGCTGTTACAGAGATTTCTACTGTTATTGCGTAAGGCATTAGCTGCTTAAGACTACCATTAAATTCCAAGAGTTACACATTAACATATGAGAAATGATCAGAGCTGCATGTATTTGACTGTTGGAGAATTCTACGCATAAGTGAGTTTAATGAATGGTAGCTGTAGATTGAAGTAAACACCTTGGGCCAGATCCTCAGAGAGTGTAAATTGCTACAGCTCTGATATTAGTGGAGCTATGCCAATTTACATGAGCTGAGGAGTTTGCTCATAGTACAGTGTGGTACCTCCTAGAAATTCTTATACACAAATGTCAAGACTGGAGCACAGAGGTATTTTGGGGTCTCCTCGGTGTATTACAATGTCATGTTTAGTCAACATTATTAAATGGTGCTTTTTAAAAAAGAACAAGCTATATAGGAGAGAGATAACTAACAGAAACAAGGGGTGAAGACTGACACCAGTGTATACTTCCATAGCTTTTGTAGGGGAAACCTTTTCTATTTTCCACAGCCATGGAGAACTTCAGACACACCACAATGGGCTGAGGAGAGATTTGGGAGACACAGTACTGTGGGGTTTCTCTCGGCATCCTTGAAGGATTTGGGTAGGAAAGCCAGAGAAGTGAGGGCAGAGCTAGTGGATCTGTCATACAATAGAATATTTGTGTTCCACCCCTTGCTGTGACAGGAGGAGGTTGAGTGAGCTCACTTGGCTCACTCCCACACTGCAGAAACTTGCCAAAGAGCCCTCCAGCTATGGCTAATTAGGAACAGGAAATAAAAGGAAGTGACAAGGTTAGCTACAGATCTGTCTTAGGAACACCTAAGTAGCCACATGGCTTCACTGCTATTGTTGTTCAAGCTAGTAAGATCAAAGCTAGTTGGGGTATGCCTACATGTACTGCATTCAGACCTTTGATTGCAGTGTGTACATACCCTATGAGGAAGCGAAGACACTCATTCACACTGAGAGTAATGAAACAGAGACAGACAGATGCAAAATGGCTACCAGCTGAAGGCAGCTGTGACTTCCATCTCATTGAGAGCAATGGGAGTTAGCATCCATTTTGAAAGAGGCAATTTTTTTGTGGAATTCTTTGTTGTAAACCATTGTATCTAATGCAAAAAAAATCTTTCAGTTATGATGCATAATTGGAAAGAAATTACCATTAATTCTTTAAAAAAAAAAGTGTATCCTACCTACAAGACTTCAGTGAGTTTTAACTGTATGGGAACTTTGAAGAAACTGTTGTTCTGTTACTGAGATCATTAGAGGCAGAAAAAGTTGGGCAGTAAGTTTCTTAAATGACCCATTTGTAATTAATTGTAATTATTAAATTAACAAATATAAATTTTTCAAAGAGTAAATGCTGGTATTTTGAGGAGGATATGCTGGATTTTTTCTTACATAACAGAGGTTGGAATCCCTGCTCTGAGTGCAAAACTCAACACCACCTTAACTGTAGAGGTGTTATCGCTACCTCCATAATGTTTATCATCTTAGAATCATAGAATATCAAGGTTGGAAGGGACCTCAGGAGGTCATCTAGTCCAACCCCCTGCTCAAAGCAAGACCAATTCCCAACCAAATCATCCCAGACAGGGCTTTGTCAAGCATGACCTTAAAAATCTCTAAGGAAGGAGATTCCACCACCTCCCTAGGTAACGCATTCCACCACCCTCCTAGTGAAAAGGTTTCTCCTAATATCCAACCGAAACCTCCCCCACTGCAACTTGAGACCATTACTCCTTGTTCTGTCCTCTGCTACCACTGAGAACAGTCTAGATCCATCCTCTTTGGAACCCGCTTTCAGGTAGTTGAAAACAGCTATCAAATCCCCCCTCATTCTTCTCTTCTGCAGACTAAACAATCCCAGTTCCCTCAGCCTCTCCTCTGGACTCTTTCCAATTTTTCCACATCCTTCTTGTAGTGCAGGGCCCAAAACTGGACACAGTACTCCAGATAAGGCCACACCAATGTTGAACAAAGGGGAATGATCACGTCCCTCGATCTGCTTTTCTCTTTTTCCTCTTTTAATCTTAAAAACTGTATTTGTAAAAGTTGAGATTTTGAGTTAATTGGCCTGAGTCATATCTGGTCACCAGATAGCTTGGCACACCATCTCAAATAGTTTTGAGACAGCAGCAATCTCTCACCATATATGGCATAGACAGTATCTTTGTAACATTGCTAGTGCTTGTTCAGAATTTCACGTTTCATAATGCAACTTTAAAATGATACCATTCTGGTTAATCACTGCCAAAAAAGTACCTGTAAACCACAAAAATGCTATGGCAAGTGTTTGCACTTACAGTAAAATATTAACAGGTATCCTGTAAAACAACAGCAACAAAACACTTTTAAAAAGTATTGGATTTTCTGTCATGCTAAATTTGTTTATTTCTTTGAATAATAAAAATATGCCTATACAATGTTCTAGCTACCCTAGAACTACTAATATTACAACAAAACTTGAGTGGCATTCTTCTTATTCTTTGATTTCCTGTCATTCAGCTCAACAGTGACAATGAGGCTGAATGAAGTCTTTCCACCACATTTTATCTTGTTCCAGCTTTGTGACTTTGTTCTTCTTTTAATGTTCTTCACTGCATCTATCCTATGCATCCTTGGTCTTCCTCTATTTCTAGTTTCTTTAGTATCACCATGTATGGTATCCTTCCTGGGTCTATTCTTGACACGTGACCAATCCATCTCAGTCATTTTTCTTTAATCACCTGTAACAGTGTTATTTCTTGCCACCATTTTCTTATCTTCATTTTTTTATTTTCAGCAGTCCTTAGACTCTCAGTATTCCTCTCAGCCAGTTCATTTATTCATGCAGATCTTTCATTCATCAGCTTTCCTCTACCTCAGCATTCTGACCCATATAGCAGTATCGGCGTGAGAGTTGTCTCATATTTGCTGATTTTTGTTTTTATCAAACTGACTTTAGCCTTTTAGTCATTTAACAGCATTAAAATCTTCAAAAAGAACTCTGCCAGCCTGTTTCTTTTCACCCTTTTCTCACTGTGGGGAAGCCCTCTCCAAAACCCCTGTCTTTTGAAATGTGCTCAGAAGGCCCCCTGTTTGGTCTCATTGAGACTGAGGAGAAGGTAGGGAGGGGGAAGAAGTTTCAGAATCTGAACCCTCACAGATAATTGTCTGCCAGCCATTCCCCTCTTTTAGATGAAGGGGAAATCCAGCTCAAAGGCCTTTGCTGACTACAGCTGTGGCAGTGTGGCGTGGGAAGAGAGGTGATCTCTGGGGTAGACCATGTATAGGTGATAACCAACATGTTAAACTCTACCTATGGGCAGTCAGTGCAGATCTCAGCATACTGGTGTCAGATATTCCCATGGAGGTGCTTCGGTGAGTAACAAAGCCACTGAATTCTGTACTAGTTTCAGTTTCTGTTTTAAGATGTAGCCCCATGCAGAGTGCATGAAAACAGTCTGATCTTGTGGTGACAAAGGCATGGATAACAGTGGCAAGGACCACATCTGAAAGGAAAAGGTAGCATGCTCCTAGCCAATTAGTAGATCCTGGGTGGGATTTTCTAGAAAGGAAAGTGTTTATAAAATACGTGTTTTTTACAATTTACTTTTCAATTGTATATACATTTCAATAACACTCATCATGAGGGCAGGGGACTGGACTCGATGACCTCTCGAGGTCCCTTCCAGTCCTAGAGTCTATGAATCTATGTTAGTATCTGAGTTCTCAGGGTCATATTTACAGAGAATTTGGAGTAAGAGCTCTGGGAGGACGGATGTGTTCTTATTAAAGCATGGAGAACTTGTATTTAACAATTAAATTATTTGTATTTAAACATTAGAAAACATAGCAACAAGAGTCTGACCAGTGGCTAGAAGGAACAATCCATAGCAACTGTAGACTCTTCTATTTGCATGTTAAAACTGGCTTTGTGCCTTATCTAACAAATCTAGACTAGCTTAAACTCCTGATGATACATTGCTCTCTCTAAGAATTATTCAGGTGGATACTGTTATGACAATCTAATTTGAAATGCAAATATCTTATTTATAATCTCACATTCCACCTATCTCATTCATGCTACTGAATTATAGTAATTATCTAAGGGAATATGCTACCGTTGTAGACTGAACTATAAATAAACAAGTGAGCAATTGTATTAGTTACTGATTTCTTATGCAAAAAATGCAGCCCTCTCCTTTATTTCCCAGATCTCTTCCCAATAAACTTTGTAATTCCAACATTATGCACATTGGAAAACTTAATCCTAACTATACATACAAAATGATGGTGTCTAAATTAGCTGTTTTTATCAAACTGACTTTAGCATTTTAGTCATTTAGCAGCATTGAAATTGTCAAAAATAACTCTGCCAGCCTGTTCCTTTTCACTCCTCTCTTGCTGTGAGGAAGCCCTCTCCAAAACCCCTGTCTTTTGAAGCTAGCGTGACCAGATATCCTGATTTTATAGGGACTTTTTCTTATATAGGGTCCTATTACACCCCACCCGCTGTCCTGATTTTTCACACTTGCTGTCTGGTCACCCTATTTGAAGTGATCTTGTAATCATCATGGATAGATCTCTGAAAACATCTGCTCAATATGCAGCAGCAGCCAAAAAAGCTAAATATGTTAGGAACTATTAGGAAAAGGATAATTAATAAGATAGAAAATATCATAATGCCACTATAGAAATCCACGGTACACCCACACCTTAAGTACTGTGTGCAGTTCTGGTCACTCCATCTAAAAAAAAAAAAAAAAAGAATTAGAAAAGGTATAGAGAAGGGCAACAGAGATGATTAGGGGTTTGAAACAGCTTCCGTATGAGGAGAGATTAAAAGACTGGCACTGTTCATCTTGGAAAAATTGCAACTAAGAGGGGATATGATAGAGGTCTATAAAATTATGAATTGTGTGGAGTAAGTGAATAGGGAAGTGTTATTTACCCCTTCACATAACACATGAATCAAGGGTCACACAATGAAATTAGTTTTAAACCTGCTGTCTATTAACATGGGAAAGTACTTCTTCACACAATGGATGGTCAACCTGTGGAACTTCTGTGGCCAAGGGATGTTGTGAAGGCCAAAAGTATAACTGGGTTGAAAAAGAAATTAGATAAATTTGTGGATTATAGGTTCATCAATGGCAATTAGCCAAGATGGTCAGGGATGGAACCCCATGCTCTGGGTGTCCCTAAACTTCTGATTGCCAGAAGCTGGCACTAGATGACAGAGGAGGCATCACTTGATAATTGCCCTGATCTGTTCATTCCCTAGTAAGCATCTGACAGTGGACCCTATTGAAAGTCAGAATACTGGTTAGATGGACCATTGGTCTGATCCACTATGGCCATTCATATGTTCTTATGTAGGTGATTAGGGATGGGCCAATGAGATTGGGGTGAGAGATAAATACATTCTATATCTTTCTCTCAAAACTTGGCCTATTTCTTCAACTGTTGGAGAAATACGCACATCCTTTTTCTGAATTCTGGATTCCATTCCCAGGGTGAAGCTGAAGCATCAAAACTCAGAGAGGCTATTTTTGTGGTGTTTCTGGTTTGTGACGGTAAGCAGAAGTGCCAGAAATCTTACGTGAGCATTTTCTTGTGAGTATTTCAGTCCATGTGTGCAGAGTCAGGAGTTCAAATAAGCTTTGACTAAGCATCCAACCCTTTTGATATGCAATGGTAGAAAATAATTTGAAACATTCTTCTACTGTTGAGACCCCAATAAGGCTAAATGGTGATTGGTGCTTAATGAAGCCTGTTGATTTTTATGTCCCTTAACAACTCATGTAAGGAAATGGCTTTCTCCCATTTTCCATTCTGCTCCACTGCACTTTGAGCCTGGAATTCGCTGTATGGTATATGCTCTGAGTTTCTAGGAAGGGACATGGAACTTTACAAATGGTGGTGTTTTCAGTTGAGCAACTGCAGTTTAAAAAAATAGTAGCAATTTCAAAGACTTAACATGGATACAATAGAACTGCAGACCTTATTGTATGAACAAGCATTTTCCAAGGAAACACTGGTAAAAGTTCTTACTATGCACAATAATATTTATAGCAGGGTTAAATTAAACTATGGAAAATGTCTACATACATCTACATAAATATCTACAAGCAAGTATGTTCAGGTGGTAATTCTTAAGAGGAAATTGTCTTCCTTCCTAGAAAAAGGAAGCTGGGGGATGTTATCAGTTTATTCATAAGGTTTTTTTCTGAGAACTGAGTAGCATGATTGCTTTTTGTTTTGTTTTAATGCTTTTCCATAAGACACCAGTTCTCCTGTGTCTCCATATGTCTTCATTGACTGCCCTATTTTTACATATCTTATTTAAGGTGCTGTTCTAATCTGAAAAGTGACATTGTAACAATGGCACCAGCTGTGGGTGCAGAGTCCAATCTGTTGACCTTAATGACAAATACGATATGTGAGGTGATCTTTTCAAAAGTGCCTAACACTTAGGAACACAAGATGTGTTGACTTGTGCTGTTAAGTACTTAGGCACTTTTGAAAATGCCACCTTATCGCCATTTCTTCTATTAGCTTTGCAGATATGGGAAAGAATATCTTCAAATTTCACAGGGACCCTCTGCTTTTGAATTTTACCCATAATAAGGCCAATGTGCTTTATGCAAAATGGAAAAGATTAATCAAGAATATAAATTAAAGCTACAATAAGGCACTCTGGTAGAGTGTTTAAAAAATAGACTTTTTACGTCCAAGTGACTCATCACAAATACAGGTTCCTGACATGCAGGACAATTACCTTCAAAGTCCAATTCTATCATTCACTCTCTTAGCCAGCAGAAACTGGCTACATCATTAAAAGTGAGGTCAGGCAGGGAAGACAGTGTCTGGTCCATGAGCAGCTCATGGAGAATCTACTGTGTCAGATGCACGCCTTATCCCCTCCAGGCACAGTGAAGGAGTGGAGAGAGAGGGAGACAAATAGGTGGAGGAGAAAATACAGATTAAAATAAAAATGTGTATAAAGTTTATGATAAGATAAATACTTGGGGTCTCTCTGGTCATTCACAGTTTTACTGAAAAAAGAACAGAAGTACTTGTGCCACCTTAGAGACTAATAAATTTATTTGAGCATAAGCTTTCGTGGGCTACAGTCCACTTCTTCAGATGCAAGTTACTAAACCAAATGCTTCATGCAATAGGCCATTAAGGTCAGGTACACACATAAGCCTGTTTATGATATTTTGGTGGAAAACAGCTGTTCTTGTGTGAAAGTTATTCGCAGCCGGTGGCTAATTGCAACAAAACTCACTACCATATTTGGCTCTCCTACTGGGAATTTTGGGCAGAGTTTATGAGCTGTAAGGACATGAAAGAAAACCTATCTTCTCATCCACATTGATGGCATGATATGACCTAATCTTGTACAAAGGCCAGAGAGCAACATGGCTTAATATACTTTGTCTGAGGACACTGATTACAAACTCCTACTCCCTCTGGGCTTCTCAGTGTTCTTGCTTAGGTGAGGTTAAAAGGTTGTTTTGTTCTGGAGATATTGTAATTGTAGTGGCGTGTCCCCACAGCTGTTTAGCATTCTTCTACTTACATTTTTTTTTAGTATAATTAAACAGCTTTTGTTTTCTGTCTATTTTGTCTCCTGAAGGTTTTTGGGATAACCCATTTCTGCATTGGATAGGTTAGCGTGACAGCGTCAGCCTACAGTATATTCCCAAGGAATTCACTAGAAGCAAAAATCTTTTTCTCCCTTTGCCTCCCAGTAACAATATCTTCTCTTGAGGGAGTGTTAGTCTGTTTTACAGCAGCAATGAGGGAGGTTCATTGTCCTGCCCTTCTAAACATTGCTAATGGATTGAAGGGTAGGGCACTGCTGCTTCATGCCTGCAGGAGGGGAATGATATCATTTGAAACACACTTTAATAAGTTTTAGAATAATCACATTTTTTTAGACTGTAGTGCCAAAATCCACATCTCACATGTTACAACCAACTGCATTTTGGAAATGTGTACAAGTTTAATCAGCAAACAAGGTACAAACAATGAATACGCTGAGAATGTTGTTCTCCTGGAGGGGGTTCAGAAGGGGAGGGATGTGGAATGAGTTTATTAAATGAAGGAAGCATTGAAGCTGTTGTTAGGAAGGAATTTAGAAAGTAAACAAAGTATCTTCCCCTCCCGCCCAAGCATTCAGCGGTTTTGAGCAATCAAGTTAAAATTAGCTTTGAGATTACAACCCTGGGCATTGATAGTGGGCTATTGGCATCCGTGGGAACTGATAGTGAAGAACTAAATTTGTCTGGCTTGTCTAAATGACCTCAGAACCCTCAACAACTAGTAGAAAGGTGTAAATGCTGAGTAGGGGGGAGAGTTAGGTTAGGGTTTGCACAAAGATACATAATTAGGAGCAATAAGATTAAAAAAAGAGAAATTTAGGGTGAACAGTAGGTCACAGGCCTAATGGTGAGATCTGTTAGGCTGCAGAAGTCTTTTCTAATAGAAAAGGTGGAAGTCCCAGAACTTCCGTCATTCTGTCCATTTGAGTGATAAGCACGATGAATACATGAGAGAACAATCCTGCATTGAGAAGAGGATGGACTAAATGACATAATATGTTTTTTCCTTTCCTTGATTCTACAGTTTCTTATAAGCAACTTAGTGGTAAGGTAAGGAAATAAAATCAAACGCTAACAGAGGATATTGTGGGTGTTAAAAAAAGAAAAGAAAAGAGGTCATGGTGTGTAACATGTAGGCGTTGTTAATTCATAGTTGCACAAATGGTTTAATTTCTGTTGTTTTTGAAGTTCAAGTTTTCTGAAAGCAAACTCAGATTGTTCTACTTCTTCTGAAAGCATATTAAAACCAAAATCTGTGCTTTCAGGATACAGTATACATTAAAAGAGAACTATTATACCACCAGTCTTGGTAATGAAGACATAAATTCAGGCTAGGGGCCGTACGAACAAAAGACTAGCCAGAATGAGTGAGACCAATGGACCATCTAGTCTCATATCCTGTCTTTCGACACTGGCTGGTGCCAGATGCTCCTAAGAAAATGAACAAAACAGCAGTTATGGAGCAATCCATCCCCTATCATCCAGTCCCTCCTTTTGGTAGTCAGATACTTACAGACACCCAAAGCATGGGGTTGCTTCCCTGCCCATGTTGGCTAACATCCATTGATGGACCTATTCTCCATGAACTTAATTTTTTTTTGAACCCAGTTATATTGTTGTCCTAGGATATATTATATGATTTGTAGTATTTTTCCTCTAGGGAAGAAAAATGTATAGCCCAAATTTTCAAACATGGGTGCTTAAAGTTGAGTAAGTACTTCTAAATCTATATTTAAGCCCTGTAATAAGTGGCCTTATTTTCAAAGATATTGAGTGACTTAGAATTCCCTTTGACTTCTATGGGAACTACAGATTCCTTCCACCTACTCCAGTCGTGAGGAATCCCCCTGCACCAAAGCCTGCTGATCTTACTTGGTTTTACCCTTCAGCCCTGATCCACTAAAGCATTTAAGCATGTGCATAACTTTAAGCACATGGATTGTCCCATTGCCTTAGCAAGTATTGTGAAAGATGTTACAGAGGCTGTTTGGGGATTATTGAGAATTTCAGGGAATTTTAAGACTGTTGGACTCAAATGATACTTATTTTGTTTAAAAGTTTGCCTGGATGCAAGTGAATTAGTTTGCCATGAACTTTGAGGGGAGCAAAACAAACTACTTACCTTAAAACAGATGGAATCCTCTAGGCTCTGTTAAAAAAAAAAACAAGAAAAAGAAAAAAAGAAAAGTGATATTATGCTTGTAAGTGTTTTGGATGGATGCAATCAATACAAGTGAATATTCTGGTTCTTCTATAAATCAGGTAATCAGGAAATTGCAATTAAATTGAAGCAGAATGTACATTTGGATGTGAAATTCATAGCAGATAGGGACAGGAGATTATTTTAAATATCTACACATTTGCTTTGAAAATCTCAACCCAGTCTAGGGGATTTACATATGCTTCCATTAGTTTCACAGTGTTAGATACGCATTTAAATCCTCTAGACTGCTTTGAACATCTCAGTCATGATTTACAGAGGACAAACGTATGTTTCCAAGTGAATTAATACTTTGGTTAATAGTTGTAAGTAAAATCTGGTCAGATTGTCTAAAGTTACACCGTCTTATGGAAGAGCTAGCATTTCAGAGCTGAACAAGCTCTACATAATTTTGTCTAATTATTTCCTTTGATAGGCACATAGCAACTCTCATTTTGTTTGTTAAACACAATTCATGGATATTGTCCAGGTAACAGAAGCGCAGTTATGATTACATGCTAGAACTGGAAGCTTACTGAATTGTGTAAATTCTCATCACGGGGATTTTGAAGACCAAACACCCAAAGAAGCCTATTTTTGAATTAATGCCAGCACTTTTGACCATTTCTGATGTTGCATTACTATTCACTGAAAATTCTGTAGCCCTTAGGCCACATAGATAATTTGATGCCTTTGCAATCCTATAGTGTTTGTTTATTTATTTATTTTTTACCTCAAAGTGTATTCCATCTCAAAACTTCAATCACCCGCCATTTGAAGTCAGGGGCTCCCACCAGCATACCTTTTAGAAGTATTCTTATCAGCAATTAGGCTTCATAGTTTTACCCTGAGGCAAAAAGGGAAGGCTTGCAGAACAGCTTCTAGGTGAGTACTTCTGAAAATGTTTTCCTTGGGTGGATCTTCACACTACATTGGGAAATAAGATGACTGAGACATAAACTGATATATAATGAAAATCCAATCCCTCCTGGTGTTGCTTCCTACAGTGGTTAGCGGGGTGTATCTTTCCTCTATTTTTTAGATTTGTTGTCCCAATTTGTCCTAGGTAGCTGCTATGAAAGTATGCTCCTCCAGGTAGAGCAATAGGGTGCATGCTCAGAGAAAAGGCAGCCACAAATACTATAAAAATGCAAAAAATGAATGGGTGTTAAAATTGTCAGCAGGGCAGGTCTGAACAAGGAGTCAGCACACACCTATATTCGCAACAATATAAGGGTAAAATAACGAGATACGCCTCGTTACCAATGGAAAAAATATATTTAAACAACAGAACAGGAAAATGAATGAATGTTAGCCAAAGTGCTAACAGAAGACTTTTTCCTTTCCAGTTTAAACACATTTTTTGTACTGATCCTTCCCTTGTCCCTCCCCTCCCCCAGCCTATGGTCCATTTATGCTTGCAAGGAAATATGATCTAATAACTTGCTACTATGTACAATAAAGATGTTAGGCACCCACTTCTAGGATGCTCCTGGTTATGCTAGTGCCTGTATTCTACCATTGTGTCACCGGGAACAGGTTCTGAATAACTGCAAAAGAATGTTACAGTAAGGCTAGTTAATTGGAAAATATCAAAAACAATTTTTTTTGTGTCTTTGAAATTTTCGGTGGAAATTTTTTTATTTTGTCCAACCTTTCCCATGGAAGCAAAACAAACCAACCAACAACAAAACCCCCAAACATTTTGGCAAAAAAACAAAACTGACATGTTTTGGGGTTTTGGTTTTGTCGGGGGTGGGAATGAAAAATTTCAAGGAAAGCAGATGCTTTCTGCAAAAAAAATTAATGTAGTCAAAATCCCAATATTCTCATTCTCTCTCTAAAAAAAAAAAAGAAATTGGTTGACAGCAAAATTTGACCATCCCTAATTATGATACACTTTTACAGCAGTGTGATTCTATGAGGTCAGTAGAGTTTCAGTTGTGTAACAGAGAGCTAAATTTAATCTTATATACTTTAACTGACATAAAGACACATACAGTAGAAGAGGACTGAAACATTAACAGAGTGTATTTGACTTCTCAAATTTTAGCCTCAGGAAAGCTTTGGATAAATAAAGCAAGCTTCACTTCTATGTAGCACTGCCCTTAATATGAACTAGGCAGTCAGCTCTCATGGAATAGGGTAGTTCCATTGACTTCCATGGAGCTATGTCAGTTTACACCAGCTGAGGTTCTGACCCAGGACTTTTGAAGGAGAAGAGAAGAGCGGTTTGGTTGTTTATGTTTAAAATACTTCTGTTCATAGCAGGAAAAGAAGTACCACTTTCAAAGAAGCAGTAGGTACCTGGTACCATGAAAGGATGCTAAGAAGCAATATAGCCAAAAGAAGTGGAGCATTGAACCAGTGTTCTAAAAGAAGCAATACGCATAAGTATCTCTGCTGATGTTTAGACAGAAAATGTTTGTGGAAGGTTATATTATCCATTGTTTGAAATTCCCTTGGCTATGGAGAGAAATAGTTTGATTATATGGATGATTGTCTAGCCCCCTTGTTTAAATATCATTTCCTGCTAAATGGTGTTTAATGGCTGTGTTTTAGTCATGACAGAGCACAATGGAAATATAAGCCTGAAATTTGTCATTTCATAATTAGGCTGCCAGACAGCTCATATGAAACATGACTGTATACAGTATACCTCTAATTCACAATTTATTGTAAAATGCACAAAGTTCAAGTATGGTGATTGGGGATTCAGATGTACAGTAGTATCACGATTATCTAAACTACCTGGCTGATACCACGTGTGTGTATGAAAGAGAGTCTACAGAACTGGAACGCAGACCATTAATGTGCTACAGAAAGGAGGCTTAGTTAGGGGAAGAGGTTGGATAATTGGAGATCTAATCAATTTAGTTTTAAAGAAATAGAAAAACAAATATTAATTTCACTTCACTAGAAGCCCTGTCACGTTCCTATAAAATGCTGTCATCTCCTTTCCCATTCTATCCAACTATCTTCTCTTCTGTTCTATTCGCTAGCATATATGATTTTGAAATAGACAACATATATTATTTTTAAAACAGTTAACCTATATTAAAGAGTATTAATGTGTCCAGGAAGCTCCATGTTGGCTGCAGGTTTGAGAAAATTCACACAGCAAAAGTCTCAAAGTTGGTTGCCTTCCTACTCTCCACCATCTTTCCCCAGTCTTTTGGATTCATTGATTTGTTTTCTGTCTAGTCAATCTCTTTTCTGTGCTGGATTAAATTGATCTGATATGTTCATATAACTTATTAGCAGGTGAGATCATCATGGCTCAGTCCTGGGTTTTTTATTTTGCTTTTTTGTACACTGATAAGGTCTTCTAGGTTTTATTATAATTTCTGTGTTGATGGTATTCAGCTTTTTCATTTCTTTGTTTACCTTTCGATATTCCTACTGTTCCTCTAAGCTGAGCAGATAGCATGTGTTGCATGCACCAGAACTTACCCATGTTGAATGAACATGGCTATAAACAAAAGTTGAGATTTTCACATCAGTCAAGCAAATTTAGACACATCTTCCAGCCTGTGTGTGTCTAAATTCCTTAGACTGATTTGAAAATCTCAAATCTTTTTATCTTTTATTGATTTTTTTTTATATTATCTCCTCCCCTCTTTTTCTTGAGATCCAGCTAATTTCTCACACTTGAATTGCAGATGAGGAACCTGGGAGTCCTTTTTGATTGTGACATGTCTTTAACTGTCCATAGCAATAGGATGACCATATTTCCCAAAGGGAAAACGGGACATGCTGTGGGGCTCGCCCGAGCCCCCCTCCCTGCGTGAGGCTGGCCAAAGCAGCTCACCTGATCTCCCTTCCCTGTGTGGGGCTGACCTGAGCCACTCGCCCAAGCCCCCTCCTTTCACAGAGCTGGTGTCCCCACTCACCTGAGCTCTGCCTGCCCCCCGCATGAGGCTGGGGCTGGCGTTGCTGCGCAGTCAAGCCCCGCCTGCTCCCCGCCCAAGCTCTGCCTCCTCCCTTGCGCAGGGCTGGCATTGCCGCTCACCTGCCTGAACATTCCTCTGTACCTCACTTTTGTGAAAAAGATGGACATTTATCCTGTTTGCTCTTTGCAACTGATCGAGTTGGCAAGAGTAAACAGGTCAAAGGCCCACTTTGCCAAAGGAGTCAGGATGGCCGCAACAGGGCTTTAAAAAGGGACTGTCCCAGCCAAAACTGGAGGTAAGGTCACTCTACATATCAATCCAATCTTGCAGAGTCCATCTTTTTAAGCACAGGAAGTAGCTGGTGTCCACTAACCATTTCCATTTGTATAACATAAACGTAATATCAAGGAAGAAAAAAAAGATGTAACTTAACTACTTGAACAGCAGGCTCCTGCATCAAAATCTTGGGATGGTTCCAACTAAATCTCTGGACCTATGAGGAAAGTTAAGCCCCTTCCCAGGGCAACTTTCTTTATATTGATCATGCACTACTGAAACAATGCCTTGTGAGGGTTCACCGTCTAAGAGACTGAATAGTTAGCAATATCCTTTTCTAGTATCTGGCCCTTAAAATTTGGAAAAGAGAAGCAGCTAGTTACATCCCTAAAATATCTGGCTGCCGCTTACTGCTCTTACTTCCTCAGGAAGAAGAAAAAGGGAAAAACATAGAAAGAGCTAAGAATATTTACCAGTCAGAAAGGAAGTGGCACAATTGCAGAATAAACTCTTACAAAGATCTGCACCTACTTAAGTATTATGTTGTAAAATCAGGGTTTATGCCCCATCCCACCACACCTAAGGTGAAACAGTTACCTTGCTGACTGCAAATATTCCACAGTGCAGGTCACACCGGGGAACATTCTTGCCCTTTGTGTCATCCCAGACTTGCCTGTGCTCAAAGGCAAGGTGGATCCCTTCTGCTATTGAGCTACCGTAGATATGCCTCATTCAGAGAATCCACCCTGCACATCCCTACCCTAATTAGGGAGATAGGGACCCTCTTCTTCTCTGTAACTGCCCTTTGAAGCAATAGAAAGCAGCCAGAATCATCTTCTGCACATGACCTTACCCTGCTATCACCCCTCCTCCACCCACAGAAGTCATCTGGCTGGGGTTAAAAGCCTTTCAGCAAAAGCATAGGTCTCTCTTCTATACCCCGTGAGCAGTGCAGTGTTCTTGGTTGCTTTCTCCTCCCTCTCTCTCTCTGCTTGGCATCAAAGGCAAATGCAGTAAGGTTGGGTCTAGGTGCTCCTCCCTCCTCTCCAGCCACATTCTAGAAGCTGGATGACTGTTCTAGATGCCTCTTCTGTGGCTATATGGACAGAGGCAGTAGGCAATCTCTGCCCTTCCCCTGCTGTCCCCTCACACCCAGACCAAAAGGAAGGGCACTTGAAATCTATGCCATTCTCCTTTAGAGTTACCCAGAAAAGGCAGTGCATGGCAAGCCCAGCACTCTAAGGCCAAGAGTGTGCTGCATCTCCATCTCATCCTGAGGGAAGCCCCTTGCAGTGCTTTATGGGAGAATGCACTACAATCACAAGGTGTATTTACTGCCCCTATGGATCTGTTAAGGATACAGCTCACATGGTTCTGATAGCTATCCTGGCAGCAGGGTCCTATTATATTGCACAGGAAAGCAGTGATGGCAGAGCCTTCCATTCAGGGAATAGTTGTGACAGGTGGTGGGGCCAATCTACTTTAGAGATGTTGTGGTCTGATATTGATAGGTGACCTTGCTGCTTCAACAAGATTGGCTGGCCAAGTGCAATATGAAGTCCACATTTTACCCACTCCTTGATACCCCCTCTCTCATCCTCACAAAAAGGATTGTTTCATAGTTGATGGAACTTGCTAGGTTGACAGTGGGAATGCCCATGGGCAGCTCTTACTTGTGAAGCTGTTAGCATGTCCTTGGAATAGGAGAGAGCAAGGTAAATGGGCTTTGATGTCCTTGGGACATTGGTCCCAAGAAAATGGAATAACAGTCTCCCAGGAATCTAGATGAGGGTGAGGCATATCTGGAACCTTTCCTTTGGTGGACAAAATGAACATTGGGTGACTTCTTCAGGCATTTCATGTTCTGCAGTTCTTCTCCACGGTTGATTGCAGAATGAGATGTGAACAGGAAGTTAGTACTATGGACTGTTGACATTGTCTGTAATGTGCAGTGGATGTTGTGACCTCAGAGTTACGGGTACCATGTGGGTTTGTGTTCTGAATCACATTCAGCAAAATGTGAGTTTTCAAATGGAAGTAAATAACACTATTGCAGAGTCTGTGTCTCACTTCCTGGCAGCCACATTTCAGCAACTAGCTCCAGAGGGAGAGGATAAACCAGCCAAGATGGAATACCGCCTCTGGTGTCTTGTTGCCTGACATGGAGGATAGTATGGTCTCCTGATTATTGCTTGTTCCAAGGATCAGCCTATGGTTGGGAGATCAGCTGTGATGACCTCTTGTTTAAAGAACTATTCTTTGTTCATTATATTCATGGCTAATTATATCTGATAAAATTGCCCCCCATCCTGACTCGCTTTCCCTTTTGCTCATGCCCAGACCCTTTACCTTCTTTCTACTACGCCCCCCAAATCTTCTCTTAAAGAAAGCTGGAGTCCAGTATGTTTTGCTGCCTTCCCCTCCTCGTATTCTCCCCTCCCGCCATGTATTGGCTGGGAAGTTTTCATTTACATTTTTGTCCCCCCCCCCCCGTCCCCAAAATAAAAAAATCAGGAACACTTTTCTGACACTAATTTTGCTAATTTTTAAACACATCCTTGCATTAAGACTTGCCAAAAGTTACAAATTCTAGATCTTGATTTACCCTAATCTTGCATCGTTAGTAAACTTAATGCATTTTCTAAGATGAACTCTTGGGTAGAAGGGGAGAAATAAAATTATATGGTTTTCTTGTGATACTATTGTGAATCAACTAAAATGTTCTGTTCCAATCAAGTATCAAATACCAGTACTCACAGATAATGTCTGCACATTTATTTTAACAGTTGTATTTTAAACATGTCCTTTTTGTAAAAAAAATAAAGGTGAAAAAATCAAACATATTTATTATAAAACATTTCATATAAATAATCTCATGTCATAGCCATGTATGGTAATCATCCCAACCCTATCCGATGGGATTATATATTATTACTTAATAGAGTGCTGACATTGTGCTTGCATTGCACAAAATAGAGGAAGACCTGCTTTCTTTCCCATGTAGTGTATAATCTACATTCAAACTGGCTGTATCTAGAACTCTCATTTTGAATTTCATACAAAGGAACAGAAGGACTGGGCCCTAAGTCTGAAAACTAACTCAGTTGTGACAGAGTGGGCAATAAGATGGTGCAGATTTTAAAACAAATATATTTTTTTCCCCTAGAGTGGATTAATGTTGAAAGTTTTTGGATAAATGTATTCTTGAGGAGGAGGTGAATGAATCTGAATTACATGTTCTGATCCATTTCACATTTCAGATGACCTCCTGAATAGTCTTCCATTTATGAACATTTACAGTTCCGAATATAAGAAACCTCAACATTTTTCAATGTGCATTGTGCTTTCTCCACTTTGTGCATTGCATAGAAAAAATAAATAAATAAAAGTATCCCCAAACACATCTGTAAAAAGCCTTCCAACCTCATACACTTTGGTGTACAATAGACTGTGTTCCTCTTTCAGTTATCAGTATTGAAAGTTACAAATTAACATCTCTTAAAATAAGCAGCCTAATTAAAATAATAAAAGTGTAAAAAGAAGTAACTAGAAATTTAGGGAAAGTCACAGTCAAATTGTAACAGGGCCATGTTCATGCTAACATTTTCCTATCCTATATTAAGGATGCAGTATATACAGTGCTGGGAAGACTGTATCTTTCACATGTGATATAAAATGGAAGCCTTGTCTACAAGTGGTCAGTAAAGCTCCCTGGCCATTGTTTTCTAACCAATTCCAGCCTGTATAATTGCATTCTTTCTACTTAAATCCCCCCAGCAGTTTTAACAGAAAATGCCATCCTATACCCCTTCCTAAAAATAATGAAATGATCCTTGCATGTAAAAATCTAAAGTGCTATTATAAAATCATTTTGTGTAATTTCTTGCTCTGATTTCTTGCAATATACAACACAGCTATCAAAATATAAATGCCCTGTTATCCCAGCCTGGCAAATAACTACTTCTAGCTAAATAGCAGCAAATCTTTCCCTCCACCCTACTATGTTGAGCAAACTCCAAAACCTAACTGGGATTTAAACACAGGTTATATATTTTTATAAAGTAAATTTTAATTTTAAAAATAGTATTAATGGAACATTAGAGCATAGGTTTCAATGTCCAAAGTCAGAAAATAAAAGTTAAGGCTCTTCGTTAAATGTTAATATAAAATATGTGCATGATAGTGAGGTAGTGTTTGTGAGAAACTTAACTTTTTCATTTGCTGACTTTATACAAACATTTAAAGTTGCATAATTTCTTTTACATTAATTTACTATTATGGTACTGTAATTAGTAATTATTACAGTTTTCGTTAATCCAATCTTTTTGGTTTTTTGAGAGTTCTTTATCAAATTAAAATATATGTTGACAAAATAACTTATTCCTGTAGCATTATGTTGCCTATCAAGTGACAAAACAAAACATTTACTGTCAAGTTTTATAGCAAAACACCAACAACAACAACAACAAAAAGGGACCATTTTCCATTCACTTTGGAATACTTCTTTCTGTTGCAGAGTTTGTAATTATGGATCCAGTGATGCAAACTTTAAAAACAGTGGTCTGCCTTGATCAGTGGAACCGTTGCCTTAGTAAGACATAGTCTGGATTTCATTTTTTAAATATAAAGATATAAATATAATAATTTATATAATTACTTAAATAAATAAATAAATTGATGTACTACAATTCAGCGGATCTCTCTTTCATTAGTAACGTGGGGTTGATATCCTCCATTGAGGAGCTTGAGGAGCTGACGTTAATGGTGGCTGTTTCTGTGGCATCAGAGTTTAGGACATGGAAGGCGGTGATGGGACAGCCCTTCACGTTATTGCAGATGAGCTTTTGTAGGGAGGCAGTATTGATTATTTCAAAGCCCACTTTTCCACCAAAGGTGCTTGGTTTCCAGTACTCTGGAGAACAGATAGCATTTCCCATCAGCCCTTTCAAAGAGAATGGTGCTCCAAGTTCCACCATGGTCTCACCAAAGATGGCACCAGGACGAGGCCTTTCTACTAGAAGGCCAGGGTACAGCTCCATAGCATCAATGTCTCCATAAAGCTCTTCTAATTCAGCTGCCATTTCTTTTTCTCCTGTAACAATTAATAATAAATAAGAGTAGTAAATGGAAAATGCCACCTTTTGGCACTCTTCTTTTGGTCTTTAATCCTTCTTCCCACCACAACCCTAGTTTATATAATCCTGGAAACAAACAGTGACCTATCTACTGTATTAACCATTTGTAAGAAAAGGCCCCATTAGAAAGAATAGCTCTTACCTGTAAGTTCCTCAAATGACTTAAAAGGTTTCATTAGGAAGCGTTTTCTGTACTCATTCAAGGACTGGTATCTCATCTGTCTGCTTTGATCAATTGAAGCCTTAGCTACTTTCTGTACTGCAGAAGGAACGTTCTTACCTCCAGCAACCTATTGCAAAAAAAAAAAAAATACAAAGAATAATAAGAACTCTAGGCAAACTCCTCACAACTTTTATTGCGTGTATAAACTTTGGGTGGAATCCTGCTTGCCTTCCTCAGGCAACATTTCCATTGATATGATTGGGGGTTCTTCTGAGTAAGGAAATGTCCCTTGAATGGCTTTTAGCCCTACAATTTCCATTAACACTGGGGAGTACCACAACCATGGCACATCCCAACAAGAATATACAGCTATTGTACTGCACTTCTCTGAGAGTGCAACCTGCTACAGTAGATACACTTGTTTAGGCCCAGAATTGCTAGGATTTTAACTTTACAACTGAAAATTATTATAAAATGAGTGCTATTTGCAAGTAAATGATATTTTTTGCAAGGTTATATCAAGCTTTGGAAGAGTTTTTCCTTTTCCTTTTTTAAATTAAAATGCCATTTTTGACCTGACCTTGAAGCCTTCCTACAAATAAAACTCCCATTGAAATCAGTGAGAGTTCTGTAAGTACTAAGAGTGAAGAATCTGGGCTCGTGGACAATAACATTTAAAGTGCATTTGCTTTGGTAACTCCAGTACTGGGAAGAATTAGATTTTAACTATTTAAACTAGCAGGTATCTTTCTTTTTCACAGAAGAAATTCCAAGTAAACTTTTCCCCAAGTTTCTGGCTTATGTTAATTGGCACAAAAAAAATTCTAGACTCTGTCCAAAAGCTAAAAATCTTAGTAAGAATATTTACCCTGCCAGCAATTTGCTTGGAGAAGGATTTCACCATGTGGGAAAGGCCATGTTCCACCATGATAGAGTTGTTGTAGAGAAATTGTTGGAAAGTGTACTCCTGGTCATGGATCTGAAAACTGTCAGGCAGAAGTGGGTGCCAGTGGTACAGAGTGTTGAATTCGGCAGCAATTCTATTCTGATATTGAAATTGCTGGTTAAACAGCAGCTCGGGATCAAACTTCAGCTTGAAGTAGTAGCCACTCAACTGCTGCACATAGTCTTCAACGACAATCTTGATGGTCTCTCCTGTTAGATCAATGAAACAGGGAAAATGTGTATCAGTTTTGTTTGCTTGAACAATTCTGAATGTTCAGCCAGCTGTGTGAGAGAGGATTAGATGGTGAGGTAAAATGGCCAAGGATTGTTTTAAAATAAATATATTTTGGGAGGAGACTGAGAAGATGTTCAAGATTTCTTAATGCTTTGTAAACTCTTACAAACTCTTACAGAAGTGAATAGGGAAGAAAATGATAGCAGTTCTCAAATGTAATAAACATTTAGAATTTAGTAGCAAAGTGTGTCCTTTCTATAATTTCCTTTAACAATTCTATAGCAAGGACATAATTTGCTGTTACATTCTATAAGATTTTTCTGTAGGGAAAACATTGCCAATTTTATCAAGAAAAAGATATAGATATCTCAAAGCAATTCTGAGTTGCTGTTTCTGTCAAATACAACTATCTCCTTTTAGTATACTGTTGCAGTGTTTATCTGGGAACAACCAATTAGTTGTCTTGCCCAAATGGAGTGTGCATAAACATTAACATGAAAATAAATGTCACTGGATAGAGACTAATATATAATAACCATCATTTTGGGTTAGCTAAACTGAATAAAAGCTTTTCTCTTAACCTGTAACAAAGAGCAGCAATTGCACTGAAGATAAGACACTTTAGCAGCAGCTGAAGGTCATCCAGCTGCACATGCCTGACGTTTGAGAATTAGGCCATGTTTACACTTACAAGCTTATAGCATCACAGCTGTGCTGCTGTAAGAGCGCTTGTGTCTACATAATAAAACCAGCTCAACAAGTGGCGGTATATATGTCAGTGGGAGACATAGCACTGTGCACACAAGCGCTTATACTGGCAAAACTTATGTTGCTCAGGAGGGTGTTTTTTTCACATTCCTGAGTGACAGAAGTTTTCCTGACATAAATGCTGGTGTAGACGTGGCCTTAAACTCACCTTTCTGCACCTCACAGTTCTATTTCCCTTAGTTAAAGAAACAGAATGCAACTTGATTTAGGAATTCTCCACAGTTTGATATTCAAGATACTGGTTACAATAGACTGTTTTTTTTCATGAACCGTCAAATACTGAACATAGATCATGAAAACTTTTTTAAAAATTCCTTGTGATTTGATTTAATAAACTAAGTAAAATTTGTTCTATTATTAAACCTGTTAAAGTTGCCTAGGGGAGGAAAAACCTGCCAGATCATTGTAACATGTTGATAACTTTTTAGCATATTGTATAATTAATAGCTGTTTAAAAAATACCAGAAAAACAAGGCCTCCACTTTCATAAGTGGACTAGTGATTGTGTCCCTCTGTTTTTGGGTACCTAGCTTGAGACATCTTAAAGGGACCTATTTTCAGAAAGTTCTGATCTCCCTAGCCTCTGAAAATACCTTTAAGGTATTTTAAGCTGGCCCCTCAAAATAAGGAGGCACACAAAATCACTTTGGAGAATGCAGCCCCCTGAAGCTATGCTCTATATCTGTGTAAAATAGTTTAACATGGAAAGTCTCATTTTCATGTTTACTCACCTATCAATATGAGCCTGGTAGTTTGGAACAGCTGCTCATCATTCCATTCTGGATGCACCTGCTTAAGGATGTCACAGACCCGATTGTGCTCCCTGAGCCAGATTGTGGCATACATCATTAAACCTGGGACCAAACCAAACACCTCTTGGCCTACAGAAAATTGCAGGTGCTCAGGAACATGAGGTGGGTAGATCATTTCTGCCTGAGTGTCCTTCACTGTGGGAGGGTACATTTCTCCATCAATCATCTGCAGTTAAAAAAAAAAGGAGAGAGATACTAAGAACCGCTGATGATACATAGACATTCTCCAGTATTTTATTTTTCCCATTCTAAAAATACAGCCTGTGGACCAAATTCTGCCCTTGTATTTGTGTGTGCAGCTACTACTGACATATATCGGACCTGCTAACACCATGGCTGAATTTGGCCCACTGTGTTTTAACAAAACTTCATACTACTAACAAATGTTAACTATAAAATTCCATTGTTCTCCTATTAGACAGTAGGAATTTTAAAGTGAAACACACCTGATACTTCAGCTTTCCATCCTTAAGTAGCCTCAACTTAAGTTGTCTATCCAAAGTCTCTCCATAGACATGGTTCAAGTCAACCTATAAAATAAAAGTATTTGAAACATGAAGTCAAACTACATTTCTGATTATTTTAGGATGGATCCAATTCCTGTTTAAGTCAATGGGAGTTGGACTGGGGCTTAAATGTTTGCATATTAGGTATACTATGAGGACTGGCACCCCATGAATACCTTACATAAAGATTTAAAAATAAAGTCAGCTTTTTTGTTAGAACTGGATTAAACAATGCATAACAATGAGTTTTTAAATTCTCAGTCAGTTCAGAAAGACTGCTTAAAACATGTCTAAAAGAATGGACAGTTTGGAAACTATATAATATAATATTGTAAGAGTCTTGTGGACTTTTAAACTGGAATTGGTTTACAGAAATAATAGATACTAGTGAAATAATTGCTTTTCAATAGCAAAGTCTCTTTTAAAAGTGTAGCACATGACAATTATTTTACAGTACTGTATATGCCTTTTTCTGCATGATGGAAACAGTCCAACAGAAAAACTTTTGTGGTCTCAGTAGATATGGATGGCTTTATGTGAAAACAATAACACCGCATTGGAAAATTAAGACTGTGTAGATAAGGAGAATTAAATCATTTGGTATTTTTGATAGAATATTTAGGCTTCTAGTCTGGACTGGAAAAGCCTCCATCTTGTTGAACAACAGTTTTGTCAGCCTTAGGACTGCAGTGTAAGGCTCTCAGTAATACAAAGAATGCTGTGTAGTATGTGCATGTTTATGTACGCTCCTAGCACTCTGAAGGATGTTGTTCTTGCCACAAAGGCTGATAAACTTTGCTGCTCTTTTCAGTAAGAGTCACAACTTTATGGTCTTACCCCATGGCCGAGAGCTTTGGTGAAGGCTGGCCCTTTGTGGTGATCTGTCTTAAAGAACTGGTGGGTGAAATGTTGAGCAAAGAACGTGAACATCATATTTGTGCCTTGAGGATCAGGAATAAATTTTTTCCTCAGCAGAAATTTCTCCACAACTACTGCAGAATCTGGGAGCTCCTTCTTACCTGTAATTTAAAATCATATCAGTTTATTTTCCCTTACATTTGGAGGAAATAAGACTTATTTTATTATTCAATCCAGCTATGTCACTTTCTCCTTAAAACAAGTATCTATCAAATATGAAACCTATGGCCTAGATCCTCAGCTGGTGTAAACTGGCATTACTCATATAAATCAGTGGAGCTACTTGGTTTACACCTGCTGACAATTTAGCTATAACTTTTACAAACCTTACTCACTTGATTTAAAATACAAGTTGATTGCTAAAAAATCTTCATTTCTCCTATACTGAATCTGCAGCTTAATTCTTTCTTTTCTTTCTAGCATTTAGCTCAATAACTACGGTTGGAGTCTGTAAATCGTTACTTAGTTTTTAGCTCTTTATACAGTATATCCAATACACTATTTTACAATATACTGTTGCAGATTTCAGAGTGTAGCTCTGTAAAAAATAGTCCCTTAAATGAGAGGGCAAAATAAATTGACTCTCCCACACTCCACAATCAAACATTGGAAATCTCTTTTATTCCTTACCTTTAACACCCATGGGTGTTGGGCAGTCCAGTGCCACTGGTGGGAGGGCTCTAGTATAGAGGGAAAGGTTGGAATAGGCTTCCCAGTTTTTGTAATCATACTGGCTGTTGTATGTTGGTGGACTGTCAATCAAATGTGACCTTGCTAAAAAAATAAATAAATAAAAAAAATTAACGGCCTTAAAACAGTAAATTTAATTTAATTAGCTACAAGGGCAAATCCTTTCCACCTTTCTCTTGTAAATAGTTCCATTGATTTCAATAGGTTTACTCAAATTAGTGAGGTGATAGTATTTTGGTTATTTTACAGTAGAAATGGGGCCAGACTTACCAAGTTTACATCCAGATATAAACTTTGCCAAAATTTGCTGGTGTGGGACATAGGGTTTTGTTTCACCCTATTACAGTGATAAGAGGCAAGCTATGATGTTTCAATCTGAGTCTGAACCTCTTCCCAATTTGAAGTATAGTGAGATCCAGGCTTTTTGCTTGGAGCTGTCCTTATTTAAGAGCAAATTTACAGCATGGTACTTTCTAGTATTAAAACCGTATTCAATGGAACACTTTAGTGTATAATATAATGTTTGAATCACTGCATTCAATTATAGAGATAAATTATTTGCTTTATAACAGAATAATTTTGATCAATGGGGGACCTCATAAAAAAAATCGCTTTCCGTTCTTCCACTCCTCATGGTTGCCTCTTGATTATGAGGTGAAATGTATGCCATGCTTCTGCTTTCTACATCTCCTGTCCCATATATCTAAAGTATGTATGTATATAAAATCACTAAGCAACACAATATTTCCTTAAACTCTTGTGGCCAATGTCTATAACTGAAGGATAATAGAAGAAGGAGGATACTTACATGTCAATACATATCTCATGATGGAATCACGGAAGAAGGGAATGCTGTTTATTATATTCCAGACACCTTTGAAGTGAGTGAGGATGTAGTGGACAGTGTTTGGAGTAGGTTTCAATGTCCGTTTCAGCCAGGTCAAGAATTCCGCTGTGAGCATTGAGGGGAAAGATTAAGAATATTGTAAATTACTTATAGAACAAAATAATATGCAAATCTGGAAGTAAAATACTGGACTGTTTTGCAGCTTTCAAGATTCATTATTGTTAGCTATAAAAACTTAGCTTTCAGACTTACGTGTAGTACAGTTTTCCCCATAAAATCCTGTCCTTGTACAGTCACATTCATACCGGTCAAAACCTGTCGTCATACACACTCCTCTGTTCTGGCATGGGTTTGAGCAGCAAGGATTAGCTGCAATGAAAATTAGAGTAATGTTAATAAAAGAGTATTTGGAATGAATACATTCATGTTTTCATCTCCCTAAGTGAAGTTTTAAGAGCTATGTAAGCAATTTCCTGAGGAATATGGCAGAAAATAATCAAAGTGTAGGTAGGTCCAGTTCAGACTAAACCCTGCACCGATATACTTAAAAGCTATTAATATAAAAAGAAAAAATATTGACAGTTGTTTATGGGTGATTCATTTTCAATTGGTATTGTATATAGGAGGCATTGCTAGAGAATTGATGACTCGCCCCCCAGAATGTTCAGATTATCTCTCAATAGCCCATTTAAAACTTGTAGTTTAACTACAAGTTTCCAAGGTGGCAAGAGAGAATGGGAAAAATGAAAAGTTGTAATTTCTCTAGGCCTAATTCTGTTCTGACAATTCATTGAAAGTTGGGTTCATTAATAAATGGGCATAACTAGGTACTGTGCAAGCTATTTAATTCTTTTAGCTCCAAATCCTAGATTTACCTGTTTCCTAGCCCTAAACCAGCTATAGTGTTTTGTGAATCACTTCCCAATCTCCCGACTCTACAGAGCACTGGAGAAATTTGGGTGCTGGCTGAAAATTTGCAGCTGGTGCCCATCTCTACTAAGAATCTCAGAAGCAGCTTTTATACCAAAGCATGGTAAATCAGAGAGATTGGGATGTGACGTCAACATGATATTTTTAATAATATAATCCCACCACCACCAACAACGTAAAAATGGCACACTAGGTCAGACCAATGGTCCTTCTACCCTGTGGTATCCTGTCTTCTGACAGTGGCCAATACCAGGTGCTTTTGAGGGAATGAACAGAACAGGCAATCATTGAGTGAACCATCCCCTGTCATCCATTCCCAGAGACTAGGGACAACCCAGAGCATGGGGTTGTATCCTTGACCATCTTGGCAGCTCCTGGATTACAACTCATGAGTTCTGCACCGTCTCCTATGTCACTGTGTCACTATAGCACATTCTTAAACGTCAGGCTCCATTTCTTAAAAGCGTGGGGTGCCATCAGTGCTATTCCAAAGGCAGTGGCACTCGTTAGAAAGTTAATTCTGAATCTCGCTCTCCCTGTAGCCCCCTCAAGGCTGTGCTAGCAAATCTGCCTCCATCCAAGACTCAGAACCCAGAGAACACAAAACGCACCACGCCAGCCTCAACTTTGGGGAAAGGACATCGCAAAGCACCGCAAACAAATGCAGCGCAGCCGCAGCTCTGAGACAGAGGGTTTGAGTACTAACCTGCTTGGCTGAAAGCCAGGAGACCGATGATTAAAGTGCAGGGCACAATCATATCCCAGTGGTTCTTCACGGGAGGAAACTTGCTGCTGCGTAGTCTTGTCAGGTTCTGTACAGACAGCTACTTCTGCTTTCTCGCTGCTTTCCCGGTGTGTTGCAGATTGCGTCCACGATTAACTGCATCCTACTTATGGACCAAAAAGTGAGTGACGTAAAAGTGCATCCGGAAATAACCCTCACATCCAATAAATCATCTGAATGACAAGGGAATTTCCTGGAGTGTGTAAAGGTGACCCCCCCCCCAACTTCCTCCCCAGCTCATGGGATCGGGGGAATCCCCAACCTCTCCGCCCCCGAGACTGTTTCCCAGGCGCCCCCAAACAAGTGGGATGGGGTGTTTCTCTCTCTCGCACGCTGTTCCCAGCTGATCTCTAGATTCAGCAAAAATCTCGAACGCCAGGTTTGAGCTCCTTTGTCCCTTGGAAGCTCCATCGCCCAGACTCTTCTGCCAGGATCGGCCGTGCCGCTGCCCAGCTCTCCCTGCTGGCTCCCCACGCTGCTCGCTGCTGGCTGCTGGCGTGAAGTCGCTGCTAGGGGATGGAGAGTCCGCTCTTCCCTAGCACGGTTCAAGGCAGGAACCGAGGGAATCGACAGCACCGTTGCTTTGTTTTCTCTCGTGTACTCACCTGGCTCTCCCTGCGCTTCAGCTTCCTTCCAGATTTCTCCTTTACAAACAAAACTTGAGCGTCCCGGATTGAAATTTGGCCTCAATATCCGCCCCCCTCCCCCGAGAAAGAACCACCTCCTTCCTCAGCACTTTAAGAGAAGCCAAAATAAAATCTATGTTTACATTTTGTAATTGCTTTGGGAAGTCTCCCTTCTATGAGCTCAACTCAAAATAGACCACAATATGCTCTACATCAGTGGCTCTCAACCCTTCCAGACTACTGTACCCCTTTCAGGAGTTTGATTTCTCCTGCCTATCCCCACGTTTCACCGCACTTTAACATGCATTGCTTACAAAATCAGACATAAAAATAGAAAAGTGTTAGTGAAAATGTGTGTACTTTACCATATCGTTATAAATTAGAGATGGAAAACAAAATTGTATTGTTTGCCTTTTAGGTTCTCACCTTTACCTGGAGCGCTGTCCTCCCAGGTTACTGCTGAAAAAAACTCACCAGATATATATTTTTAGGTGGAGTATTCCTTTTATTTTCCTCAACCACTGAAAAGTCAGCCAGGTCAGATACTGGGGTTGGTATCATTTGAGCTTATACACATCACAGCTCTGTCCTTTAATCACTTCAAAATTGGGTTTCATGTGAAAGTTTGAGAGTCTTCTTGTTGCCGACCTTCCATTGTATTTGTTGTAGGCATTGGTTGAAATCCTACTGTCCTTAAGCCTGTGAGTAAGGCAAGCAAAGTTTGGCCCAAGGTGTCTGTCCATTTCATGCCTATTTTTAAATAAATGGTTCCTTGGCATAAATTGAATCTGCTTTTCTGACTGCAAATGATATTTTCCCAAATGACTTTTTCAGAATGATCTCTCCTGTCAAACATTTAAATTCATGTAGTATCCAAAAGCTCCAGTCTGGACTGGGTTCTGTTGTGCTGATCAATACAGATAGACAGAGGCAATTCCTTCCAGGAAAGATTTATTACCTTAAAACAAAACAACAGCAAAAAAAAATAGCACAACCCAGCTAAAGTTAGGAACAGGGATGATGACAATTATCAGCTCCTCCTCTCACACCCCCAAAAAATCTGTTAGCCAAGTTAGTCTTGATTATTCTTGTAAAGTGTTCTTTATTAAGATTTTAATCAAATAATTATACTAATCACTATTATTAATTGTTTAAAACAATTAATTTATATATTAGGAGAAGGATTTCATTTAAATGTTTTAAGTGGGTCCAGTGGTCTTTATGATTTTTTTAAATGAAAAAAAAATTAGGTAAAAATTCAGACAACATCTCATTTTACTTCTGCATAGGCATTATCTGTTAGGATAAAAACAAAAAGGAGTCCAGTGGCACCTTAAAGATTGACAGATTTATTTGGGCATAAGCTTTCCTGGGTAAAAAACGCACTTTGATCCATGCATCTGAAGAAGTGGGTTTTTTACCCATGAAAGCCTATGCCCAAATAAATCTGTTAGTCTATAAGGTGCCAGCGGACTCCTCATTGTTTTTATGGAAACAGACTAACATGGCTACCCCTCTGATATCTGTTAGGATAGCAGTTCAATCAAATGTTTCAGTCAGAAATGATGATATAACCTCTTCCTTGCTAGCAGTGGTTTAATCCCCCACCAGCAAACTTTGATACATACAGTGAATTTAACTACATTTCTACTTAGTTCTTGCTCTTATGGAATACATATAGGTCCTTAGTGATGGTTTACCTCTATTTTATATATGTTAACTATCTTAGAAAGGATGCATAGGAATGGCAATATTCTCAGACAGATGGTTTATTTAGTCAGTTAGAGGACAGTACTGGATGCTTCAGAGGAAAGTGTAAGAAACCCCTTAAAGTTTGTCTTAGGCTGACCAGATAGCACGTGTAAAAAATGGGGACACTTTTTTGAGGGGTTGAGGATATAGTTGCGTATATAAGACGAAGCCCATAATATCAGGTCACCCTAATATGTCTACACAGCAAAAAAACAAAATATCCAAAACCAAAAAACCCATGACAGTGAGTCTCAGAACCAGGATCAGCTGACTTGGCCTCATGCTGTGGGGGGCTAAAAATAGCAGTGTAAACTTTAGGGCTCAGATTGGAGCTGGTCTCTGAAACCCAGTGAGAGGGAAAAGTCTTGGCACTGCCCTTGAACATCTGCACTGCTATTTAGCCCTGTAGCGTGGTCATAGGGTGACCAAAAGCAAGTGTGAAAAATCGGGACACAGGTGTGTGTGTTGGGGGGGGTAATAGGAGCCTATATAAGAGAAAGACCCAAGAATCAGGACAATCCCTATAAAATCAGGACATCTGGTCACCCTACATGGCCACAAGAGGTTGAGTCACTTGACCCAGGCTCTGAAACTTGCTGCCACAGAATTTTTGCTTGTTTATTTTTCACAGTGTAGGAATATGCGTAGTGGACAATTCTAACCTTCCTCTGGAGATGTTTTCCCCCTAAACTCAATCAGTTAGTGCAGAGGTTCTCAAATGTCATTGCGCTCCGAGCCTCTTCTGACAACAAAAATTACTACATGACCCCAGGAGCGGGGACTGAAGCCTGAGCCTACTCAAGCCCCAGTAAGTCTAAGCTAGCCCTGGTGACCCACTTTGAGAACTGCTGAGCTAGTGGTTTGAACCCTAGCGCAGATGGTTACCTACTCTTCAATATGAATAAAAAAGCCTCATGTGCTGATTTTAGTTTTCTCATGAAATCAAAAGATGGTGTCAGGAGGTCTTTCTGAGTTCGCTGTGAACCACACATTTTCCATGTGACCTTCAGCAAGTCACATAACCTCTTTTCTTCAATGCCTTCAACTGTAAAATGAGGTTATGTCCCTACTTAACTGGGAGTTTGTGAGCTAAATTAATTAGTGTTTGGAAATGCATTAAGATCCTCAGGTGGAAGCTATACAAATGGTAAGCCTTTTTAGTGGTCTGCAACCAGTGCTGATTTGGGGGCCTCCTTGATAGACTTTTATGCATCTGTTTTCTCAGAAGTAGGACCATGATTTTATAGATTTGAAAAATCACTAGATTTGAAGTATTTTTTAAAATAATCATAGAAAAAATGTAAAACTAGGAAATACTGCAGGGTTTCTAACTAAGGCACAAACAGCGAGAGGTACCTGTGGCACCTTAGAGACTAACAAACTACAAAAACGAAAAACTAATTTCCCCATTCTAATTTTTCCCTACTGTTACTCACACTTTCTTGTCAACTGTTTGAAATGGGCTACCCTGATTACTACTACAAATTTTTCCTCCTGTTGATAATTGCCCTCTTCAACTTTAATTGAATTGTCTTGTTAGAACTGACTCCCAACTTGGTAAGGCAACACAGGTTTTTTCATGTACTGTGTATATATATCTGTCTACTGTATTTTCCACTCCATACATCTGGGTGAAGTGGATTTTAGCCCACGAAAGCTTATACCCAAATAAATGTGTTAGTCTTTAAGGTGCCACAAGTACTCCTCATTGTTTTTGCTGATACAGACTAACACAGCTACCACTCTGAAACCTGTAACTAAGGCAGGAGAATCAGAGCTGGCAATGTAGGAAGATTATTGAAAAAGACAAATAGTTTTGCTGTAGCTGGAGACTTATCTCTTAGTTACACATTGTTATATCATTCTTCAATAGAATCACACTTCACCTGTGGTTCTGGAGTATGCCAGGGATATAGCCAATTTTTCATCCATTTTGTTAAATTTAATGATTGTAAATATATAAAGTGTGAATGCAAGAAACAGTGGGTAGAGTTCTCCAGTTTGTTATTGTCAGAGGCAGCCAAAGGAAAATTCCTCTTGTGTAGCGGGACTCTGCCAGTGCAAAACTGGCAGAGTTTTCTTTGCCAGTCAACCTAAACACCTCTGACTTAGATTGTAGGAGGGGGACTTATTGGGGTGGGGCAGAGCAGATGCATATCCTCCATTGGTGTAAGGTCGCTTTGGGACCTACATTAGTGGTGTAAGTTAAGAGCTGCTCAATTGCTCTAACTTACACAGGGGCAGGATCTGATTTCCTGATGGGCCTCCTCTTCCCTTCTCCATGCATAGACATAGAAATAACAACTTAAAGTATAAAGTTGTCATGACAGGTGGCATTGTACGTGTTGTTTTACAAGTTTTCTTTGCATGCGAGCAAGTTTCTAGTCTTTGAAGAAATGCTGTGTTATTGTTAGTTGATGTAGTAGTCCTTTGAGAGAAGCTCTGGCAGATAGTTGGAGAAAGTTCTTGGGTTAGTATAACTTCCTGCAACTCACATTGGTATGTGGGCTGAAATTTCTCGAAGAGGGAATTGCCTGAGTGCTGCTTGATTGCTGTGATTCCAGGACTGGTGTAGCTGTGTGAATAAAATACATTACACTTTAAATATACCCAGACTCCTCCACTGGGAAGCCAAACAAGAAAGCCCCAGACATCTGCTATCAAATGACAAAGGGTGACATTGGTGTTAGAAGTGGAACATTGCTGTTGGAATGACTGTGTATAGCAATTGTTGCACCTTGGTCCTGGAGGGCTTTTGAAGAGGGTCCTGGGAAATTCTTGTTACAATTGTGCCACTAAATTGGTGGGAGGATTGGACTGATTTCCCTGACTATCAGGGAATTGCTCCCCTCTGGATACTGCTAACTCATCCTTCTCAGAGAGTTTTGACATCTCTGTGGGGCAGGAGCTGTCTTTTTAATTCTGTGTTTGCACAGCACCTGGCACAGCAGAGTTCTGGTCCATGACCGGGGCTCCTAGGTGGCTTGCACCTGGGGGTCATAAAAATACATCTGAAGAGTGATTTTTTTTGGCCAAATGGCATATATTTTGTACATGGTGTGTATAGTGTGTTGTAGTAAGTATAGTTTGAAGCAGTAGAAACTGACTGAATCATGCAGCTAACACGGGGAAGGATTTATTGAGTGCTACTGCCCTCTTCTGCTAGATGTTTGCTTTGTATGGTGTGACCTGATGAAGATAAGTGATGGTAGGGACAGAGAATTTGCTACTGTATTTTAGATTTTGTCTGCATTTTAATTAAAATCCCTGAATTTCACAGGTTTACAGTCCATGGCATAAAACATCTGTTCAAGGGTAAAACTTTACAAGTTCAAACCCTATTTAAAAAACACACAATCAACATGCCTCCCCCCCACCATATAAAAAGGAAGGAATCTGGCTGCTCTAAGTGAGATGAACCTTAACAAATACAAAATGTTTTCAGACGTTTTTGTGCTACTCAAATACCAAACTGCAGCCATTAAACATTGATTTTTGGCAAACAATTGTTCTAGCATGATCTTATTATTTCTTGATGTTTTGAAAAAAAATCAGTGAAAAAGCTGATTCAGTCCTCAGATATATGCAAACAGTTTCTTCAATGACAGTTGTATAGAGATAAGTCAGGGTAATGTGTCTTGCGTGGCTAAAATTTTTACTGCTGAAAAGTGGCAAAGGTATTCTACATATGGTGAACTATAGAATGGTTTGGTGTATATAATTCAGTGAAAAAAAATCAAACAGTAACCACTAGCAAATGACATTCAAAAATCACAAGCCAAGCCACACGCAGTCATGAGAAGGGCTTAAAAATAATGAGATAGAACCATACATTTTATATCCTTTTTTTATTTGCCTTCCATTGTTTGAGCTATGAAGTTTCAGGTTTTTAAACTTTCCTCTACTACTTGTTGGTCTAGAAATTTATTTTTTTCTTAAATTGAAAGCTAAGATTCTCATTTTTTCACGTAACTGTAGGAGAGGGAAATATCGTAAAATGATAATCCAGAGACTCCAGAGAAAATCATGAGCATTGGTAGCAATGCATTTATTTTGCTTGAGTGGCAGTGAGTGGGCAGTGGGAATGGCCAAGTTTCCAAACTGAGATGGTGTCATCATCTCCTAGATTTCATTACTGGAGTGAAGCTAACAGCCATATTTTCTCCATTCTGTGGGCTTATTTTATTTTCTGCCTATGTTGTACGCCAATGATCTTGGAAAACATATACTTTTGGAATCAATGATATGTTTGGGCCTTTTAAAAATATATTTGATCAGCCAAGTGATATTTTTATACTTCTGCACTGAAACCCAACAGATCATAGTAAACTACTCTCAAACCATCTAATGAATAAATCTGAGGGATCATGAAATGTTTGTGGACAATTCACAAACACAAAAAGGCAACTTTCATCAAATTTTTCGTAACAAAAGGTTTGCCCATATCTGGTTCCCAATAAGATTGAATGTGGTCAGTTCCGTTACTGAATACTGTGTTCAGTTAACAAATATCTCATAGAGCTAGAAGGTCATCAAGTCCAGCCTCCTGCCTTCACTAGCAGGACCAAGACTGATTTTGCCCCAGATCCCTAAGTGGCCCCCCCTCAAGGAGGAAACTCTCAACCCTGGGTTTAGCAGGCCAATGCTCAAACCACTGAGCTAGCTACTGACCCATACTTGAAAATGATGAATTCAAACTTGCACAGGTGCAGAGATGGGCTACTAGAATGATCAGAGGCATGAAGAGTCTATCTTATGAGAGGAGACTAAGGGTATGCCTGCACTTTGAGCTATGGTTGTGAGTCACCCACCATTTCTCATTAAGCTAGTTTACTAAAATAGAATGCAGCTACAGCAGTGTGAATGATGGGAGTGGCTAACTACTCCGAGTGCATGTCCATTAGAGACCATAGGCGTGTACTCAGGGCAACTAGCCTGTCCTACGCATGTGCTGCCATGGTTACATTTTATTTTTAGCATGCTAGTTCTATGAGAGCTAACATGAATGTCACCTTAAGCTGGGAATCCCATCCCCAGCTTGAAGTGTAGACATGCAAAAGAAGGCTGCCAAGGGCTATGATGGCGCTGTATAAACACATCTGGGAGTAAACACCAGGGAGGGAGAAGAACTTTTTAAGCTAAAGGACAATGTTGGCACAAGAACAAACATGTAGACATGGAACATAAATAAATTTAGGCTGGAAATTAGAAGGTTTCTAATCGTTAAAGATGGAAAAGCCTCCATCTTGTTGAACAATAGTTTTGTCAGCCTTAGGACTGCAGTGTAAGGCTCTCAGTAATACAAAGAATGCTGTGTAGTATGTGCATGTTTATGTACGCTCCTAGCACTCTGAAGGATGTTGTTCTTGCCACAAAGTCTGATAAACTTTGCTGCTCTTTTCAGTAAGAGTCACAACTGAACACGGTATTCAGTACTGATGTGGGGGGAGACAGAAAATATGGAACAATTTGCTATCTGGATCCCTGCTCACCAGCTGCTCACCCACCAGTGGTGAGTGGTGGGGGGGATCCAGTGGCCAGCAATGCGGGTGGGTATGCAAAGCTGGTGGTGGGGCAAAGCTGCTGTGCATGGGGCCGGCCGCTCCCCCTGCTGGTCTGTCAGCACAGCCCCCGCTGCGTGCCGGCTCTCGGTCAGCAGGATCCCGTGCCGTCTCCAGCCAGCTTTGGCTACGTGTGCACACAGCAGAGGCTGGAGAGTGCGAGCAGGCACCAGGTGGTGGCCAGTTACGTCGCCTCTGCTACCCACCTATCGGCCCTTTATGTGCTACCCCTTTCATTGTCCTCTCCCTTTTTTGCCCCTTAGCCTCGCCCCTGCCAGCCCTGCTGCTCCTCTGTATCCACCCCCCATTGGAGAACCAGCCCGTGGTCGGAGCGCTCAACTCACCAACAGCCTGGCCAGCAGGGTCCTTCCTTCCCCCACTGCTTCTGGCTGGGCTGACACCCCAGGAAAGCCTATGAACATCCAGCCCGGGGCACTGGCCAGAAGGAGCTGAGCCCTGTATGTGCCAAAGCCCCGCATAGTGCTGGCACAGGAAGCCTCTCTGCCCCTCAGAAAAGCTCTGTAGTGGTGCGGGAAGTGATTTCCAGCTGTTTGCACCCTGACCCTGCAGGCTTCACAGTAGCTCCCCAGGCAGGAGCTTAGTACCCTCTTCACCACCCCTGCCCTTGGTCCTGCCCTCAGAGAGTACAGGGCTGCTCTTTCCCCTAGGCACCCTTCCATGCTGAGCCATCTCTCTGGCCAGGTTCACTGAAGCACCCCCCCCCCAAAAAAAAAAAAAGTTTTGCCTAGGGAAGATGCAGTGCCAGGTACCAGGAGAGGCTGGTCTGTCCCTGGGGCCCAGCCATGCCTGGGTGGAGAGTGCTCGGCAGGGAGGGTCAAGTTGGTTGGTCACCCCCTTCCCACCCGTGTGAGAGAGGTGTAAGGGAGTGCATATGTGTCACCTTTCCCCATGTGAACCCTAAAGCCTTAAAGATAAGAATATAAATAAAAAGAATCCAACCATGTAGTATTTTTTTTTAACAGGGGCTCAGTCAACTTGATGCTATTTAAACATTTGTACTGCATAATTCTGATTGATTGCTGTTGAACTCACTTGAATACAAATAATTTTACCAGGTGTCCCATATTCAGCATAGGGAAATATGGTCACCCTACCTTACACAATCAAAGGGCCAAATTCTCTGCTGGTTCAAATGGGTGGAAACATCACAGAAGTCAGTGGAGCTATTTACACTTACACCAGAGAATTGGTTACAAAACTTTTAATGGTTTTCAAATGTTTCCTTTTCCCTTGCTATTCTGGGAAAAACACCATCCATTTTAATTATAAGTAACTTTCTGGCATAGTAAACCAGTTTTATTTCTTCAGTCTGTACTTTTCCACTCTTTCATTGAAGAGTACTTCCTGCTTTTCAAAGCTTGTATGTGTCCATAACAAAGATACATTCTTGAAAGAATCATTAGCAGCTTGGCCAGTACTCAAAATGTAATAGTGACTCAGCCATAATTTAGAAAAAAACTTTATTGAAACACTTCAAATTTAGAGTAAGATATGAGTCTTGGGCTTTCTCGTGTTGTGATATTCTATCACGAATAAACTTAATAGTAGGACTGGCAAGCAATTAAAAAAATTAATTGTGATTAATCAGGAAATAATCATACTGTTAAACAATAATAGAATATCATTTATTTAAATATTTTTGGATGTTTTCTATATTTTCAAATATATTGATTTCAATTACAACACAGAATACAAAGTGTACAGTGCTCACTTTATATTTATTTTTATTACAAATATTTGCACTATAAAAGAGATATATTTTTCAATTCACAAGTACTGTAGTGCAATCTCTTTATCATGAAAGTTGAACTTGAAAATGTAGAATTATATATAAAATAAATGCATTAAAAAACAAAACCAGGGAAAACTTTAGAGCCCACGAGACCCCTTAGTCCTACTTCTTGTTCAGCCAGTTGCTCAGACAAACAAGTTTGTTTACATTTACGGGAGATAATGCTGCCCATGTCTTCTTTACAGTGTCCTTTGAAAGTGAGAACAGGTGTTCGTGTGGCATCATTGTAGCCAGCGTCACCAGATATTTATGTGCCAGATATGCTAAAGAATCATATGTCCCATCATGCTTCAACCACCATTCCAGAGGACATGTGTCCATGCTGATGACAGGTTCTGCTTGGTAATGATCCAAAGCAATGCAGACTGATGCATGTTCATTTTCATCATCTGAGTCAGATGCCACTAGCAGAAGGTTGATTTTCTTTTTTGGTGGTTCTAGTTCTATAGTTTTCACATTAGAGTGTTGCTCTTTTAAGACTTCTGCAAGCATGCTCCACACCTCATCTCTCTCAAATTTTGGAAGGCACATCAGATTCTTAAATCTTGGGTCAAGTGCTGTAACTATCTTTAGAAATCTTACATTGGTCCTTCTTTGCGTTTGTCAAATCTGTGGTGAAAGTTTTCTTTAAACGAATATCATGTGCTGGGTCATCATTCGAGACTGCTATAACATGAAATATATGGCAGAATGTGGGTGAAACAGAGCAGGAGACATACAATTCTCCCCCAAGGAGTTCAGTCACAAAATTAATTAATGCATTATTTTTTTAATGAGCATCATCAGCATGGAAACATGTTCTCTGGAATGGTGGCTGAAGAATGTTTAGCATATCTGACACTTAAATACCTTGCAATGCCTTACAAAAGTGCCAGGCGAACGCCTGTTCTCACTTTCAGGTCACATTGTAAATAAGAAGTGGGTAGTATTATCTCCTGTAAATGTAAACAAATTTGTTTGTCTTAGCAATTGGCTGAATAAGAAGTAGGACTGAGTGGACTTGTAGGCGCTAAAGTTTTACGTTGTTTTGTTTTGGATTGGAGTTATGTAACAAAAAAAATTGATATTTGTAAATTGCACTTTCACGATAATGAGATTGCACTACGCTATTTGTATGAGGTGAATTAAAAAGTACTATTTCTTTGTTTTATCATTTATCTATCAAATAATAATATATATTGAGCACTGTACACTTTGTATTCTATGTTGTAACTGAAATGAATATATTTGAAAATGTAGAAAAACATCAAAAATATTTAATAAATTTCAATAGATATTCTATTGTTTAACAGTGCGATTAAAACTGTGATTAATCGAGATTAATTTTTTGTGTTAATTGCATGAATTAACTGTGATTAATTGACAGCCCTACTTAATTTAAATGTTCAATAATAGATTTAGTTTAAAAATGTCAAGATAATCATCCATTAGTTTGCCTGCCTGGACTATTTAGTTTATACACTTTGATTCTATTAATGTGTGGTTGAATAATGTTGAGCACAGTGGGACCCCGTTCTTGGCTGGGACCTCTAGATGTCACTGGGATACAAATAAATAATAAGCAACAAGGCGGGGCAGAGAAGCAGAAAAGCTGATCAACTAGGGATGAATTAAGCAAGGTATGAGTGAGCAGTTCACAGAAAGGGTGTGTGATTTTCTGTTTTGTCAAAGAAATGGTCTATAAAAACTTAGTTTGCATTTCCAAATTCGTAGTGAAAAAATGTTAACTTTCCTTTGTTTCTGATCTTTGATATGGCTTCTAGAATACACTAGAATCCACTTCTAGTGAATTTGCGTGATGAAATTCCATTTGATATCTGTGAAATTATAAGGGATAACATTCCTCTAGAGCCAGTGTCTTGGAGAGGCCCTGGCTGTTGATTAGCTTGCTCTCTGCACCTGAGATAAGAGGTGGTTCTTAAATAGCTGACTCTTATAATAGAAGGCAGGAGGAATGCGGGGGTGGGGCACCGCAACATCCTTATGGAAGTGGAGAAGCCCTGAGGTGATGCTCCCTTTGGACTGCCACTGAAGTTATTGCTGAGGGGAACTGCTCCAGAAAACCAAACAGGCAATGAGGAGACTGTTTGGGGAGCTGTTGGAGGGTAAAAGTCAAAACATCTTACTATGTGAATTACTGGGACGAAGGACTGAATTGGGGGAAGAGACTGCTGTGCTTGCGCAGACTTTGAAGTAAGAGTCTGCAAGAGGAGGGATTCTGTTTTGCTTAGAAGGCTCAATTAAAGAAGTTACCCCATCTGAAGGATCTTGGCAACTGTGAAAGCATTCTGATCTTTGGTGGGATAAGCTGGGCATAACGAGTAAAATGGTCAATGACCATCAAAGATATTTGCAGAACCCTGATGGTCAGGCTTTAATGACAGAAAGTTCATAAAGACAAACTCCATGGATGCTGAACTTGTGATGCTGACAGGAGGAGCTGCCTGCTTAGGCAGAGTTTTTCGTCAGATATATTCGGTGCAGGTATAAACATAGTGGGCGATATCATCCCCCATTCAGAGTCAATAGAATCTTGCCTTAACTAGGGCCTCCAATTGCTCTACTCTCAGATGCCCCATTCGATAGTGGCAGGCCTCTAATGCCTCGCTGGTACTTCTGCGATAGCACCAATTGCTTTGGGTGAGGCCTCTGGGGATGCTTCTGTCCTCGATAAAGTCATCCATCCCAAACCAATAGGTGGTCCCATTTCTTTAGCAAAAGGGCCTCCTCTGGGTGACTTGGTAAGATAGCCTTTGGATCCTTTCCCCTTTCCAACACATAAAGGATGTCCTTCATCTGTGGATCAGATCTCTGGGCATGCTCCACCTCTTGATCCTTTAGTCTGGGCAGCTAAGGGTCCTATACTCTAGTAAAACTTGAGTAGACTTTGGGTGTGGCTTCTGGTGGTGCTTCCAGACAGTCAATTGCACGTTCTCCATTGGCTGTGGATTTTAACTCCACAATGGATACTCCCATTGGCATAAAGCTCTCATTTCAGATGATTGGGTGATAACTTCTTAAAGTGAGGCCGCCTAGACAAGGCATCCACATCTATGTTTGTTCAACCGGATTGGTACTGCAGGGTGAAATCATAGGCAGAGATTGTCGCTAACCACTGGTGTCCTGCTACAGATAATTTTGCTGTTGTCTTGATGTATGTCAAAGGATTATTATGTCTTTAAAGTGAACTTGTCCCCATAGAAGTAGTCATGGAACCTCTTTGTCATGGCCCACTTCAATGCCAGAAACTCTGTTTGATGAGCAGAGTAGTTTCTCTCAGGTGGTGTAAGGCCTTGACTTGCAAAAGCTACTGATTGGAGTTTGCCGTCACACTCTTGATAAAGGACAGCTCCTAACCCAGTGTAGCTTTCATTGACACGACATTCATATGACTGGGTGAGATCAGTGTACACCAAAACAGGTGCTTGAGTGAGTTGTTGAATGATTTTATGGAAAGCTTTCTCACACTCAGTGGTCCTCCATTTTCTGAAAGGTGCATCCACATAAAAGTATTGATGCTGGGATGGATTTCCCTTCTTCTTCTTTGTGTGAGGGTATCCTTTGGTGAGCTCTTTGAGTGCATGCACAATGTGTGAAAAATTCTTTATGACCCCGCGGTAATAGCTGCAGAAACCCAGAAACAACAAATTCCTTGAAAGTCATGGGCCTCGGCCAGGTGGTTATCGCCTTCACCTTCTCTGGGTCAATAACTATACCATCTGCAGACATTGGGTCCCACATACCACACGGATGTCTGGCAGAAGATGCACTTGTCTAAGGATAAATTGAGTCCAGCCTGTTCCAAACGATCCAGGACTTTGCACAGCCAAGTCTCATGTTCTTCTAAAGTGCACCCAAACACTAGTATGTTATTCAGTACACCAGACACTCTAACAGGTGCATGTACCCTACGGTGACTGCATGAGTTGCTGGACACCCAGACACTCACTGAAGCATGCGATTAAATTGGTAAAACTCCAAGGAGCAAATGAATGCTATTTTCTCCCTGTGACCATTTTCTCTGAGACCATTTTTTCAGACTATTTTCTCTGGTACCAGGGGTACTTGATAGTATCCACTGTGGAGATCAAGGACAGAGAACCAGAAGCTGCCATTCAGGCTATCCAAGGCATCATCCACCCGGGCATTGTATATTGTTCGCTGGTTCAGAGTGTGATAGTCCATGCACGTGCACACCTTGCCACTTCTCTTTCATACTATGATGATCAGCGAAATGTAGGGGCTCCTGGATTCCTCAATGATACCTGCTTGAGCCGGTTCCTGTAGGTGCTGCCTCACATCTTTGATGTCAGTGGGGACTAATCGTCTTTACTTTTCTCAAAAAGGCCGACCATCCTGCATTTGGATGTGGTGCTCCACATCGTGAACACACTCGTGTGTAGAGAAAACAGCCTTCCTCTTGACTAACTTCTCACGCAGCAGTCCTTCCACTCGGCAGGAATGGGAGAATCCCCAAACTGGAAAGTATCCCTCCCAAAAGATCTAGCCTTGGTCTCCTCTTGGTATGAGGGTGGGGGCCCTCACTTGCTGGTATGCGACTTTACATAAAGCGTGCATTGGCAGCTCCTGCTGATAGTAGTTCCCTGCCATCTTATGGCACTTCTGCACCAATCTCTGGAACAAGTAGGCATTTGTCCTAGGATTAAAGGTGTATACTCTCTTCCCTTTGGATATGGACAGACTAGCACCAATGTTTCTATTTCCTGGGTTACCCTTGCAATGTTCTTTGGAAACTGGACATTTAAGAGGATATATACCCACATAAAGGCAGGCAGAGCCAATTCCTCAGACTGTCAGGGCTTGGCTACACTCGAAACTTCAAAGCGCTGCCGTGGTAAGTGTGGTCGCATCGCCAGCGCTGGGAGAGAGCTCGCCCAGCGCTGCACGTACTCCACCTCCTCATAGGGATTAGCTTGCAGCGCTGGGAGCCGTGCTCCCAGCACTGCGGCACTGTTTACACTGGCACTTTACAGCGCTGTATCTTGCAACGCTCAGGGGTGCGTTTTTTTCACACCCCTGAGCAAGAAAGTTGCAGTGCTGTAAAGCGCCAGTGTAGCCAAGGCCTAAGGCTGGACAGGGGATGCAAGAATAAATGCCGCAGGTGTTCTCGGTAGTAAAATTCATAAAGTATGGTGACCTGTGATCTGCTGTCCAGCAACACCTCACACAAATTTCTGAAAATATTCAGTCTGTGGTAGACACCTGGCATGGAAAATTTCAGCCCAAATGATTAGCGTTTAGCAAAGTTATAAGCAGCTGAAAACAGGGTCTTTAATGGAAAGTGTAAGAAAATCTTAACCAAAGGCAGTGCTACTAGCACCAACTATCTTAATTAAGTGGTGGGACTTTTCCTTTCCTTTTACAAGTGAATTTATAGAAGGAAGAAAACAAGCATAAAAATGTAGCATTTTGGCTCCAGGATTTTGGTTTGGCTTGTCAGGATAATACCCTGGTTCAAAATACAATAGTAAAGCCTTGATCATAATATTTCATCAAATAGGAGTTTTCTTCCTGTTTGAAATACATCTGTAAGAATAAATATTTTTTGCATTACAACTAAATATTATTGTACTATCAATCAGCTAAAATAGCACTGAGCTGAGTATTCAGAAATTCTGAAATTCTCTGGTATTGTGGTTTGTACTTTTATACTTTTCTCTCATTTCATTGCCTTCTCCGCGTTTTCCAGATGTTGCTCTTTTGGGTTTCTTATTTCTTATGTTGTCATCTGATCAGCATTTGATGTGAAAAATGCGTCATAAGGTTTTGTAACCTCTTTGTATAAAGTGTCTGACGTGTGTTTGCTTTCTGCCATTTTACTTAAGAAAGAGATGTTTATTGTTTACATTAGGTTAACTATACCTTTGTGGTGTCAGTTGCAGCACACATTTTTAAATAATAACTAACATATCAGCTATTATTTGGTGGAAGTACTTTGGCTTATAAGGAAATGGCAGGTGTGAGAACACTGTTCCCGAAAGAATGCCACTCAAACATTCCCTTTCTAAGTTCAATTACTTCAAATCCCTTTATAAGCACTTCTGTTTAATTGTGAGTGAATTCTTTTATCCATTCTCAGACTTCCTCCAGACTTCTGTTGTTTAGCTGAATGTCAGTCTGTAGCTTTCCATCACTTAAAAAAACACTGTCATAACTCTGAGTAAAATTAAGTATAATAATTTATATTGAATAGAAGAACATTTCAGCTTAATGCCTTCTTCAGCTTTCAGCTAAAACCTCTGTTTAAAGAATGAGGAATTTTTAACTTTTATAAAATATATCATTTTTCTCAATCATTTTTCAGAGAATGAACAGTATGCTCCCCTTCTAAAAGAGTAAACGCTATCTGATCAATTTATAACAGTGCAAAAACTACTGCATTCTCTACTACCTCTATCTTTCACACAAGTTTAGTAAGTTTTTCTAAGACTTGTCCCTTGGTTTCATGGGCTGAAACTGCATCTAAGCATCAGATGAATCCCACAAATCCTCTAAAAATAATATTAAACAGATCATGCTGAAGGATAAGATTTTCCTATGATGCTTAAGTCTCAAAGTCAAAGCTTGAATGGAAGACTGGTGCATAAATCTAGCTCCAGTTAAAGGACTTAAGACATTTATTGTACTAAATACAAAATCCCCATATACATGCAATATTAAAGGAAAACACTCAAAATCAGAAAATACAAAAGTTGTATGTACAACTTTAACTCTGTCTGTTTGTGTGTATGTATCATGCTTGAGGCTCTGTGTTTGTCATGGAGGTTGTGGAAGTCACAGATTCCACGACTTACTGCAACCTTCGTGACTTTCGCAGTGGCTGGTGTGGCGGACTCCAGGGCCCCTGAGCAGCTGCCCTGGGCAAAGCTGCTCAGGTGGCCCTTGGGACAGCCACACTGGCCTCTGCTGGAGTGGCTCTACAGCCAGCTGCACCAGCTGTTGCTCTGGCAATCCTGCCTGAGCAGCAGTCCTGGGGCTGGCGGGAGCAGCCACAGCTCAGCCATCTTGGGGCAGTTGGAGCAGCGGCTGGCCCTGTGGCTTCCCCTCCTTGGTAATAGCTGGAGCAGCCACTGGCCACCTGGGGCTTCCCTCCCAGTGGTGGTCAGAGTGGTAGCAGACTCCCTGGGGTTCTCCCCTGGCAGTTGGTGCTGTAAGATCCCTGGAGCTCCCCCCAGGCAGTGGTGGGAGCAGCCATGGGCCCCCAGACCTTCCTCCCTGCCAGTGACTCCCCCTCGCAGCACCTGTCCCCACCTAAGAATCAATCAGGGATATTTATGGTATAAGTCATAGACAGGTCATGGGTAGGATCATCTGGCCATAAAGACATTATACAGTACATTAAGAAATTATATTCAGGACTTTGGGAAAGAGATATTTAAATTCTGGAACAGCTTGTGGAGTAAGGTGCTATTCAGGAAGAAGGTACTTCTTAGGGCTATTTGTTAAGTAAGGTGCTACAAAGGCTACATTTACACCATAAGTGAAAGATGTGATTCCCCTGCTTATGTACACATAGTCACGCTAGCTTGGGTATGTACTCAGCACAGCTAAGCTGTGTCTTCAGTGCTGCTATTTATATTGCTGTTTATACTAAGTTGATGAGAGTTGGCATGAGTATGTGTATGTGAGATGGGGAACTGGACCTCTAGCTCGTAGAGTCAACATAGTCTAATGTGACCAAAGATGACAGAATCTGGCTCTTAGAAAGTGAGAATTGATAAGAAATGTGTGCAGTCAGAGTGAAAAGTTTTCTGAGGAAAATATTCCAAAGAGTTGCTGCAAACTGTACTGGACTGGGACTTCAAGAGACTTGGTAGTACTTAGCCCACACCAGAAAGTGGATCAGATTGTGGTGCATGCAAAGTGGTCACTGGCCAAGCTAAAATAAAGACCTGTTTGTTTGAACCTCCTGAGTTAGGTCTCTGTGTTAGCTGCCTTCAGCTTCATTGTCAAACCAGGAACATTGCAACCAGTTATGGTTTGCTGACTTTTTCCATTTTCTCTTTGATGTTTCACTTCACCTTCAATGGAAGCTGTGGCCGAAAGATTTTTTTTTAAAAATCTTTTTGTCAAGAGGTAAAAGTCCAAACTATGTGCTTCACTAGTATTAGAGACCACTGAACAGTCCTCAAAGAACTGGGGAACTAGAGACAGTGCTTCAAATGGCCTTCTTTCTAAAAAAGGGCTTGAAGGAGCTCATACAAATGAGAGAACGACTGTCGTTGTTACTAATCTCCAGCAAGGAGGTGAAGACCCTGTGGCAAATACTGCGATGAAACAACTCATGTTGAAGCAAGAATTTTAATGCTGGAGAACACTGCAAACACAAAAAGGACCTGAGGCAGAAGATTTGCAAAAAGACATTATAAAAAACAGAGGCAGACATCACGTATCAAAATATCTGTGTTGCCAGAAGTTATAAAAAGAAGCAAATAGTTTTGAGTTTGTGCAAACACTTTCTTTATGCTGTCATGGTCTGTTAAGATGTCTCATTTTGTAATGGAATGGGTACGCCAAGAGTTGGTTTACAAACAAGGCTAAAAGCATGCCTTGAGGAAAAACAGAGACACTGCTGAGATTTTTCTCATGAGTTTGCTTATTGAAGGCACATATTTTTGTTTCTCCAGACTTTTCAGCTTAGGGGAAAAGCAAATAAATAACTCTTCATTGTTATCAGAAAATTGCTTACAAGTGAAATAATTAGCTATGATCTCAAAGAAACATAGGAACTGCCAGACTGGATCGAACCCAGGGTCTGTTTAGTCCAGAATCTCATCTCAATAGTAGCCAGTACCGGATGCTTCAGAGGAAGGGTAAGAACCCCACAGTAGGCAGAGGTGAGGTAATCTGCCTTCCACATTAGGTTTTATCATGATCTCCTTCAGAGATTGACTTAAATCCTGAAGAGTGAGGTTTGATGTCCTATATCTCTTGTTATCATAACAATTCAGGATTTTCTTGTTATCCATATAAATGTCCAATCCATTTTTCTATCTTGCTAAGTGCCTGGCCTTAATATCTTCTATGCACAGCACATCTGAAGATTCCCAATTAAGCTCACAAGCTTATCTGTCAGAATTAATGAGAGACCTAGAATTTCATCTGAATGCTTTCTGGAAGAAAGCTCTGTGAAGCAGATCTAGAGATTCTCTTTTACTTCCCCTTTTCCCTGCTCTTCAATAAATCTTCTTCCACAAGTACAAAATATTTTGTTACACCTGTAGAAAGAGGGGCTAGTGGCAGGAAGTTATAGTGCTCCATTGTACAACATGTAGACAGGATGATTGACATCTCTTACACCATAACATATATCATAAAAATCATAGACTTTAAGGTCAGAAGGGACCGTTATGATCATCTAGTCTGACCTCCTGCACAATGCAGGCCACAGAATCTTACCTACCCACTCCTGTATCAAACCTATGTCTGAGCCATTAAAGTCCTCAAATCATGGTTTAAAGACTTCAAGGTGCAAAGAATCCTCCAGCAAGTGACCCGTGCCCCACCCTGCAGAGGAAGGCAAAAAAAATCCAAGGCCTCTGCCAATCTGCCCTGGAGAAAAATTCCTTCCCAACCCCAGATATGGAGATCAGCTAAACCCTGAGCATGTGGGCAAGACTCACCAGCCAGACGCCAAGGAAAGAATGTTCTGTAGTAACTCACATCTCACCCGATCTAACATCCCATCACAAGCCATTGGACATATTTACCACTAATAGTCAAACACCAATTAATTGCCAAAATTAGGCTATCTCATTATACCATCCCCTCCATAAACTTATCAAGCTTAGTCTTGAAGCCAGATTTGTCTTTTGCTCCCACTGCTCCCCTTGGAAGGCTGTTCCAGAACTTCACTCCTCTGATGGCTAGAAACCTTCGTCTAATTTCAAGTCTAAACTTTCTGATGGCCAGTTTATATCCATTTGTTCTTGTACTAAACCCTTGCAACTTTCCTTTCCAAGTTCAAGGTGCACATCTTTGACTTCTCCTGAAATAATAATAAGCATACTTTTACGTGATGTCTGGGTCATGGGAAGCCAGATCTAGTGGCCAGAGCCAGAGTCCACACTCATGAGACAGGAGTCAAGAGTCAGCTGGGTCAGGATACTGGGAGATGACAACCATGAGTTGGAAATCAGAGTCAGGCCAGGTCAAGATACCAGGGGTCAGAGGCAGGAGACAAATTGGAGATTAAAACCATGAATCAGATGCCAGGAGTCATTCTGGGTCAGGATGACAGGAAGTAAATCTGGGGAAGCAGGAAGTGCAAGGCACACAGTCCAAAACAGGGAGGAGCTCACTTGTTCAGACAGCTTACTGTTTCTGCTGCTGGCTTAAGTGGGGCCAGTGGGCCAATCAGCCGCTCGGGGACTCCTTCAATAGGACATCAGGGTCAGAGCCTCAAACTGGAGCTTGGCTTCATAGGTCCTAGGTAAGCAGTTGTCATCAGTCTACAACATGGAAGGTTGTAATATGGCTGCTCCTGCGGACCTGAGTTCAAGACTCATAGATAATGCCACATACAGCACAGCAGATGTTAAATATTGTTTTTTTAAATACAAAAAAAACTGTTCTCATGTAAATTTCCCACTGGGGAGAGGAAGTGAAGAAAAAGAGGCTCATATATGACTTGTGATAGTCATGTCACTTAATGCACCTCAGGAAGGTGTGGAAATACCATGGTGATGGGCACAGTATAAGAATCTGAATAGAATTGGAAAGTTGAATTAAGGAAAAAATTGAGCATAGCAAGTTTGGTAGAGAACCCTATTGCAGATAACATTTTTGTGTCAGAGTTTGTTGTCGCATAGGCTTTAAGGCCAGAATGGACATTATGATCCTCTAGTCCAGGGATAGGCAACCTATGGCACGTGTGCTGAAGGTGGCACACAAGCTGATTTTCAGTGGCACTCACACTGCCCAGGTCCTGGCCACCGGTGCGGCGGGCTCTGCATTTTAATTTTAAATAAAGTTTCTTAAACGTTTTAAAAACCTTATTTAAGTTGCATACAACAACAGTTTAATTATATGTTATAGACTTATAGAAAAAGACCTTCTAAAAATGTTAAAATGTATTACTGGCACACGAAACCTTAAATTAGAGTGAATAAATGAAGACTCGGCACACCACTTCTGAAAGGCTGCTGACCCCTACTCTAGTCTGACCTGCTGCACACTGCAGGCTACTCCTTTAGTAGGCTTATAATGTTTGTCTGTGTTACTAAAGCTCTTAAATCTTGATATAAATCTTGAGATCAGATAAACTTAAATTTTATAAACAGGACATTTTTCTTTTACAAAAAATATCAGGACATACTTTATAAAGGATGCTTTATCAGAAAACTTTTTAAAAAAAATTTGTCAGTTTCAAAATATCCAAGATGACAGCATCCAACTTAAAGTGTCTCAGGTTTTAGCTAAAAAACATTAAAATGAATAGGAGGTTGCACAGCTGAAACCAAGTGAAACTGAATATTTACCTCTGTTTTTTAATTCTTTATCCTTGTATTCCATTGGCTTATCTCTTGGTTTTGTCCATATCACTAAACTGATCTTTAACTTGGTATAGCTCTGTCTTCATATTTTTCCCCTTGTCCAGATGTGTACGTTAGTAGAACATTAGAGTATATCTAAACAGTTTCAGCTTGTACCTATGGTTAGTTAGAGATGCCTTTGGCTAAATATTCATCAACCTATGAAATGCTATTTCCTTTAGGTTACACTGCTGAGGTCTAAGGAGTGCCACTTATCTCTATTCTATCTATAGATTAATCAGTTAAATGTTAGCATCACACCATACCTTTCTACAGGCATCTAAAAGGGGTGGAGGGAGCATGTTGTATTATATGGCATGAACTGAGAGTAAAAATATTGGATACACTATATGGTACAACGAATACAAAGGAGATATTGTCCTCAGCCAATGAATAATTCCTTCCGTGTACAAAGTGCTTTGCATCGGTTTTGTTTTTTCCATTCAGGAGAACTCATAGTTCAATGGTAAATTATGGCTTCACACAGTGCTGGCTTTCTGTTATTTACATTCATTATTTGTCATTCATTACCCAAGGGACAATGAGCCTTGGGTAAAATGGCTAATTGTCCCCACCAACCAAGTGAAATGACAAAGTGTTATACACATATTTTTTTCTGCTTTTTCCTTCCTAATGGGAAGCCTATAAACATTTAGAATACCCTTATTAAGAGCTACTTAGCTGTGACAATATTGCATACTTCTTTCATATGGACAGAAACATAATTTCAAGTGTGTTCACTGGAAGGAAACTGAAATGTTCCTATCCTGATTTTTCTTATACCACATGTTGTTGAACTCTTTGTTTAGCATTGTCACTTTGGTTAAATAGTGAGAAAATTTCCAGCATGAGTAGAAAGTCAAGAAAAGAATCATTATGGTTGATTAAAGCTCATCAAATAATCCAACTATCCTTTACAAGCATTATCTAATATTTGGAAAGGCAGTAGTCTTGTTTAGCTATCTCTCAAATATTAGGGCATTTTAAATCTCAATGCAAATAGCTATATTTTTGTTCCAGCCAAATAGCTGATATAAAAAAGGCTAAATCAATGCCAGGCTACAGCTTTGATCTCAGCTAAGGCAAATTGCCCAAATTATTTGATAGTTAGGGAACAATCTCTTTCCTTAACCAATGGTAACATGAAACATTCCAGTACAATTCAAGATGACTCAGCTTGTTATATTTAATATTCAAAAGAAAACAAAGTGAAAATAACATGGATTTTTTCTTTCATGTTTAGACATACAACTCCTAACCCATGAAATATGTACAAAGAGAACCTCTTGAAAGTAAGGTTATTTAATCTAGAGCTCTTTTAGCTATGCTGTAGATGCCCTTCTCAGATAAACTCAGTGGGTTCTAGCCCAGCTCTGCCCCCTTACCCTCCCATCCCAATTGCCATCTGCTGGATTTAAAACCAAAACAGTGCAGAATGACCAAATAGAGGTCTTCTACTCTACTAATAAAAAAATGGAAAAAACCAAACCAAACCATTAATATTTCTACTTACACAGGATGGTTATTGCAATGCTTGTGGTTTCACTCATATCAGTTTCCTGCTACATGTTGAAAAAATTAATTGTTTGTTTTCTCAGATATTTAACTTCCTTTTATATTTTGGTACTCAATGGTTCAACTTTGAACAACATTTTTGACAGAAAATTTGGATGAAATGTTAGACTTTAACTCTGTCAAAAGTCTCTTACTCTTTTGAGGGTCATTTTTCATACCCAATACTGTCTGTCTTCAGAGCAGCCTTTAAGAAGTCACTTATTCTTTCTCTATCATTTTTATTCATCTTTAAAATGAGAATGAGAGGGAAATTGTGAGACTGTGTTTACCAAGTACTTTAAGTTAAACTAAAATGACTAAAATGAGGGAGGCATGCACAGTCTCCTCACACTCATGTATATACTGTTATGATGGGCAAAAATTCCCATGAGGCATTCCACATTGTTTCAGGGTGGGTCATGTCTATGTCAAAGTGGCTGTGCGCCTTCCTGCTCTAGTGGAGGACCGCTTGGGCCAAATGCCCAGGTGCCGGCTGCCACAGTCATCCTACAAAAACAGTCAGGAATCACACAGCCCCAGTGAAGACGGTTGCCATCTCGGTGGAACCTCCAAATTGTCAAAGTTAGAATCAGGACTCACAATTTGTCAGACCACTCTGTTTATTAGCGCAGCGCTCCGCCAGTAACATTCAGAATATGTGAGTGGCCATGCAAGGCCCAAACAGTCTTATTTATACAGATAAAAGAGCGGGAATTAGACAAAGGAACAAAGAAAGCAAAACAGGAAAATTCACCTGGGGCACAGCATGCATATCCTATTTCCTTACTAACTGTTATCGATTTAAGGCTAATACTTCACCAATTGCCCTTAAACGGTGCAATTGTTCTATGTTAATGTCTGTATTCCTGACACCTGGATTGCTGCATTCCAACAGTTTTGCTTAAAGGTACAGACAGCATTTCTTTAATCCTTTCTATTCTTACTATATAATTCATTCTACTTTCACAATCCCTCCTTTTGGTCAGGCGTACGCCATGACCAACCCTTACTGAGTTCCACAAATTAACCATTCCTTATCTCTTAGTTCATCAGCGATATTCAAAATCATCATATTAGCACTCTGTTTTGGGGTAGCCATCTGGGTGACACAATTCTGGATACAACAGGAGATTAACTGAAAGCATATAAAAATCATTAAGATTCCAAACAGGATAGTTAGGGCTCCCTGAAACAACCAGTTTCCTATGCCAGAGAAATTGAACAGGTTACTTAGCCACTTCCATAAAGAACTCAGCTCTTCATGAGGAAGATATGCGATTTGTTCTAAGTGGCTAGCGTGATCTATTACCTCATTGGTATTGTCAGGTATAAACACACAACATTCTTTTCCAGTGAGAGCACAGGTCCCTCCTTTGGCCGTCAGCACTATGTCTAATGCCTGACGGTTTTGGAGGGCAACCTGTCTGATCGCCCCTGTTTCTTTGGCCAGGGTTTTTAAACTTTCTCCGGTTTCATTTGCCATTATTTCAACCACTGCTTGTAACCTTAGGAGTCTTTTTGTGTGGTGTATTACTCCTCCAAATGGGATAAAGGAACTGCCAATAGCCTCTTCCCAGGTGTCATTACTGTTCCATATTGTGTTAAACGGACAAGGTCCTCCAGTGAGGTCTGGGGAATTGAGTGGGATAGCCAGGACAGGAACACCAGTTTGAGAGTGGGCTGGGATGTGGCTGCAGACCCAACATTTAGAAATAATAAGGGTCTGAGCTATCCACACTTGCTGCTGGATAAAAGAATTGTCGTTGTGGACTCCCCAGACCTTAAGACACCAGCAGCCGAAGAACAGGCACCACCAGAGGCACATGTTGGAGGCAGGGCCCTTCTGGTTCTGACAACCTCAACTGAGGGAACTGCAGTTACAGTTTTATGTCCACCAGGCAGCAGGCGCTAGGCTCACTACTGCTTCTTCTTGGGCCTTGCTTTATGTAGTCATCTGCTTCTGGCAACCCTTACGAGAGCGTAGATTGTAAGTTATTGCAGGCTGTTCCTCTACGTCTTCTTCTGGAGTCAAAAAATTGACTCTGCATGGTCCTGAGGTGGTGGTTGGTTCACTGGTGGTGGTGCATTCTTACACTGTGAAGCATGTATCCACTCTGAGATGCCAGACAGTTTAACAGCTGTCCCTTGACTCTGGCTATAACAATGGCCTTCACACCTTATCTTTTCCTGATGCATACATTTCTCATTCACACAAATAGATTGAGAATACAAACAGTAGTATTTTATATCGAACAAAAAAGCATTGCAAATTAAACCTTGCTAAGTTTTACAATTGATAACTAAGACAATGTACATTGAGACTCAGGCCTTCAATGTTTCTCTAATTTACTTAACATAGACACAATAGAGAATTCTGTCTCTTACTATCTAAATTTTAAAACAAAGAGTTAGAGGGGGCCCAATTTGTAATGCATATGGGAAAACAGAATCTTATAGTCCCAGAGGGTCATTTCTTTCTGGTATTTAAAAAAAGGTGGCTAGCAGGATGAAATCAAATTATACTGTAATTCTTATGGGACATTATAAAATCCTGCTCCTACATATCCCCCTTTTGACACTAAGATTATTAATCGCCAGTGTCACTTCTTATTTAGTCCACATAATAGAAAATACTGGGAGGTGATTTGGGCCTGTGGCTTTAGCTTTACATATATTTGTTTTATTTACCAGCACATTTTAAACATTTCAATTAAACACATACAATTTAAAACCAAAAACAATTAGGGGTAGTAACATTAGTATGCCAGTAGTTGTGGGAGACCATCCAGAAAATATGTTATACCAATGGTAAGCTGTTATGCTTTTCTGCAGTGGCAATTCTTAACATGTCCCCATTTGCATGTATAATATGAATAGTCCAGTTTTCCACATTTTTTTTTTTTTTAGGAACCATGTTACCTTTTTACCTTTTAACAGATGATTGGTAACTGTTTGCCATTCAGTGCCAAGATTGATAGAGAACTCAACTAAATCAGTGCTTACAGTAAGCTAAGACTCTTTTGGTGTTGTTGTTGTTGTGGCAAATAGTAAATGTGATTATTGGTAAACACAGTACTTACATTACATTTACGTTTGTCTTCTGGTAAGTTGCTAACACTTTTTAAACACTTTTCCCCAAGAATTAACACATACACATAGTCCATTATACAGTACTTTGGATTATCTGAAAGACAAAAAGAACATTTTTCTATCCCTTTTGGGGTGGCATTGATTATTGCTTAAAGATTCCATTCTTTTACAAATACCCTTCCTGACTGCAGGCAAAACAGAGGAATTACCCCCTTATTTTCTTGTGGTTTTTTTGTTCTATAGGCAGGCCAGGTTTTAATGGGTTCTACTTTTTAAGGGTTATGCAAAAATTATTCCACTGTTTAGTTATTAAATTCATGAGGTGGTGTACCTCAAGTTTTGCCTCTTATATAGCAGACCAAGTTTGTAATGTTTTTCCTGCTGTGTTAAGCTTTAAGTTTATTTACAGGTAATAGCTGGGAAGCATCAGTACCATATTACTTTAAAGGATTTTTTCAAAAATCATACACACTACAAGTTGTTACAGGGGTACTTACTAACATTAAAGTTATTTTAATGTTTAATATTAACAGTAACATTAGCATCAAATTTATAAAAGGTATCTTGTTATACCATGCCTTTTATGTAGGCAGTTTGTGTGCTGTCCAGGTATGTTCTTTATTTGCAGCTTCTTTTGTGCTTTCTTTATCAGTTAGGTAATTTGCATCAACACAGGCTAGGCTTTTGGATTCAAAGCCATCAGCAGAGCTCAGAGACTCTGTCTTAACACACAGGGATCTGAAAAAGAAAACACAGCCTATTGCGGCTCTTTTTGGAGCTCTAATAGGATTTTAATTCAGCAGCATGTTTCATTTGCATTTTTTTTTTTACATCCCTTTCTACAATATACGCTGCACATGTCCTACGGAAAATGCACATTCTTTCTATACTATAACTTTTCAAAAACATTAGCCATATTAATTTTTACATAAGGTATAACTGTTTCTTTTGTTCTTACAGAGTTTTCATGTATTCTTATCAAAGTGACAGTCTGATTCCACAGAGCCATTTTAAGGCTCAGTGTTTTTAATATTGTTTCTTTTTGTTTTGTGCACCTCACCTCTGCTGTTGCTTCAGAGGGTCACTGTTAATTTCTTATTCTTTCACTACAGCTCTTATCTGCTATTGTTACAAAAAAACAAAACAAACAAACAAACAGACTCCAGAATCTTTACCTATTCTCCTGATTTTGACTGCCCTATTGCAGCCATGACTTGGTCTTTATTTAAAAACATTTTAATTTTTGTAAAGAATCAAGTTACCCCTTAAGGGTTAAATGCTAAATCCCAAAGCCAAACAACACTAATTACCTGTGTCTTGCAAAAAGGTCTGTCAGTTTTGCAACTTTGAATTAAAGAGTCAAATGAATTTTTAGTGGCATTAAAAACAAAAACAAAATCAATTTATCTTACACCTACAAAACAGTAGTTTTACAAACCAGATGTGCTGGTTTAGATTCTAAGAACGTTACATATTTTCACAGACAAATAGATACATACACATTTTCTTTTCCTTAACATTTCTTTACACTGCTTTGTTTTTGCATAGCTGTATATATATATGGATTATTTACAGGCACTCTTCTGGAAAAGGGCCCATTTTCCCTTCAGAATGGCTGGAAAAGAAACCAAGAATTCTCTCTCTTTAACATGGTCCTTTTTAACATTTTCCACAAAGTTTAACTGCTTAATTCTCTTCAGCCTCTGTAGAGTTAACTTTTCACTCTCTTTTCTTAAATCACTTGTTTATGTCCCAAAATGACACCTTTATCACCTCAGATTTCACCATTTTAAGTATTGTTCCAGGAGTTCATGCCTGCACTTACTGCTTTTCTTACTCCTGACACTATTCCCTTAGGGCTTTCAACCTGTTTCTTTATCTGTTGCTTGCCTGCTTTTCTGGGCCCGATTTTTCTGGGCCCGATCCTGCTTTTTTTTTTTTTTTTTTTTTTTCCTCCAATGAACCGTTTGTGAGTGCTATTGTGGTCACTTCACAATTTTGAAAGAAATGTTCAAGGAAAGGGACCAGGAAGGGTGGGGGCTAGTTGAGGAGCTCCCCCCCCTTTGCTGAATTGGTAGTGGAACACTAAAGATCAGTTTTTGAGGCAGACAACAAAGGGGAACAGAACAAGGGGCTTTTTGTCCTTTTTACAATGAGATGGGAGTATGAAGGGGGTTGGATCGATCTGGGGTTTGGAGAACGGGGTAAAGGGGAGCGCTCGGTCTGGTGGTGGGAGAGGAGGCTTTTAATAAAGCTTTTAACTTATTATTTTAATAAAGCTTTTAACTTATTATTTGAATAATTGAGAGAGGCGAGTTTTGATTTTGTCCACCTACGATTTGCTTCTTCCCACCACTGCATGAAACAATTAACCTCTCCTTTAGCCAATTTAGTTTTAGGTTGGCCGAGTTTGTCCTTTAAGACATCCATTCAGTCTTTGTTCCAAGATTTTAACAGTGGCCACTGAGTTTTGGGATCCCCCTGAGTTAGCCTAGACCATTTTCCCAGAAATTTACAGGAGTCTGGACCCTTTTTACAGGAGTCTGGACCCATCCTAAATACATAATACATAAAATGAGCCGGCGTTCATTTAGGGAACTGTCTCGACTTAGACGTCTGGTTACCAGTACAGGAGGACTTTCACACACCAATCACACAAGAAGGAAATTCAGGTTCGTCAGAGCGATGCCTGCTGCAACACACAAAAGGAGCCCACAGGCTACTGCCTCAATTGCCCTTGCTTTCACACTAAGGGTTTTACCCAAGGTGTGGTGCGGCTGCAATTGTGCAGATTTCACTCACTCAGACCGCGGGGACAGGAACCCCTTGGTCGGCCGATCCCCAGACAGAGACGGCACCCAGACTCAAACACTCCACAAGAGGACAGATAGACACAGAGACAGGACAGTCCTCAGTCCGGACAAAACACAGAAATAATTACCTGACCAGATTCCTGATGTCAGAGCCCGGGATCCCTACTAAAACAGAGTGGGAACCAACAGGTTCGATGGCGTAGACCTCACTGTGGCTGTGCGCCTTTCTGCTCTAGTGGAGGACCGCTTGGGCCAAATGCCCAGGTGCCGGCTGCCACGGTCATCCTACAAAAACAGTCAGGAATCACACAGCCCCAGTGAAGACGGTTGCCATCTCGGTGGAACCTCCAAATTGTCAAAGTTAGAATCAGGACTCACAATTTGTCAGACCACTCTGTTTATTAGCGCAGCGCTCCGCCAATAACATTCAGAATATGTGAGTGGCCATGCAAGGCTCAAACAGTCTTATTTATACAGATAAAAGAGCGGGAATTAGACAAAGGGACAAAGAAAGCAAAACAGGAAAATTCACCTGGGGCACAGCATGCATATCCTATTTCCTTCCTAACTGTTATCGATTTAAGGCTAATACTTCACCAACTGCCCTTAAACAGTGCAATTGTTCTATGTTAATGTCTGTATTCCTGACACCTGGATTGCAGCATTCCAACAGTTTTGCTTAAAGGTACAGACAGCATTTCTTTAATCCTTTCTATTCTTACTATATAATTCATTCTACTTTCACATCTAAACGCCTTCAAAGGAGTGCAGGGCCCCCTTGCAGAGTCCCCCTAAACTTGGCTGCTAAATCTTGTGGAAAAATGCAGATAAATTTATGCTGATTTATCTTGGCAGGTGGATGTTGTTAGCTCGAGCTGAGATATTAAAGGCGTTGGAGTGTCACTCTGTGGCCAAATAAGGTAGGAGCTAAAGCAGTTGAAATCATACAGGGAAAGCGCCAGGAAGAGCCAAGCTTGGGAGAAATTTAAGTCTGAAGTTTTTGTTTTCATTAGCATTAAAGTCAAACCCAAGGAAGGGATAAGTTTGGACTGTATGTGGCAAGCCATGTCCTCAGGGGGTGTTGTGACAGATGTGAGATCTGGGGATTGTAAGGTGTTCAAACAATTATATTGAAATGTGCCAGGGAAGCATGGATTTTCAGGCCAGTAAGTGTTAAGTGGCTTTCCTAGGGAGTCTCTGGGGAGTGGTTAATGCAAATGCCACAACCTGGTTATGCAAAAAGCTAGCCTTTTGAGGTTATGCCCTGAGGAGACAGTGATTAAAAGGCTACAAAGTGCTGGAGATCAAAGGCCTGAGCTGTATAAAGAAACAGCGGAACTGTCCAGTTTGAGCCTACTTCCTGATCTAAAACCTGACATGAACTTGTAACCAACGGGGCAAACCCAGCCAAACTCCTATGTTGGAGTTGGGGTGACCTCTGGTAAGCTTTTAGCATGTGTGTAGATTCTTTAATACGTTTTCTCAGTAATGCTTTTTCTCTAAGAATAAATGCACTTTGCTTTGTGAAAGTTGGCTGGTAACTGGTGTACCCTGTGATAGCTCCTGGAGAAAGAGTTAACCACAGGTGCTGGACCCCAGTCAGATCTTCTGGGATATTGCAGTGAAGTGCAGAAAAATTGCAAGTCTAAACTTCCGGTCTGAACACAGGTGACGTCTGGGAAGCCTAAAACTTTAAGTGGGTGCCCTCAAGGAAGACCAGGAAGTGAGTAAAAATGCAGTTAATCCTGAAATTCTGACAGGTGTTTCTTTATGTGTGTATTCTGGTCAGAGCTAGGTAAGAACTTCGCCTACTTGCATATATATTTGCACCCAGGCTGGGAATTTGCTGTGTGTACAGGATCAGGTTTGGTTACTTAAGAGCAAAATTATTCTGAGCCTCTATATTAATAGAATAGGAGCACATGGGCCAAATTTATCTCTTTGAGCTTTGCAGAATTTTGTGTGTGCTGATGTGTCTGTAGATGGAGTTTCCAGGCAAAGCTAAACCCTCTCTAATGATACCTATATTAGAATAAAGCTAAGAACAATTTAGTAAAACAGTATAACAACAGCAGAAGATATAGAAAATTGCCAACTTTTTTACCTGTGTTTTTTCTCTTCCTTACTTGTATGCTAGCTTTCATATGTGAGCTATTGATTTATTTAGTTTAGTCTTATTAAAAGATGTGCCTGGAGAAATGTAATCTATTGAATGACTCCAATAGTGACTAAAAGAACTAAAGAAGAGGGGTGGCCTTTTGTTTAAGGTACTGAACTGAGGCTCAGGATGTCGGGGTTAAATTCATGTCTCTGCAACAGAATTCCAGTGTGATACTGTGCAAAGCATTTAATCTCTCTGTGCCTTAGTTCCCTATTTGTAAAATGGGTATAATAGTTCTTTTGCCCACCCTTTGTCTGTCTTGTGTAGCAGGATGTTCACCTGCTCCTGGCCTGAAAGGGGTTAAAAGCCAGCCCTTGGAGAGGACTGGGGCTGGGACCCTTAGGCTGAGCTGATTGGGAGGCAGCCACAGTTGTGGCCATGCCTCAGACAGACTCAGCTGGCTCTATAAAAGCCAGGGGAAGACACTCTGGAGCTGCGCTCCCAGCGCTGCGGCACTGTTTACACTGACACTTTACAGCGCTGTATATTGCAGCGCTCAGGGGTGTGGTTTTTTCACACCCCTGAGCGAGAAAGTTGCAGCGCTGTAAAGCGCCAGTGTAGCCAAGGCCACAGTCTCCTCTAGCTGTAGAGGGAGATGGGCCTGGCTACTGGGGAGCTAGAGAAGGTACCTGGAGTGGAGCAGGGCTGGGAGAAGGCCAAGGGAGCTGGGGAGCTCTAGCCTGGAAACCCCTCAGGCTGTGGCCTATTATAAGGCCAAACAAGTACTGGGGTAGTACAGGACAGCCCAAGGCTAGGAAGAGGCAGGAGGTCCAAACTCAACCTTGCCTATGATGAGTGGCTTATACTGCAGTCTGCCTCAGGGAGCAAGGGCTTGTTGGTGACTGGCAGTAGCCTACAACTGAGGCGAGATGGGAATAGTGGGTGGGGGTTCCCCAGGGAGGGCTGATCCAGTGAGACTGTGGGGCACTGCAGGGGGCAGCACCCCAGTCTAAAAGGGTCACTGGGGTCCAAGAGGGACTTGGGACCCAGCAGGAAGGGGGACACCAGCCTGCAGAGGGCTCTCCTGTGTCGAAGAACTAATTCTCGGGACGACCGACAGGAGTTGCCGCAGGGGTGAGTTGCCTTCCCGTTACATTAGTGGTGGAGAATGCGGGCATGGATGGTCTGCCCTGATACAAGGGCAGGGCAAAGGACTGTGGGACTATTGCCCAGACACTGCAGCTGTAAGGAGGACTGATGGATCCTGGGTTCTCTGGGGTGTTTTATGCTGAGACCTCAGGTACCATCCCTGGCTGGGCCCTGGTGTCAGCGCCTCAGTGGAAGGGGGCTGACAAACTGCAGGGAATCCTGGAGGCCCAGGAGGGATTGTGGGAGGTGAGAGGCCTTCCGGGAACAGTTGGGCCAGCCGGTATGGGAACAGTGGGCCCTGGTAAACCTCCTCAAGAAGGAGTTCCAGAGAAGTGGTGGAGACGGCTGGGAGAGGCAGAGAGCTGGGACCAGGAGGCCCGTGGACAAGCGCTGGATATGTTATGCCTATTTAAGTCAAGGACATATAAAAAGGGATTGTCCCCACTGGGGCGAGGGCTGGGCGCCTGTCATAAACAGATAGCTAAGGGTTAATGTCTCTTTCACCTGTAAAGGGTTAACAAACAGTGACCTGCAACACCTGACCAGAGGACCAATCAGGAGACAAGATACTTTCAAATCTCGGTGGAGGGAAGCCTTTGTTTGTGGTTTTGGCTTTGTTCTCTCTGGGTCCTGGAAGGGACTAGACACGCAACCAGTTTTCTTGCCAATCTCCCTGCTACAGTCTCTTATATATTCAGAAGAGTGAGTATTTTTAGTAAGAAAGGCGGTTATAGTCTTTTGATTGTTTCTGTATTTGCAAATGTGTAGTTTGCTGGAACTATTTTAAATTGTATTTTGCTGGGGGGGGGGGGAGGCTTCTTTCTAGTTTCTATAAGCTGACAGACCCTGTAACTTTTTACCATCTAAATTGCAGAGATAACCTTTTACTTTTTTTTCTTTCTTTTTATTAAAAGTTTTGCTTTTAAGACCTGCCTGATTTTTTCCCCTTGTTGAGGCTCAAGGGAATTGAGTCTGTACTTAACAGGGAAGGAGAAGGGTGGAATCCCTTTGTTTTAGATTCACAGAGTTTGAATCTGTATTGCCTCTGGGTGAGGGGAAAAGAGGAGGGGCCGGAAAGGTAACATTCCTCTGTGTGTGGTGATTCAAGGAGTTTGAATTACAGTGATCTCCTAGTGTACCCAGGACAGGAAAGAGCTGGGAGGAAGAAAGGAGGGGGAAGGGAAATGGTTTATTCCCCTTTGTTGTGAGACTCAAGGAATTTGGGTCTTGGGGTCCCCAGGAAAGGTTTTTGGGGGGACCAGAGTGCCCCAAAACACTATATATTTTTGGGTGGTGGCAGCTTAACAGATCTAAGCTGGTAATTAAGCTTAGAGAAATTCATGCTGGTACCCCATATTTTTGGACTCTAAGGTTCAGATTTGGGAATTATACCATGACAGCGCCTCACCCAGGAGAAAGAAAGGGGCAAGTCCTGGGGATAGTTCACTGGGTGAGGGAACCTGGGTAGCTGCCAATATGTTGGGCCTGTGGGCAAAAGGGCCATATGTGGTGGGCATGCCCAGGCCCAAGTCTGAGGGTTCAGGGGACCTGAGAGGGACCGAGGAGGAGCCAAGGCCAGGAGACCCCCCTACTCCCCGGGGTGGTGATCTTGAGGGGTGGGGTATAGCGGGGTGGTCACCCACTTCTGGTCTGAAAGGAGTTAAAAGCCAACCCTTGGAGAGGACTGGGGCTAGGAGCCTTAGGCTGGGCTGATTGGGAGGCAGCTGCAGCTGTAGCCACGCCCCAGACAGACTCAGCTGGCCCTAAAAAAGATAGGGAAGCCGGGGCAGACACACAGTCTCCTCTAGCTGTAAAGGGAGATGGGCCTGGCTGCTGGGGAGCTAGAGAAGGTACCTGGAGTGGAGCAGGGCTGGGGGAAGGCCAAGAGAGATGGGGAGCTCTGGTCTGGAAACCCCCCCAGGCTGTGGCAACTGCATCACCTTGTTGACTCATATTCAATGTATGATCCACTGTAACTCCCAGATTCTTTTCAGCAGTACTAACACCAAGCCAGTTATTCCCCATTTTATATTTGTGCATTTGATTTTTCCTCCCTAGGTGTGGTAATGTGCACTTGTCTTTACTGAATATCATGCTGATTTCAGACCAATTCTCCAATTTGCCAAGATCTTTTTGAATTCCAGTCCTGTCCTCCAAAATGCTAGCAACAACTTCCCAGCTTGGTGTCATCTACACATTTTAGAAGCATACTCTCCATTCCATTATCCAAGTCATTAATGAAAACATTGAATTGTACCGGACCCAGGGCAGACCCCAGCAGATATAACTCCTCTCAATTTGACTGTGAAACATTGATAACTACTCTGACCACATTTTTTCAACCACTTGTTCACCTAGTTTATAGTAATTTCATCTAGACCACATTTCTTTAGACCTTAATCTCAGACAAAATCATGCGAAAGCAGTGACAAGCAAGTTCTGGAGTCATTTTGAGTCTGACATCCTGTATGCTTTGCAATTAGGCTTCAGACCACGGCCATGCATAGAGATAGTTCTGGTATCACCACCTTCTGGCCATGGATGGAGGCTATATCTCAGCATTCTTGCTACTTGATCTCTTCACAGCTTTTGATAAAATCAACCACAAGATGCTGCTGAACTGCCTACGTGATTTAGGAAAGGTCTATACTTAAAACACTGTATTGGCACAGCTGCACCAGTGCAGCTCCTTTGTTATATAGCTTTAATGAAGATGCCATAAGCCAACAGGAGAGAACTGTCACGTGGGTGTAATTAATCCACCTCACTGAGAGGCAGTATCTGTGTCAATGGGAGAAGCTCTCCAGCCAATATAAAGCTGTCTAACTGGGGCTCAGGTTGCCCCTGAGCGACATAGTTATACTGATGTAAGTCTGTAGCTTAGACCAGACCATAGTTGGAGCAGATAGTGCAGCATTACAACAGCCCAATCATTCTGCAATTAGAGGACTTGGAGAGTGGTAGAGCTAAAGTGAGTGACACAGAGAGAATTCTACATTGGGCAGATACAACTATATCAGGAGAACTGACTATAACATGGTTGTCTCCTGTAATACATGCATTACCTCCCAAGCTCCCCCTCATGGCCAGAGGTGGCTCTTTGGCACCATGCCTCAGTTTCCCCTTCTGCTCAGGTTCCCAGGAATAGTCCACAAAGGTTAGGGGTATGGACTTATTAACAAAAATATCAAAACAATCCTTAAAATGAAGTCCCAAAATAAGTCACTCTCTCCAGGGCCACCGAGAGCGGGTTCAGGCCCCCCCAGCAAGGATGGACCAGGTAAACAGGGCCGACAAAGCCAGGGATGTGGGGCCCCGGGTCCCCTTCCAGACCGCCGGACCCCAGTAATTTGTACCAGCTTCCCCCCGGCTCTTGTCGGCCCTGACTCTCACTCGCCTCCAGACAAGTCCTTTCACAGGCCTCTGCCTACTATGTCCAACTCTCTGGCTCCAGCAGCTCCAATCCCTTTTACCGCTTTCCAGGCCCTCCTCCGGCTTCCGAGGGTAGGATTCTTCTGCATGCTGTAGCTGTCATCTGCAGCTGCTTTCTCAGGTCAGCTGCACCTTTCCAGCCCTGCCCTGCCCTGCCCTGCCCTGCGTTGCGTTGTGTTGTGTTGCGTTGTGTTGCGTTGTGTTGTGTTTGTGTTGTACTCCTAGCCCTGCCTAGCTGGAATGTTAGGCTCTGGTTCAAACTCCTTCCCCCAGGCATCTGTCCCTTCCTCCTTTATATCCACAGGCCTGGCCTGAGTTAATCACATGACCTCATGCATTACTCCCCATCCAGGGAGGTGAGCTGATCCTCATCACAGGTGAGGTTGAGATCCCATTTCCCCTTAAAGAAGCCAGCAGTGCTGTGACATCTCCTGGCAAAGATACTTAGTGTAAAAATAAAAGTTGTCTGATTATTTTTTTTAAACCTACTATTATAAACATCAAAGATTAATGTAAATGAAAAAGATTAGAGAAAAATGTACCTTTTCTCCCAATTTTTTTATTGTTTACTTTGTGGTTTTGGCAGCACTTTGTCCATAGTTGAACTTGACAAAAATGGTGGAAATTTTTCACCACAAATGTTTAAAATTTCACCATCATGCTGCAAAACAGGAGAGAAAAATATTTAAACTAGGGAAATTGATTGCAAAACTGCAAAAATTATAGGGGGACTGAGTTGAGGGTCTCCTGTATGATTATTTTGTATGCTAACTTTATTTTAACAATTGACTGGTTTAAAAGTCAATTGTGTCCCTTTAAAGCATGTTTCCATTTTGCAGCATAAATGGGATCAAAATGTGTTTTAACAGTGTCTGAAGCCTTGGACATCTCCTGGCCTTACAAGCGATGTGTAACTTTCCTGGATATGTACAGCTCTGGATTGTTTCATTGCAGGAACTCCTCATGGGGAAGAAAAATACCTAATGTATGTCAATAACAAATGTTCCTATAAATTCAATACATAGATGTAATACAAAAGTGGTTCCTTTCAGATATGAAAGTACACACATAGGCAACCTCAATTAAAACGTGCATACTATTACACACATGAAACACAAATCCTTTTTACTTTCCTGCATGCAAGACTGTCACCAACTGACCACTCACAAAACTTGAAATTGTTCTGGGCCATTGTGAAAATGACCAATCTGGAGGTGCTAAATTTGCGGCCTCACCTCTGCTGTTCTTCTGGTGATCAGTGATGCTCATGCTGACTTATACAAGGTGTATAGCTAAAAATAAGTGGCAAAGGTCTATGGGAACTACTACATTTTATGAAAACACAATGTGAAAACTTCTCTGCCATGATTAAAGTTTAAATTTAAGAGCCACTGGATAGCATTTCAAATTAGGGAGGAAATTAGTGGTGTACAGCTGCACTGACTAGTAGGTTTTAAACCAGTGTCTTTTTTGAATAGTTGATTAGATTCAGATCTTCTCACACTACATGTAGGCTAATGTAGCAAGCAATTCATATCCATGCATAGTCTTCCTATTGTGCATTCTGCATCATATTAAAGTGTTGCATGTTTAATGTGGAACAATAGAATGACCATACTAGATCAGACGAATGATCTGTCTATCCCACTATCTTGTTTTCCGACAGTGATCCATGCAAGATGCTTTAGAGGGAAAGAACAGAACAGGGCAATTTACGGGTGATCCATACCCAGTCATCCAGTCCCAGCTTCTGGCAGTCAGAGGTTTAGGGACACCCCAGAGCATGGGAAGACATCCTTGACCATATTGGCTAATAGCCATTGATGGATCTACCCTCCATGAACTTATCTAATGCCTTTTTGAATCCAGTTACACTCTTGGCCTTCACAACATCCCCTGGCAATGAGTTCCACAGGTAGACTCTGCATTACATTAGTTTTAAATCTTCTGTGTATTTATTTAATTGGATGATCTCTGGTTTTTGTGCTATGTGAAGGGGCAAATAATACTCTTTTATTCACTTTCTCCACACCATTTATGATTCTATATGTCACACTGCCAGGAGTCTTACCATGAAGTCACAGACAGTCTCCTTAGACTCTCCAGTCTATCTTGCCATCCATACAAACTGGACTTAGTGATACAAGGTCATTTACACTAAAAATAACATCACATTCAGATTGGTTCCAATACCAAGAGACTTACCCAGCTCAACTGGGACCCTAGATTTTGCACCAAAGACAATGCCTATAGCCAATCCTGTAATGAACTATCTAAAGGTTTATTAACTAGGAAAAAGAAATGAAAGTAATTTGCAGGTTAAAGCAAGCAAACATAAGTTATCATCTAAATCTGATGAGTGGTATGTGATCAAGGTGGTTAGTCATCTTGTAGACCTATCGCATGCCAGCATCACCTTAAGACTTCGATCATATGCTACCTTAAAGACGTCTCTTTTCTAAGCTCAACTATCCCAGTCTTTTAATCTCTCCTCGTATGTTGGTTGCCCTTCTCTGTATATCTTTTTTGATATAACTTAATATATCTTTTTTTGAGATGGAGTGACTAGAACTGCATTCAGTATTGAAGGTGTGGGCATACAGTGGATTTGTATAGTGGCATTATGATATATTCTGTGTTCTCTCTCCCTTTCCTAATGGTTCTTAACAGTCTGTTAGCTTTTATTGACTGCTGCTGAACATTGAAAACTATCCTCAATGACTCCAACATCTCTCTTGAGTGGTAACAGCTAATTTAGACCCCATCATTTTATATGTATAGTTAAGATTGTTTTCCAATGTTCACTACTTTTCATTTATCAACACTGAATTTCATCTGCCATTTTGTTGCTAAGTCACCTGGTTTTAGGAGATGCATTTGTAACTCTTTGCAGGCAGCTTTCGATGTAACTTTCCTGAGTAATTTTGTATCCTCTGCAAATTTTACCACGTCACTGTTTTATCTGTTTTTCCAGATCATTTATGAATATGATTTGAATCTATTATCTCAGTTATTGTGGGTTCACTCAACCCTATTTAAAACACACATTCCATATAAATGACAACAACTGGAGAGTTGTCAGCACTGAAGTTAAGTTTTTGTTTTGGCGGTGGACTGGTGGCAGAACAGCAGTACAGTTCACTGCCTTTAGAAGGAACCTGAGTTCAAGGATGGACTAGAGACCTAAGACCAAAACTCTGAAGGGTGAGGAATTAACTCAAATTTGTCAAAACTAGAGATGTCTGTTACCCCTTGCAACACTGCTGACAAGTGGTGTTCTCAGATGTGATAATATTCCAGCTAGACTCATTGAAGTGTAAGATGATGAGTAGCTAATGGACCATGAGAAGGAAAATCCGAAGATTGGAAAGGTGCACTATGTATGGGAAAAGATCAAGCAGTAAAGCTTACTGTAGACTTCTTGGCTTTGCAAACTTTTACTTGCTGGTGGTATCATAATAAATTCTGAGGAAATATAGTCAGGAAATTGATTGTCTGAAACAATTAATGGTCTGAGCGAACAGTTTGCAGCCTGAGGCAAAGCTTAGGACCAAAAGACGTACCAAACTAATCATTAACTGGTAATAACTGGTTTTCAGAAGCCTATTATAACAAAACTGATGTTTTAATAGCATATCTGCAACCTAGTGCACAAACGTCAGAAAAGTCCTTCCATCTTCTTAAGATAATTTCTACAGAGTGGAGAAACTATTTTAAAATCACAATAGTATTAACTCCATCAGTTTGCCTACAATCAATTCAGATGTAAGACCCAAAATGACTTCTAAATAATAAAGAAAGAGCTCACCTGGATCCCAATTAGAACAATACTTGAGCATGTGCTTGACTTCAGTGGTATTTAAGCTTAAAGTGAAGTATGTTTGTAAGTGCCATCCTGAATAGGGATGCTTTCCTAATCAGGATCTTAATACTCCTGCTGAATTTGTTAGCTAAAGTGCATGCTCCTAAAGTATATGTGATATACATGATATAAGAAGCTGCCTTGGAAAACAATTGGCCTATGGGGTGAAATAGTATGAATGCTGACAAATTCTATTCAGAACCAGGGATGGTCAGATTGGTTGCAAATACTCTATTTTGTGTTAGTTCACAAAAAGCTTGGTTCTGGGGCACATACTAGAGTGATTTCTTTTGTGGGAAACACATTTTTTTTTCCTCAAGCCACTCAAATACCTTTTCTCCTGCCATATAGTGAGGGAGAGAAGAGTCAGCCAACATGGAAATGGAGTTGCTTTTTGATAAGCACAATTCTGGAGTAGGCTGTGTTCTTGGCATCAAATAAGAGAATACTGATTTTTAAAAAACTTGCTGATGATGTTATTGAGCTCAAATTGTTATCTAGCATGAAGGGTTCTGCTTGTTAATGTTTACATATTGGTTAAGCTTCCAGATGATTTATAGGATGTTTGTAGTTCTAAAAACATTTGATCAAGGGTTGTGGTGATGCAGAGGTGAGTTGTCTTCACAATCATCCTTTTCTGGTGGTCAAAATCAACCATTTATTGCTACTGTTTTTTGCCTCTTAACTGATTTCTAATATGTCAAGCTTCATCTCTCCCCCATGGCATCTTTGTTTCCTTAATAGCCTCTAACTCGGGCCTTGTATGAAAGTTTAAATTAATCTACCAGTTCACTCTTATACACTGTTCTGTTGACTTCTGTCTCTCTTGAACCTATTAGAGTTAATGTTCCTCTACAGATGTGGTGATAGTTTGTCCTTAGCATGGTTTGTCCCATGCTCAACTGTGGGCTTTTGCTCTCTATGTGTATATGTATGTGTATATATGTATATATATATATTAAATATGGGGTTAGTATCTCTTAAGGGGGTGAGACAAAGTAGTCTGCCTTGGAAGAAAATGTCACCTAGTGGTCCATCCTGGCATGGCCCTTTAAGGGTTGGGAGGGGAGAGAAAAGGATGAGGAGAGGGAGAGAGAGAGCACGAGCGCTAAGAGTCGTGAAAATTAATGGTTTCAGAGTAGCAGCCGTGTTAGTCTGTATCCGCAAAAAGAACAGGAGTACTTGTGGCACTTTAGAGACTCGTTAGTCTCTAAGGTGCCACAAGTACTCCTGTTCTTTTTGTGAAAATGAATAGTGCTTCAAATACATTTTAAGGGCCCAAAATTTTACAGAAAGAGCAAGACTTCCTCTCACTCCTTCAACTGGGAAGGAGTTGGGGCCCAGCAAAAACGCTGCCTCCTCCTCCGTCAGAGCAGGCAGACTTACCAGGAGATGACTGACTTGCTGAACCCTCCAGAATGGAAGGTTGGAGAGGGGGGTTAGCTGAAGGAATCTGGTAAAAGTCTTGCAGCTGATTATTCCAAGGCAAGAGGTCTTATACACAACCCTCAGCTCCAGAGAGAGGCCTGAGTGGGAGTGCCTGTCAGGAGGAGGGAGATATTGACTGCTCAAAAGGTGAGACAGAAAGGGACTCTGCAGCAGCTGGGCTGTATTGCAAGTGAAAGGCTGGGAGCAGTCGTTAAGAAAGTACCTTCATAGCTAGCTAAGGAGAAGCTGTGAGGAACCATAGATTCAGCTGGGGACTGCAGAGTCCAGAGACCTGGTGAAGATGTTGACAAGCAGGGAAATGGCAGAGGGATTTAGAAAAACAACAGTCCTTATCCACCTAAACAGGGTCCAGAGGAGAAGGCTGGCTTGGGTTCCGCTACCCTTCCCCAGACTAAGAGGGAAGGTACAGGCATCAGGGGAAGAAAAGGACAAGTATTGCGGGCCTCAGACAAAGGCTGAGAACTAGTCTCAAAAACCATTAGACTTTGGGGTTTCCTATCTGAGACTTTTTTGCTAAACTAGGAAGGGGCACTGGACTAAGCATTGAACAGGTCAGAGGGCTATGTCATGTACGACAATAGACTGTTGTGGCATCGGAATAATGAAAGAGGTAGCTGAATGGAAAGAACCCCTGCAATGCTGCTGCTGGACATGGAGAGGCACTCTGGAGGTGTGAGATGTGATTACAGGGGACTAACACAGGAACATGAGGAGCTGTAAAGAAGGCCCAGAAGCCTTGCTGTTTCAAGACTTAGCAAGCTGCTTAACTACTGGCTGTACTCATTAATCACTTTTAATAATCATTTTTTGGTTTAGTACCCATCCAGTACTAAATATCATCCTCTGGGTATATTGGCTTAAGAAAGTCTCACTTTATTTGGAAAGCTTATTGTCAAGTCTCTTCTCAGTGAATGGTGGTCCACTAGGAACAGCTGCGAGGCTGAAGAGTGTTTCCAAAGTAGTCAGTAGTACCCTCGTGTGGGAAGTTACTATCAGATTTAGGATGTATTTACAGGAATGTAAGCTTGCAACATTTGTCTTCCTGTCTTCCAGACAGGAAACTTCTGCTTTGATTTCATAAGAACTGATAAACTGTTTCCTGAAAGTCTTATCACTAGCTGGCCCATCCATGAGAATAAGTACGACTTGTAGGGAGGGAGAGGAACTCAAGGGGAGAAATCAGCAAGTCAAACTTACATCAGACAAATGCAAGGACAAACAAGTAACATCAATAAGATTAGTGATACAGCTTGTAGACTCATTATTACAATGCCTAGCACTAGAACTTACTCAATTATAAGGCTGGTATCTTTTTTTTTTTAAAATCCTGTGCCAAATAAATAAAAATGATATTTATTAACATAGTTCTAGGGCTAAACTGTGCCTTCACTTACTCCTGTGTTATCTAGCACTTACTGGAGAAGATGGTGTGTATATTAAACACAATTTAAAATAAATCCATAAGAACAGAGGTGAACACAAACCAGAAATTCAGATATGGATCTCAAACCCTCCCAAACGCTGGGGAGTTCTCAGTCCAGATATAATTTTGTGACCTAAGACTATCTGAGTATAAAACAGTACAATAGTGCAAAAGATGAGGAGTGACAAACAGAAGGGTTTTTTATAATCTTTATCCACGCCTTATCCACTACAGCAATGGCTGTCATCCTTGTTTTGGTCTGTGATATGCTAAATGGCTGAAAATCATCTTGTGACCCACCACATTCCATACTCTTTTGGAATTGTAGGATTGGATCTGGGAACAAACATAATTTTCTTACCTATTGTAGCCTTTACCACTATTGGTTAGGGTGCCATCCTGGAAGTCAGGAGATCTGGGTTCTGTTTCTGGCTTTGCTACTAACCTACTATGTGACTTTAGGTGAGTCACTTTGCCAGTCTGTGCCTCTGTTTCTCCTCCCATCTTTTGCTTGTCATGTCTACTTGGATTGTAATTATTTGGGACAGGGGAGATTTCTCTTACTGCATGTTTTGTATAGTGCTGGTCACAATGGGGCTTCTAGGTGCTATTTTAATTCAAATAATAACTGAAGACACTAGCCATTAATCAAATCAATAGCAAAATGGCAACACAAAGGGAAAAATGTTTATTTCCATGGAATATTAGAAAAATTCCATCACCACAGAATCAGCCTCCATTAAATGAAATGAGTAAAGCCATTGTGATAGATTGCCTGAAGATTTCAACAGACATCACTTTATCGACTCATGGGTTTGAGGTTATTCCTGCAAGTATACAGCTTAGAAATTTTTTTAAATGAATGTGTAAAGAGAGTGAGGAAGAGTGGCTGCAACCCACCAAAAACTTGTTTGTGATTCCAGGTTGTTCACCCAGGAAAATCACACACTAGACTGTTGTGTGCTCAGCTGAATCCTTTGGTGGTCTTGAACCTCAGTTTCTGAATCTGTAAGCTGGTTATAATACTTACTTTCCTGTTACCTACATGTGTTTCCAGAATCTTAAAATCTGTAGATTTGTGTTAATCACTTGCCCTATATGTTTCTCTTCTATTGCTCACAAAGTGACTATCAGCTCTTTTGAGTGGCAAATTGTCAGTGGGAGTGTTAATATAATGTCAGTAAGGTTTTTATAGGTCTTTATCTTTGTTTTCTTAAGATTGCTGTGAGACCAAGATTCACAAAAAGACTTAGGTGCCCAACTGCCACTTTAGATGCCTAAATCCTAGAATCAGAAACAGTGGGATTCACAAAACATGTGCTCAGCTGCTGAACCCTGTAGGTGCTGAAACTCTCTTGATGCCTAAATTTTTGCAGTAGAAGCTCCTAGGTGATGGTGTCTATATTTCTGCTTCTGAACATCCTTAATGCAGCCCAGTGCCTGCATGTCAGAGCCCCAGAGATTAGAGCTTGCCTTGGGGATCAGGATCCTAAAGGCATGCTTACACCAAATGGCAGTGGGAGCGAGGGACAAAGACATCTCTTGTAACTTTTAGCTCAGTGTTTAGGGTTCATATATGAGATGTGGGAGATCTCCCTGGTTCAAGTCCCTTCCTATCTCAGGGGAAAAAGAGATTTGAACTGAGGCTCTGCTGCCTCTCAGGGACTGTTCTTGCCCCTAGGCTATGGGATATTCTGATGTGAGCTCCCTCAGACTCTCTTTTTGAAGCTGTTCCAATGAGTTTTTAAAATGTTATTTGTAACAGGGTATCCCTGGAGGTGGGAGACCATGGATCTTGGGGTATTCCACTTACTAGATGAGTGCTCTAATCCCCAGGTTAGAGTCATCAGGTGTTCTCTCTCTCTCTCTCTCTCTCTCACACACACACACACACACACACACACACACACACACACACACACACACACACACACACACACACACACACACACAGCCATAGTGAGTCAGCCCAATTATCCATCTAGTTCAGTATCCTGTCTTCCGACAGATACTTCAGAGAGAATGAACAGAAACAGGGCAATTTATTGAATGATCAATGCCCTGTCATCCAGTCCAAGCTTCTGGCAATCAGAAGTTTATTGACAACCTCAGCATGGGGTTGCATCCTAGGTGAATACCTTAACTATTTGGCTAAAATTTGAGGGCACTGCTATTGCTGTGGTGGTACCTAACTCCAAGAGAGGGTTTGTAGCTGAGAATCCCAAGAGGAGGTATCTCCCTGCAGCCTGGACTTAGGTGCTTATCTCCCTGAGAGAGGGAGAGTTGAGCACAAACCCCTTGTCTTGGCATCTTACATTGCTTAGTTTAGGCAAGGAGCCACCTAGCATTCTGGCTTTTGTGACTCCCATTCTGAGGTACCTATCTCTCTCCATTCATTGTATAGAGAACCTTGGTGTGTAACCCAGGCTTTGTGAATCCCATGACTTTTTCTAGGTTCCTAAAACTTAAGCATGGCAACCCTGAGTATCACCATACCAAAGTTCCTTTTTGACTCGGTCCAGATGTCAGAAATCATCAAAATATTCTCTTCAGAAATGAATAATGTAAGTAATCCTGGGAGTCTAGACACACAAGTAACCACTAGACTCCATTTCATGACTAGCAATTGCAATTCAATGGTTTAGTTTGCAAGTACAAAGAAGTCTGCATATAATTTATTTCTTGAGTATCCTCAGCTGTTTAAGATAGAATGGAGTTAATCCTGTGCTTTTGCCTGAAGGAATGCTTAGATTTAAAAAATCCCCACAGTGGAGCTGTCTCATCATTCTCTTAATTTTATTTCCTTTATAAAATAAATTGTTAGCAAAGTTTTCTCAAGGGTAGAGAAGGTTATTGGATGGTGTGTCTCACTTCTAAATGTTACATACTATACAATGCCAAAACCAGGAGCAGGGCGATTATCTCTCTCCAATTAAATGTGAAGAGTGAATAGTTCTGGTTCAGTTGCGAGCATGTCCACAGATTGGCTTGATCTTGTTTCTTCCCGGATTTTGAAGGGTGAAGTTTGAGAAACCATCCAATGTGTGGTTCACCTACGATGTAGAACTGTGATTGGGGAAGGCGGGGGAATAGGTTGATATGTGACTTCAGATAATGTTTTATATGGAGGTCCAGTTATTTTGGAAATATTTGGGAAATTCCAATTAGGAAAAAATCTTATGGGCAGGAACTGAAGGTAGCAGCATCAGTATGAGCAGCTGAGAAGGAAATGGGGGTGATTAAAAAAAATCAGTTATTTAAATGTTTCCTCTTTCCCCTGCATGTCTCTAAACCTTCACAGCTCTTCATGGGCCTGCAGGAAATATGTTTAAAGCAAAGAATGGCATTTAGGTTTAATTTATTTTAGAGAAGTGTTTCTCTGTGGGCCATGTAGCACTTCCGTGTAGTCTTCCAAGCTGCTTCCGTCAGAATAGTGAAGTATATGTTAGACTCCAAAAAATAATACTTCCTGCTGCTTATAGCCCAGTTCAAGGCTTCTTTAGGATTTCTAGAGGCTTTCTTGAACTACATGGTGAAACAAGCACTTCTGTGTACCTAATGTGGCTTCTTAATATTTCTCTTGGAGGGGTTTTTCTAAGGTGCAATTTCAACCAGGATCAAATTTATGAATGCCAGCCACCATTACTGGAGAGATAGCAAACATTTAGGAAGACAGACAAAGAGAACTGGATACATTTTTATAGTGGGGTTTATCATTGCATTTTCTGATGATTGGAGAACACTAAACTACTTCATCTTATGCCTGCCACCATTCCGAGCTTCCTCAGATAGTGGGAAGTCTCTCAGGGATTGTATAATAGAGTGATTCCTTTTCAGAATGTCCAGTAGAGTAGTATCAGCAGGCTTCATTCCAAAGGATACTGCCAGCTGTAATAGGCAGCCTGGAATGGTGAAAACACAGATTTTTTGGTACTTCCAGACTTCTAATATTGTTTCTGATATGTGTCCCAAACTTAATGCCATTGAAGTGAATGGCAAAACTACCATGGAATTCAGTGGAAGTAAAAGCAGAAAGAGAAACAAGATTCCAGATTCTCAGAAATCTGGGTTACAATAACATAGGAAGCTGAAGTACTCACTGAAGACAATACAGCTGAAAAGTTGTATGCATTTTCATTTCTTCTTTGAACAAATCATGCTGATATAGACAGATGTAACAATCAAACTTTTAAAACAGTGAGTATTCAAAATGCTTCAGTGAAATATACTTTTAAATATTTTTTTCTTAAAGTGAAGATGCTTAAAAACAGACTTAAAAATAAAACTGAGCCAAAGTGAGACTTTGCATTCTATACATAGTATACTTTGTACTAGTGAAAAGAGAGTTAAATTCTGAGTTAAGCAATTATTGTGAAAATGCTTTCCATCCATTAAAAAGACATGGTAATTGAAATGCACCCCTTCCGGGGAGAGGGGAAGGGAATATGCACTTTGTTACTCTTTAACTGTGATACAAGCTTTGAAAGGGCTGAATGGAGTATTCAGAAAACTAATGATCTGTGATGCAAATAATAAGGTGTCAAGAGAAGGTTTATTATGCAATAATTTTCCAAAGGGCAAACAAGGTTGTCCACACAATACAATCATTTTTTGACACTTTTTATTTCCCAAATGTAATGCCTGCCCACTCCCCAAAATACCACACTCTCACTTTAGTTCACAAACTGTTATTGTGAGTTCAGTGCAGACAGCTACTGTAATCATGTACAGGTCATTTCTATTGAGTTGAACTGTAAAAAATCTACAGGAATGTAGAGTCACACACTGATGGTGTTAGAGTAACTCCATGTCCTTTAATGTTAAGGGCTCACTTCTGCAAAATGGATCCAAATGTGTTTCTCTGGGACCATGCAAAGTTTTTCCACAGATCTTTCAGGATATAAGATTCTTAAAGATGGAGTCAGCCCTTCAAACACTTACATGCATGTGTAGTTCCATTGACCGGGAATAAGGATTTGTCAGATCAGACCCTACATTATCTGTTAGTACACGAGGATGGGAGATGGGGAAAGAAGACTTCCTATTCCCTACATTCAGATACTTGCTATTGCTGTTATAACAGATTACAGTCCCTACTCCTCATGTACTTGCAGGTGCCTTGTCCTCTTGGGGTATCTTGCCTTGAGTTTCAAGGGTTTCGATTTTTCAGTTGTTTAGCTGGTGGGCTATGCAATTCCACACAGTCCCCATTACAGGGCAGTGCTTAGAAGGCAAAAACATGCCCTCAATGTTATGATTTTTATTTAAATATCATATATATATATATATTATATGATTTTAGTTTTGCTGGTTAGTTTACCTTTCTGTTACTTAACAAAGAGTGTGTTGTTCTTGTATGAAATGCATTATGTTTAAAATTTGCATACAATATACACAAAAATAGGGAGGATTGCATATTAACATTAGGAAGAATAAACTCCAGGATACTTGCTGGTACCCTTTAAAACTAGCTTTCATATATTGACCAAAGATACACAGCATTTGTTCCATCTATAACTGTTCTTTGTGGGACACTTTTGCACCATTCTAGCAGTGTAAAAGGGCTTGAATGTGGGTGTAAATATAATTTACTCTCACATTAAGGCCCCTTTACACTAACTGAGTTGTGTAAAGGGGCCTTGTCGTAAACAGATAGTTAAGAGTTAATAGAACAGAAGTACTTCATATCTCTTTTGCCTGTAAAGGGTTAACAAGATCAGTGAGCCTCGCTGTCACCTGACCAGAGGACCAGTCAGGGGACAGGATACTTTCAAATCTTGAGGGAGGGAAGTTTTTGTGTGTGCTGTTAGTGTTTGGTTGTTGTTCACTCTGGGGGCTCAGAGGGACCAGACGTGCAACCAGGTTTCTCTCCAATCTCCCTGATACCGTCTCTTATATGTCCAGAATAGTAAGTACTAGGTGATAAGGTGAGTTAGGCTTATGTTTGTTTTCTTTATTTGCAAATGTGTATTTAGCTGGGAGGAGTTCAAATGTGTATTTGGCTAAAAGGATTTTACTTTGTACTTGTATACTTAGGCTGGGAGGGTATTCCCAGTGTCTATAGCTGAAAGATCCTGTAACATATTCCATCTTAAATTTACAAAGATAATTTTTACTGTTTTTCTTTCTTTAATTAACAGCTTTTCTTGTTTAAGAACCTGATTTTTTTTTCATTCTGGTGAGACCCCAGGGGACTGGGTCTGAATTCACCAGGGAATTGGTGGGAAGAAAGGAGGGAAGGGGGAGAGAGGTTAATTTTCTCTCTGTGAATTTTCTCTCTGTGTTAGGATTACTTTCTCTCTCAGGGAGAGTCTGGGAGGGGGAGAGAGAAGGAGAGGGGAAGGTGGATTTTCCTCTCTGTTTTAAGATTCAAGGAGTTTGAATCACAGTGATCGGCCAGGGTAATCCAGGGAGGGGAAGCCTGGGAGAGGCAATGGTGAGGGAAAAGGTTTACTTTCCTTGTGTTAAGATCCAGAGGGTCTGGGTCTTGGGAATCCCCGGGCAAGGTTTTGGGGGGACCAGAGTGTACCAGGCACTGGAATTCCTGGTTGGTGGCAGCGCTACACGTACTGAGCTGGTAATTGAGCTTAGAGGAATTCATACTAGTACCGCATCTTTTGGATGCTAAGGTTCAGAGTGGGGAATTATACCATGACAGGCCTTAGTGTAAAATGAGATTTGGGTTTATTGTATTTAATATTCTCATTATAAAATCACTGAATTTTCCTCAACCAATCATAATGAATCATCGAGTAATGAACAGAAATGCAAGTCTGTATTGGAACTGCATATCAGTGGAATGGAAATTCTTGGAGTGAAGTTAGTATAATTCTGCAAAAACTGACCATTAGGGGAGATAATCCAGCTCAGCAACCTTCCCCCTCTTCTACTAACCAAAGCATTATATTTAACTTTGTTTTGTTGGCCAAGTACCAATTTACCAAATTAGTCACATCATGAAAATTAAAGACTTAAATACAATATACTGGTAACATATACAGGGGTTTTTGCAAAGGAACATATTTTGTTTTGGTCATTTTAAACATAGGTTAAGATTAACAGAAAAATCCTCAGATTTTAGTCACGCTGTGGCCCCAATCCTTGGGGTTCAGCTGAATTGTGCTTGAGTGGGGATAGGATGTTCAAATGGACTGTACCTTCTTGCTCAAGTGATCCATGGGGCTGCCATGGGTTAGTTCAGCTACAGTTGTAAGTTGAGGCTGCTCTAATGTAGGGCCGCTTGCAACAGTTCCCTGTCCTTAGAGTGATGTAGAACCAGCTACCCTGACTTTCCACAGTACGAAAATCCCGAGCTGGCCACTTGGGCCATCTTTAAGCTTGGTTTCTACTGCCAGAGTAGAGCAAAAAAGAAATACAGGGATTAACTCATGTTCCTTTCAAGATATGACAGGTCATACTGGGTCTGGGATGTTAGCCAGAAATGAGTTTAGTCACCCAGTGTAGTGAAAGTCTTTTTCGCATGAAAATGCTTTTTTACATTATTTTGAAACCACAAGACGTTTGAAAGAGTATAGTAATGAACTACTTGTAAAGGGGTGGAGGGTCAGCTCATTTCATAGACTGAGGAGAAAGGAAGGTTTGCAAAAGCACTTCTAGGTGAGAGACTGAGGACCTGATTTTCCAAGCACATACATAAGTGAGTAACTTCCCTCATTCAAATCTCTCATGTGCCAGTTGTGTTTTCACTATATCTTTGGCTTCTTACACGATCCAGGCCCAATCCACGCAAAGTACTAAGGAAACTGTCAGGACTGTCTCTTGTACTTTTAAGTGTCTCCCATGATACATCAGTTAACAGTGGCTACAAATCTTGTAAATAAACATAAGAAGCTATGCTGAGGGAGGTTTATGTCCGTTGTAGATCTATAGCATCTTTCATTCAAATATAGGGCTCTCAGAATGTGCAAGCATAAATGCACAGATGGAAGCCGGGGGCGACTATTGGAAATATGATCTATAGTCTATCCATCTGCCTATTATCATAATACTTTATGTCCACAGAGGACAGGCAGTATCTAGCATCAAAACCATGAAATACCACATATTGCAGCCATTCAGTTTCAATTCCAAGAGCCTTAAATTTCTTAACTGCTTGCTTGCCTCTAACGCCACTCCTGGTCTGAATTATGAGTTATACATAACTATAACAGCTAGAGCCAGGAACGTATTAGCTGTACTAAATTTAGCTGTCGCAGACAATGGGCTCTGCTGGCAGTTTGTTTATGGGTCACTGAATCATTTCTCACTTTAAGTAAATAGAAAGAGACTAAAGAGGATGGTATTGTTTGTTGAGAATTCCAAAGCAGGCAAGCTGGCAACTGAGAATCTCAGTGGCTAAACTACCCTTTCAGTAATCAGTGTTTTTCTTATATTTTGATTTATATCTACAAAGTGGTAGGTTGGAGTGGCCCAGTGCTTCTATTCTTGTTCTGTTTCTAGCTGCATTGCAAATATGGCACTGGGGGATAAGAGAGGGAGACAATGAAGTAGGGATATCTCATGAAATTACTATTGTTCAAGGGTTTCCTTTGACTTTAGTAGCTGCAGCAGTATTAGTGTTTGCTGCCAAGTGTATAAAGTAGGGGCAAATTATGTATTTTTACCTATGATTGGAAATCATAGTGAGAGTGTCTGAGGTGGAAAGAGGTAGGAATCCAGGCCCATTGCTGCAGAGAGAGGACATATCACATCCCTGCCTACCATGAGCGCCTCTCATTGGTTGGACAGATGGTTGCTGTTTGTCAGAGTCCATGGTGCTCAAAGGAAGCAGTGCACAGAGAAGTGCTGCGATAGTACCCATATATGATCATATCCTTGGCCTATAGCCTTGATCTTGTTATTTTGTAGTACAGTGGTAATCTGAGGTACCACTCAAGATCAGGGCCCTATTGTGTGAAGTAAAAGGCAGTCCATTCCCAAAAGTGTTATATCCTTGGGGGCAACAGTTTTAGGAAGAAATCACGGGAGACACAGAGAGCTGTAAACCTTGAAGCAGCCATTTATTGCCACATATAGAACTAACCAACAGCCAGCCAAAACTGGCTAGGCTATCCCCTAATAATCTAACTCAGTTGCCATAGCAACACAAGATTCTATTACCACAACAACCAAATACTCAACAAAAAGCTCTTACAATCTAGCTAAAGACAACACCAAATGTGGGTGTTGTTCACAACAGAAGGGATTGAAGGAGGGAGTCAAGTGTAACAGCACTAGGAACATGTGGTTGTGTAAGACTAGCTCCATTCTTCATTTGAAGGTTTCACCAGACCTGCTGCACCTCAGGCTCTTCTGTTTGTGATTCTTCTGGCTTCCAGGGCTGCATCCATAATCTCATGCCATTCAGTGTGTCTATGTCTCAGTTCATCAAGTGCCATGGCTGACATGGCCACAATCATGAAAAAGCCATCAAACAGATGGGAGGAAGAATAGAAAAAGATGGGTTTTTCCAAGACAGACTGCTAGGAAAAGGGTAGTTTTTTGAATACTGGAATCCCACTGCTCCTAGAATTCAGAAAAATCCCAATGAGGGCTGCAGGAAGCAGCAGCCAGCACATCCCTTGGCTCACAGTGCTTCTCGCAGCCCCCATTGTCCTGGAATGGTGAACCGCGGCCAGTGGGATCTGCGATCAGCTGAACCTGCGGATGCTGCAGGTAAACAAGCTGTCCCGGCCCAACTGCACTAGATCATTGTCCTTCATTCAAAACAAAACCCCTAAATGATAGATGTCTATTTTTTGAATGGTGAGGAAAGCTATATGTATGCAAGAGAGAGATTGGGAAAGGGGGAAGTAGCCAACAGGAAATGTCGGGCTTTTCAATTGTCCTTTGTTGGAGGAGGTGACTGACACACTGGCTGAGAGGAACAAGCTAGAAACTAGAACTCTGAGGCACAAGCAAGAAGCAAAATTTAGGCCCTGAAGTAGTACTGTAAATTAAGCACATATGTAACATTGAGCATGTGAGTCAATTCCTTATATACTTGCTAAGACTGTTCTGGGCCTCCCTTGGTAGATACAGCCTCCTTCAGGGATGATACTCCTCCTTCAGGGCCCCTGGCATGAGGGATGTTGCCAGGGAGCAAGGGGTCTCTTGGTTTGGCAACATATGCAACTTGTTCAAACTAGAGAATCTGGGCCACATTAAAAAACAAACAAAAAACATCCCCAAAACAAACACAAAATCCAGGGCTCCTAAGGAAGAAGGCAATGCCTATAGATGATAAAGAACCTTCTGAGACCTCTGTACACCCTCAAACATTTTATCCCATTCCAGCCTCCCGTCTCCCACTTTAATCTTCCCATCATCAAACCCAGCGATCCACCCCACGCTTGGAAAGCCGAGGAAAAGAGAAAAAGCATGTCATGAAATTGAGTTCTGGGCTGCCACACTCAGGAGGGAAAAACAGTTCCAAACCAAAGTGGGGCTGGAAGCTGGTGCTCCTCAGATGACCGCCAATGAGTTGGTAATACATAAAGAGACCCAATCTTTCACATAACCAGCAATACAAATCTTTTAGGGCTTTGCAGGTCAAAACAAAACACCCAGAAATCAACCTGTAACCAGCATCCCCCTTTCTGTAAGAAATGCTACTTAACAAACAGTCTGACTCATTATGAATCCGCTGCATCTTCTGATGGATCTGAAGGTTTGATACCAAGAAGAGTAATTGCAGGTGATAAAGGGCTTGGCTACACTTGAGAGTTGCAGCGCTGGTGATGGGGTTACAGTGCTGCAACTTACTCAGCTCCCTGGCTGCAGCGCTGGCTGTACACCTGGTCTGCTTGGGGTGTAACGATTCCAGCGCTGGTGATGCAGCGCTGCTCATCAAGTGTGGCCAGCAAAAGCGCTTTTATTGGCCTCCAGGGTATTAGGAGGTATCCCAGCATACCTTTTCAGCCACTCTGCTCATCGTTTCACACTCCACTGCCCTGGGCTCAGGTGACCCGCCCTTTAAATGCCCCGGGAATTTTAAAAATCCCCTTCCTGTTTGCTCAGCCAGGTGTGGAGTGCAATCAATCAATCAATCACTGACGATGCCTCCATTCCCCAAACGAGCCCCAGCATGGAACACTTGCGAGCTGCAGGACCTCATCAGTGTTTAGGGTGAGGAAGCTGTGCAGTCACAGCTGCTCTCCAGCCATAGAAATTATGATACCTGTGGCCAGATATCAAAGTCCATGCTGGAAAGGGGCCATGAACAGGACGTGGTGCAGTACAGGGTTAAAGTAAAGGAGCTGTGCAGTGCCTATTGCAAAGCCTGTGAGGGAAATCGCCGCTCACATGCTGCCCCCACGACCTGCCGTTTTTACAAGGAGCTGGATGTGATACTTGGAGGTGACCCCACTGCCAATCCGAGGACCACGATGGAGAGTTCAGAGCAGGGAGAGGAGGGGAAGGGTGTAGAGGAAACCGAGAGTGAGGCTACTGAGGTGGTGGGAGACACCCCGGAGTCCCAGGAGGCATGCAGCCAGGAGCTCTTCTCAAGCCAGGAGGAAGCTAGCCAGTTGCAGCAGCTGGAACTTGTTGGTGAAGAGGAAGCAGAGGAGCGGGTTCCCGGTAAGCAGATTTTATTTTTAGGATGAAACTGTTATGGGTGGGTGGGGGTTATGGCTGCCTGCTTGCATGCCTAGATGTGGAATAGCCAATTGATTTGGTCTATCACGTCGCAGTAATCGGCCTCTGTAATCTCTTCAAAAGTTTCAGCCAGAGCGTGGGCAATGCGCTTGTGCAAGTTTATAGGGAGAGCCACTGTGGTCCTTGTCCCAGTCAGGCTAACGCGTCCGCGTCACTGTGCTGCGAGGGGTGGGGGGACCATTGCTGCACACAGGGAAGCTGCATAGGGACCAGGGCGGAATCCACATTGCTGTAGAAGACCCTCCCGCTCTTCCCAGGTAACCCGCAGCAGCGAGATATCTGGCAGGATAAAATCCTGTGGAAAATATAGGGATAGTGTTCAGTGCAGGTTCCCCCAGCTGCTCTCTGCTTTCCCCAATGCACAGAAACCCCAGTGAGCCCTGACTCAAGCAGCTCCCCTTCCCAAGTGTGTCGCGGCAGAAACATGGCTTCCAGGAGTAACTGCTGTGGCAAATGTGGGGGTGGTGTTCAGTGCACTTTCCCCCCCAGCTGCTCTCTGCTTTCCCCAATGCACAGAAACCCCAGTGAGCCCTGACTCAAGTAGCTCCCCTTCCCAGGTGAGCCGCGGCAGCAACATGGCTTCATTAATCACTCATTCCCCATTACTCTCCATGTCTTCGCTGCTGTGGCCTCTCTGTGCTATGTTTGCTATGTGTAAATGATGCTACAAATAGTCTACAAACTCTTTCATTGTGATTATAAACAATGCAGCCTCTGTAATAAATATTTCTATTTCTGTTTTTTTTAAGTGTCCTTGAGTCCTCCAGTCCTATCACAGCCTGCTGAAAGACTACAGAACTTGAAGAGGAAACCAAGAAAAAGCAAAGAAAATTTGGTGAAAGCAGTTATGAATCAGTATGCCTGAGAGAATAAGAGGCTGCAGGACTGGAGAGAGAAAATGCATCAGTGGAGGGAAACACAAAGCAGGAGAAAGGAATTGGCTACCAAGTAAAGCACAAAGCAGCTGATAAGCCTCCTGGCGCGCCAGATGGACTGTATGCAGTCACTTGTAGCCATCCAGGCATATCACTACCGTGCTAACCCCCCTCCATCCCAAAGCTCTCTCCCTTGTGCCCCACTGTTTGCTCAAAACCCCCTTCTCCAGCATCCTGGTTCTTACCACCACCAGCTGCCCCCAACACCTCTACGTTCACCTATCAGCCCTGAGAACTACGACCCTTACCCTATGCACTCAACCCCCATCACCATGCAGCATATTAATCCTGAAGTGCAGCAGGCATTGCACAGCACTCCAGACAGGACATATTCAAACCTCTGACTGTACAGTTCAGCACTCTACCCCCCTGCCCTTTTATGTACTGTATTTTGAATAAATGATTTCTTGGCTTTTAAAACAGTTTTTATTACTGCAGAAAGTGAAACATACTGTACTCCAAGGGAAAAACAGGCACTGCAAATCATTGTAACCACTGCACTTCACTCCCGTGCAAGGCACCAAACGTTACTGTTGGCTTTCAGCCTCAAATTGCTCCCTTAAGGCATCCCTAATCCTTGTAGCCCTGTGCTGGGCCTCTCTAGTAGCCTTGCTCTCTGGCTGTGCAAATTCAGCCTCCAGGCGCTGAACCTCGGAGGTTCATTCCTCACTGAATGTTTCACCCTTCCCTTCACAAATATTATGGAGGGTACAGCATGCGGATGTAACCGCAGAGATGCTGCTTTCCCCCAAGTCTAGCTTCCCATAAAGACATCTGCAGCGCCCTTTTAAATGGCCAAAAGCACACTCCACAGTCATTCTGCACCGACTCAGCCTGTAGTTGAACCGGTCCTGGCTCCTGTCAAGCTTCCCTGTATACGGTTTCATGAGCCATGGCATTAAGGGTAAGCAGGGTCTCCAAGGATCACAATGGGCATTTCGAAGTCCCCTACTGTGATCTTGCTGTCTGGAAAAAAAGTCCCGGCCTGCAGCTTTCTGAACAGGCCACTGTTCCGAAAGATGCGTGCATCATGCACCTTTCCAGGCCATCCTGTGTAAATGTCAATGAAACGCCCACGGTGATCCACAAGCGCTTGGAGAACCACAGAAAAATACCCCTTCTGATTAATGTACTCGGATGCTAGGTGGGGTGGTGCTAGAATAGGAATATGCGTCCCATCTATCGCCCCTCCACAGTTAGGGAAACCCATTTGTGCAAAGCCATCCACAATGTCCTGCACGTTCCCCAGAGTCACGGTTCTTCTTAGCAGGATGCAATTAATGGCCCTGCAAACTTGCATCAACACGATTCCAACGGTCGACTTTCCCACTCCAAACTGGTTCGCGACCGATCGGTAGCTGTCTGGAGTTGCCATCTTCCAGATTGCAATAGCCACCCGCTTTTCCACTGACAGGGCAGCTCTCAATCTCGTGTCCTTGCGCCGCAGGGTCGAGGCGAGCTCAGCACACAGTCCCATGAAAGTGGCTTTTCTCATCCGAAAGTTCTGCAGCCACTGCTCGTCATCCCAGACTTGCAGGACGATGTGAGCCCACTACTCAGTGCTTGTTTCCCGAGCCCAAAGGCGGCATACCACAGTGCTGAACATGTCCGTTACTGCCACAAGCAATTTATTGTCACGCGCGTCTGGCGAATCGATATCATCGTCGGACTCCTCACTGTCACTTTGGAGCTGAAGGAATAGCTCAGCTGCCAAACGTGATGTGCTGGCAACATTCATCAGCAAAGTCCTCAGCAGCTCGGGCTCCATTTCTAATAGAAATCGCGCTGCAGACTCACAATGGCGCCAAACTGCTGGGATGTGTAGCGATGCACCATGGGGCGTTGGGACAGGAAGTGGAATGACCCGCACCCTTCCGTCCCCTTCCCACAACCCACAGCACCAAAATGGGACGAGGTGCTCTGTGGGATAGCTGCGCACAATGCACCACTTCCAAGAGTGCTGCAAATGCGGCCACACTGCAGCGCTGGTAACTGTCAGTGTGGCCACACTGCAGCGCTTTCCCTACACACTGTACCAAGACAGCTGTAACTCCCAGCGCTGTACAACTGTAAGTGTAACCATACCCTAAGATAGGGATAACCTTGGTAATGTCTGCATCCCAAAGTAAGAAATGCAATGTGTTCTGCCAAGTGCAGATGATAAGAGGTGCTTTTGACAACTGCTGCTACTTGGGAATGCGGCTGGAGGTAGGGATTTAACTGGACCGCTGTAGGCTATGCAATTTATATCCAAATAGTGTGTGGGCCTCAGTAGAGGTGATTCTAAAGAGGTGCAATGTTGGGTTTGTGTCTGTTTTTTATTCTGTATGATCTATAAAAAGGACTGAAAGGGTTTGGATTTTTTTGTTCTGATGCTTTTTTCCTGGAAAAAGAGTTGTATTTTTACCTTGGGAATATCAGGTCTGTCAAGTCTTGTTTCCTCATGGAGACCCAGAGATTTAGATTAGGAGCTTGGTCAACCCTTAACTGAATGGCTGTGTGTGTGTGTGTGTGTGTGTGTGTGTGTGTGTGTGTGTTTTTCAGTCTTTAACAAAGAGTGCTCTTTTCTTCCATCTCTCTGTTAGACATTTGTATTAAAGAAGAGAAACCAAACCCAAAGGCCTCTAAACAATCTGAAATATATCCCTTCCTCACACAATCAGGTTCCTTTCCTTGGATAAGCAGTTACATGTCCTGACTTTTCCAGTGGTCCATTCCAGATATTTGGAGCCTTAAAGTCCTCCCCACTAGCAGGACTGCTGCTGCAGGCTCTGGGAGGCCATTCTTCTCAGCTCTCAGAGAGAGCAACTACAACAGTACAGCCAGTATCACCACCAAAGTTTGTGCCTGCTCGGACAATCTCCATCTTTGTCAATACTGGCCATGGCTAAAAGCATGAGTCTCTATGGCTTGAACTAAAAGAGCCAAGCTCCCAAACCGGGAGCTGTAACAGCCCCATATCCTCTATGTGGATTGGGCACAAAACAGGACACACAGCATGTACCGTCCATTGGGTTATACTGGCACCACCAGTTAACCTACAGGAAGTGGCACCTAGCCATCAGCACTGGCATCACTAGGTGGCAGTAGTGGGGATCAGCTGGTGGCAGCACGAGCTTAGGAGGCAAGGAGTGTGGGGAATGAGCTCTGTACTGGAGTATGGGAATATAATGGGTGTCCTTTGTCATTTTGATAGTCTGGTCACTTTAGCTTGCTGTTTATCCTGACCTAAATGTATTGGCTCTTCAGTCTTGTAGAAGTAATGCAGAAAAGACCTGACATTTCTAATACATTAAAAAGAAAAAACATTCATAACAGAAATAAAACCCTCTCAGACTTTTTGTGCATCACAAAGCAGCAAAGACAGATGACAACTGATATTTCCCCCCTACTTAGATGCAGCAGTTTAGAGAAGGACTGGGTTATTCCTGTGGGGGACCAAGATCTGGGCGTTGTGGCTGAAAACCAGGACAGGCAGCACTGGGAATCCTAAGAACTACCTTGTTTATTGATTTATAACTTTGTTTTGGGGTTTACTGACTATAAAGCTGCATGGAAGAAATATAGCCAGAAATGGTACTAAGTTTGTGTTCTGAGTAAATCTGAATCCCCAGATGGGGTGTTGTGTTTAGACTGCTGAGTTCTTTGTTTCTGTCTCTGCCTGGCTCTTAGCTCTGCCACGTCAGTCTTACGCCAGGTCTACCTTACAGGCCTATATCAGTATAACAACATCACCCAGAGGTATGAAAAATCCATAGTGACTATTTATACTCACCTAACCCCTTGTGTAGACAGTGCTATGCTGGCAGGATAGCAACTGCCTCTCGGGAGATGGATAACTACATCGATGGGAGAAGCTCTCCTGTCGGCATAGTAGCATCTTCACTAAAGCGCTGCAGCACTGTCCATGAAGACAAGCTTTTAGGCACAGATCAGGGGGGAAAAAGTAGAGTCACTCAAGAGCAACACCATCTGAGGTCTATGGATGTGCCCAAAACACCTTCTCCTCCATGTTATTGAAGAAGCTCACCAGCCAAAACCACCATCACCTGCAGCCGAAAATCACATAGAAGGAGGCAAAGGGACCCAAACCATACCTGGTGCTGGAGCTGTCCCGCTGCAATTTTCTTTATAACATTCCTCAAAGATGGGAAGATAGGACATGGGGCAATGAACAGAGAGGCCATCCATGTCAAGTGACTGTTTTTGAGTGAAGGCCTAAGATGTATTCTTTAAAGAGAAGCTATTATACCTTTCCCTTCTTCAAGGAGCACGAACAATCATTTAATCCTACAGGCTTTCACCCTCCAGGTGGGACATAGGCAGCTACCTTTGAATTAGCTTTGAGTTCCCTTGCACCTCTATCATATCACACACATCTAGGGATATGCGAGACTGGGGAAAACTTGGTTGTGACAGGGAGGTGATGGCTAATTTGCTGCATGTTATTTAATAATGTTGTTGCTAATTTTGTACATTTCTGTGCACCTCAGATGGAGAATGTGGGTGCATTTTTTTTATTTTTGGCTTATGAAAACGTACCCTTCAGTTCACTATGCTTAGTGGGGTCATATTTTTTATTCACCAGTACTAAGACCCTCTTTTTGTTATCCTCACCCCTTTGGGACCAGGTTTTCAAAGGAGTTCAGCTCTTATTTAGGCATCTAAATAAGGGCCAGCAGCTCCCATATCAAAGTCTTGGCTAGATTTTTGAAAAAGCTCAACATCCACAAGGGTGAGCACTCTTGAAAGTCTGGCTCTTTGTTTTGGTGCCTAAATAGGAGCTGAGCTCTTGAGACTCTGGCCCCAGTTGTGGGTGTTTAGCCCATCTGAAAACTCAGAGGGCTAGAAATGATGTACTCAGGTTTCAGCCTGTAGAGGCACTACTATACCACCTGGGAGTGCTCCAGACAATACGAGATTTTGATGGTTGTGATACTGCAAAAATAAAAATATTTTTAACACCTCCTTAAAGATATAACTGTGACCTGAATTATAAACCAAATAGGAAGCCAGTGGAGTTATAGAAGATTGGGTGCTGTGGTTTACTTAATAAAACCCCATTGTAATGCATACATGCCAAGGGACAGCTGACAATGGGAAACTGACTGAGTAAAACAGTAATAATTTTCATATGTAAATAGGCATAGGAGCTTTGTGTTTGCTTTGAAACTCGAGCTTTAAGCAAATACTACTTTTTGAAAGTAATAAAATCTCTAGTGTAGTATCTCAAAAAACCCAGAGACTTTCCTGTTATCTGATTACATCTCCTTATTTGTCTCGCTTTAATTTGGCCACATGGATAAAAGACATAACATAAATGTCACTTCATTTAATGTGACTGGTTTCAAGAGCTGTCTTTTCCAATTGTGTTGCCAGTAGCCATGAGAGTCTGGAGGCAGTCCTCAAAGTCTGAGAAATCTCCTGAGTGCTTGATCTAAGGCCAAAACCTGTGGCTAGGCTGTGGGTCAGAAAATTTAGGTCCCTGCATGAACACTAGCAAACAGTGTAACATTTAAGGTTGCTGTGTGAATTTGGAGAAACTTGCACTAAAAGTTGAAGGGACATTGTCCATAGGTGCTTATGTTGCTTACAGTATAATTTTCAAGAACAAGTAAATTACTAAAAATTTCACTCTTTGGGGGTAAGGCCCATTTTTGTTTTGTTAGTACAGTGCCTAGCACAATGGGGTCCTGGTCCATGACTAGGGCTGATAGGTGCTACAGTAATACAAATAATAATAAAAATAGGATACTTATTTTGAAATGTGTCCCCACACAGACTTGCCACAAAGTAACAAAAGGTCTGATTTAAAACAAATTGGTTATTTTATTGCAAGTTTATGTGTAAATAAGATCCCTGTGCTATGCAATTCCAATCTATTGTAGTCCTAGGGTAGCAGTTACTAAATTCTCACCCTAGCATTACATCCTTTTGTGGAAAAGTCATACTAATATTTGATAGACAATTGTGACCCTGATAAAGAATTCCATAGGTCAGATTTCAAACAAACAACCATCAAAACAAAAAAACAAACAAACCTTCAACAAGCCTGCAGAGAAATTGTTTTCTAGTAAATTATCTGTTTTAAAAATAACATTTGTACAGAAACTCTTGTTTTCCTTGAGTTCTATAGAATAATAATTATTTAATATAGATCGGGGTGGGTAAACTTTTTGGGCCGAGGGCCATATCTGGGTGGGGAAAATATATGCAGGGCCGGGGCAGGAGGTTGGGGTATGGGAGGGACTGTGGGGTGTGTGGGGGGGTGTGGTGTGCAGGAAGGGGCTCAGGGCAAGGGATTGGGGCAGAGGAGGGGTGCTGGGTGTATGAGGGGGCTCAGGGCAGGGGTGCAGGAGAGGTGTGGACTGTGAGAGGGGGCTCAGGGCAGGGGGTTGGAGTGCAGGAGGGGTGTGGGGTGTGGCAGGGGGCTCAGAGCAGGGGGTTGGGGTGCAGGGTGCATCAGGGAGCTCAGGGCAGGGGTTGGGGTGCAGAAGGGTGTGGGGTGTATGAGGGGACTCAGGGCAGGGAGCTGGGGTGCAGGAGGGATCTGAGATGCAGGCAGGGGGCTTAGGGCAGGAAGTTGGGCGGTGAGGGGCAGGAGGGGTTCGGGCTCCAGCTTGGTGCTGCTTACCTAAAGCGGCTCTGGGGTGGCAGCGGTGCATACCAGGGCCAGGGCAGGCTCCCTGACTCTCTGCCCTGGCCCCAAGCCGCATTGCTCCAGGAATCGCTGTGGCCCTGGGGGCGGGGGCGGGTTCTGCATGCGCTATCTTTGCCATGCCTCCAGGTACCTCCCCAAAAGCTCCCATTGGCTGCGGTTCCCCATTCCTGGCCAGTGGGAGTTGTGAGTAGCGGTGCCTGGAGGCAAGGGCAATGCACGGAGCCCTTTGCCCCCAACACGGGGAACACAGAGACCCAGTGCTGGCCGCTTCTGAGTGTTGCAGGGCCCACAGCGCCACAGGGGGCAAGTCCCGTGGGCCAGATCCAAAGCCCTGACAGGCCGGATCCAGCCCATGGGCCGTAGTTTGCCCACCCATGATGTAGATGATCTATAAAGATGAACAGTGCTGTGAATGAGTATCTGCAAATTATCACTTGCAAATATTCTTTCCATAAGAAATGAGGCAATATCACCAGAGTTTGAGGCACTCCTTTTGTATTTGACATCATTTCCTTAAGACTGTCTCACCTCAGATCATGCCCATCAATCATCAAAGTTTTTTTTAGCTGTTTGCATATGTATATTAAGAGGTTAACGCTTGATAATTGTTAAATGTGATAACTCTAATGTCATACTGTTGATCACTAAAGTCTGTCTTGATGCTGAGATATGTCTCTGACTCTCTGTGCTTTCACCCCTTGCATTTTTCCTCCATGCAAAGTATCAAACAATGTTCATCAGTATTACTCCAAAGTGCTCTTTGCTTACTTACATCTCAGTGCCCCCTTAAGACAGAGACAGCTGTAATAGATCAGCTGACACTTCAGCTCCACCCATTTATTACGAATGAAAACTTCTCTATCCAAGCAATGAAAAAAAGGATCCTGCCTAGAAAGCAAGAGGGATGTACAAGCCCAGAGGGGTCTGATGTAGCATTGAAACTGTAAGCAATACAACTAATTCTTGGTCTTTTTTTTTAAATTTTGTTTTAAACTGCTACTTATTTTGTCAGTTTAGCCAGAGGGGGGAGTTAACAGATGTGATGGACCGTTTTTATATAGTTTTAAAATGTACTTGTTACAACTTGAAACGAGGAAGCAGTACAAGCGATTTTTAATACTAAAAATACTTGTTTTGGCATATTAAAACAAAACTGAACTTAGAAAGGAATGTGTCAGATCATGAACATGAAGGAAAACTTTTAAAACATGGGGATAGTTTACTGTGTTGCCACGTGATCATGTAATCCAGTGGGTTGCTGATCCCACAATTCCTAATCCTTCAGGCTGGGAATAATCACTTTATCAGAGAAATTTTCTTTCCTGTAGTTTGTAGCAGGATGGCTTTATTTTCTTTCTCCCTGCAAATCATTGCTAGGGACCAATTCCAAGAGCAACTACACTATCAGAGAAAGAAACCTACGCTGTGAAAGTTACTACCCTGCTTTTGAGCCAGGGTGAAAGTTTAAGTGTATATTGATGGAGGAGGCACTAACAATTATTTGTAAATATAGATTTATTTATGTTAATAAAATCTCATCCTATATGTACAGCCTGTGGGGTATCAGTGCCTGAGTTGACATGTCTAACACTAACAAGTGCTGGAAAACAAATCACAACAATGTCTAAACTTTGTGCATGGGGCTAAGTGATTGCCTTGTGGCCCTGGGAAAGATGGCATAAAAAAATCAAAATATATAGAGTGATTTGGGAGCATTTAGAACTGTTCCTAGTTGCAGACATTTAGGAACACCATCTCCACACCTACTTCCATCCCCATATTTTGCTGTGCGTTCCATCCTTCACTGTTTATCTGTGACCCTGACATATTGTGTACCAAACTTGGTTTATTGCTGCTTCTACCTCTTGATAAAACTACTGGTGACCTACAAAAATGTATATTCTAGGCCAGGCTTTCTCAAACTGGGGGCCTGACCCTTCAGGGGGTCACAAGGTTATTATGTGGAGGTTGTGAGCCATCAGCCTCCACCTTCAAACCCCACTTCTCCTCCATCATTTAGGATAGTGTTTAATATTAAAAATGTGTTTTTAATTTATAAGTGGGGGTCGCACTCAGAGATTTGCTGTGTGAAAGGGGTCATCAATGCAAAAGTTTGAGAACCGCTGTTCTAGGCCATTGTAATCGACCTTTTGATCTCTTACACTGCTATGGATAAAATACTTTAATATTTTACTTTAATCAGAAAAAGAGAGACATTACTACTTAAGTAAAATTGAGTTTTAACAATGGGAAGGAAAAGGTGAATAATTCTGGAAGGACATTTACTGTTCTCTTTGGTTTTATCTACAGGGGGAGTTTATTCCAAAATAGCTATTCTTGATCAACTCCCTGTTTGGATGCTCTTATTCTGGAATCAGAGTGCCTTATTCTGAAATATCTTAATTTGGAATAAATTTGGAATAAAGCACTTTTATTCCAGAATAAGAGTGTCCACACAGGGCACTGATCAGGAATATTTAATGTACTTGAAATTCACACCCTATCTTAATCTAGATCAATTTCTCTGTGTAGACAAATTTTATACTCTAGAGTGGTAATCTGTTTTGAGATAGAGAGCGCTTATACGATACATTTAAATGAAAATGGTATAAATACACAACAATCCTCACAGCAAATCAAAACAGAAAGCTCTAAGAATGTTAAATAAACTCTCCTGTCCACCATAAAATTTCAAGCCCATGGGGACACAGACTTGTCTATCAAGGTTGACCTTGTAGGTCAAAGATGGCTAGATCTGCTCTCTCAGAGAATGATGACTTCACCATTTCTGTGTTCTCTTTTAGGTTTGCTGTAAATTGTTCCCTCCAGCTTGCTAACAGTTAAATAATGATTAATGAAACAACCCATTGTGAAATATAGAGACATAATGTGCTAAATGGTTAAGCAATAGTTTTCAAACTTCCTGTGGTGGACCTGTTTTCTCTGTGTGCACATGTATATGTGTGTGTGTACACATACACACAGATATAAAAATCTTCTAATGTTACTATTGCTGTTGATTTATCATGGTCATCTGTTGATGCACATTAGAGCACAGGGCACAAAACCGTATCCATTTGCTTCCCTATTTTTCAGATGGTTGTATATTCCTCAATATTTCACTTGTTAGGGGTGCATAGTTATAAATGTCAAAAGTTGCCTTATATGTCTGAAAAGTTTTGAGTGAAATCCCTTCAGCTGTTTGAGCTCTGAGTGTATGAACCCCTTCCTGCACACTTTTTCTATTTACTAGTAATTAATAATTCTAACCATAGACTGGGCTAGTGCAGGAAAAAACAACAACAGAAGACTGGGATCTGAAACTTGCTATGGGCTTAGTCCTCACTGAGGACCAGGCTAGTTCAGACAAGGCTTCCATCTCTGCAATGGCAGAGGCCTCCTAGAATATTTTTTGGGGCAATGGGGTCTGCTTCACCAAGTAAAGAGAGGGCTGTTCATCAGTGTCAATGATCCAGTGTTGATTGGTGTGAGGAGTCAACCTCTTTGTACCGATGAAGGAATCTATGGAGAATAAACTGGGCCCGCTAGGGGCTTGTTTCTTTCCCCCAATTTTAGGCTTAATCTTTATTAGCCCCATGTGGGATTTAGAGAGGAGATTTTCAGACAAAAATGATAGTTATATGTGCAACTGTCATTTTTGTTTCTAAAAATCTCCCTACCACAACCTCTTTCATCTGGCATGGTATAGCTATTTGAGATAGGTTGAAGGGAGAAGGACCTGCACTGGCTGTTGGCCCTTAGAAACTGGCCCCCAATTGAATAGCTTCACAGGGGCCCCATACTTTTTTAAACAAGCCCCAAGTGAGATTTAGGTCCTATGTTTGGTTTTGTGAGGTGGGAGTGGAAGGTTTTAATTAGTCAGGAACACTTTTAAATTGTGCTGTTTTCTTATTAAGTTCATACATACTTGTTGAAAGCTACTAGCAGCACATGCTTTTGTGTCAATGATTCCTGATCAAATATGCAGAGTTTGCAAGTGGAAAGTGTCTTTTCTAACAGCCAACACTGCAGACTCAACCTGGAATCTGAAAGTCAATGCTAGTTTTTCTCTTCTTGAGCATGCTTGGCACTCTATCGTATCATTGGCTATTCTGTAATAACTCCCCCTGCAGGCATTCTGTTCTGAAATACAAGCAATTTTATTCTTGAATAATTACTTGTCTTCAAAAGTGGAGTAAGCATTCCAGGACAAAGTCTATTTTTGATCAGGATATTTTGACCACGTGGGTAGTTATTTTGGAATAGCTATAGTTGAAGAGTTATTCTGTTGCAGCTATGCTGGTCAACTGTCCTGTGTAGACAAACTCTTAAGAAAGACACACTACTTTCTGCCTGTGGCAGGTGCGTACATTGGGGGCTGGGTATGAGGTGGCATAGAGCCTCTACCAGCCCTGAAGCTTCCGGGGAACAGCCCTGTACGGTCCCCAAAGGCCAATGAGCAGGCTTTGTCAAACCTTCATGGAGAGTATGTCCCCTGTGCTACCTCCCCAGCAGTGCTGGGGTGTGAAAGATCTGTTACAATGTGGTGGTGAGTTATATATAACTGTATATAATTTTGGGGAAAGTCTAAAAGCCCTGGCCTGAGTAAATCTGAATTGACTTCACTATGTTCAGGCTGTGTGGCAACCATTCATATATACATTCACATTGGAAAAGGAGAGGGACAAACAGAAGGAAAAGGAGGTTTGTGTGGTTACAGTATCAAGGGAGCCAAGACAAACTTCCATATCAGACAGAAAGGAAGGTCCATATTCCAATGGTACCTCCAAAAGATAATTGAATTGCAAAGATATAGGTGCTTACCAGTCCACATATGATTTAAGCACTAAAATAATTGCAGTTTTGGGGGTCCCCTGTATTATTTATTCCCCATGAATTTATTTCCAGTGCCACAGTTCAATGAGGTACATAAGCACATGCCTAACTTCAAGCTTGTGAGCAGTGCCATTGAAGCCAATGGGTCTACTCATGTATTTAAAGTTAGACATGGCCTTATGTGTCTTGCTGAATTGGACCCCAGTTGTTTTATTCTGTAACATCCCCTTTCAGGGTGACTAGGGGTCTAGTTTGAAAGCCCTTTGAAGTCAATGGAAAGACTCCCATTGATTTCAACAGGCTTTGAATAACACCTTGCCTTTATAGGTGTTTATAGCTGTGGCCTGCTAAATTCTAGTCCCTTTGCTGCTTGTAGGTATTACAGCTGGTAACTAAATTGTCTATTCTGTATGAAATGATGTAGCCTCTGTTTTGTTGCATAGATTCCATTTACTACTTCAAATACATATAATAAATTCTACTCTGAAATACACGTTAACCGTAATGGAGTTGACAGAGTTGTATGTCAGCGCGCAATCTGATTCAGTGTTTTAAGTGATGGCGAGTGCTAACTAGTTCAGAACCCCACCCTCCATTTTCTAGCGGAAACACAGTAATTCTCTAAGTTCCCAAGTTGGAAGGATTTGCTAATTTTTTGGAGGCAAAACATGAAATGTGTTGTGTAGTTTTTAACGAGACCCATTCATTTATTTCCAGTTACATGTCAGTGTTGGACTTATTTCCACATTTTTGTACTTAAAATAGAATTCTTCCAAAATAGAGACGCCTCAAAGGATGGACTTGTTTTGTCTGGAAGAATCATTTTTAATAAACATAAAGGCTCAAGGGTCCCCAAAATCTGAAACAATTGTTTTGCAGGCAAGTATGTAATCTTACCTGATATTTGTTGCATTTCTCAGCATTTTTCTTACAACTGTTTCTGATTACCAAAAATATTGATCTGGTAGCAATATAAAGATGAAGAATGTGACACCACATTAATCTCCATGACAACAGACAGTGATGTCACAAATACACTAGGAATTCCCCACAAAGTCAAACAGAAGGATAAACAGGGACCATAACCAAACAAAGTAAGTGGAATCAGAGAACACACTCAATAGACAGGCCCACTGACCTAAATTATGTACAAAGGATCTCTCTTGTCACATTTGTTTTACATACAAGTAGCAGTTCACTATAAGCCATTTCCATTATGGTACTTTGCACTTATAGAACCTTTCAACTGAGGATCTCAAAACACTTTATAAACAAACTTCATAACACCTACTAGTAGTCAAGTATTACTATAGCCACCAATAAATGAGGTAAACCAAGGCACAGAGAGGTGAAGTAACTTGAGGTCATTGATTGGTTTGGGAAGAGAACCCAGGGGCTCACTTAATTCTTGCTAACTATTAGACAAAGGATCTCTGTTATCTAGTAAGGGGTAAAAAGCCAAGGTACCTCAATGTAATCAGTTGCTTGTGCATAGAATACTGCAGATAACTGTTCTGTGGAGTGTGAAAGTCAATATAATTAGTACAATTAACATAAAAGTTTGGGGCATGTGACATATCAGGTTGAAAACCATTGAGTTTGAAGTCCTCTATTTGTCAAAAGAATGGATGTAGCAAAGGTCTAATGGTTTCTTCCATGGTGCCTCATCAATTACCCATATTTGAAGGGACTATCGCTGTGTATTAAATGGTTGGTCAGGCTCCATACCCTACCCAAATCTATACAGGATTTTGTCTTTCTGCTGAGACTGCCAAACTATTGGCACTTATGGTGATGACTTTGGACTCTTTTGGCATTTTCACCAGGAAATGGATGGAGAGCTGAGTTAATTTAACATAGACTTCTGACCAGAGATCTCTTTGAAAATGTGTCCATTGAAGTGCATTATCTTCTCTAGTAGAGGCTAGTGCTGATGATGGCAAATGGCAAGGAGAGAAAAACGAAATAAAATATATCTTTCTATCTGCCTGATACACTTCTGCACTGTTATTTTGTGAATAGTCTGTTTATTAAAATGTTTGCCTTACAATTCTAAAAGCACAAAGTTTAGCAAAAGAAAAGAATACATGTTGCATGGTAACACCCCCAGCCATGGCATATGTCAGCTCCTTGTTAGCATAAACCTTGCTACGTAATATATTTGCAAAGTGCAGCTTCCATTTAACTTTCTTTTTATGTCCTCCACCACCTAACATTAAACTAATGTAAATCTGTCTATATGAAGTATGTATGCAGTGTAGTTGTAACTGTGTTAGTCCCAGGATATTAGAGGGACCAGGTGGGGGCAATAGAAGAATTGTCCATGTGGCTTGTTCCAAAGTCCACTGAAGTCAGAGAGTCTTTCCATTGATTTCAGTGAGCTTGGGATCAGGCTCATGGGCAGCTGTTACACAGAGACATAAAAATATTGTATGGCTTATGGCACTGATTTACATAGGATATCCATGAAACCAGGACTTTGAACCTGATTTGCAATTGTTTGGATCCCTATGTAAAATCAGTTGCTGTTGCTTAGCAATTTACTTCTATGTGGTCCTAGTAGAACTGAGAATATTTTGTTGGGAAGGATGGCTTCTTATCTGAAACCTTTTTAATTTAACTATCTCATTCTGTCCTGGTGTTTTAACCCTGCATGTTTCCTGGCAACATATCTGAAATGGAGTTGTATACAAGAGTTAAGCCATGTCTACACTAGAGACATTACAGCGGCACGACTATATCGATACAGTTACGCTGCTGTAAGACCTCCTGCATTGCTGCTCTGCACCAGTGGGAGAGAAGGCATATAATTAAACCACCCACAACAAGTGGTGGTAACTGTGTTGGCAGGAGAGCATCTCCTGCTGACATAGTGCTGTCCACACTGGTGCTTCTGTCAGTGTAACTTATGTAACTCTGAGGGATGTTTTTTATTTCACAAATTATACCGACAAAAGGGCTAGTATCAGAGGATAGCCGTGTTAGTCTGGATCTGTAAAAGCAGCAAAGAATCCTGTGGCACCTTATAGACTAACAGACGTTTTGGAGCATGAGCTTTCGTGGGTGAATACCCACTTCCTCAGATGCATGTAATGGAAATATCCAGGGGCAGGTATATATATGTGTGCTAGCAAGCAAGCTAGAGATAACGAGGTCAGTTCAATCAGGGAGGATGAGGCCCTGTTCTAGCAGTTGAGGTGTGAAAACCAAGAGAGGAGAAACTGGTTCTGTAATTGGCAAGCCATTCACAGTCTTTGTTCAATCCTGAGCTGATGGTGTCAAATTTGCAGATGAACTGAAGCTCAGCAGTTTCTCTTTGAAGTCTGGTCCTGAAGTTTTTTTGCTGCAGGATGGCCACCTTAAGGTCTGCTATAGTGTGGCCAGGGAGGCTGAAGTGCTCTCCTACAGGTTTTTGTATATTGCCATTCCTAATGTCTGATTTGTGTCCATTTATCCTTTTCCGTAGAGAAAAAGGGCTAGTGTAGACACAGCCTTAGTTATGAACCATTCATGGCTTTGTTAGGTAAATAAAGCAAGTCCTCACTCACCTCTCCAGCACCCGAGTTCGTGCGGAGTTGGTATGGGGCACACAATTCTGTCAGAGACCAGACACCAATGCGTTGATCAACGGGCTCACACTATCCTTAGCTCTAAAAGCTTTAGATTAAGTGTGGCCCCTTTATTAGGGGTGAGCATCAATATTTATACACAGAAGTAAACAAAGTGATTAACAAAAGATAATGGTCATGCATAATCAATCAAGATTTTACAGGAAAAGCAAGTTAACAAGTAAATGCATAGAGATAAAGGCTAATGGCTACTTGAGAAAGGGGGTGTCATGAGTAGTTTGCAGGTCAGAGCTTTGTTCAAAAGGGTTCAGGAAGGATTATGCAGAGACAGCCAGTCTGGGTGTGTTTTGGCTCCCCAAAGTTCACCAAAAGTTTAGACCCAACAGCTTCTGAGGCACTTGCTGTGTTACAGTTCTATAAATTGTCAGCATCTGCAAAAATGAATATTTGGAGTAATGTTCATATTTTACATAGAGAGACAAGGAGGGTGAGGTAATATCTTTTATTGGCCCAATTTCTATGGGTGTGAGAGACAAGCTTTCAAGCCACATAGACTACTTCTATTGGCCCCTCCTTGTCCCTCTAATATCCTGGAACCAACATAGTTACTACACTGCATACATACTTCATGTGGACAGCGGGTATAAAACGTGAATCCAGTTTGTGGGGTTCTTTTAGGATTTTATTCCATTCACTATATATTGTTCTTATATTGCTGGATAATTCAAATATCCTCTCTTCTCTTCCTCTTCTCCCCTCTTCTCCCTCCTCCCCCTAAGTATATTGAGAATCATCTTTGCATTTACAGCTATTAGTCCTGATTAGCTGAAAGGTCTATTTTTCTGCTAGTATGACATTTTATATTGTTTTGACACCAATTCGCTGACACTTCTCCAGAGTGATTGTAGACAAAACATGGACTAGGACTGTTATTTTAACTGAACAATTATCATTTATTCTCAAAGCTGAAGCACTGCAACCATGAGTCAAAGATGGCATTAGTGAAAAATTGTATACAAATACACAGAGGGAATAACTTGTCGCAGCAAAGATGGGAAAGAACTCAGCTGTTCAGTTCTACTTCCAGTTGTGTGGCAGTGTATTTCACAGATTCTTGAATAGCTTGTGCATGTCGCTACGTAGTAATAATCAGATTCTGCAACCTTTATTCACTTTGAGTAGCAGTAACCCATGCAAGTAATCCCACTGAAATGAACTGAATCCCACTGAAATGGGCTGAATCCTACTGAATTCTCACAAATTATAATAATACTTTGCACATAGGTCTTTTTTGGTCCAAGGATGCTGAAGTGCATTACAAACTTTAATTAAGCTTCCCCAAATCCCTATAAACTAAGTAAGCATTATCTTCATTTGACAATGGTAAGTTTAGGCCCAGAAAGGTTAAATAGCTTGCTTAGGGTCATGTAGTAAATCAGCTAGAACCTCTATAAAACCAAAGAGACACAACTTCAGTCCTCTGCTCCTTAGATAAATCTCCCTCCTGAGCTCCATGCAAAAAATAGCCACTATAATGTTGGAGAGTTGGGAGTATTAGGTCCCTCAATATCAAATTCACTAAATATGATGACAGTTGAACATATGACTGTTTTTGTTCTTGGTTGGTTTGTTTTTCTCAGCAGATAGCTGAGGTTTCACCCAGCTCTGCTTATAATTGTGAGCCATCTGAAAAAACAGATTAAAAAAAAAAAGAAAGGAATGATGTGATGTGGGGAGGGGAAAAGAAAGGGTTTTTCTGTTGGCACTAAAATGAATTTTAACAAGTGAATGTAAAGTGGAAATTAGAAACAGGCTTAAACCATGCCTGAATTTTGCATCTTGATCCCTCCTCTACTGAAAATTGGAACTTTCTCATAGGTCCACCTACAACAGATGATGATGTTATGTGAATGTGGGATGAGAGAAGGCCACAGAGATGCAAAATACTGATGGCCATTCAGTTCCAATTAACTTATAATTTCATCTCCCATTTCTTTTTCAAGGCTGAGTTAAAAAACTAACCAATGTTTCATATACAAAAAGCTAGTTTGAATTGGAAACTAGATAAGCCATTGATGTCCTAAGGGACAGTTAGACTGAGAACATAGAAAATTATGTAAGAGAATGGTCCAGTGGTTATCTAATCTGCTGACCTGTCTGACAGTGACCAGTGCTGGATGCGTCAGAAGACAGCATGGAAATCCCAATAAATTCCCTAATTGTGAAATGCTGTCCCAAGGGGAAAGTGAGAGATTTTGGGTTTTTTTACTGACCCTGGATGATTATTAATTGATGCTATGAGTCATCAACTGTGGCTGGTGATCAAGTAAGACTGGTTGTATTGCATTCCTGAAGGTCAGTTAAGGCTGCCTTTAAGATGTTGATGTCTTCTGTTGTTACCTGTGATGTAGTTTGGATCTCTTCTTCTATACAAGGTCTCTTGGTATTCATTGTATCTGGTTAAAACAGGGCTTGAAAAATCCTCTCACTCAGGATGAGCAGAAATCATTACTGGTGAATACAATCAATTGCTGTCAAATCCAAATTTTAATGGGGGGCAGGGAAGAAGGCCAGATCCTCAGCAGGTATAAATCAGTGTCAGTCAATGGAGCTATGCTGATTTACACCCTTGAGGATCTGACTGTGTTGCTAATTTTCTGGCTGTGAAGATAATCTTTCAAACATGCATGAAAGTGTGAATTGATGCAGTGCTGTTTTCCTAAATCTGAAGAGAGACCACACTAGTGCCATTGCTGCAGTTCAGAGTTTTCACTGCTGCTGTTCAGAATTCTAAGGGCAGCCGCATAACAGAGAAAATTAATTTAAATGCCACCACCTGGAGAAGCTTTGAGTAATAACAGATTCAATCTCTGGAACTATTCACTGGGTAGAGTGAATGTTATTAAACTGAAGGCCAAAGGAAGTAGCATCGATATAGCCTTTATCACCAATTGTGTCTTAAAGCTCAAATAAACCCAAACCACAACAATAATCATGCTAATAGTGAGTCATGTTCAGCTAAAGTTCTGAGTGAAAGATGACATGCCCTGTGACCACAGTTGTTAGTCCAACTTGGCTGTGGTGAAAACATGACAGAACACATGCTATAGGATCTTCTGGTGCATCCTTACATGTGCTCACAAATCTGGAAAGCTCTAGAGTTTGTGTAACTTGTTCTAGAGCCTAATTCATTGAACTGAAGGTATTTAATTGGAACATTTGCATGTTTGGTTTAAATGCGTGGTAAGTCTTGACTCACCAAGTTTTAATTGTACAGAACCCACTATTATTAGTCCTTAGCATGTAAATAGCACTTATTTATTTTTTACAGTAGTGCTGAAAGACTACACTTGAGAATGAAGCCCATTGCGCTAGATACTATTCAGACATATAGTAGGAGACAATCACTGCTCCGAAGAGCTTATAACCTAAATAGACAAGAAAAAGGATGGGAGATGGTGAATATTTCTCCATTTTACAGATGGGAACTGAGGTACAGAGAGCTGGAGTGACTTGCATGTGGTCACACAGGAAACCTGTGGCAGACCCAGGAACTAAAGCTAGATGTCCTGAGTCCAAGAGCATCCTATAAAGTGCTGTACAAATTACTTCTAAGGCGTTTTAAATGAGTTGCCTGGAGATTTCAGTCTCCTGCACTGCAATAGCCATAACAGCTTTAGTGGGTATATGCATTCTCTCTGAAATGCATCCCCTTGCAGGGAAGAGGGCAGCCACCAGAACACTGCACACACTACCTGAAGTAGAATATCTGGCCAGAGACCCAGGGGCAAACTCGTATTGTATGTTTGCCATTAACATTTTTTAAAGGGATATGCAACCCCTCTCCCCAAACAAATGTATCCCACTTGTTCATATAGGTAACCTAGAGCTATATATTGTTTCATAATCTTTTATATGTTGCATGTATTGATTTGGTATTTGTCACTGCAGTCAAAATTTTCAAAATGAGCCATTGGCTTTAAGTGCCTTCATTTTGGAGTGCCCAGTTTTCAGAGGGGCTGTGTGTCTGCAGTACCCTGGGTCTTAAAATGGATTGAGGGTTCTCTATCCAAGCTGAGCTCCCCAAAATGAAAACCTCACAAGTGCCACCCACCCACATCAATGGGGGGAGGGGAACTTGAGGAGGCCATCAGTGAAAGGGGGACAGTCACAGTAGCAAGGGAGGGAGACACTTACCAAGGGACAATAGGTAGCTCTTCCCCTGGGAGTCTTTGGCACCCATTGGCCCACTGAGGGAGAGAGATGCTGATTGGCCAGCATTCCTCAGCTCCCAGGATTTAGCCCTGTGCTGGGGCCTTGTGGAAGCTTTATCAGCTTCGTTCCAACAGCCCACCCTACCCACCCAAACCAGGAATGGGAACCTGGCCTGATAGATGCAGCTGGTCTAGCCAATCACCTGTGCAGAGGGTCAGGAAGGAATTTTTTCTCCCACAAGCCAATTGGCAGAGGACCATGGAGTTTTTTTGTCATCCTTGCAGCACTGTCAAGCCGCAGTGGGTTGAGTAGGAACATGCTTAGTACCTAACTGAGGTACTGGGTGAAGGTGTTTATTCATTGCAACTTGTGTCTGGTGTTCAGTGCAATTGAGAGAATAGAATGAACAGTTCCCAGAGGTAAAAGGCCTTGGGCTCATGTGAAAGAGTGAGATCTTGTGGCCTTTACAGGCTGAGGTCAGAGCATGTGGCAATAAGGAGCTGAGCCCAACCTGAGCACCCTCTGCCTTCCTCATGGAGGAGGAGGAGAGTGCCAGGACTCAGAGAGAGCTGAGTCCTGGGTAATGGGCTGAGGAACACCTAGCCCACATTATGGGGTATATGGTAAGGAGCCCTGTAACCTTGACACCAGTTATGAGTTATATAGTAAGAAGCTCTGAACTGGAACCAATTAAATGCCTGATGTAGGGAAATAAAGGTGATGCACGGGTAACCCCCTTCCCCTGTATTAACATTTAATAATAAAAGTTGTGGCCTGCCCCCTAATTCCATGCTTATGCCTGTCCTCATTTTGCCAGTGTTTCCTCATCAAATTAATTAGTTTTTTTTTAAAAAGAGGCTGTGTTTATTGCTGGAATTACTGATTGGGCTTCCCGATAACACAACTGTTGCACTGTTTTTCTTACTTTTATCCCGATTGTAGTGCAAAAATACTTGTAGTGCAAAAATACTTTTACTGCAAAGAGCCCATCTCACTCTTTGCTTGAAATAAAATTATCTAGTAAAAATGTGGATAACAATTGTTGTGCTATAATTGTCATTGCTGGGGCGATCCCCAAACGCTTCCTTTTTTCCATTGACTCAGTTTTAGGTTTTTCAAGTTCTTCTTTTTTGTTTTTGTGGAGGGCTTTTATTAATGGCAAAAATAAATGATTGTGTAGCTCATGTGAGCCTTTGGGGAGTCTCACAGTACACTGTGGAGACTACTTTTCTTTGGGTTTCCCCCTGGATGTTTTCAGAATCTCTGCCAGCTAAATATCATTCTACTGGTCCAGATTCCATTGTAGTTAGACAATGATCTTCTCCACTTTTAAATACTTTTGGAACCTTTCATTTTAACATTTTGCCTCGGAGCTAGTTTTGTTATTTCTGTTGATTTAGAAATTGAATAAATGTAAAAAATACAACACTGAAAAAAATGTAACTTGTATGTGAGAACTTCCTGAAATCTTCCTTCTTTCGAAACACTTACCTGCTCTGTTGGCATCATGGATCTCTGAATGTATTCTTTATATTATATATAAATGCTCAGTGAAATAATAATATATCAATGATTATTGCAATCCATTTGCCTAACATCCCCTAGATTTGGCATGCAGCATAATTATGTATATAATGTGCTTTTGTCACAGGCCTTCACAGGACCTTTGCAATGTCACACCCCGTATGATGAACATTTCCTCTTGCTAAAACTCTTTTCATAAGCACTGGAATTATAAGATAAAACATGAAGAGCTGTGCCAATTAACTAATTTCAAGCCTGTACTTAGGATGTCCAGTCACCAGGACAAACACAATTATTGTCTGAAAAAGGGGAAAGTTATGCAGTAGTTATGCAGACAAACCTATGGTAACTTTAACCTCACGCTTCAGGGTATAAATTAATTCCTTGCAAAGGTTGGGAAGAAATATTTTATCTCTATATTCAGCACTGCACAACTGATTAAGTAGTTTATAGGATTATTGACTTCCTCTGACTCATCAAGTATTGTCTACTCTTTCATGGGAGGGTACTGTAAAGTAGGGTTTTATAAAAGATACCAGAGAGCTGTCTATGGATCATTGGTCTGATTACCTCCCCTACACACTTTGGCTTTTATACACAATTGATGTGTGCCCCAACCCTGGCCATGCCTTCATTCTCAGCCCCAGAACCTGTCCTCATCACTAGCTCTGCCCCGATTAAAACCTCCCCTTTAAACCTCACACCTGCCCTTTTTTCTCCACTTCCCTTTGCCTGCTTCATCTGCCAAAAATATCACTGGCATCCATGATTTTATCTCTCACTATCGCCAACCTGTGACACTCACTGACGCCTACTTCCCTGACCACAAAACTTTCTCCGCAGCTGTTCTCGCTGCATCATTTTCTCTTACATACTCCACCCTAAGTCATCGCCCAAGAAATAGGGCACAGGAACTGGGCTTCTCCCTACGATTCCCAACTCATTCTTCCCACTACTCCTCCTTTGTCGGCAAGATATCCCTTTTTGTAATGATAGAAAGAACAAAGGAGAAAATATTATGTATGAATGATAAGACTTAGAGGTCCCATTGTGCTAGGTGCAGTGCATATACACAGTCCCTGCTCCAAAGAACTAAATTAAGATATAACACTTCAGTTTTTTTTCCCCGAGCTCTTAGAAAATTCACTCTGAAACTAATTATTTATTATAGAATTACATTAATATGCTGTGAGGAAAATAAAATCCTGCAATCTGATATAATAAAAGTAGATACAGCCCTTTTGATGACATTCACACCAGAAGTCTGAGTCAATATCAAACTTACTCAGTATCTTTCCTGTTATTATCTAGGACACGTTTTTCATAAATTCCTTATTCATTTTCTTTCAATTTTCAAATGTTTCTCTTCCCAGACTTTGATGTCTTTGAAAAACAAAAACAAGTTGGCACAGACCTGGGATGAAAAAGAGGACTGATTTTTTTACAATTTTCTTATAAGCTTAAGGCTGGATTCTGCCAGCCACACAAACGCCGAGTTGCACCTTATTCATTTTCTGAGATCATTTTTGTCAGTGGGGCTAACAACAGAGTAAGCTACAGCTCAGTATGAATAAGAGTAGCATGGTGTCCTTGGACGTCATGAAAGAAGCTGGACTTAGCCACTGAGCTTGAAAGTCCTCACTTTTTCCATAGAAGTAATATAGGGTGGGCATTGGTAACTACATGCAATTGTAGTGTCATTTGTTGTGCTTTTCACATAAATCCCCATAGAGTCATCAGATAAAATTTTTTTACCTTCCACTGACCTCAGCTGAATTTGAATTGGGAACCTAATGTTAAGAAGCCCGTGCCGTGGCAACAGTATATTTGATATGCAAATGAATACAGTGTTGATCAGAAGACTGTTTCTCTGTATTAAATTATCAAACTAACTTATGATCCTTCAAGACAATATTCAATATGACTAATAAAATAAGATCTATTTTATTAATACCAATAAAACAGCAAAGAATGACCACCAGGATGAAATTCAATAAGGACAAATGCAAAGTACTCCACTTAGGAAGGAAAAATCAGTTGCACACATACAAAATGGGAAATGACTGCCTAGGAAGGAGTACTGTGGAAAGGGATCTGGGAGTCATAATGGACCACAAGGTAAATATGTGTCGACAGTGTAACGCTATTGCAAAAAAAGCAAACATCATTCTGGGATGTATTAGCAGGAGTGTTTTAAGCAAGACACGAGAAGTAATTCTTCCGCTCTACTCCAGGCTGATTATGCCTCAACTGGAGTATTGTGTTCAGTTCTGGGTGCCACATTTCAGGAAAGATGTGGACAAATTGGAGAAAGTCCAGAGAAGAGCAACAAAAATAATGAAAGGTCTAGAAAACATGAGGGAAGATTGAAAAAAATCGGATTTGTTTAGTCTGGAAAAGAGAAGACTGAGAGGGAACATAACAGTTTTAAAGTACATAAAAGGTTGTTACAAGGAAGAGGGAGAAAAATTGTTATTCTTAACCTCTGAGGATAGGACAAGAAGCAGTGGGCTTAAATTCCAACAAGGGTGGTTTAAATTGAACATTAGGAAAAACCTCCTGTCAGGGTGGGTAAGCGCTGGAATAAATTGCCTAGGAAGGTTGTGGAATCTCCATCACTGGAGATTTTTAAGAGTAGGTTAGACAAACACCTGTCAGTGATTGTTTTAGATAATACTTAGTCCTGCCATGACAGCAGGGGACTGGACTAGATGACCTCTCAAGGTCATTTCCAGTCCTATGATTCTATGATTAATTAAGTTTAGAAAACTGATTAATTTAATTTCAAATCTAAGCACATATCCCTTCATGTAGTGTGTCATACAGATGAATATAATAGCAATTTTAATGATCATTCAAATACAGGAATTCACAGATTCAGTGTAGGTGAACTTGAAATTACTTTTCTCTAAAGTAGACTGTGCTATCATAACAACTTTAGATCATGATTGTATTACATCTGCTGTTTCTTTTGGCAGCAGTCTGTCAAAAACAGAGGTTGACTGAAATTTTGAGTCAGTGCTGTGTACTGAGGCAGGAATCTTGTGGGGAAAAATAGTATGTGATCATGTAATTAAAGTCTGAATCATAATACATAGCACAGCACCACTCAATTTAAGCTGAACAGGAAACCTTAATTCTGGCATTTCTTAACTTTTGAGCGCTTGACTTCGCAACCTTAATTTATTTTTAGCTTTCTCTCTCTCTCTCTGTGTAGTCTGTATAAAGCATATTGGTGAGGTCTTAGTAAGAGAGAATGTCTTTGGCTAGCCCTCGATGTGAGGCTGATGTCTGCCAAAGGGGTTCTTTGGTGGATTTTTAAGTCGCTGAGGAGCCCAATTTATGCCCTGCAGATTTTCCCACAGAAATGACAGGTGTAATCTTGGAGGAGACATAGTTGTTGGCTGGACTGTTGTGCCCTTTCTTTCCTCCTTTGTTGCTTCTCTGTGTCATGAGCACATCTGTTTTCTTCAAAGTGAGTTGTGGCTTGGTGTATGGTGTGGCTCCACTGTGTTTTTGTTCTGCGTCGAGTCCTCCCACTTTGTTGGGTTAATGCCTCCCTTTTTAAGGTGTACTTTCAGTATGTCTTTGAAGCACTTCCACTGCCCTCTGTGAGCCCTTCTCCCCTGACTTAACTGAGAGAAGATTACTTGTGTTGGGAAGGGCAGGAAGGGAGTGTCAGGTATACGTAAACACTGACCAGCCCAGCGGAGTTGGTGTTTCATGACCTGCACTTCTACACTGCTAATATTGGCTGCAGAGAGAACGCTGATGTTAGTGTGTCAGTCTTCCCAGCGGATCCTGAGAATCCTCCTGAGACAGCACTGCTGGAACCACTACAGCCACTTGAGATTTCGTCTATAGGTTACCCAGGTCTCATGCCCATAGAGAAGGGTGGGGATGACAACTGCTTTGTAAACTAAGATCTTGGTACCTATTTGTAGATCCCTACCATTGAAGACTTGTTTGAGTAGTCTTCCAAAGGATGTGCTGGCATAGCAGATCCTGTATTCAATTTCTGTGTCAGTGCTGGCTGTTTAGGAGAGGTGGCTGCTACGGTTGGAAAATGGTCCACATTTTCCAGAGGTTCTCCACTGATGATAATTTGTGGAGTATGAAGAGTAGTTTATGCAGGTGAGGGCTGGTAGAGTACCTCGGTTTTTGCAATGTTGAGAGAGAGACAGAAGCTGCAATAGGCATCTGCAAAAAGATTTATGGTACTTTGCAGGTCAGCTGCTAAGTGTGGGAGAATGATGCAGTCATCTGCATACTGAAGGTCCGTGATGACAATTCTCGTGATCTTAGATTTTGTTTGGAGACGTCGGAGATTGAGGAGTTTGCCATACATACGATACTCAATCCGAATTCCATCAGGGGAGGCAGTCACAGATGAGAATCAGAATCATTGCATGGTAAATGGAGAAGAGCGTTGGAGCAGTGACATAGCCCTGCTTTACGCCAGTGCGAATGATGAATGGTTAGGTCTCTGAGCTGTTGCACAGAATGGTGGCAGTCATCCCATCATGGAATAGTTTGATGATGGAAATGAATTTCTGAGGACAGCCAAACCTACACAGCATCTCTCCTAGGGCATCACAATTGATAGAGTCAAAGGCCTTGATTAGACTGATGAATGCCATGAACAGTTCCTGTTATTGCTCTCTGCACTTCTTGTGAATCTGTCATGCCAGAAAGATTACATCAGTTGTGCCTTGGGATGGTCTGAAGCCACATTGTGATTCAGTGTGATTCTGCAAGGGGGAGAAGGCGGTTGGGTAGGATCTGGGCAAGGATCTTCCCTGTGATGGAGAGGGGAGCAATACCTCTGTAGTTCCTGCACAAAGATTTGCCCCCTTTCTTGAATATTGTAACAATGTTGGTATTCTAAAAGTCAGGTGCAGTTTCTTCACAGGTCCAGATTCTGTTGAGAAGTTGGTAAAGTTTATTCAGGAGCAGTGTTCCTCTAGCTTTAAAAACCTCAGCTGGGATGCCACCTGGGCCTGATGCCTTGTGATTTTTTGTCTGGGTGATGAGAAGCCAGACTTTCTGGGAAGATGAGGGATCAGCAAGGTATTTCAATGCCACGCCTTGTGAAATAGACTTGCTGATGTCTTCAAAGAGACTGGGCTATTTAATAGGCTCTCAAACTGTTCCTTCCAGCATTGTTTAATGGCTGCATTGTCCTTGAGAAGGGTGGAGCCATCCTGGGAACATAAAGGGGTTGGGCCTTCGGAGCTTGGCCCATATATAGCTTTTGTTGCTTGAAAGAAGCTTCTTATGTCATCCTGGTCTATGAAATTCTGGATCTCAGAGGACTTCTCTTGACACCACTTATTTTTGATGTCACGTAGTCTCCTTTGGACTTCAGCTTTGAGCTGGTGATAAGCTTCATGTTTTTGTTGCTTTGAGGAATCATTTTGCCAGTTTTGCCAGTTACAGAATTCAGTTCTTTTCTGCTGAATTAATGCTAGGATTTCCTCATTGTTTTCCTCAAACTGGTCTTGGTGCTGATGAGTGGAATATCCTATAGTTTAAGCACATGCCCCGTGAATGGTATTTTTAAGTTGATCCCAGTGCTCTTGAATGTCAATGACATTAACATGCAAGTTAGAGAGTTTCTCAGACAGGTATTGCTGGAACTTCTCACAGCTGGCCTGGTCCTGAAGTGCTTTGATGTCATATCGATTTCTCGTAGTCTTTGGGTGTTTACGGTGTGGTGGAGCGAGCTGCAGATACATGACTGATCTTACTAATCAATGTTCTGTCCAACAGTGATCTATACCTCTCATGGCTCTTGTTATATAGACATTGGTGTAATCTTGAACTCTGACTATAACATAGTCAAGAAGGTGCCAGTGTTTGGACAGAGGATGTTGCCAGGTGGTCTTAAATTTGTTACTCTGCCTAAAGATGGTATTTGTCATGAACAGGTCATGCTCCACACATTTGCTGAGGAGAAGAATAACATTGGAGTTTACATTATCTCCCCCTTTTTTGCCTATTTTGCCGCTCCAGAGTTGGGAGTCCCATCTGACTCTAGCAATGAAATCTCCCAGGAAGATAAGTTTATTTACCTTAAGTGTGGTTGTGAGGACGTCATCAAGAGTGCTATAAAACTGTTCCTTGTCTTCCTTGTCATCAAGTGTTGGGGTGTATATGCTGATGGCCAAGGCATATTGGTTGTTGCTGAGCTTGAGTCAAAGAGTTATGAGACGCTCGTTGATCCCCATGGGAAGCTCCAAAAGCTGACTGATTTTATTTTTGATGGCAAAGCCAATCCCGTGAATGCGTCTCTTTTCAGGGGGCTTTCCTTTCGAAAAGAAGGCATAGCCACCTCCATCCGCTTTTAATTGGCCCTCATCAGCCCGGTTTTTCTCACTAAGAGCTTCAATGTCAATGTTAAGTCTTGCCAGCTCGCTGGCAATTATGGCAGTTCTTCTTTCTGGGCATTCACTGTGTTGAGAGCCCATAAGCGTTGGGACATTCACGGTGACGAAATTCATTGTCTTATATCTCATGTTTCAGCCGTGGAGTTAAGTGATCCCACTGGATGCAGCCATCCAATCAGAAGAGTGTGAGACAGCCTATGTTTACAGCACCTTTTCTAGCTCCTTCCCCATTTGGGGTGAGCAGAGGGGATCCTAAAAAGGCTTGCTCAGTCACAGTCACTGTTGCTGAAATGCACTTCTGTCTCATTCAAGCAGAAGATGACTGTCACACGGCTGCTGCCTGCATGCAGAGATGTGACTAAAAACTCCCAGAGATCACTGCTCTTGTCTTCATCGCCACTCGTCCGTCACTGCCGGGCTTTGTGAGGATGTGAGCCCTTTGGCACAGACCTGCACGTGAAATCTTTTAACGTGGGGAAACCGGTGTGCAGGCGGTGACCACACGAGACTTGACAGGAGGAAAACCTTGACCCAGTGGCAAGGAGATTTAAGACAACTGGGGTCTCCCGCCTGCTGTAGCCCTCATTTGCCTTCACAGCCGCAGAGTACTAAAGGGTCTTCTATATACGCCTGATCCACCATTGGATCTTGTGAAATTTGGATCGTGGTTAATCAGGAGCTTCACCTCAGACCTGCTCACCAAGGGGGACCCTACCAGGCACATGAAAGTTCCAGATGATGTAGCTCTGAGGGTCTTTAGCCCACACAAGCCTCTCCACCACAACAAGGTTGCGGTCCATCAGAGAGGAAGATTGGGTATGTGAAAACAGCAGTTTTTCAAAGGCTTATATCAGCCAAATTTGAGTGGATTTTCTTGGGGACAGCAAAATGCACATCCCTGGGATAAAGGTGATCCCCTTCAACCTTCAAAGTCCTGCTCCAAAGCATGAGGGCACTAGAGATTTTCAAGGAAAAGGTTGCCACAAGTTTTGACCACGGGCAAAACTATATATTGTTTCCTAGCGTCGTTCTTGGAAATGACTGAACAGTTTTGGCAGACATTTTCTAAAACAAGTCAGCCTGGGGCAGACACTCAGCACGGAAAATTTCACCCCAAACAGTTAAAGTTTGACCAAATTATAAATAATTAAAAACAGGGTCTTATAATGGGAAGTGTAAGCCAACCCCAATAATAGATGGTGCTACCAGCTCCACCTTTAATATAGTTTTTCCTGTAGGCAAATGGGACTAGCTATACCAGTATAAGATACCTTTATACCATTACAACTGTGCCCATACTAAAGTTGGTACTGGAATGATTGTATTGGTAAAAAATTACCCTCTGAATCAACTTAGTAACTCCAATAAGCTTTCAAATGTAGACCAGGCTTTTGACTGAATTGTTATGGGTAGATTTTCAAAGGCATAAAAGACAGGTGCCTGGCTTTCATTGAAAGTTAATGGGAGATGGATGCCTGTGCCTTTGCAAATCTTCTCTTAAGTCTCAAACTTATAGCAGCTTCCTGATTCCAATTTCCTCACTTTAGTACAGTCTTTTTTGCTGACTCATCTTAACTTGTTAGTAGTTGGCTGTTGTCTCAGGAGGCCGCAAGTTCCCTGTTTTATAGTTCCTAAACTTCCTACAGTTATTGAATACCCTTTATTTTATGCTCTTCCTGAGCTCCTTTGAGATTCACAACATTTCCTTAATAACTAATTTAGTGAGGCTTAATTTAAAAAGATAGCGGAGTGTTTTACTGCTCCTTTTCGGTAGGACCCAAGGGAAAAATAAACAAACTCATAGACAGAAACACTGGGCCATGCGTGTTGCTGATGTAGGTGAGTGCTACTTCAGTTAATTTTGCCTACTTGTGTGACAGTGACAAATTTGACTGATCTGAATGAAAAAAATGAATTGAATGATCTTTCTATTGCAGTTAATTTAGTCCATATTAAAATAAGGATATGAAAAGATGTATTTGTTCATTGGGGGTCTTAGAATTAAACTAAGTATGAATAGATATTTCCTCTCAGTTATAGAGAGAGATTATTCTTACCTCACTCCCAGGGACTGAGCTGCCTCGGCATTAAAAATACGAATGAAATTACATTAACCCCTGTCTTTCTGATTCCACTGGCCTTAATTTTTCAAGCAATGCATTGCAGAACTTGTTGCAACAAGTTATTGAGTTTAACAGGAATAAAGAAGGGAATTAACATTTACATAAACAACAAAAATGTCCAAAATTCTTACAGTAAGTAATAAAGTATGTACAAAGAGTTTTGGAAGGGATATAAACTCTTATTCTTCAGGGCTTTTGACAATCTCTAACTATGGCAATTCCTAAATTAATATTACTGTGGCTTCTTTTTGTTTGGCTTAGTGCTTGTGTATAAAGAATATTTTGGGGGGGGTGGGAAGGGAGGGTTGTATGGCCCCAATTGACATCCTATTGACTTGAGTAGAACTCTGCACTAATTGCAATTAAAACAGTTGCTGCTAGTTCATAGTTGCAGTGGAAATCTTGAAAGAAGCAATATTGTGCCATCCAAGGCAGCTGCTGAATAGTTGATGTGATCCATTAATTTCTGGTTATTTCTTCTTAGATGTTGTTATATAAGACCTTGAGAATGTGTGATTTGAGCTGAAGCTTGCCAGAAGCAAAGGTGGTGGTAGAGGCATTAAAATGGCTTGATGGGAACCATTTATTACCTCCAAAGAATTACAGAATTCAGTTGTCCTGCTGGCTACCTCCTAAGCCAGCTCTTCAGCTCCTCCCCACTGCCTGCCTTTTCTGTCCCTGCCTCCTTCAGGAGGCACGATGCTGCATCGAGAACCACTAGGGCAGTGTGTATGCTTCACCATCTCATTGAATGGCCAGCTTTGCTCTGCCCTTTTTGGGGCAACTTGTACCTTCTAGTGTGCATGCAGGACACAGACTGGCATTTCCCCTTGTGCAGAGGAAAGGCCTGCATATGTCCTTTTTCAACACACTCTTGTGCACCTGCCTAAGGCAAAAACTGGCCTCTAGCAAGGAACCAAATGTACACACAGTAGCTACTGAGAATTTGCATTAGAACATTAAGAAAACTGTTAGATAAATGATTGAACTCTATCTTAAATAATATTTAACTTCATATATATACATGAACGTACATAACTGATACTTCTAATTGTACTGTACTGTTTCATTAATCTGTAAGGCTGCAAGGACATGAGAAACACTTTTATACATGACGTTCTGGGTAATAGCAGCTGAGCAAAGCATTCACTTGCATTGAGGTGGGTGGAATCAAATGAGAAACGTGGCTAATCAAGGTTATACTGGGTTGAAATCTTTATCTCCTCAGCTTATCTCAAAATTCAGGTCATCATTAAAAGTCTGAATTTTGGGAACCCTTTTCAACCGAGGTGGTTAGTCTGCTATATTAGAAAATATGTTTTAGAAGGAAAATGTTATTTTTAACCATGGGTCTTTGTTCATTATGCAGTGATGAAAGGAGCTGTGGTATTACAGTCCACTTCGGAAACACGTTGAAGTCTGTCCATTGTGAAATTAGATCCATAAAGAACAAGATCTTTGATTGTGATACCTGCATATAGGATCTGAACCAAAAATGTCTTGTATAGATCCATTTCAACACATTACAGTGAGTACATTTGACTTTCCTATGCATGTTGTATTCTGCAAGCAGTTACTATCAATAACCGTATAATGTTAGTATCATCATGAAACTTGAAAGACTCTCAGTATAAGTTTGGGTGAGTTAAGACTAGATTTAGGAGAATTTTATTTAAAATGAAATTTGATAGATATTATTGATGCTTTTGTAAAATTTTCAAAAGTTCCCAAGGGTATGTCAACACTGCAGCTGGAGGTGAGCCTCACAGCCTGGGTAAACAGACTGGCACTATCTTGGCTTGAGCTAGCATGCTAGAAATAGCAGCATGGACATTGCAACACTAGTGAAGGCCCGGGCTAGCTACCTGAGCTCAGGGGTTGGGTGGGTCCAAACTCAGGTGGCTAGCTGGAGCCTCTGCACCTAACTCACCTTTGAAAATAGAACTTGCGCTCCTACGTCACATATGCACTTTTCAAATATTACCTTAGATACTAATTGTAAATTATCATAATTTCAATGGCTTTTGGATTCAAGACTCATAAACAGTTCGGTCATGTGGTGCTTTGATAATTTGACAGTTATATTTCCTCCTATTAATATTCTCATTAATTGATTATCAGATAGAACTGAGAGCAGAAGAGTTCACCAATTTTCTACAAATGCAACATCAAATGTGTTTAACTTTCTCTTAAAAGTGATTTTTCTCGCAAGCTTGATTGGCGTGATAAATTGAAAATAATTTAACACCTGAACCAAAGTCTACTGAAGTCAAGGGAAGGCCTTACCAAATTCTCCAACTTTGCCTACAAACTTAGTCTATAAATAACTAAAACTTTGCACATTGAACAATGGAATCACAAATCCCATATGAACTGGAATCACTAATGTAAGCAGGATGTGTTCATAATATCACACATTGTTCGTAACTGTTTGGGAAACCTATTATAGCAGGAAAAGCAATGTGTGTTCAGAGGTAGTTACCAATATACTTGTCATAATGTTGAACTTCTGAGTTGCTAAAATACAGTACATGTTTCCTTGAAATGATCACTTATCAACTATGTGGTTTCTCCCCCTATAGTCACATCCTTTAAATGAGTCTGCAACCAACGGATGTCAAGCACATGTTTTATTCACGCTGAAGCTTTGTGAAGGCTGTTGTGATGCCAGTCTCAGGTTGGCAGGCAGCATTATTTATAGAGTTTAAAATGGCCTGCCAACTCTGAAGATCACTATTTGTAGTCTGATGGCTAGTATGTATGTGTACTGTCCTCTCCTGGATGGAATGTCAAACCTGCTCAAATATCTGTGATTCAGCTGTTTGAGATATTCACAACAAAACAAAACATGCCTAATTTAAAGAATCTGAGTAGCTCCTTGAGGTCAGTGGCATTACTCAGTGGCATTAAAATTAAGCACATGCTTTAGAACTTTATTGAATCAGGGCTTTAGCTTATATTTCATTTAGCTGCTCAGAGAAGTTTGGTAGGACTGCTGCTATGGGACAGAAATATAATGGGAAAGTGCAGTTTTTAAAACAAAGTGTAGTTACATTTCTCCTCTCCTGTTAAACCATTGTTCATTGTCAATAAAAAAGTTAAAATGAGACATAATTTTCATGACTTTTTGGTTGAAAAGTGAAATTTCACAGAAAAGCATAAACAAAATCCTGAACTTTGGAGTAATCTTTTCCTAGTTTTTAAATGTTGTCCCTCTTCTTTTTCATGAAAGCCTCACATAAATAGAAGAGGAAATCGACTGAGTGAGTTATTGAGTTTACAGGAAGTTAGTGAAACTCACTGCTCTGTTAGAAGCACAGAAATAAGAGAAATAATTTTCCTCCCTGTAACCTTTCTCCAGTTATATTGATGTTGATATTAGGTGTTGATTGAAAGAATAATAGGTAAAATATGTGCAGCCTCGAGTGTGAATTTTTTTTAAAAGTTTACAGTGTCCCTTTAAAAGAAGGAAATGTACTTTATAAAAGTTATTTAAACGAAACAATCCCATTCCTCCCTAGCCCAATTATCTGCTTAAATTTTCTATTTGGTACCAAGGAAGTAAAAATGTTATACAATTGATGCAAGTCAGAACGGTTTGATGTATGTTTTGTGCACGGTAACATCTTGTCTTCAGATTAAATTATGTGACTCAGCATCCCATGCGTGAATGGTATTAGGCACCTTTAAAAAATATGAAACCTTCTGAATTTTTCAACAGGCACAGAAGATTCTTATTCAAAACCAGTTCACTTTACAGAAAAGTTTGAATGAAACTTGAGTGCACTGTTCTGATTCCCAGGATAATGGTAGTAAAGTGAAATGTAATCAAACTAGTTTTTTTAAAAAGGGAATAGTGAATAATTGTCGCTTACTTGCCTCATATGTAAGAGAGAGGAAGTAAGTTAACTAGAGAGTTTTTATTGAGGACTGGAAGACATTAAGATGAGAGACAGGAAAGGGTAAGCTAGGGGTTGCAAGAAAGGGAGAGGAGTGTGTGCGTGTGTGTGTGGGGGGGGGGGAATGAGGTACAAAGAGATGGCTGTGAGTGTACTCATGACAAGTCTGTGCTTGTATGTACACAGTGTTACCCACACAAAATTCTGTTACTCACACACTCAAGGGCATGCACCTTTACCCAGTTCCTAGGGCTCAAGGCGTAACCCTCTTAATTTAGGAAGCCCTATACTTTCCCAGTTCCTAGGGCTCCAGGTGGAAAGCACCTAACTTTATCCCTCTGGGCTCTGGGCTCTACTACTCCATGGACTCCGGACAAACACTTTTCCCTGTGGACTCAGAGCAAACACCCTTTCCCTATGGACTTAAGGCTTAATCTTTTGCAGGTTTATGGCGTCTTTTACCAGTGAAAGGGCCTTGCATAGTAATATACTACATAACCTCTATTAATTAACAATCACCAAAAAAATAATTCACACACTAAACATACAGTGCTCACCACTCCCAATAAGACAGATGAACTTTTCTTGATGGCCAATCAGGACCAGGTCCATCTGGGGGACTCCAGTTTCTGCATGGTGTCATTAACAGAGTATTGAGGTCTGGCAGCTTTGATCTTTGGGGTTGTGTCCTGGAGTTGGTTCCCAACAAACTTCCTTTTGGACTCCAGTGAAGTTTGAGTCTAACTAAGTTTTCTTTAGCCACCTTAAGATCTGTTTCTTTATCTGGTGATAGTGGGTGCCATTAGGACAGGGTCTCCTTCTTAACAACCTGATATTATATTGTTTAAATGTAATTTAGATAGAATGTGAGGATGTGACTTCCTGCTTTTAGCTTATGGCTGCTGTCTCTCTTAATATGGCTGCTACTGCTTAGCCAAAGAACAAGGCCTCAGACCTTACAACGGAGTGGACTGAGCCATTAGAAGGAGAATATTCCTGGCAGAAATTCCTGTGACTCATATAAACTATCCAGGTGGCCTGTATGGTTGAGTGATTTCCTCCCTGCTTTTCCACTGGAAAGGTTTAGTTAGATTTGCAGGAGAAAGAGGAATTGAGGTGTAAGTGTCAACCCCTCCCTAAGTAATTTATGAGACTAAATCCTATCTTCAAAAATGTCACTTTTGAACATGGGAATCAGGCTTCTAAATTTCTTAATGGCTTTTGATAACTTTATCCTCAGTGTCTAAGGCCCAGGTTTTTAGAGGTATTTAGAAGTTGCTTTGCTCAGTGTTGCAAGGCCTAAGTGACTTATATAGTTAAGTTCCATTTTCAGAAATGACTTAAGCATGTTGGAGACAAAGTCCCATTGACTTTCAATGTCCATCCTTCCTCTCTGCTCCTGGGTGTTTGGCTCTCTAGAGTAATGGCCTCCAAAAAGACAAATTTCTCTAGCAGTGGAGATCTGTGGGTGGGTTTTTGTATTGTGAGCTGCTGCTTTTAATTATAACCCTATCTTTAAAAGAGCATCCATAAAGAAACACCACATTGTAAAACAGATGTTGTTCAGCAGACCTGAGTCCTGTGGAGGTAGAATATATTAATTAACTGTGTTGTAAAGTATCATCAAGAAGCAACAAAAACTGAGAGGCAGCAATGAAAGAAGTTTTCCCTGCCCTTCTCCAACTATCTTGTAAAACTACTCGATAAGCTGTAAATTTCAAAATGACAAGGAGAAGTTATGTTTTTTTTTCTTTTAAGCCTTGATGCCTGAGAGGCAAAAAGCACTGGGCATGCTAAAACTTCTAGGGTATGTCTTCACCACAGAGTTAGCCCAAACTCTTACATGGGTGTTGCACCAACCCTCTTTGCTTTTCCCCTCCCCCAATCATCTGAGTTTGGCATTACTTTCAATCTGGGCTCGCTGGCGCGGCAGGAGGTATGGGTTAGAACCTGGATTTTGCTTTCACTCGGGCTGGTAACCTCACTTTGCAGTGAGGGCATTGGTTAAATCATTCAAGTGCTTCTGGTCCTTCAATGCCCTCCACAATTCCCTGTGTGCCCAGAAGGACAGACAAGCTTTTCCACAATCCATTGTCAAGGAATCATAGGGCAGCTCAGCTAACTGCTGCAAAAGAACTATGGGTTATGCCTCAGAAGCCCTAGCGCATGTCCAGACTAGGGGAGGAAAATCGATCTTAAATACGCAACTTCAGCTACGTGAATAACGTAGCTGAAGTCGAATTTCTAAGATCGAGTTACTCACTCGTCCAGACGGCGCGGGATCGATATCCGCGGCTCTCCGTGTCGATTCCAGAACTCCGTTCGGGTTGATGGAGTTCTGGAATCGATGTAAGCGCGCTCGGGGTTCGATACATCGCGTCCAGACTAGACGCGATATATCGATCCCCGAGCAATTGATTTTAACCCGCCGATACAGCGGGTTAGTCTGGACGTGGGCTTAGTGAGACACGTGGAGGAGTGCAGCACTGGTGAGAACACAGTAATTTGGGGATGGCTTTGTGGTGTGGCTTCTCGCACCCAGGCTAGGCTAACTTGGCTGCTGAAACCTGGATGCTGATCCCCTGGGCTAACTCTGTAGTGAAGACATATTCCTGGAGTCACTCTGAATGCTCTCTCATTTTGTTTTGTCATTATGGTGTGGCAATACACTATGCAAAGCTTCATACTGCTGACTGCTAGGAGGAGCATGTGTTCAGATTGGCTACTGAGTTTTTGTCTGTTCTCCCTGACTTACAGTTACCTAGTTGCTTGCTAGTCAGCTTTGCTGTCTGAAAGTCACTGTCTTGAGAAATCAATGCAGAGAATTAATGATAACGCTTACAGGGACTGTCATTTATCGTACGTTTGTATAGTGCCTAGCACAATGGGGCCCAACCTTAACTGTGGTCTTTAAAGCCTAGTACCATATAAATGTAAAATAATAATGCAGTATACATTGTTTCATCAGTAGCTCTCAATGCACCTCACAAAGATGGCTCTGTATCATTATTCCTGTTTTACAGAGGGAAAGCTAAGTCACAGGCATATGTAAGTGATTTATATGAGGTCACACTGGAGTCCTTGACAGAGCCAGGAACAGAACTTAGGTCTCCCAACTCCCAGACCTGTGCTTTGTTGCCCATATATCATGTGTATGGGCCATAAATTATTTAGGTCAGGGGCCATGCATTCTATGTTCTCTACATTGTCATACACAGTGACAATGCTCATAAAATATGGAACGAGCTTTGAGTGCCACAATATAACAGTGCTGGGCAAATTGGTTGAAATAAGAAGAGACCTGAACCAGATTTTGAGGTTCAGCAAAATTAAGGCTGTTGCTTTTTGCCTCCTATTTTCATGTCTCTAGACTTGCTGGTTCCATTCAGGCACTATGGCATTGGGAGTGCTGACATACCATGAGTGAGGTTTCTCTTGAAGTTTCAGAGTCTGATAGAAAACAGGAAGTCCCTGAGATTGCATGAGATTCTAACTTCTGGGAACATAACTGAATTGGTGAACTTTTGTGTTCACTCTTCACTGTTACTCTACTAGGGTCTCTTTACGCTCTGAATTTTGATACATACTGGACATATACACTCTGTATGCGTAACTATACTCATACAGTATATGCACAATATACATATATATTCAGCAACATTATTTAGGTATAATTGTATCATTTTTATTCCTGAAAGGCAGTTAAAAACACAAAGTAAAATAATACATCTTACAAAATAGCTTTTCACTTCTTGATAAACTGTCATTGACTAATTAAATGCCTCATAGCAGGTACCAAGCTTGGAGAGAAGCAATGTTATTCATTGAAACTAAAATTTAAAAAAAAAAGCGTGGGAGGAAAAACCTGTTGTGTAGGAGTGGCTGAAGGAACATCAGGCTACATGTAATGCATTGTCTTAACTTTCAATAAAGCTACAAGAAATTAAAGGGTGCAGCTTAGCTGTATGATGTTCTTTCCTGTATGCATTTCTCTTACATTTTGAATAGGGGATTTTTCTTTTTGCTGCTCGTTGGACAAATGAAAGCTATTTTTTGACAATTTATTTCTGTTTTTGGAGTTTTATTTCCTGTTTAACCACATGCCATTTGATTTCCAGGTGGAACACCAGTATTCGCACAAATTAACTGTGACGGTATTGAAAGCCACAAATGTTACAAAAGGGGCTTTTGGTGATATGCGTGAGTATCACTGTTATTGATTCACCAATCTTCATTGCTCACCTATTCAGTTGTTTCTTCTTACAATGTGGGAGTGTTCTAAGCTTGTCATGTATTAGCAGTACCATTGGTGCTTTCTCTCTAGTTTTGCTAATACCCAGGAATTGCTGTTTAAACATATTTGCTTTGTCATTGTTCACTCATGTTAGTTCACATGGCACTTTTGCCACTTCTCCCACATTTGACCCAAAAAAAGATGAATGAATGAGTTGTATGCTGCTAGTAGCATCTAGAATAAGTCAGAGGTTGAGTCGGAAGTGAGTTCTCAGTTTAAGGAAAGTGGGGGTGGTTGTGTCTTCAAAAGGTTGCGGTTTGGTGAAAGACCTAAAAAAAAATTAAAAAAAAAAAAAAGACGAAACAGAGAGAGAAAAACCCCGAACCCTGCTGATTCAGCACAGAGCAATAAAGCAGCTTTCACTATGAAGAATATCTATGGCAACAACATTATTGCTGCTTACTCTGTGCCTGTGTTTCTACAGGCACAGTTGCAGAACAGGAAGTCACTAGGAAGGATGACCTATGAAAAACATCAGCAGTTTTAAGAAAATATCAGCTTATTCCAAAAAAGGGTGTCAGCTTCTCATGTTTTTACTTCTTTGGCTATGACTGTGCTATTATCAGGTCATTTCTCCCTTCACTTACTGTCCCCTGACGATCACCACGGGGTCACTGCTTGGACTGATACTGCAGCCTCCAGACTACAGCAGGGGCAGGCAAACTTTTTGGCCCGAGGGCTGCATTGGGTTTCGTAATTTGTATGGAGGGCCGGTTAGGGGAGGGGGTCATGGCCTGGCCCCCAGCTCCTATCTGTCCCCCCACCCGGAATCCTGCCCCATCCAACCCCCCCTGTTCCCTGACGGGCCCTCGGGACCCCTGCCCCATCCACACACACCTGCTCCCTGTCCCCTGACTGCCCCCGGACCCCTGCCGCCCCATCCAACCCCTCCTCTTATTCCTGAGCACCCCCTGCCCCATCCAACCATCCCTTCTCCCTGTCCCCTGACTGCCCTCAGATCCCTGCCCCTGACTGCCCCCTGTCACCCCATTCAAACCCCTTCCTTCCTGACTGCCCCTGCCCAGGACCCCTGCCCTCATTCAATCCCCTGTTTCCCCCTCCAACCACGCCAACCCCTATCCACACCCCCATCTCCTGACCACCACTCCGAACTCCCCTGACCTCTATCCAACTCGCCCTGCTTTCTACCCCTTTACTGCACTGCCTGGAGCACCGGTGGCTGGCGGTGCTACAACCGCGCCACCCGGCTGGAGCCAGCCACGCCGTTGCCACCAGCACAACGTAGCACAGAGCACTGGATCAGGCTGGGGTCTGCAACTGCATTGCCCCAGGAACTCACAGCCTTGCCGCCCAGAGCATTGCACCAGCAGTGGAGTGAGTGAGGTGAGGCTGCAGGGAAGGAGGGACACTAGGGGAGGGGCTGGGGGCTAGCCTCCTGGACCCAGGCAGGAGGGTCCCCCAGGCCGGATGTGGCCCACGGGATGTAGTTTTCCCACCTCTGGACTACAGGAATGACTGTGGTCCCTGGGTTGCTTCTCTGCAGGGGGTTTTCGTTATAGCAGCTGTCCCTTCCCCCGCACACACCAGTAAATCCCCCTCATGTTATATTGGAGCTAGTGCAAGGCTTCTCTTCAGTCTGTCTCCTTGTGCAGTGGAACCTTGGCAGTCCCTCTGTATTTGGAGTCTTCCTGACAATGTTTTATGCACTGTTGTTATAAGTGACACTTAAGATCACAATAACTGAAAGGAATTAGAGAGTAAATATCTGCCACCATTTCTCATTTACTTTTACTTTTTTCACCTCCCTCCCTCCAGTCAACAGCATTTTGTTTCACTGTTTTCCCTGTATAATCAGTCAGTCTCTCCAGTATGTGTGGGTCTTTTACACTATAACAAGGGACAGTTGCAAAACAGTAGGAAAAAATGATTGATAAACCACTCAGATTCCAGTGTAGTACCTACAACTTATTAACATTTATTATTTGTTCTGTGGTAGCAGCAGGACTGGCGCTAGGGTTTTGAGCACCCTAGGCGGATGGCAATTTCGCCACCCCGCGTGCTGTTCCCGCGCCTCCAGTGGAGCTGCCGCAGTGGTGCCTACAGAGGGTCCTGTGCTCCGCGGCTATGGTGCAGCTGCCGCAGTCGTGCCTGCGGGCAGTCCACCGGAGCCGCGCGAGCAGCCAAGCGTCCGCAGGCACAACTGCGGCAGCTCCACCTGAGCCGCGGACCAGTGGACTGCCCGCAGGCACCACTGCGGCAGCTCCACGGGAGCTGCTTGCCACCCCCTCTGGCGGCGCCCTAACCCAGGGGACACCCTGGGCTGCCGGCTGCCGCGGTGGCGCCCTGACCCAGGGGACACCCTGGGCTGCCAGCTGCCGCCGGCAGCTCAGACTCCCTGTCTGTCCCAGCAGCAGCGGCTGCTCAACCATTTAAAAAAAAATTGGGGGGTGCTTTTTGGGGCCCCCAAATCTCAGTGCCCTAGGCAACCGCCTAGTCCGCCTAAATGGTTGCACCGGCCCTGGATAGCAGCACCACATGAGGATTTGGGCCCCTGGTGTTAGGCCCCAGACACATCTAACTTTTTGAAGATGACTACATTTCAGGTTGATTGGGCTCCTTAAATTGGCTGACCTTGTCGGGCCTTGCATTCCACTCAACAGTATTTCTCCATTTGGATATTTGTCTCAAATGCCACCTTTAGAATGCTCCATCTGACTAATCCCCAATTTTCAGGGAATGTGCTAGGCATCAGTGACCAGAATCCTATTGATGTTGATGAAAAAGGGGGAAATACTTTGGACATCTGACATCTGTTTAGCAGACCAATCATCTTTAGCCACCTCTGTAATTGTCTATAGATGAAAGGACAGGATGATAGAAGCCATTAAGAGATTCCAGTATAAGACCACTTCCCATCTCCCCTGTGGCAATTCTGCCAATATAGTTTAAAACTGCTGACACCCTGAAATAGAAAAAAAAGAACAAAGAAATAAGAGAATAAGAATGGTGAGGGGATGGGGAATGATGGGGGTGCACCCTGAGCCCTTGGTATAGAGGACAGAATAGGGGACCCAGACATAGGGAGGAATAGAGGGGTTCACAAAGTCCTGGGCTTGGAGGGGTGAATGGGTGACCTCTGGCATGGGAGGGAAGAGGGAACGGGAAGGCACATAGATTCCCTGGCATGGGGAGGAATGGGGGGCACACAATGTCTCTGGTACGTGGGAGAATGGGGTTCCCTGGCATGGGGAGGAATAGGGGGCACACAATGTCTCTGGTACGTGGGACAGTGGTATGAGGGAAAGAGGGGATAAAGGGGGATAGGAGGGCCATGGAAGGGACTGTGGGAAATGGGGGTGCACACAGCCCCTGGAATGGGAGAAGAATGTGGGATCCTGGTGTGGGGTGGGAGAGGGGCAATAGAGGGTGTGATAGGATCCCTCTGGGGTGAAGCCTGGGACTGTGGGACCGCTGTGCCCTATGAACTCTTTCCAGCCTGGGCTATCTATCACAATGCTTTGCTAGTGACCAACAGCAAACGCTTCCAGGCACTTTTATCACTCAGCACAACAGCATGTGGAGCCCCATACTCAGCTAGATTGCATGAATACTCTCAGAGCCACTCATGAATCACATAGAGAAAGGCACCAGAGTCAAATCCCCCCAGCTCCCAGCACTATACCCCAGGAATATACTATCTTGCACTGCTCAAGATGAGCAATGTAGATTTATTAATCAGTTCATTAAATGGACATAAACCAGCCTTTGTCAAACTTGAGCAGATTTGTCCCACACTTCATACAAACTCACTGGTAAAGATAAACAGTAAAACAAATTTATTGATTATAAAAGGTAGATTTTAAGTGAGTGGTGGCAACCTGTGGCCCGTGGGCGGCACACAGCCCGTCAGGGTAATCTGCTGGTGGGCTCCAAGACTGTTTACATTGACCATCCGCAGGCACGGCCACCCGTAGCTCCTAGTGTCCACGGTTTGCTGTTCCTGGCTAATGGGAGCTGTGGGAAGTGGCAACCAGCTCGTCAGTGTGGCCCACGCCATTTCCTGCAGCTCCCATTGTTCAGGAATGGCAAACCACGGCCACTGGGAGCTGCAGGTGTCTGTGCCTGTGGACAGTCAATGTAAACAAACTATCTTGTGGCCCACCAGTGAATTACCCTGACGGGTTGCAGGTTGCCCACCACTGTTTTAAGTGATATTAAACGGTAGGCAAAAAGTCAGAGTTAGTTACCAAAAGAAATAAAATATAAGCATGCAGTCTAAACTCTCAACACTGTTAGATTGGGCAACAACTAGATTAAGCAGTTTTTCTCACCCCACAGGATATTGCAGTCCTTATTATACATATTTCACCCTTGAAAAATGGTCCAATCTCCTCTGTTGGAGTCTTGTCTTCTTCTCAGTGTCTTAGTTGCTTGCAGCATAGGTGGGGGCAGGAGAAGGGACCAACCATATGGCTACTCTGTTTTATACCCTCAGTCCATGTGCTTGGAAAACACGAGTCCAGGCATATCTGGGCCAATGCTGAGTCTCCCAGCAAGGTTGAGCAATTCCCCTGGTGTGGACTCATGCAGGTGAGTCATTGCATTGGAGCTACCTTGCTGGACAGTGGTTGTTGATGGATTGATTGATATCCTGCCCGAGTGTTGGTTTACTTTCCTTGCTGTTGCCTCTGGTAAACTAATATCTGGTTGATTCCCTAACTTACAGCATGTTTTAGTGACCACCATACAACACAATTCTCATAACTTCATATGCATTAATTATATATATAATATGGATAGAGAAATTACTTTCAGCAGATCATAAACTTTCCCCTGATACATTACATGGCATGCTTTATATGTAAGATCAGGATTATATAAAAAATGAGTAATATGGGGTTCCAGACGCTCCCCCAAGCGATAGAATGTCACAGGCATTAAAGGGGGTTGCACTCAGGGAGCTTATGGGGGTGTGTGTGAATGGAGGTTGCAAAGAGCCTCTGGTGTCTGCTGTGAGCTCAGCCTACAGAAACAATTTAGTGTGCAGTATACTTTCCTATTCTTCTCCACAGTAATGTGCCCTGGGGTATAGGGAAGTTCATACACACTGACACTTTTTTAAAAAGTTGATTAGGAAGGCTTTGAGCAAATGTTCAGATGTGGCTCTTCCACACTATTGTTTGAGAAACTCTTTGAAATAAGACAGAAGTGTGTGTGTGTATGTGTGTGGGTGAGTGAGTGAATGGGGGTGGGGAGGGGGAGGATTGAGAATTATTTCTAGACTTTGCTACTTTACAGCAGCCACAAGAATCAATGTGTACTGCCATCTGCCATGATCCATGCTTTTGTAACCTTGATCCATGTCAGTCTCTTATTAGTAATCTGGTGTGTCACCTGTTCTACATCTCTTGCATGTGAAGCTTAGTTTAAATGTTTCATGACATGTAGCAACCTGGAAGCTATTGTGTCCTACTTCTTAACCAGGGACACTCACCTGTTACTAGCTGAGGGTTGTATTAGCAATTATGCCAGGAGCACAAGAGCTGCACTGTTAATAGCTTGTATAAAATGAACAGTATTTGAATAATGGTGGAGCATTGCATGTATTTTCCTTGCATGATGTCTCTGTAAAAAAGAGGTGAGTAGAGGATCACACTGTAGAGCTGTCTGAGTGGCGTCTGATCATTCTTGCAATAAAGCATGGGATAACTGTTCTGAAAACCTAGGTTAATGGATGTAAGAGCTGAAAGAAGCCCTTGAAGATGTTTCTGAATTTTTCTTCAGTATTATTATTATTGGTGGCAATATTAAGGCTGCAGTCAGATTTATGGTTGAAGCAATGTTTCAAGTAGAAAGCTTTTGTTTCTGTTGTTTGTCATAGACTAAAGTACAGTGTTTCCTGTCAGTTTCTGTTAGATTTGTGTAAGCATAGTGTACAGTTGGAGTTAGTTTAACCATTTTATAGAGTTCCATTTTTTTTTCACAGGGAGTTTTCTGTCTACTTTGATGAACAGATGGAGCAGGATAAGGGCTGGTCTGCCTGTCATCATGCAGGAGTGTCAGTGCAGAAGATTAGAAATGCACCATTTTCTCTGCTTGAACTTTGGCTCTGTTTTTTGTATGAACTCAGATATATTTATGGAGCTGTGCTTTGTATTTGAGATTTGGATCTTTGCCTCTTATGACTGATAAATCTATGGGGCGGTCTCTTTCCTGTTATTAAAAAGAAGTGTTAATACTTCCTATGTGAAGGAATGATGGAAGCCACACTTAAATACTCCTCAGCTCAAGAAACTAACACTTGGTGTCAACTTCAACAGTTGGTGCAAGTTGTTGAGAAGAGGCTGTTTGAGCAATACCAGGCACATCTTTACTTCATGAACATCCTTCATCCTTGCTACCTGGTTCAGGCATGGGTGTAATGTGGAGACAATATTGTTGCCATGCCACAATCTCCTTGTGATGGTAGAGGAAGGCAAAAAGTCTCTGCTGGTTTTGTTGGCTCTTTTGGCATCTATTGATGCCATTGCATTGGGGCTGTGTTGAATCACCTACAGGATGTCCCATTGTGGTGTGTTCCTTCCTCTTCGAGAGGTCCCAAAGTGTGGTAATGAGTTTTTACTCTGCTTCCCAAGGACTGTTGCATCCTGGGTTCTTCAGAGCTTCAGCTTGTCCTCCCAGTTGCCCAAAATATATGGGTGGCTGACATGTTTAGGTCACTAGTGTCACCAGTGTGTGCATAACACTTAGATCTCATTTTACAGTGGTATCTGTGCTTTCCAAGGAATTGACTGAAGTTAGGGAATAGTTCTGACAGCTCTGGTTAGATCTCAGACCATATAAGACTGGGAAGATGCTCATAATATGATTATGCATCTACAGGAATTGACAGGGGCTCTGATATGTCTGACCTTTGCCAGGTCAAGTCTCAGTCTTGGGGTCGTAAACAGAACTACCCCTGGATTGTCAGGTGAGAAATGTGGCACCTGGTGCCTTTTTCCACCTACAGTTGGCTTGGAGGTAGTGACCTATTTTCCCAGTGGATATTTTGCTACAGTGATCTACACTTTTGTGATCTCCAAACTAGCTTAATGAAATGTGCTGAGCTTGGGGCTATGTTTAAGATTACTTCACCTAGTGCAGAATATAGCAGCTCATTTCTTGAAATGCATTGGCTCTTATTATGTATATAATAAGTGTGCTCTCTGTCCTGCACCGAGTTGTTCCCTTTTGTTCACACAGAATGATTCTCAACAGAGAGATTGTCCCTCCGTCCTAGGTCTTGTTATAAGAATTAGTATCTCATGAGCCATGTTTGCTTTCAGTTTTGGGTTTACAGAGCCAGGAGGGACTTTTCAGCAGTTATTTGTGCACTGACTAACGCATCCTACAGCTTTGAATTGGTGTTTTCTGTAGGCATCTTTACTGAACAAACATTTATCGGTGGTCCCCACGCACTGAACTATCTGACTGGTGGCATATAGTGAACTTGTAGAATCATTGAAGTATAGGGCTGGAAGGGACCATGAGAAGTCAAAAGTCCAATCCCCTCCGCTGAGACAGAACCAAGTGAAACTAGACCATCCCTGACAGATGCTTGTGCAACTTGTTTTTAAAAATCTCTAATGATGGGGATTCCACAACCTCCATTGGAAGTCTATACCAGTGCTTAGCTATCCTTATAGTTAGAAAGCTTTCCCACTATCTAACCTAAATGTCCCTTGCTACGGATTAAGCCCATTGCTACTTGTTTTGCCTTCAGTGGACATGGAGAACAAGTGATCACTGTCCTCTTTATAACAGCCCTTAATATATTTGAAGACTGCTGTCAGGTCTTCTCTCAGTCTTCTTTTCTCAAGAATGCTCAGTTTTTTTAACCTGTCTTCATAGGTCACATTTTCTAAACCTTTTAAAATTTGTGTTGCTCTTCTTTGAACTCTTTCCAATTTGTCCATATTTCTGCTAAAGTGTGGCACTTAGACTAGACACATTACAATAGTTGAGGCCTCACGAGTGCCAGGTAGAATGGGCCAGTTGCCTCCTGTGTCTTACATATGACACACCTGTTAGTAGACTCCAGAATGATATTAGCCTTTTTCACAACTGCATCACATAATTGACCTGTAGCAACACATAAGCTCTTAGGCTATACCTATAGTGTGGCAAGGAGAAAAAATTTCAGAAAATAAGCAGGAAAAATTTGCAAGAGGTGTGGAAGAGGAAACCTGGCTACCTCTACTCCTTTTCCATGCGTCGATTGCTGGGATGTCCCCTGTGTCCACAACACCATTCTGCATGAAGAGGTGCATTGCCATTTGTGGAAGTCAGGATGCAACCAATCTACACAGCCGAACTATGAGTGCCCTCAGAGTCAAATTACTGGACAGGCTGAGAGACATGTGGAGGGACAGCTTTCTGCACAGAATATCTCAGCATTTGCAGTGCTTGGTTAGGATTTTAAATTTTTCAGCTCCTAAGCTTTCTGTAGGTCATATGGTTTGCAACCTCTTTGGCCTTTCTACAAAAGAGGAGCCTGCAGTGTTTATTTCTGTTCCTTCAGGCTGTGATTCTTTTCCAGTAAGATTTTCCCTTTCCAGATTTTGACAAGGCAGAAGTGGAAGGTAGAAATTATGTTTCTTACATTTACCTTGCATTCAAAATTATGTATTGAGGTACCAAAGTAAATTAACTGGATGACTTATCTTTTAATAATCAGTAATCTTCCTTAAGCTGAGAGTGAATTTATTTACAATTTTTATTTGCAATCAGATTTTCATCTTACATTGATAACTTCTATCAGAAGGATCACAAGCTGTTTCACAAACTACTCATAGACTCATAGACTCTAGGACTGGAAGGGACCTCGAGAGGTCATCGAGTCCAGTCCCCTGCCCTCATGGCAGGACCAAATACTGTCTAGACCATCCCTAATAGACATTTATCTAACCTACTCTTAAATATCTCCAGAGATGGAGATTCCACAACTTCCCTAGGCAATCTATTCCAGTGTTTAACTACCCAGACAGTTAGGAACTTTTTCCTAATGTCCAACCTAAATCTCCCTTGCTGCAGTTTAAGCCCATTGCTTCTTGTTCTATCATTGGAGGCTAAGGTGAACAAGTTTTCTCCCTCCTCCTGATGACACCCTTTTAGATACCTGAAAACTGCTATCATGTCCCCTCTCAGTCTTCTCTTTTCCAAACTAAACAAACCCAATTCCTTCAGCCTTCCTTCATAGGTCATGTTCTCAAGACCTTTAATCATTCTTGTTGCTCTTCTCTGGACCCTCTCCAATTTCTCCACATCTTTCTTGAAATGCGGTGCCCAGAACTGGACACAATACTCCAGTTGAGGCCTAACCAGCGCAGAGTAAAGCGGAAGAATGACTTCTCATGTCTTGCTTACAACACACCTGTCAATGCATCCCAGAATCATGTTTGCTTTTTTTGCAACAGTATCACACTGTTGACTCATATTAAGCTTGTGGTCTACTATGACCCCTAGATCTCTTTCTGCCATACTCCTTCCTAGACAGTCTCTTCCCATTCTGTATGTGTGAAACTGATTGTTCCTTCCTAGGTGGAGCACTTTGCATTTATCTTTATTGAACTTCATCCTGTTTACCTCAGACCATTTCCCCAATTTGTCCAGATCATTTTGAATTTTGACCCTGTCCTCCAAAGCAGTTGCAATCCCTCCCAGTTTGGTATCGTCCGCAAACTTAATAAGCGTACTTTCTATGCCAACATCTAAATCGTTGATGAAGATATTGAACAGAACCGGTCCCAAAACAGACCCCTGCGGAACCCCACTTGTTATACCTTTCCAGCAGGATTGGGAGCCATTAACAACTACTCTCTGAGTACGGTTATCCAGCCAGTTATGCACCCACCTTATAGTAGCCCCATCTAAATTGTACTTTCCTAGTTTATCTATAAGAATATCATGCGAGACTGTATCAAATGCCTTACTAAAGTCTAGGTATATCACATCCACCGCTTCTCCCTTATCCACAAGGCTCGTTATCCTATCAAAGAACGCTATCAGATTAGTTTGACACGATTTGTTCTTTACAAATCCATGCTGGCTATTCCCTATCACCTAACCACCTTCCAAATGTTTGCAGATGATTTCTTTGATTACCTGCTCCATTATCTTCCCTGGCACAGAAGTTAAACTAACTGGTCTATAGTTTCCTGGGTTATTTTTATTTCCCTTTTTATAGATGGGCACTATATTTGCCCCCTTCCAGTCTTCTGGAATCTCCCCCGTCTCCCATGATTTCCCAAAGATAATAGCTAGAGGCTCAGATACCTCTTCTATTAACTCCTTGAGTATTCTAGGATGCATTTCATCAGGCCCTGGTGACTTGCAGGCATCTAACTTTTCTAAGTGATTTTTTACTTGCTCTTTCCTTATTTTCTCTTCTAAACCTACCCTCTTCCCATAAGCATTCACTATACTAGACATTCCTTCAGACTTCTCAGTGAAGACTGAAACAAAGAAGTCATTAAGCATCTCTGCCATTTCCAAGTCTCCCGTTACTGTTTCCCCCTCCTCATTGAGCAGTGGGCCTACCCTGTCCTTAGTCTTCCTCTTGCTTCTAATGTATTGATAAAAAGTCTTCTTGTTTCCCTTTATTCCCATAGCTAGTTTGAGTTCATTTTGTGCCTTTGCTTTTCTAATCTTGCCTCCTGTGCTTTTCTAAGAAAATGTGTGGTTTTTTTTTTAAATTAAAATAATCAGCAAGTGGTTTAGAAAAAGAACATGCTTTTACTGTATTGACCTGAAGCAGAACCTGAATTTTGAAGAGGTATTTGGGTCTAGATGTAATGGAAATCCCATGGAAATGGTCCAATAGTTTGCCTCTAGGCAGCACTATAATATAATTAATGAATAATATGATTGAGAACAACTCATGAGATTTCAATTCTGTCAACTCCAAACCTATCCATGATTTGGTTACAAAGGCAAACTCCAGCCTGTCCCTCATCAAGATCCAATTCTGATCACCACTTTCTTGGCCCAACACTTGTTGCAAGAGTAGCTGGGAAGCTACTCTTGTTGAATTGAAAAGGGCATGTTGCATTGAAAAGGGTATGAAAAAGATCCAGAAAAAAAATTGCCATTTCCCTTGACAAACATCTTTTGATGGCAAAACTGCTATTTTCTGCCTTTACATTTAGACAAAGAAGAAAAATGGAGACAAGAGTGATTATTTAAAATAAATGTTGGTGAAAAGTTGATTTTTTTCACCCCAGTTGAAGCCTCTTGTGTATCTCTCTATCAGTGGTTTGCAGCATGTCATATTTGGCAGAAGGGAGACCAATTCAGGTCAGAGAGCAGCTTCTGAAAATAAATAGGATGTGTGCTACATTATCTCTCTGACTGCTGATTTCATTCTGATGGGGAAAAAACTCAGTTAACCCACAGCAACATCTCTACAGGGAGAAATAATTGTACAAAGTGTATTAGTAAAAAGCAATACTCTGACAAAAGTGTCCTAAAGATAGAGGACTGACAACTGTAACTGACTTCAGCTAGTGTTGTGTGTACAAGAGTAATGAGAGCTAGACTTTGGGCTAGACTGTGCAACACTTATTCAGACTACTGAGTGTTTACTCATATGAGTAGTCCCGTTGACCTTTATGGAACTATTTGTGTGAGTAATCCTTCACCAATCTGAGTAAAGATGGTACAATGCCTGCACTAATCACTTGTAGCACCCCCTCTCCACCTAGTTACCTTCTTTAATGCCAATCTTCCCTTCCCGGGATCCCAGAGCCCAGGCTCCAGCCTGATTGCAAATGTCTACACTGCAATTTTATAGGCCCAGAGCCCAAGCCCCAAAGAGCCAGAGTCAGCTGACAAGGGCCAGTCGCAGGTGTTTTATTGCAGTGTAGATATACCCAGTGTGGCCTACTAGCACTGTCTAGCCACTGTGGCTCAGGACAATTAACCTCTATGTGAATTCACTTACATGATCTCCCTTAGGGTTTTTATTGGGAAAAGTTGGCTTTAATATCCACCTGTCAACAGATTGCAGTGGGAATGTGTTGAATTGGCATAAATTTGTGTGCCCTTGCTATTTTCCCTTCACTGACCAGAGCCACACACTTGTGAGGTCATGCTGGTGACTTGGGGTTTCTTTGGTGGCAGAGAGCTTGTGGGTTTCTTCCATGGCAACAACTTCCACCCACATTGGTCCCCATGACTGGAGTCAGACTGTTGAATCCTGGCCTCTGTCAAATCACTTGGTTCCAGATGACAATATCTTCATATCATTATATTTAAAGTCAAAAGAATATCCATAGGTGTATTGGTGGATTTCTGCCCCCACTCTTAGTGTCTTGGGAAAAATAAACATTCTAAATAGGAGTATATATTGAATGTATTTTCATGTGGGGAGACAGCAGAAATGTATATAAATTTGGCATTATAGCCTCGATATAATTTTGATTTCTCCTCTCAAAAAATACCACGCCCAAAATTTATTGGGGGGAAAATCATAAATAAAGCCTCTTGATCAACTTTATTTCCCAAACCTGTAAAACTTCTTGTCCTTCAGCAGATAGCTGATTTGTTTATATTTGTCTTGATTTATCACATTTAACTCTTTAGACTGATGGCCGTTAATGTTTTGCACTTCAACATGTTTAACAATCGTTAATGAGTTAAGCTTTAGTAGGTATAGTTAGCCTCATGTTATGAATGGCATCAATTAACTACAGAGAGATTAAATCACTTGCCTAAAGTAACGTAAGAAGCCTTTGGCAGAGTTAAGAATAGTCTGATGCCTTATTCACAAAAGGAACCTTCCTACAGAACAAAGATAACTATTTCAGAAAAGTAACCCTGCAGGAAAAATATGAATGAACTGTTCTACATTGTTTCTCTTGAAAATCATTTGGTTGCTCTTTCAGACAGGCTGGTTACTGTATTGTATAAAAGAGACTCAGAACAATTCCAAGACAATACTGCATCTTTAATATGTTATGCACTTATTGCTGCTGCAGTGATGAAGCTATTTTAGATTAACAGTATTTGACCCTTGAACCATTTCCTAATAATGTTTCTCTTTTAAACTGTTCTTTCAAATTGAAATCTTCAGATCATTATTACTTTTCCACTGGATTAAAGTTTTTTTTATTGTCAATGAAATTTGGCAGCTTTAACATTTTGAAATACAAACAAAATCAAATATTACTGTGATATATGTGAAATAGTTTGTAATAAGTTTTTGGTCTCTGTTTCCCCAAGAAATAACAGATCTAGGCTTTTGATTGCTATTGCATAATTTACATCAGTATTTTCTTCTTCCAGTAGAGTCCCTACGGGTGCTCCACTGTAGGTATATTTGTGTCCTTGTGCTTCTGATTGGAGATCTTTGGTAGCAGTGTCCGTTGATCCTGCACATGCGCTCTCCCCTCCTCGTGCTCTGCCTCAAGGCTAATAAGCACTGCGGGGCAGACTACTACTTCTCAATTGCCCCAGGCTAGAGATGGAGCCATTAGCAGTCCATTCACGGATACTTTACTCTCTAGAAATTCATTCTTAGGGCTTGGCTACACTGGAGAGTTGCAGCGCTGATGGTGGGTTTACAGTGCTGCAACTTAGTAACTGTCCACACCTGCAAGGCACATCCAGCACTGCAACTCCCTGGCTGCAGCGCTGGCTGTACACTTGGTCTGCTTGGGGTGTAACAATTGCAGCGCTGGTGATGCAGCGCTGCTCGTCAAGCGTGGCCACCAAAAGCGCTGTTATTGGCCTCCAGGGTATTAGGAGGTATCCCAGAATTCCTGTCCACAACAAACCGGAAGAATGGCTGAACTCTGAGCTCCTGAGCTCCCCGGAGCTACTTATCTAAAAAACAAACACAGCTGCTCTTTGCTCCAGCCAGCGATGAGCGGAGGCAGGGGAATTGCTTTGGAATGTTCACAGCTGTTTGCTTGAGGAGAGAGGGGAGTCCGTGTTGAGCAGCTGCTTATGTGGTCTGAAGGCTATTTAGGAGTGCATAATTTGCATTTAGTGAGTAAGAGAGGGCTGGGGGAAGGGCTCGAAACCTTTAAAATGATTGAATGTTGGTGCTGTGTATCTTCTAGTCCTTAGAACTTGCAAGGCAGGGAGCTGAGAACAGTGTCAGCTCCAAAAATCCAATCTCTCTGTCTCCCCCACGCTCCCTGTCACACTCCACCCCACCCCCTCTTTTGAAAAGCACGTTGCAGCCACTTGAACGCTGGGATAGCTGCCCACAATGCACCACTCCCAACAGCGCTGCAAATGCTGCAGATGTGGCCACACTGCAGCGCTGGTAGCTGTCAGTGTGGCCACACTGCAGCGCTTTCCCTACACAGCTGTACGAAGACAGCTGTAACTCCCAGCGCTGTACAAGTGTAAGTGTAGCCATACCCTTAGCTAGTTTTAGTGTTTTCTTCTTAGTTCTCATAGGCCTTGGCTACACTGGCGCTTTACAGCACTGCAACTTTCGCGCTCAGGGGTGTGAAAAAACACCCCCCTGAGCGCTGCAAGATACAGCGCTGTAAAGCCTCAGTGTAATCAGTGCCACAGTGCTGGGAGCGCGGTTCCCAGCACTGCAAGCTACACCCGTAGAGGATGTAGTTTACGTGCAGCGCTGGGAGAGCTCTCTCCCAGCACTGGCACTCCGACCACACTCACACTTCAAAGCGCTGCCGCGGCAGCGCTTTGAAATTTCAAGTGTAGCCATACCCATAGAGTTTCCTTTAGTTTTTTTTCTTCCCTGTTAAAAACAAACACACATTTTTTTGTTTTACCTACCCCACCCACCCCCTATTGGGAAATATCCCCAGTAAGGGGAATTTCCAGGTCGCCTGGGTTTAAGAAATGTCTCTCCTGCAAGGAGTCCATTCTGGTAACGGATGGGCATTCCTGCTGTGTCTGTTACCAGATCCCCCAAAAAAACAGGAACTGAAGCTAAAGCTGCTCCTTATGGAGGGTGCTCTCCAGCCTGTATCTGACCCGTGCCCAGAGTCTTACAGGCAACACAAATCTTCTCCATAGCCTTCCAGTGAACTAAGGAAGAAATCCTCAGATGCCCCATGCAAGACCTCCAAAAAGAGATCTTCAAGCCTTTGTAGTGAGCCCTGAAACAGTGAGAGGAGGTCCCTGGCACATTCAATCTCTTTGGTACCGACAGCACTGAAGACATCTAAACATGATATCCACAGGTTGTGTGGGTCCAGTGTGACAGATACCACTGGTATGTCTAAGGACTGCCTGGGCACAGGCACCAAATCAATGGTACCGCCAGTCACGGACAGGTGTGGAGATTGTGCCACCTCTGGGAAGACTGCATCGGTACAGATGCCATTGGAACCTATGACTGCGAGGCAACCATCATTAGAGCGCTCGATGCAGCGAAGGTTGCGAGCTCCCTCAGTACCACCAACTCAATAACAGCAACCGCTAAGGGTAACAAATACTGTGGCACAATAGGAATTTAGGTTCTCTAAGGACCTCAGAGTATCTAAGCTATCAGTCTCATCTAATTTGTACCAGGGCCTCAGTACTGGGCACATCTTGAACTCCATAATGACCACCAGCACTGATCCATGCACCTCTGTATCGGCTCCACCACTTTCTAGCGGAGAGTTGGATAATGGCCAGGAGGTCATCTCCCATCACTCTCACTATCCTTCCTCCAACTACCAACCTGGGCCTTCCCAGTCAAACCCTCAGTCTGGACCTCAACCCCTGTGGTATGACTAAAGATGGGGTCAGCCAGCCATGCCTTTTCCACTGCCCCTATGGGATACGTGGGCAGCATTATATACTGCGGAGCCTCAGAACCTCCTGAGGAGATCCTGGAGGAGTAGGATGTTGGACTAGAGGAAGTGGTTATTCACGAACATGGACCTGCAAATTAATGTCCAAAAGTCGACCTTAGCTCCAGTGCAATGTTTGGAGTTCATAGGGGTCGACCTCGACTCACTGCAAGTGAGGGTGCTCCTTCTACAACACAGATTTCACAGCCTGTCCGCACGTAGAGACAGTTCAAGCTAGCCCTCAAACATTGGCCAGACGTTCCTCCAGCTTCTGCGGCAAATGGTGGCTGGTATGTTTGTAATATTTAATGCCAAACTAGAGATGAAGTGTCTGCAGACATGGTTCAGCTCGGTTTATAGCAAAAAAAAACAAAACAAAAAAACAGGTTAGACAACCCTCTCTTGATGCCTTCCAGCGTCAAAGACCCGGTAAATGTTTGCACAGGGGTCCTGTTTGCTCAGCCCTCCTTTGACATTTCTTCTCATACAGACATCCCTCATGGATTGTGCTGCACACCTCAACAACCTCATGACTCAGGGAAAATGGTGACTCTCCACATCAACGTTGTTTAACAGAGAAGATAATGTGCTACATAAATCAAAAGGGAGGCTCTGGAACTGAGGCATTTGCCACAATGTTCTAATATCAGCACCAAACACAACAACAGGCAGTTTTCACATGACCATGAGTGGGAAGTGAACCCCACAGTACTTTGCAACATATTTTGTCAGTGTAGGACACCAACAATAAACTTGTTTGCTACTTACCTGAACAGGAAATGCCCACATTATTGATCCAGGGCTAGCCTCGGACAGCACTCATTAGGGGACGGTCTCCTTCTTCCATGGGACAAGGACCTTCTTTATGCCATTTCCCATTCCCTCTCTTGTTGAAGGTCCTATTGAAAATAAAGAGAAAAAGCATATGTCATACTGATTGCTCCCACCTGAGTGAGACAGATGACGATGTGTCCACCAATCCCTCTTCAACCCACTCCTTACCTTCTCTCCCAGAAAGAACAACACACTCTCCATCTCAACCTCCAGCTCAAGGCTTGGCTGCTTTGTAGTTCCAATGCATAATACTCTTGCTCCCAGGAGGTACAGGAAGTGTTACTACACAGTAGGAAATTGGTTACCTGTCATACTTAACTACAAAAGTGGACGAGGTTTGAGGTTTGGTGCAATTCCAGGCACATTATCCCTACATCTGTTATTCTCCTATGGTGTTAGATTACATATTGGCTCTCAAGAAGACAGGGCTATCCCTCAGTTTGCTCAAGCTACACCTGGTGGCCATAGTGGTAGTGGTACCATCAACAGGTAGAGGGTTGTAGTTTTCTCACACCCAACTACAAAGAGATTCCTTAAGGGCATAACAAACGTCTTTCCCCACCCAGATGCCCTACTTTAACATGGGAACCTAAACTAATTTTAAAGAGCCAGACTAGATCATCCTTTGAACCAATGGCTACTTGTTTGCTTACACAGCTGTCAATGAAGATAGCATTTCAGGTGGCCATCATCTCGGTGAGGAGAATAGGGGAAATAGCAGCACAGATGGTACACTCTGCTTTATAGTATTCTTTCACAACAAGGTTACTATCTGGCTACACCCAATGTTTTTTTCCTAAAGTGGCCTCATCTTGTCACATAAATCAACCAAATCCCCTCCCAACTAAGCCTCACCATGGTATCAAAGAGGCCATACTGCACGTGCTAGATGTTAGGAGAGCCCTGGCCTTCTACATGGGCAGGACAAAGACTTGTAGGAAATCTCCTCCTAAGCTCTTCCTTTTCATTGCAGAAAGGTCTAAAGGCACAGCAGCATCAGCCCAGAGACTCTCCAAATAGGTCTTGAACAGTATTAAGCACTGTTTTCATGTTCGCAATATAGTACCTTTACCTGGAATTTGCACACTCCACAAGGTCAGTTTCTTCCTTTGTCGCCTTCCTCAGGAATGTCCCTGTCTTGGAAATCTGCAGAGCAGCCATCTTGGGCATTTGTGCACACCCTCACAGAACCCTATGCCATCACTGGAGACTCTGCTCCCAATGCTAGTTTCGACTCCGCGGTATCATCATCCATAACAGACTTGACTCCAAAGCCCCAGCCTCCCATTAGGGATACTACTCGGGAGTCACCTATAGTGGAGCATCCATGGGAACACTACTCAAAGAAGAAGAGGAAGTTACTCACCTTGTGCAGTAATGATGGTTCCTTGAGATGGTGTCCCTATGGGTGCTCCATAATCCACCCTACCTTCTGTTTCAAAGTTATTGATAGGGACTCTGTGGTAGAGAAGGATCTGAAGGTGGGTCGCTTGCACAGCACTAATTAGCCTCAAGGCAGAGCACGAGAAAGGGAAAGTGAATGTGCAGGCTGAACAGACACTGCTACCAAAGATCTCTGATCAGAAGTACAGGAATGCACATGCATCTACAGTGGAGCATCCATTGGGACACTCATCTCGAAGAACCATTGTTACTGCACAGTGTGAGTAACTTTATCTTAATCAACACATAAAAGCTCCCTGTATTTTTGCTTTCCATCTGCAGAGGAAATTCCTAAAGGAATAGATTTTCATTTTCTCAGTTGAAAAGACTGCAAAGTAAACTTTCAAACATGAAAGGGCAGTTCAGAAACTCTTGGCCTGAGGTATTTTTGTTACACAGTGGGAAGAAAGTTTTTGTTTGTTGTTGAGATTTTGAGCTAGTTAAATATTTTTCCTCTCAGTCATTCATACAGTAACTGCTTTTAAGATTAGCTGCAAAATGCATTAGTTTCTGCTTCAGCAGACTGACTTGGTGTGGCAAAAGTAGCTTGGTTCAAAACCAAGCTGATGTGTAGAAGTTCAGTCCTTTGGCACCAGGAGGTCTGCAGTAGTTAGTGACTGTGTTGTCAGGATATTCAGAATCCAGCATTTCAATTTCCAGAGGTCGGGGAGGAGGTCTGCATAGCATTAAAGCAGATTTACTTTTTATTCAAGTTGCTAAAATACACAGTCAAAGTTGGCCAGTAGTCATGTTAATCTTTTTTTTTTTTTAAAGTTGGAGTAGATAGGAATTTGACTGTCTTGGCTCAGGCTTGGATCCTCCTCCACCGAGGGGCCTGGGATTCTGGATCCAAACCAGGGGTTAGCACGATTTGCTTGTAGACAAAAGGGGGTGGGTAGGCTGGAGTCTGAGTTCAAACTGAGGGTTCAAGCCCTATTGCTTTTCAGTGTGGATGCATCCCCACTGAACTCATGCTCCTTGAGTCTGCCAAAAGTAATCTCACACATTGACTTTTTGTACTCTGCACAGTCAAGTTTTCCCACACTGCGCCATGAACAAAGGGCTATAGTGGCCACATTCTGGGAGGCCATTAGGAAGTCTGGGATATAAGGGTTAGATTTTGGCCCACATAATGCAGTATAGATGCTGGAGACCCAGGTTGGGAACCAAGCTTCAACAATTCATGGCCTGGGGTTACTAATGAGTGTAGGCACTCAAGCTCTAGGTTATCAAACGCAGGGTCTGCTAAATTGAGTTCTGCTAATCCTGGACATACATTGCAGTATAGACATACCTTAAAGGAATGCCCAGGCTTTCCTTGGTTTTTAAGTAGTTCTATAAATATTGTGTGGAATGGAATGTAGGCTGCCAAATCCTACAAGTTCGTTCATTCATTCTCTCCCTCTCCCTCTCCCTCTCCCTCTCCCTCTCCCTCTCCCTCTCCCTCACACACACACACACACACACACACACGCAAAACCCTCCTCTTATTTTCCAAGCAGTAAAAAGTTCTTCTGGTATATCATAGTTTGCCATGAAAAATCTGACACAGTAAGTAAGATCTGTTCACCATAAAATAAACAGGAAGCTAGAAGTGCTTTTTCTATGTGAATTTTGCAATTAATAAATAAAATGCATTGAAGGAATTGGATTTCTGGTACAGTCCCTCAAGTCCCACCAATCAGAAAAAAAACATGATTCATATTTAACTCACCCTATTGTACATGCATATTATTTCACATCTCCAATGGGCAAAAGATATTTTTGACAATATTTCAGAATCTATAGCTGTTCTGTCACTCTGCAATTATTTGTCTTTGAATAGTACACTGAGAGGCTAAGTTGAAGCTTGGCTTGGGTCTGCATCAGAGGTGGCTCGAGGACAAAAATTCCATTCCATGACAACTTGTGTGGTTTTGAAATTTGTTTTTGTTCCACATTGGAACAAAGTCAAAACTGTTCAAATGTTTTTGTAGAACAGAATTGTGTTGAAATGTCCCATTTTCTGTTTGAAAGATCAAGTTTTCAGTTCAGGTCTCTTTTTCTGGTCAGAAGTGACCAGAGATGCCTGGACCTCAGAAACATTCCTGGCAAAAGCCTTGTTGAAAGCAACATGTCTACCTGACACATTTTGGCTTTGATGAAACAGTATATTCTCATGAAAACACATGTAGTTAAAATGCAGTGTAATTGTTTTGACCAAGAGAGATCCTTAAGAAAATGGTCATTGTTTGTGACGGCTGCACATTTTTAACTCCATGAAATAGGCTGTTGGGCAAAAGCAGAAAACAACCTCTGAAGACATGATCCTCTGAAGATGTGCATCAGTTTTCTGACATCAGACCAAATGACTCTTAACTTCTGATAAGCCAAGAAGATATGGAGAGAATTCCTTGTACCAGCATACACATGTATTTCAGCAGTATTACCCTGATCCTGCAGTGGGATTCCCAGCACAGATCCAAATTCCCATAAAGACTCCCACTGAAATCAAAGGGATTGGTGAACATAAAGGTCTATGCTAGTAGATCCCTTTGCAGGATCACAGAACTATTGCTGCAAAACCAAATATGTCTGGTAAAAATGTGGTTGTTAAGAATAAAGTTAAGATAAATGGAACAAATTACCGACTGTATTAGATAACTATTTGAAGAAAAATGGACTGAGTAGATTGAACTAAATAAAAAACTGATCAACCACTGGTACAACTTTTCTACCAATAATATGTATACTTACTGTAGTCCATTACCTGCTATGCATCAGATCTGCTGTCTTCACTTATCTTGTATATCTGACAACCTCTCCTTTAAAGCTGATATAAGAAAATATCTATCATCAAAATGCTCTTTTATCTTCTAAAAATGCAATGTCATGGCAATTTTATCCCAGTCACAAAATTTACCTATCTACGCTTCCGAGCAGATGATGATGATAGTTAAAAACTAGTTATTTACTTATGTCAAAAACAAACAAACAAAAAAACCCACTATTTGTCTTCAAAAGATGGGTAAGTGGGATTTAGCAAGGCTGCTTACAGCATAGCATTTGATTTTAGTAATAAAATGGTAATAGTTAAAGCAACTTAATTAAGACTCTTCAGGCCACATTTTCCCCATCACTTATACTCTGCGCTGGATACAAATGGAATAGTTAGAATTTCAGCTATTTCTCTACACATCCACAATTTAAATGGAATATGTAAATAAGGCCCAAGTCCTACAGCAGGGGTTCTGAAATTGGGGGTCAGGACCCCTCAGGGGGTTGCAAGGTTATTACATGGGTGGTCACAAGCTGTCACCCTCCACCCTAAACCCCTCTTTGTCTCCAGCATTTATAATGCTGTTAAATATATAAAAAAGTGTTTTTTAATGTATAAGGGGGTCGCACTCAGAGGCTTCCTGTGTGAAAGGGGTCACCAGTACAAAAGTCAGAGAACCCCTGTCCTACAGTGATATTCATAAGGGTGGACCTCTGTGCCAGGACAGAGCCCCAGTGATTTAATTGGCTCCACCCAGGGATGTGACCATGTGGACATCATTACAGGATTGGGAAGTACATAAATGACTCATTACTGCATTCCTTAGTTCTGCAAAACCTTTGGTAGACTCTCCTGAATCCAAAATATCTTTCTTTAATTTGTAATTGAAGACCATTTCATTGGGTATCTATCCTTGCTGCTACTGTGATACCAAGCAGTATTGCTATTGTGTGGGTGTGTGTGATCAGGGGATACTTCTTTAAATAACTATAACAACATTGGATCATTTTTTTCAATAAATATGTATCTTTACTCACAGTATCATCCTCTCAGTCAAGGCCTACTCCTACTCCCATTAACATCATTGGCATCACTACTTTGATCTTTAGGGGAGCAAGATCAAGCCATGTATCTTTCATTGACTACTGTGTATACTGAGAGGACTTACAATGCACTTGTCCTTTCCTAAATTTGTTTTGGTTAATCCTATCCAAACACAAGTTCTAACTAATTTTACCTCTGTTTGCTACTCTACAGTTGACACTCCAGATCCATATGTGGAGCTGTTCATCCCCTCAGCCCCTGACTGCAGAAAGAGAACAAAACACTTCAACAATAATGTGAACCCTGTGTGGAATGAGACCTTTGAGTTTATTTTGGACCCGAACCAGGAAAATGTTCTGGAGGTAAATCATGTACTGAGGTACAGCTAGAAATGGAAGTTGAGCAGTGTCAGGAGGGTTAAAACAGCAACACTTTGTACTTACACATCATCTGTTATCTGAGCATGTCAACACTTTCTAAACATTAAGGTTTTGCCTTTTATGCAGAGCCCTGAGCAAGGGGTTAGTACTTAAGTTGCACCATCCCAGGAGCAGCCTTGGGTGGCATTGTGACACTGATACACTTCTGAGTCACAATTTCTTACCTGTTTGCTACTGAGATTAGTAATTTACGGTTCTCTACAGTAGCAGCAAGTATTTTCTCCCTTCATTGGCTCAGCTACTTTGGCCAGCAAGTTGGTGGAAGTGGAACCAAGTCTCTGCCTATTCCCCTCTCCTCTCTGCCAACTAGAGGTGGGAGTAAATGGGAGATTAGCTCCACTTACTTCTGTATGCCTGGACCCAAGGTCTGAGGCCATGTCTGCACTTACCGTGGATTGATGATGCTGCGATTAATGCAGCGGAGGTCGATTTGGCAGGTCTAGAGAAGACCTGCTAAATTGACTGCAGAGCACTCTCAGATCTACTTTGGTACTCCATTGGAACAAGAAGACTAAGGTAAGCCAATGGGACAACATCTTCCTTCGACACAGCACGGTGTAGACACCGCAGTAAGTTGACCTACGCTATGTCGACTCCAGGTACATTATTTATGTCGCTGGAGTAGCGTAACTTAGGTTGACTTAGCCCCGTAGTGTAGACAAGGTCTGAGTAACCACTCCTAAGGAGCACAAGGGAGCCGTCACTGCTTTGTACAGGTATATAGTCCAAATCACCATCAGTCCCTAATTAATTAAGCCTTTTGTACACACAGTGTTATAATATTGTGTTAGTCTATTTTAGTGTGTCAAGAGTTTACGGGTATATTTTCATTGCAGAGTTTACTCTGGCTCTTGTTTGGTAACCTGTCCACTTTGCAGAGAGGACAAAGGCTAAACCAGTGGTTCTCAACTAGGGGTACACATGACCCTGTGGGTACTCAGAGGCCTCCTAGGGTTTACATCAACTCATCTAGATATATACCTAGTTTTGCAACAGGCTATATTAAAAAGCACAAGCAAAGTCAGAATAAACTATAATTTCATACAGACAAGGACTTGTTTATATTGCTCTATATACTATATGGTGAAATGTAAGTGCAATATTTTTATTCCCATTAATTTATTTTATAATTATATGGTAAAAATGAGAAAGTAAACAATTTTCAATAATAATATGCTATGACACTCTTGTGTTTTTAGTCTGATTTTGTAAGCAAGTAGTTTTTAAGTGAGATGAAAGTCAGATCACACTCCTGAAAGGGATTCAGTAATCTGAAAAGGTTGAGAGCCATTGGGCTCAAGCAATCAAGTGCTGATAGTCTTCAATGTCTTCCTACAGTTTGTCCCCATGTTCTCTGAAACCGAGTCTCTGCCCCCTGAAGTCTTAGCAACACACATGAGTGAGGGCAGCATCAGTGAGAGAACACAGTAACTCATGTGTGGCTTTGCATTGTGGCTGCTCACACCTGGCCTAGGCTAGACCAGCTGCTCACACCTGGGTGCTCATCACCTTAGTTATATGTGTAGCAAAGAGGTACCCTAAGTGATTTGCCTGGCACACATAACCTGGAAGTAGGAAATCTGAGAATAGAACTCAAAGTTCTAACTTCTAGTCTCCTGTTCTAGTCCCCAGCTAGATATCAGCACAAAGAATGGAATGACTCTGAAACCCACCTGATGCTACTTCATGCTCCCTCCTCAACCCTCTTGTTGTAAAGAGGAAGTAAATAATAATAAAGAACCCAAAAACATCCTTGCCAATGTGTCCTATGCCCATGACATCAAGCTTGACAATCAGCTTCACCCCTTGTATGGAGTAACACTATCATTTTAGTTCAAACTATCACTATAACTGGGAATACAGTGAGAGACCTCATTGGTAAAGAAGAAACTATCCTTTGCAAGGTAGATTATGACAGTTATCTGCCGGGGAAGAATTTCATGTGTCTCCAAGCAGTTATCCTACACGTTGTTTTTATAATGTGCAGAATGTCCATATTGGCTCATGTTTCTGGCTAATTATCCGTATTGGCTCATGTTGCTGGCTAATTCAAGTAGTATAGGAGTTAGGATACATATTCTCATTTTACTCTTGCATTATGTGTACAGGGGTGGCTCCAGGCATCAGTATGCCAAACACGTGCTTGGGGCGGCAAACCACTGGGGGCGCTCTGCCGGTCGCTGCAAGAGCGGCAGGCAGGCTGCCTTCCGCGGCATGCCTGCAGAGGGTCCGCCGGTCCCGCGGCTTCAGCGGACCTCCCGCATGCGTGCCTGTGGAGGGTCTGCCGGTCCCGCGGCTTAGGCGGACCTCCTGCAGGCATGCCTGTGGAGGGTCCGCCGGTCCCGCGGCTTTGGCGGACCTCCCGCAGGCCTGCCTGTGGGAGGTCAGCCAAATCCGCGGGACCAGTGGACCCTCCGCAGGCAAGCCACTGAAGGCAGCCTGCCTGCCGTGCTTGGGGTGGCAAAACGTCTAGAGCTACCCCTGTGTGTGTACAAAGGCCAAGGCTGCCACAGCAGAAAGGAGAATATGTAATATCATAGATCTTACCAAGTAGCTGCTGAAGGAGCATAGAAAGAAAGATGGGAAGCTAGTGTCACAACAAGGGAAGAGTTAAGATTCTTTGAATGCCTTCAATGTGCATTTCATATATTTGGTTTCTTTTAAGTTTAACCTCATTTGTTTTGTTTTGTATTTATCCCATAAATTACTGACTCATTCTTTAACTCCATCTTAACAAGGTTTTTGTTTTGAATCTCCTTTGGTTCCCCCCACCTCCATCTCAGTTTTTAAAAAATTAAGATGCATTGGAAGCAGGGAACAGGATACCATGCGGAGCTACACATTTTAAGGCACTGGGAATTGGGAAGTGATAGAGCAGTGCTTTCTTCAGGAGAATCTGTCACAAGGGATCCTGGCAGAGTTCAGGGGCTTTGCATAGTCTCTAGCCTCTGTCAGTCCCCACTACTTACCTGACTCCATACTTTGATTTGGCTCTCTTTATTAGCTTTCCTTGTTTGTGGCTTATCTAAGATTCTCACAACCTGCTATGGGCTTTAGAAGGTGAACAGGAGCCATGGGCCTGATTCTCTGCAGAAGGTCTACAATAGCTACTGCAGTCTTTAAAAATCAGCTGAGCGAGAAACTGGGGATGGGGAACAGGAGACTGGAGCTAGTCTATTTGGTAATAGTGATAGAATAGATAGAACCCTCTTAGACAGCATGGGTTAAATTCTGCTAACAGACTCACAGACGTCACTGTGGTTACATGAATGTGCCGAACATGGAATTTGCTCAATAAAATATAAAAAGATAGACTATTAAAATAACTGTAATGGCTAATGGCTTATACAAACTGCCTTCCTCAAAGCAATAACACATCTTTCTGTTCTATGTTTGTACGTATTATAATGTCAGGAAGAAATTGGGTAGGTAGCAAGCTATTTAATACAGTGTAGTCTCCGTCATTTCTTAATGTGGTATGTCTGAATTACTCACTTTTCACTATTGTATGGTCTGACTAAGATTTCCTGCTATGGTAAGAATTCAGACAGTTCCTAAAACATAACTTGTAAATCATCTTTGATTTTGAGGTGTTTTTCACTCTTTTCTTCCATCATGGTTTTATGTAGTCATTAAAAAGCATAATAATTTTATGATCTGGCACCTAGAGCAATATGGTCTGAGTTGATTTCCAGTATAATGCATCAGCATCTTATTTCAAAGATTATATAAGTATCCTTTTCCTGTAGCAGACCTACCAAGATATGTTATAAACAAGAATTCAGTGTGATTACTTAAAATAATTAAAGATTTTAGCTGCTTCCTGAGTCATATGATATATAAGCCCCTGAAAATTAGCACAACAGAGTCAGTGATACTACATAATAATGGTAAGTTGCATATTAGTAAAATATATAGTGGCCATGGTAAAGGTTTACTGTAATATAAATTCTCTAGACTACTAGAAATTGTGGCAAAGCTATGACCTTGTCTCAGTGGGTGCCGCGCTTCCAAGTGGATTACGCTAGCCTCAGAGGCTCACTGTGGCCCTCCATATAGCCCTTCTCTCTCTACAGGCAAGGATCACAGCCTACTGAGCCATTTTCATCATAAGCCTCACACATTCTCTGTTGTCTCACAGTCTCTGTGATTAATCAGGGAGAGGGGGAGCCCAGGCCCATCCTCTACTCCAGGCTCCAGCCCACGGACACTAGTAGTAGCAGCTATTGGTAGCTGACTTTTTGAAACAGGACAAGTGCCATTCCCTGAGCCACTTCCTCACAGCAGCCCCTGCTTCCTCAACATCTACTTCACCCTTACCTCAGGGCCTTCTTCCTTGTGCCTGATAGGGTTCATACTGCCTAGTTTCTCCAGCAGCACAGCTTCTTCCTACAGCTCCTGGCATGCACACCTAACTGACCAACTGGGAGACTTTTAACTAGTTCCAGCAAGCCCTTGATTGGCTTCAGGTGTCCCAATCAACCTAGCTATCTCCACTGCTTTCTGGAAGGATCTTAATGAGCCCTGGATGTCATGATTAACCTGGAGCAACTACCATTTGGGTTTACCAAGAGGTTTACCAGCCTCTTATTGCCATTATCACCTCTGGAGCCTTTTTAAAAATTGGCGCTACATTAGCTATCCTCCAGTCATCTGGTACAGAGGCCGATTTAAGCGACAGATTATATAATACATATAGCAATTCTGCAATTTCACTTTTGAGTTCCTTCAGAACTCTCGGGTGAATACCATCTGGTCCTGTATCAGAGGGGATAAACGGACACAAATCAGATATTAGATCCATTATCATAGGCTTGACCAATGCAGACTTGAAAGTCTAACTTAAAACCTTCTAGAATTGCTAGTACTTGAGCAGCAATTTCTTTTCCAGTTTTTCTCATGAAATTATCAAACAAAATAAACCTTTCTTCAACTGAAAATTTTGAGCTGTCTACAATCTTAATATAATAAATAACCATAGTAGTCTGTTCCTTGTGAGAACAATCTGGAGTGGCATCAACAGTGATTGATAACTACCTGGCATTTTGAATCTCATCAAGAATTATTGTTTGTATGAATGACCCACATAGCTCTATAAACTTGTTTTGTATGCGTGTGGAGAGATAATGGACTTGCATGCACTTTTGAGTCTCTTGCAATTCTTGAACACATTTAACATGCTCTGATAAAAGTGGGTCATATCTGCTGAGGAGCTCGACTATGCCTAAAAAGTTTCCATTTGCACAATCACCAATACGTTGACTGGAACCAAAGAAAGCCAATCCCTGCTCAGAAAGAAAAAGGATGACATTCAGGATGCACTCAAGAAGTTTTTTTCCAGTTAATAGTTTCTGTAGCAAGTTCACTAAAGACTAAATTCTCAACAGAACTTTCAGCTGATGCTGCCGTACTGGCTGATTTCCATGCAACATAGTTTTCTTTGTGTGACGTTGAACTCTCATGTGATGGTATTCAGTCCTTCAACTTTCTCCAACCTCTGTTGATGCTCCATCCTGGTTGATCAGGGAGAACTGATGCATTTGCAGAACTTTTGTTCAAAATGAAGCAAGGTGCACAGTACAGAAATTGTTTTTCCATACTCCAGCATAACCAGTCTCTTGTGCAGGTCTCACCATTTGGAAGAGTTTTTGCCAGCAGACAAGTAGAGAAAGCATGATTATCAGCATCTCATGGAATGTTACTTGGAATTTGAAAACAACTAATTTCAAGAAAAGATTGCATTTGAGCTGCATTGCTCTTGTCAGTAATTCCAATATCAGTCACAGTCAAACCTGTAGTACTCATGAATTGCTCTTGCTGTGTGAGATCTACAGCTTCCTGTTGCTGTTGAGTTTCTTGATCATACACAGGCTCTTCTGCTGCATCTACTAGGATGATCCGAGGAATGGAAAACCTGTCTTATGAAAGGAGACTTAAAGAGCTCAGCTTGTTTAGTCTAACCAAAAGAAGGTTGAGGCGGGATATGCTTGTTCTTTATAAATATATCAGAGGGATTAATATTAGGGAGGGAGAGGAATTATTTAAGCTTAGTACCAATGTAGACACAAGAACAAATGGGTATAAAGTGGACACTAGGAAGTTTAGACTTGAAATTAGACAAAAGTTTCTAACCATTAGAGGAGTGAAGTTCTGGAACAGCCTTTCAAGGGGAGTAGTGGGGGCAAAAGACATATCTGGCTTTAAGACTAAGCTTGATAAGTTTATGGAAGGGATGGTATGATGGGATAGCTTACTTTTGGCAATTGATCTTTGATTATCAGCAGGTAAGTATGCCCAGTGGTCTGTGATGGGATGCTAGATGGGATGGGATCTGAGTTACTGCAGAGAATTCTTTCCTGAGTGCTGGCTGGTGAGTCTTGCCCACATGCTCAGGGTTTAGCTGATCGCCATATTTGGGGTCAGGAAGGAATTTTCCTCCAGGGCAGAATGGCAGAGACGATGGAGGTTTTTCGCCTTCCTCTGCAGCGTAAGGCATGGGTCACTTGCTGGTGGATTCTCTGCAGCTTGAGGTCTTCAAACCACAATTTGAAGACTTCATTAACTCAGACATAGGTTAGGGGGTTGTTATAGAAGTGGATGGGTAGGATTCTTTGGCTTGCTTTGTGCAGGAGGTCAGACTAGATGATCTTATTGGTCCCTTCTGACCCTAAACTCTATGAGTCTATCTATTACTGTTGGCACATCTACTTCTTGACTATTGTCCTCATGTTCAGATATTGGCATTGAAATATCACCTGTTGCAGTTGCGGAGTTTTCATTATCTGTAGCATTATCTGTAGCATTGTTTGTTGGGTAAAGTGTGTTTGAGAAATGAAGTTATTGACTTTGAGCTTTTAGCTGCTGCTTCACTCAGTTGTTTTCAACATCTCTTGCTTGCACCACTTTCAAATCTCCTCATCATAGTGATCTATCTGGTCAATATGTAGCCTATACTGCTGTAAATAAGTAGCTTATCTACAACTAAGTCTTCTACTGTAAACATGCACAGAAATGCTGAAAAGACTTAAAACGAAGGCATACTAATTAAGAACACAAAATGAAACAGTCAGGCAGGTTATTAGCCTTATCACTGAATCAAAACTCAAGCATGCAAAGTATAATATAACAGGCTGAGCTGGAGACAAAGGTATGACATATATATAGTAAACACAGACACGGATACAGACAGAGGGATAATATCCAAAAAATTTCAAATGTGTTTCCTCATGAAACTCACTGTATAAGATTGTCCTCACAAATTTTCACCTTGAATCTGGGCCTATAGACTACAAAAGCCTATGATGCTGGCTAGGCTACCAAGCTAAGGCTTAACCAACCAACCAGTCACCTCTTTTAGCTTCCATCTGAAGATAATAATGAGGAATTCTGACACATAAATAATTCCTTAATCAACTAGACGTAAAACTATAAATACACTGAAATGTAACAATTCTCTCAACACACACTTGATCCAGCACCAGCCACTAGTGGTGATTTGTTTATATAATCAGCTGATCTGAGAGGACACATTCATCACGGTCTAATCTTGTGCTATCAGAACTGATATGTGTTTATTAATATTTATGAATATTTTAAACTCTTTAATATGAAAAAATCTATATCATATGATATAGGAGGGCAGTGAGAGAGTTGGAGAGGGGAGGTATATAGGCTCTAGGCTAACTAAGGCATGGTTTCCTGTAGACTAGGGAGGGTTGCTACAGGTTAATTGGAGCACCTGTAGTAAGTTAATGCACTGTTAGCAACCTAGTAAAACCCCCTGTTTCAAGCAGTCAGGGGAGAAGGAGGAAGGAGAGAGGACTGAAGCTTGGAGGTGTGCTGTGAGACTTGGAAGATCAGAAAACCAGAGTAAGGGAGACCCTGCCCCAGCAGGGGAGGGAGACTCCCTCCCCCAGAATTTAAGGACCGAAGGTACCCCACCCAAGGGGTAAAGAACCCACAGGGATTGAGTGGGGCTGGGGCTCAGATTAAGGAGCAAACCCAGGCCTCTCCCCTGATTCCCTCCTTTACCACCTTCCCGGGCCACTAGTGGGGCCCTCAGTGCCCCAAGAGCAGGGGCAAGGGGTGGCATCTTAGCCCCCCGCCAAGAAAAGTGCAGGACCCACTATACTACATTGGCCATCTTGTCACAATCAGTTAACAAAAAAAAATGTCTTTTACCAAATCACATCTCTTATTTGCTTAAATTTGCAGCTCTAAGCTGAGAGAGAGTGTTACATTCTGGTCCAATACTGATGTGCATAAAAACAAGTTGTGAAACTTATCAAATGCCAAAAAATTAACAAGTATCTAAATTTGACACCCCTTTAAGCTTGAGGCTGAGGCCAAATGGCCCTCCTAGCCCCTCCTCTGATTGGCCCTGGATCTTAAACAAAATAAACAGTCATGGGATAGGAGGAATTAGGGAAGGTCCTCTCATGCTCAGTAACTGGTTAAGACAGGAAACAAAGAGCAGGAATAAATGGTCAGTTTTCAGTGGAGAGAAGTAAATAACAAGGTTCCCCACGGATCTGTATTGGGACCTGTGTTGTTCAACATTCATAAATGATCTGTAAAAAGGCATAAACACTGAGATGACAGTTTTTCAGATGATACAAAATTACTCAAGTTAGTTAAGTCCAAAGCAGACTGCAAAGCATTGCAAATGGATCCTGGAAAACTGGATGACTGGACAACAAAATGGCAGGTGATATTTAATGTTGATAAATGCAAAGTAATGCACATTGGAAAACATAATCCCAATTATACCTCCAAAATGATGGTCTAAATTAGCTGTTACCACTCAAGAAAGAGATCTTGGGGTCACTGTGGATAGTTCTTTGGAAACATTCACTCAATATGCAGTGGCAGTCAAAAAGGAATGTTCATCACCATTAAGAAAGGGATAGATATTAAGACAGACAATATTATAATGCCACTATAGAAAGCCATGGTACACCCACACCTTGAATATTGCATGCAGTTCTGGTCATCTCATCTCAAGACAGATATATTAGAATTGGATAAAAGTACAGAGAAGGGCAACAAAAATGATTAGGGGTATGGAACAACTTCCACATAGAATATCAGGGTTGGAAAAAGACCTCAGGAGATCATCTAGTCCAACCCTCTGCTCCAAGCAGGACCAATCCCCAGATGGATTCTTTGCCCTAGATTCCTAAATGGCTCCCTTAAGGATTGAACTCACAACCCTAGGTTTAGCAGGCCAGTGTTCTAAACCACTGAGCTATCCCAGCCCCCATTAAAAAGACTAAAAAGACTGGCACTGTTCAGCTTGGAAAAGAGACCACTAAAGGGGGATATGATAGAGGCTTATAAAATCATGAATGGTGTGGAGAATGTGATTAAGGAAGTGTTATTTACCTCTTCACATAACACAAGAACCAAGGGTCACCTAATAAAATTAAGTCAGCAGGTTTAATACAAACAAAAGAAAGTACTTCTTCATAAAATGTGCAGTCAACCTGTGGAACTCATTGCCAAAGGATGTTCTGAAGGCCAAAAGTATAACTGGGTTAGAAAAAAAAAGAGAATTATGTAAGTTCATGGAAGATAGGTCTATTAAAGTTTAATGGTCAGGGCTGGATGCTGGGACTAGATGCTGGGACTGGATCACTCGATAATTACCATGTTATATTCATTCCTTCCGAAGTGTCTGACATTGGTCACTGTGAGAAGACAGGATTCTAGATGGACCATTGGTCTGACCCCCTATGGCCATTCTTATGTTCTAATAATTTGAGTTAGGACACTTTTTGAATTCTGCTACCACTGCTACCACTGACTTGCTGTATGATCTTTGGCATATAGCTTTTAAATTGTGTACATCATCAGTTTCACCACCTATAAAATTTTACCCTGCCTTGCAAGGGGAACTCAGCTATACTTTTGGCCTTCTAACTATCCCTGTCAAGGGTAGTGGTTGATTTGATAAGTTTGTAAAGCACTGTGACAGTCTCAGATGAAAGGTGCTACATAAGTCGTTCATATCTGTGTAGTGCAAACCCTCAAAAGCTTCTACTAAGTCATAAACCAAACCTATTAAGTGCCAAAGGAATATTATTGCTTGTGTCTGGTCATTGAGTACAGAGTGAATGGCTTAGACATGTTCCTATCTATAGTCTATATTTTTGTTTTTAAAACTCTCTTTTTGTATCTTTTGTAGATCACATTAATGGATGCCAACTACGTCATGGATGAGACTCTTGGCACATCAACGTTTATTATATCCTCCCTGAAACTGGGGGAGAAGAAAGAAGTTCCATTTACTTTTAATAAAGTAAGTTGCAAATCTCAATAGCTTGGCCTGTTTTCCTATAGTCTCAAACATGATGATGAATCTTAATGCAGTAGCAGCTGACTTGAAATCTGGTATTTGGAAAGTCAGAGCACACAATGTAAGTCTTTTTTCAGGTTTCTTATCTTTAGCTGCACAGTATTCTGGCTGGGTAACAGCCTGGGAGTTTTGCTTGTTCCTAGATCACATAGAAGCTATTGCTTTTGTAGTAGATTACATGCTACCCATGTATGCACTATCATTCCCTGACAGCTTTTCCAAAAGGACCTCACTTTCTCCTCACTGATGCTGATTTCAAGCAAGTAACTGGTTAAGGCCTTTTTGATAAATCAGTTAAGAAATGTATATAAGGTATAATTTACTACAGCCTGAGAGTTGATGTAATTCTAACACCATCTCTTTTGGAAGTTATTGCTTACCTGAGTACTTGTCTTATGAATGCTCTGGTTAATACCTGGTCTTTTACACTTTTTGGTTGACCGTTCTGTATTGGTGTCTCGGTCTGCCATGTTACAGAAATGAGACTTAAATCATCATTTAGTTAGGAAAGAGGAGAGTGAGAGGGAAAGGGACTGATGTATCTGAAATTAATTGAGAACAATATGCTTTATGTATTTTGTGTTAGTAATAAGTTGTTGTCGAATTGCAAATACTTTTTTTCTATGGATGGAGTCATTTAGTTTACTAATTTTCCTTTACATTAGACAATGAGTAGGGGAAAGCCTTTTTTAAAGAAATCAAACTATGATGAGCCTTACGAGTAGACCTGTGCAAATAACTGATCTTTCAAGTTCAGTGGTGGTTCGGAAAATCAGAAAGAAAAAAAAACCAGTTCGGGTCAAAGCAAACCTGAAATGTTTCAAAAATTTGAATCAATTGAAAAAATCAGTTTCAGATCTGATCCAGGTCTGTTCAAACCAAAGTCTTCCATATTCTAGCAAGGAGGACAGTGGGAGTGGCAGCATTACCTCTTCCTCCTCTGGCCATTTTGTGTCAACTTCACAGATTGTTTTGGGTCAACCAAAACTGCATTTTTTATTAAATAAACTATTCATTAGAAATTTTTTACACAGCTCTACTTATGAGAGAATGGTGAGGAATTCCAAATCAGATTGAATTTAACATGCACAACAAATATATGCCAGCCATGCCTACTATTTGTATTTGTCATAGAGAATGGAGTGCTGTTAACTCTGGCATTTCACTTTTGGAGTCTGTTTAATATTCAATGTGTACATTCTTAAAGCCAGTGCATCACTGCATGTTTTCAGTATGCCCTGCTAAAGGCCTTACTGGTACTCCACCTTCTAGGGGTAGGTGCTATGTGGGAGAGTTTGTTACTCATAAAAGAGTACAATAGCAGACATATTTCCCTTGTGCGTCAGAGAGTTCAGGGAGGTAGAATTACTCCTAGTGCTCGCCTGGTTCCAGCTGCTTCTTACACTGAGCCATGCCTAACAGACATGATCTATCCTTAAGATCAGGCATTGACATTTTTTCAATTTTTTGCTTTCAAACCCCACCAGAAATACTGTGTAATTAAAGAATATTTGTATTGATCCTCTTAGCTTTGAATACATAGTGAGGTTTTGTTGGTCTGGTTATTCAAAACAGGCAGAAAATATCTTATTCTTTCCCTTTGACACTCAGTCAGCTCTGATAAATTCTCTTATCTTTTAGTCTTTATGCATGCCTAAAGAAGTTAATTAAAATTGTGTATAATAATAATGATGATTTTAATTGCATGTGCAAGGGCTGCAGGATTGGACACTTTATCTTTTAGATCACATTGTAAACATATTTGTTTGTGATGGTAGACTTGGTGTCTCAGACCATACAGTAAAATCATTCACCTGTGTGTCATTGCTTCAAATCCAGATCAGGATGTAGTACCTACTGGTGCTGCATGTGGAGCAAATAACAGATAGTACTGCTATTGGCAGTAGAGGCCAATGTTTTTAATTATGTGGAGACTAAACAAAAATTACATCCTGGGCAAGGTTGACACGCACTCACAAAACAATGTATGAGGGAAGACAATGCTTATTGATAAGGCCGATGAGGCGAAGTGATCGCTCAGTGGTTTGAGCATTGTCCTGCTAAACCCAGCATTATGAGCTCAATCCTTGAGGGAGCCATTTAGGGAACTGGGGTAAAAATCTCTCTGGGGATTGGTCCTGCTTTAAGCAGGGGGTTGGACTAGATGACCTTCTGAGGTCCTTTACAACCCCAATAGTCTATGATTCTAATGGATTTTGACTAAGTCAAGGTTTAACACCACATGCTCTCCATGTTAACTGAGAACTGTAGTCTCTGTACTATGTGACCTCCTTTGAAAGCACTCTGTTCATTCTTCCCAAGGAAACCCATTTACATATCTGGTAAATTGTTTCCTCTTTATAAAGTGGGTTTATAACTTATAAGGAGGAGGATGAGTGTATATTCAAAGTGCATATGTTTTCTTTCCTCTATAAATGAGATAATCAGCTTGAAATGTTTCTTGTTTAGGTCACAGAAATTATTTTGGAATTGTTTCTTGAAGTCTGGTAAGTATCTCACTTAACCAAACACATCTGTAGAGAATGACTGTATGAGCAGCCTATTTATGTGTTTTCTATTCCTTGTAATTTTTTTTTTCAAAAGCATATAAAATTAAATTCAAAATTAACTAGTAGTAAGGTTGAAATATCAAGCACTGAAAACTCAGGACAATCCAGAAGTGAAGGTTACACCCACAAAGTAAGTCTGCTGTTGACTTAAATGTGACCATTCATGTGAGTAAAATTATGCACTTGTTTAAGTGTTTGCAGGAGCAAGGCTGTAGTTTGTAAGATCCTTGTTCCTGGGCCTCCACTAAGTGCTCTCCTTTCCAATGGTCCTCTCCTATGCAAAACTTTAGAAGCTCAGTAGGCAGCCAGCCTCAGCAGTTATCCTTATTGCAGTCATCTTCCTCTCTGATCTCAACTTTTAGCTGTCTAGCTGCGGATGCATGCTCATCAGATCAATCTTTAAGATTTTAATCCTGCAAAGACTTATGCTTATACTTAACTTTGCACATAGAGGACATTCCCATTGAAGTAACTCAAACTGACTTTAATGGAACTATGCACTATCGATAAAACTATAGCTCCACTGAAGTGAATGGCAAGGCTGGCATTGACTTCACTGGCACCAGGATTTAGCCCCATGAAAGGTAAGCACATGCATAAGTCTTTGCAGGGTAAGCAAATAATGAAATGCTCTAGTGTGCACCTTCAAATGTTCATGTCAAAATCTTTATTTTAAATCCATTCCTAATCCCCACACATAACAAAGTAAGAAATAATTCTTCAATGATGGTGTTTACAGACCTGGTTTTATAGATGAACTATTTTTTTTGAATGATCTCTCTAAAGAAAAATGTGGTCATAATATTTTTTGAAAGTGAGGAAAAATTATTTGTATGATTGTAGCACCTAGGAGCCCTAATCATGGTCCAGGGCCCTATTGTACTAGGTACTGTACCAATGCAGAACAGAAAGATGGTTCCTGCCCCAAATTCACTTCTCATTTTTCAAGAATGTCTGAAGTTATTTAGTCAAATTAATATATTTGAGAGAGGAGCGAATTCTATTTAATCCTAATCTATTTAAATTCTTATACCGTCCTCATCACTGTAGTATCTGAACACCCCCCACCAGTGCATTAAGTGATATGACTAATTTTTATCATGTGTGGTTTCTCCTCTCTTCAAAGAAACAACATATCTTGAGGAATAGGTCAGGCATCAAAATTTTCAATCTAAAAGTTATGAGCAACTGAAAACAGAGAACTTAAAAATCGACTAATTTTTTTCTGTAACTGTAGTAGTTATTTCAGGCACCATCACTTTAGTAAATATAACTCCTTATGGCTAAGGGGCTGTGGAAAACAGCCCCCAAGGTTTGTTTCATCTTATTCTTTATGCCAGCAGATGGGAATCTGTGTGTGGTCCACTGGACCACCCCTAAAACTCCTGTGCCTTCTACATTTAGATGCAACAAGGTGTGATTAATTCATGCTTATGATGTTAACTCAATACAAGCCTCATAGCCATGTCATGTTGTAATTATAGAATATATTAGGATATCTTAACAAAATGGCACAAAGGACCAAATTATGCTCCCAGATACACTCTGGAAACCCCATTGGTTGTAGAGAGACTGCAGAGATGTAAATGACAGCAACATTCAGTCCACTGCATTCCTAAATCCATGACCAGGGCATTGCTATTAGCCAGTCTGGTTGCTGTATTTTTTATGTCTGTAATTTTCATTGATCACATATGAAATATGCTGTTTAATTTAACTGATGAAACTCAGAAATCTGGAATTCCTTTCAGTTGTGCTGTACAACAGTCACTGTTCTCTGAATTATACCATTTTATGCATTTTGGTGGTGCCTTGATTCTAGGCAATTTTTTTCTTCTTTACTCATTCTGTTCATCTGACTGCATAATAGTTTGATTTAATGTCTTTTGATGTATATTACCACTTTATATAAGATGTTACATGTTCACAGGTCTGTATGTTTGTCAAAAAGGAACCTTGGATGTGCTGTCTGGTAACTAAGTTGTCAAAATACCCCAAAGAGTTGTTTAGCTCATCTTTCATAATGGCTCACTTTCCGTGAGGTATATGCGAGCAACGATTTTTGCCAGGTTCCCCCAATGCCTCTTTCCCAACATACAACCTGTAGCCCTGATGCGCCAAAACACTGAAGTATGTGTTTAACTTTCAATGAGTGGTCTCATTGAATTCAGTGGCACTACTCATAGAGTCAAAGTTAAGGGCATGATAAAGTGATAAACAGTGATGCAATAAAAAATACAGCGGGAGTATCGGGGATCACACCCTCAGAGTGGTGTACAAGATCAGTGAGTCTTAACCATCCCTGGTCAAATGACAGATGAAACTTCTTACCCTACCTACACTATGTGTAGTGGAAAGAAGGAGCCCAGTCTGTGGAATCCCAATACAAAAATTAGGCCCTGCTGAATACATTGGGGATCCACTTCTGGCCTGAACTACATTGGTGGAAGTCCTACTGAGTTTGCTACCATGTTTGTCACTTAATGACAATCTCAGGACAGAGGCCAAGGACTGAGTGTCCATGGAGATTGAATTATCATCTCACTACTTGACACAGCACCTCTAAATCAACATTAACGTGTGCTGGTGAGTTTATGCAAAGAAGCATTCACTGCAGTTGTTCATACTGTCTTTGATCTGTGGATAAGCAGAGGATTCAAGTTCCTGGGCTGTGAATCTAGAACCTTTTTATTAAGTGTTAACTTAACTTTTTTTTTAAAAAAAGTCACAGAATACATTACTAACAGCTAAATATTTTATGTCTTCTCTTTCATGTGTTCACTAGTCTGTGAGCTGCAGTCTTGCCAGATAAAATGAGTTGAATACTGGGAGGATTCATATTGCTAAAGAGACACTGTGACCATTCTTCCCCCTTAGAATGCCTTTATAGAATGTGGTACATTATAGTATGATTATACAATTTACCTAGTACTTTGTATTTTATTGTTTATAATGTAAACCATTAACATCTGTTCCTGTTCCCATTAAAGTCTATGGGATGGTAGGTGAAATTTTGTTTGTCCGTTTTGGGGTTCACAGTCTGTCTGTTTTGCAAAACAGCTCTTCAACTGACCTCCGGTTCAGCATGGCTCTGTGTGATCAGGAGAAGACGTTTCGACAGCAGCGGAGGGAGAATATCATGCAGAAAATGAAAACTCTTCTAGGAGCAGAAAACAGCAAGAACTTGGCCACTTCCCGTGATGTAGGTTTGAAATGCTTCTGTAAATAAATACAGCCTGAGCAGCCAGATCAGTATTACCTTTGCAACCCTATTCCTGCCTTTCTGAAAGACATGAAAATAAAGAATAGGATGAAGGGTACAATTCAAAGTTTAGTATAAGTACAAATAAACATCTTTTAGTCCCAGCAGATTCATGATATAGGATGAGGCTGATTTTGCCATCTCTCAAAGTTGTAAGTTAAATGTTTAGGTTTATCCTGGAATGAGTTTCATGCTCATGGAGCCCCATTGAAGTCAGTAGTACTCTACATTGGCACAGGGATCTACCTGGATGGAGCACATTTCAGGATCAAAACCTTGGCTTTTAATCTTTATTGACACTTTCATTAAACAGCTTGTAACATAGTTTTTGTTCTTTTCTTTCTGAATCCTTAACAAAACACACGTAAAAGAAAGTTACTACTTCTGTTAGATCAGAGATCCATCAGCTCCTTCTCTGTTGGTATTATTGTATCTTTCATGTCAGGAATCATGGGGTTGAGTTCCCTCTCAGCTGAGCCTGGGTTAGCCAGTTCAGCATTGCTTCTCCTCCAGTCTGCTCCAGCTCTGCTCCCTTGCCTGACTCCTGATGCTGGCTCTGAGCCTTGGCTCTGGTTAGTGCAGTGATTCTCAAACTTTTGTACTGATGAGCCCTTTCAAATAGCAAGCCTCTGAGTGCGACCCCCCCTTATACATTAAAAACACTTTTTTATATGTTTTATATATTTAACACCATTATAAATGCTGGATACAAAGTGGGGTTTGGGGTGGGGTGGAGGCTGACAGCTCGTGACTTCCCAACCCCCAGTTTGAGAACCCCTTGGTTAGTGGCGTCTGACCCCAGCTCTGACCCTTGACTTGACTCCTGTCCCTTGCTCTCACCACTTGGCTGGGCTCTGGCTCTAACCACAAGACTGCCCACATTCTGGTTCTGACACTTAAGGCTTTATACTGCAAAGTGCTGGGCACCTCCTACAAGGTGCTTGCACTCTGCTGAGTGCACTTGCAGGACTGGGTCTTTGTAGTCTGATTTTTTTCAGAGGAGATAAGCACCTTCAAGTCCTATTGACTACAGCTGGTGCTGTGGGTGCTCAGCACTTCTGAAAACCAAGTCATAGGGTGAGATTTATAAGGTATTTTAGGTGTCTAAAGATACGGATTGCACATACTGAGCTTTACAAAACTGTCTAAATGGACTAGGGCCTACCTCCAATGGCTTTCAGTAGGTATTAGGCACCTAACCTGTTTAGGCATATGTGTAAATCCCACCAGGCACCTATCTGCATTTTTAGGGACCTAAATTCCTTTGTAAATCTGTCCATTAGTGTCTAAGGATCATTTTTTGTTACCACGAATTAAACATAGGGTACATCCACACTACCCGCCAGATCGTCGGGCAGTGATCGATCTTTTGGGGATTGATTTATCACATCTTGTCTAGATGATTGATCCCTGAATGCGCTCCTGTCAACTCCGGAACTCCACCAGGGCGAGAGGCGGAAGCGGAGTCGATGGGGGAGCCGCGGCCATCGATCCTGCACCATGAGGATGGGAGGGAAGTCGAAATAAGATACGTCTACTTCAGCTACACAATTCTCGTAGCTGAAGTTGCGTATCTTACATCGACCCCACACCAGTGTAGACCAGGCCATAATGACAATTATATGGTCTCTGCACATTGGCTGGCTGATAATACTGAAATGAAGACTGTCCTTACAGCGCATGTATGGGTTTAGGTTATGGAGCTGTCTTTTTCTTTTAGCATTAGCAGAATGTGATAGACTTTTGCAGGGAATGTGAAATCTCACAATTTCCAGTAGCACACAAATTCTAGTGTTTGGTCAGCTTTGTGTACAGTGCGCAGAAGCATAGCAAATAGCGTCTGACAGATAGTGAAATGAGGACACTTTTGTTTGGTTGTTCTGTATTCTCTGATTGCTGGCAAGTTTGTTTCCCAATTGCTGCTGTCTCTTTGCTCTCCACAATATTGCAGAGGCTTTCTTCCCTCCACCCTCATGTCCTGCATCTCCTTCTCTGTTTCTCTTCCCTCAGGTCCCATTGATCTAGGTAGGTGAAAACCTGTAACTTGGGCATGTCTGTTTTTCACAGTGTATGTTCCTTGCATATTTCCATATAAGCCTTTATGAAAATTGCATTGCACAAAAGCAGTTGTAGCAAAGCCTTACAAGTGGGGAAGTTACATATTTAGAATTGCACTTCACTTTTCCTTGAGTAGCGATAAAGCCTCTTATATTCCTCTCTCCCTCTCTCCTTTTCTGGTTTTGAGGAGTTGGAGGTGGAGAAAGACTGGCAATAAACTCGTCCTCTACTATGTCTATAGTACTAATATGCAAGGTTGCACTCGACACATATGTTACACTGGTTAAGTGAACTGAAACCAAATGCATGAAGCCGAGCTGCTCCTCTCATAGCAACAGCTGCTGCTTTGCACACCCGTAGGCCACCCAGTTATTTTTCAAAGCGGGCAGGGTGGTTAATAAGAGTGTGGTTGGGACATGCTATATTTGTTACCCGCTTCCTTTCTACACAGACCCATGCTATAGTTCTGTTCTAGATTTGTGTTGCTGGAGCAGGAGTCCTCTCTCATGTGGCAATGATTATTTTTCTCTGCCACTGACATGGTCTTTAATTACATCAACTAACTAGCCAAAATAGGAGGGAGAGTAGTTTTAGATCAGAAGAATCCCTTCTAAACCAATTCTCCACAAGGGAAGAGGTACTACAATCAGGCATTACTTTGAACTCTATACTGTCTTTGATGCATTGGGGTATAGGCTATTAAAATTAGTAGGAGTTTTCTGTATGCAGCAATGAGTCACTTCCCATAAGCTCTATATCATGAATTCTGTGATTCCCGTGATGGCTGTGGATTTAAATACAGGGGGAATGTAACTGATGACCACTCTTTTCTTTGTTGAACACTTCAAAGAGCAGCCTTTTAGAGTTTGCTGTGTCCTGAAGGAGATTCAGCATTTCCCTCCTGCTCCTGCCATTACACTGGTTAATAGACTTGCTGACCAGTGATGGTTTGGGAGCTCCTTAAATACTTTTGCTCTTTTGAGCTTGCACCTGGAACTCCCCTCTGCTCAGCCTGCTGAGATTTGCCTTTATAGATTAATCAGCTAATGTTTGCAAGGAGCTTTCAAAGTTTACAGCACACTGTAAGTGCTGAGTAATATACTAATATAGCTCTACTGTTCAAAGCAACCACTCTATCAATGGGGTGTTGGTTTAGTAAAACAGGTGTGTCCTAATTCTTCACTTTAGTTTTGTTTTGCTTTGACAGAAACCTATCCCATGTACAGAATGACAAAGAATGATAATGCCAATGAATACCTGTGGTTGGAATTATTAACACCTAGAATTTATACAGTGCTTTACATCTGAAAAGTGGTGTAGAAACACTAATCAGTTAATCTTCTTTTACTGAATTAAAATCCAATCTTTTGTATAGAGTGGAAGGTCAAAGATGACATCCAACGTTTTGCAATTATTGGGTGCAGCCATTTCCACTGGCTATGTGTTTTAGATCTAAGAAGTAAAAGTAGGGTTCATTGCTGATTTATTTCAATGTTGACTTAAAACTTGCAGAGTGTGTTAAAATTCCTATGTAAAGTATAAATAAGTAAACTATAAAATTTGTTTTCCCTGCATCCTTAAAATCTTTCTAACCACTGTAAATATCAAAATGTCTCAGTGCATGTACTGGAAGCAAACACTGAAATTAATAAAATCCAAATTAAAACAATTTTTTGCTTTCATCAAAAGAATCACATACTGTTATAAAATGCAGTAGAACCAGATTCTTCCATCCTTATTTGCAGTACCTTACTCTGCAAGTAGTGCCATTTAAAGGAAGAGAAAGGCACTAGTCCCTGTGAGTAATAATTGCTAAATGGTTGATTTAGTATTTCTTAAGTAAACTATGATTGGCATGTTGGATAGCATGTTGAAATCATACTGCAGATAATGTACAGCACTTTCCTGTCACGGAAAGAAGTGTCATAAGTGAGATTTATAAATTGATCAATGATTTTGGTTACTGCTGCTGTTTTATTCACGCAGCTCATGAAATGGACTGGGGCTGAGATAACTACTAGAGGGATTCGACCAGAGATTAGATAGTGGGATTAATTTACCACTCTATGGGCCAAACTGGCTTTCCTGGGATTTGCAGACTAAGAAAAAGAGGGATATGAAATCGTGCCCTCATTTAAATCAATGGGAGGTTTGCCATTGACTTCAATGAAAGAAGGATTTCACCCTATTAGTGAAATTCCATCCCCCTTTCCTTTTTCCTTCACTGGTTTGAGGATTCCCCCCCTCCCTCGCCCCCGTTTCTGATGTGCATTTGCTTTGGCCAGCCAATAGCAGTTTCTGGTTTTTTTATATCTTATACAGCTCCACCTTGGAAATGTATAACTTGGTATTTGTCCTTGAGTCAAGAATAGCATCAGTTAAATTCTTAAGCTGAGGACAGAATCCAGTGTTAATGGAGGGAATGGACTCTGATTGTCAATTAGTTTCCCCTCCTCTCTAATCCCTAACTACTTTGAGTCCATAAAAGATTGAGTAGGAGCATGTGAAGGCACAAAGTGCAATAAAAGTCAATGAGAGATGGGTGCCTGTCTACCATTTGTGTCTTTGAAAACCTTCTCTTTATTGTTGTGGAAGAGGATAGTTAGGGAGTCAGCTAAGCAGTTATGAATTGTTATAATTGGTGATCTTCACTGAATTCCATACCTGCTTATAAATAATGTACACAGCCTGCTATTTAGAATGGATTGGACAAATAAATGACATGAAACAGATACACAGTTGTCTTAAATGTTGGGTATTCAACCTTGTGAGAAAAATCTATTTTCAATTTTTTGTTGGAAATTATTTTGTCTAACTCTTTTTTCTGTGATGGAGTATGGTGCAAGGCTAGGATAATAGATACACCAGAACCTCTAGATCCTTTGGGTCCAAAATCTTCCTAAAGTTAGTGGGAGTTTGAGGTGTGTATAATGTGTGAGATTGGACACTTTAAAATTATTCTTCATGGCATTTTTTTTTCATGGTAGTGGAGCTTTAGTTATGGCTGTGTTAGAATTTCCATCCATCTCCTCTTCCTATTTACCTGAAATATCTCATATCTATTCAAACTTGAACTGAAGTAAAACTTGATAGTAAAGGACTGAAATTTTTTCAACACAAAATAAGTTTGTGAACCATAGGACCCTTTTAAAAATGTGTTAGATCATTAAATTATAAATAAGAATGTGCAATAAGGGCCAACTTAAAGACCCCCTAAAGAATAATCATGGGTGCCCGAGACCTATGTGTGGGTGAGCATCCACTCCAGTAACCGTCAGTAAGTGAGATGACTAGTCCACCTTCCAAAGAGAGAGCAAAGTCTCTCTGATAAAGGCTGTAGAGTTGAAATTTCACCGCTTTTGGCTCCTTCACTGAGACGTTACTTAGATGTGTTTCCTTTTAAAAAAACATTTCTGTGGATTTATTATTTTTAGATCATTAGGCTTAATGTCTTTCCTTTTCTTAATATCCTGGGCTGTTGGTGGAGTGGTGTTGAGGAAGTCAGGGCAGGGTAGAAAAAATAAATAACTGTTTAGAAAGCTGGCTACAAATACAAATTTCTTCAAATAAATTGTACTCGTTCTTTTTCCGGGAGAGTGCTAAGCAGCATGATATATAGAAACAGCAGCTTCATTGACACAGAGTCATAATGTTTTCACTGAGCTCACTTGATCTGTTCAGCCACATTCTGATTTCATGTTCACTGGTGTGAATCTAAGGTAACTCCGCTGAAACCAGTGGAAGTACCCCAGATTTGCCGCAGTGGGACTGAGATCAGAATCTGGTGTATTGTGTTGCTGATCTGTGGACCAAGGAGGATTCCTTTACAGTCACAAGATACTACATTTTTCTAGTGGCTTTTTTCCTTGGGGATTCAAAAGCCGGGCCTTTGTTTTGTTCTATCTTCACACAGCGCCTAGCACAATGGGGTCTTGGTCCATGATTAGAATTCCTTGGTGCTACAGTAATACAATAAATAATAATGTAGCACCACTGAAATACAACTATCTTTGGGAGGATCGTAGCAATCGAATTACACACACTGCACTGCATATCATGGGTAGAGAGGGTAAGTTTGGGCAGGAGGTTCATTCCTCATGAATAGTGTCATGGCATCTTTCATATCCTTTGATTTTTAAGGTCTCGTTTCACAGATTTTTACTGGACTATTTGTCACTCTTTTATAATATGCATTTTAAAAAGAACAGTTCTAATGTTAAGAGGAACCATTTTGGTTCTCTTGTTAGATCTGCAGCCTAGAGATGATAAGGATTCAGCTTTGAGTCTCTGTAGTGGGGACTGTTGAATGGTGACTATTAATTGCACAAGTCTGATATCTTTGGTTACTGATTGGTGGACATAAAATATATTTAGCTCTTTAAAATGCATCCTAGAAGCCAACCTTACTGTGTGCTGTCTTTTTCATTTGCTCAGGTACCAGTGATAGCGGTTTTGGGTTCAGGTGGTGGATTTCGTGCCATGGTAGGGTTTTCTGGAGTTATGAAAGCGCTCTACGAATCAGGAATTTTAGACTGTGCAACATATATTGCTGGTCTGTCTGGATCTACGTGGTAAGTTTTCTGTGCCCTCCCCCAGCCCTGCTTTGTTTTGGTGCAGTGGAAACTTTCCACTGATAACTGGGAGAATGAATTTTATAATGTACGTTACAGTCACCAGAGGGGAGGAATTCTCGATCCAGTGCAGTAGAATGGCAGTGGAGTTGATCTTTGGTTGCTAGTATTTTGGAGTACCTGCCAGGATGTAGGCAACTTCAACTCCGAGACGGTTGCATAGGAGCTTGATCAGTGAGGATCTGAATTAACACAGTTCCCATCTCCAATAGCCGTGTGACTCTACAACCAATGTCCTCACTTTTCATGCTGGTGGGCTACGTTGTAGGTAGGAGAGCTTTTAACAGTTTGGCATTGCTGTAGCCTTGTGGACTTTCTGCCATAGGAGCCCTTGACCAGGAACTCCAGCCCCTTAGAACAAATTCACACAAAAAAGGTTGATGATTTTTCCTTGCTCAAGAAAACAAAAATCAGATTTTTTGTGAAGAGACATGGGTGTGCACATGTTGGATTTGCTGCAGAAATGAAAGGTCTTGTTGAACTTGGGTCAAGGCATTAGAATTTCACAACAAGGTGAAGATACACTGGTTGCTATAAATGCATTAGTGTATGTGCCAAGTTCTAAGTAGACATCTCACATGTGGACTTAAGAAGATGGGAACGCACAGTGCGAGAAAGAAGCCCATGTCACCAACTATTGGCTTTTGAGATATATTCCCGTTTTCTCTGGAGGAATCAACAGTGGATGTTCCCATATGAAGTTCTTTACCATTGGTAAGAGCAGGGTAGAATGGAATATGGCTTTCAGAAAAGTGGGCATGTTGTGATTTGTTCATGCTAACCCCAAGATGTGGCAGAATCTCTGTGTGCTGGTGGTGCTTTGCTTCTTTTCTATATTGCCAAAGGGTGCCTTTGCTGTTACCAGCTTTTGCTCACTTTGAGACCAGAAAAGAAGCCAGCATCGGACTGGTGCCAAACCTATATCTCCCTTTATGCCAGGTAAACTGTGTTGATAGGAATGACAGCTGTCCTTCCTGCTTCAGCTGACTCTGCAAGTTCATTGAATTAGCTACTTACTAGTCAGAACGTGAGCCAGTTGTGCCTGAGGTCTGGATCTCACTGAGCTACATTTTAAACAAATATAGCGCTGGTGAGAGTTCAACCCTGTATGTCAATGTACTGTAAAAATAATAGAATTTGAATCAAAATAGTAAAATTCTTTAATCCAATCAGGTCAGAAAAATAAATTTAAAAATAGCTGAGGTTTAATCGAATAAGTCTGCACAGTCTGGGTGATAACACCTATTCAGAATTGTCCTGTGTAATATAAAGAAATTCTGGTTTTGACACTTAGCCAGTACCTCCTTGTTCTTTCTTTTCCATACCATTTATCCCCCAGGAACAGGGTTATGCCTTCCATTTGAAGGGTGGAGTATTCCCCATTCCTTCTCTTGAGGGAAAGGGCAGGTTTGTGCCTGTTCCCCAAGATGCGTGCTTGACCTTGGAAGAGGGTGTCTACCTCATTAATTGTGTCAGTCACCTTGCCTGACCATAGACTGATCTTCCGCATCACGTTTTCCTTTTTTGTCACACACTGTAGTTCGCTGGTGCACTTATTTCACCTGTGATTTGATACAAATGTTAATACTTTGCACTACCATGAACTCTCAGAGCACTTTGAAAACGCTAATTAAATCTTGCATCGGACATGTGGCATAGGTTTCATTATACTGAAGCACAGTGAGAATAAATGACTGATCTAAAATCCCCCAGCTATGCAGTGACAGAACCCAGAGGCTTCCTGCCCCTTTAGTCTACTTTAAATTCTAAATCACAGTAAACCACTGCATAAAATGTGACTCCTTTACTATCCCTTAATTGTGGAAATATCTGGCGCATGCTAACTCATAAGCCACACTTCTCTTAATTTTCAAATGGCATTAATAAAAAGTGAAAGATTAAATGACATCAATAAAAGAGAGGGCTGGAGAAAGATATAAAGAGTACATGTTACTGCATGAGGACTCTGTGTACTTTTTACATGACCTCCAATCATCAAACCTTCATTTCCTGTGAGTATTTAAAAGCTTTTATATTAGCTTGGTTGTTTCTGTTCTTCACCTCTTAAAAAGATGAGTTACAAACAGCTGGATGCTGCTATAAACTCTTTCAGTTACATTTAAATGATTATGGAGTATCTGGCTGCTCCATTTTTAAAAACATATTTGCAATCAACTTCTTAAATTTCTCTACTTCAGTCCTAATTTATGAGATGACTGCTAAGTTGTGTAATTGCTGGCCTGATCAATTTGGTTTTAATCATCAGCATATGTGCTCTGAATTACTTTCCAGCTCTCCATTTTATTGTTTTAAAGAATTTCCTGAAATTATGGTAATTTTTATTACCTCAGTAATGCTTTGCTGGATTGGAGCCTTATGGACATGCCTTTTCTTAAGTATGTGAATACCGACTGATGGCAGTGGGATTGCTTGGGTCTTTAAGGTTAGGTATGAGTGTAAGTGCCTTGCTGAGTAATGGCTTAAATGTGTAAAATACCATTCATTTGGACTGAGAGTTGTTTCCAGTTTGTACATTTGATTTTAGCAGTTTTTAAAATTGGTTTTTAAATGTAAAGAACAAAAGATGTTCATTTCCTTATTTGCTTTATTTATTAGTACAGTAGGCTTAAGCCAACATATACTGCTAAGGACTATCTAGGCTCTATTTTCATATATACTTCTGCATACATTACAGTGTGAATCTTTTCCTCCTAAATTATGCAAAAAGCTATTTGTATTTACATCCATACAAAGATGTAAAGTAGACAAACCCATTTAAATTATAGTGGGCTAAAAATAAACTTCAATAACATTGATGGCTTTAAAGAGTTGTAACATGTATGGACAATGCAGTTGTCCGTTAAACTGTATACACGCTACATGGAGAAAATTCCCCAAGCACAGGCTTTTGCTAATTTGATATAGTGAAGAATCTCCATTTCTTCACAGTGGTAGTATATCCCTTTTGGCCACTAAAGAGTGACATAATTACCAAGTTGGATTAGGTGCCTAACCTGCTTTAGACTTTTTTTTTTTTTTTTTGAAAATCCCACTAAGCACCTATCTCAATGCTTAATTTGTGTCAGGGCTGGGCCCCAGCACCTCCAGGCTTTGCAGTTCATAGCCCTGGCACCTTTGGGTTTGCCACATCAGTTATGAAAATAAAAAAATTGCTTGAGCCCCAGCACCTAATTTCTTGAGCCATTGTACCTTTTTCTTTACAAATTAAGCACTGACCTATCCATATCTTTAAGTGTCTAAATACCTTTGTAAATCTGGCCCAAATGCCTCTACGTAATAGATGACAATGGTTCATATACATACCAGTCATTACCCCATTAGATGAAAGGAAGTCAGAGTTGATTATATGGCACTGAGAAATTTGTTTGGTCATTCTCTGAGTAAGACTGAATAGCCACTGTTAGTTTGTTGCAATAATTTCTCCTCTAATTTTGTAATCCTTAAGCATATATATCAATAAGCAAATTTTATCTAATTGAAATGCAGTGCATTTGGGAGCCCTATTCTGAAGTCCTTAGTCAATCAAACCCCCATTTATTTCCAAAGAGGTTTTGCCCAAATAAGGAGTTGTTCAGTTTTTGACTCTTGTGACTGGATAAAGACTTGCTGCTGAAAGATAATTGTCAAGACCGTAATGCAGTTGGCACGTACAGTTTTATTAACATGATTATATTTAATTGAACAATTTAAACAATTATTTGGAGCTTTCACGTATAGTCACATTTACATTTGGAGAGCTGACACATTATTTTACATTATTTGATGAATTTGAAGCATGAAAAGAGCTAAATAAGCATAACTGTGTGTGTGTTTGCACAAACCCTTTAAAAACAAGAATATACCATGAGTAAAACTTTTCATACTCTATTCTGTGTGTGTGCATGTGTGTTATATATGTTTAACCTTATCTTATACCTTCCTATCTTTCTAAAATTTAGCTTATGGGTTATATTTGTATATGTGGCTTTTTAAAATAAATTATTATCCTGTATTTTTTCCACTTGACTTATTTATAGTTCTTCCTACTTAACTTCAGCTTAATTTTTTTTAATATGATGTACATATCCTCAAAATCAGGGACATGCCTGACTGTATCAATGATATAAAAAGAAATTATATAATTTTTAAGGCTGTCGATTAATCACAGTTAACTTGCATGATTAACTTAAAAATTAATCACGATTAATCTCTCTGTTAAACAATAGAATACCAATTGAAATTTAGTAAATATTTTTGGATGTCTTTCTACATTTTCAAATGTATTGATTTCAGTTACAACACAGAATACAAAGTGTATAGTGCTCACTTTATATTATCTTTGATTAAAAATATTTGCACTGCAAAATGATAAAAGAAATAGTATTTTTCAATTAATCTCATACATGTACTGTAGTGCAATCTGTTTATCATGAAAGTGCAGCTTACAGATGTAGGTTTTTTTATACATAACTGCACTCAAAAACAAAACTTTAGAGCTTAAAAGTCTATTCAGTCCTACTTCTTGTTCAGCCAATCGCTAAGAGAAATAAGTTTGTTTACACTTATGAGAGATAATGCTGCCCACTTCTTAATTACAGTGTCACCTGAAAGTGAGAATAGGCATTCGCATGGCACTGTTGTAGCTGGAGTCCCAAGATATTTAAATGCCAGATGCACTAAAGATTCATATGCCTCTTCATGCCTCAGCCATCATTCAAGAGGACATGCTTCCATGCTGATGACACTTGTTAAAAAAATAATGCATTAATTAAATTTGTGACTGAACTCCTTGGGGGAGAATTGTATGTCTCCTGCTCTGTTTTACTCACATTCTGCCATATAGTTCATGTTATACCAGTCTCAGATGATGACCCAGCACATGTTGTTCATTTTAAGAACACTTTCACTGCAAATTTGACAAAATACAAAGAAGACACCAATGTGAAATGTCTAAAGATAGCTATGGCACATGACCCAAGATTTAAGAATCCGAAGTATTTTCCAAAATCTGAGAGGGATGGGGTATAGAACATGCTTTCAGAAGTCTTTAAAAGAGCAACATTGTAATTGGAAACTACAGAACATAAACCACCAAAAAAGAAAATCAACCTTTTGCTGGTGGCATCTGACTCAGATGATGAAAATGAACATGCGTCGGTCCACACTGCTTTGAATCGTTATCGAGCAGAACCCCATCATCAGCGTGAACATGTCCTCTGGAATGGTGTTTGAAGCATCGAGGGACATATGAATCTTTAGCGCATCTGGCATGTAAATTTCTTGCAATGCCGGCTACAATAGTGTCATATAAACGCCTGTTCTCACTTTCAGATGACATTGTAAGCAAGAAGCAGGCAGCACTATCTTCTGCAAATGTAAAGAAACTTGTTTGAGCAATTGGCTGAACAAGAAGTAGGACTGATTGGACTTATAGGCTTTAAATTTTTCCTGGTTTTGTTTTTTAATGCAGGTATTTTTATATATAATTCTATATTTGCAAGTTCAACTTTCATGATAAAGAGATTGCACTACAGTACTTGTATTAGGTGTATTGAAAAATACTATTTGTTTTTTACAGTGCAACTATTTATAATAAAAAATAAAGTGAGCATTGTATACTTTGTATTCTGCGTTGTGATTGAAATAAACCTCTACCCCGATGTAACGTGGTCCTCGGGAGCCAAAAGATCTTACCGCATTATAGGTGAAACCATGTTATATCGAACTTGCTTTGATCCACCCGAGTGCGCAGCCCTGCCCCCTCGGAGCGCTGCTTCACCACGTTATATCTGAATTAATGTTATATCAGGCCGTGTTATATCGGAGTAGAGGTGTAATTATATTTGAAAAAGTAGAAAACATCCCAAAATATTTAAATAAATGGTATTTTATTATTAACAGGGCAATTAATTGTGATTAATTTTTTTAATCACTTGACAGCCCTAAAAATTTTCAAAAGCACCTAGATCCCATTTTCAAAAGTGAGCACACTTGAAAATTTTCCTGATGGTATATTCCTGTTTTATAGGGAGTAAATAAGACATGAAGATCAAATCATGAACTCCCCATCCATGGGAGCTTTTCCTGCATAAAAACTCCAGGGTTTTGCATAAAATGAATAATCACATAGGAAATCTGTTAAACTGAGTGAAACATAAAGTTTAGATAGTCCGTCTGTTGTAAATTTAGCTCATCTGGGCCTTTATCCTGCAAACTGCAAAATCAGGATTGAGTGTCTTATGTATTTATTGACAGAGCTATTGATCGCTGTATTTTCATTACAGGTACATGTCAACTTTGTATTCTCACCCAGATTTCCCAAGGAAAGGACCAAAGGAGATTAATGAAGAATTGATGAACTGTGTCAGTCACAACCCACTTCTGCTGCTCACTCCACAGAAAGTCAAACGCTACATTGAAGCATTATGGAATAAGAAACGTTCTGGGCAGCCTGTAACATTCACTGATATCTTCGGAATGTTGATAGGGGAAACACTTATCCAAAATGTAAGTTTGTTTTTATGGTTATTTGAGCTGCGAGAATACTGGAAAATAACATCTGCAGATATTTATTTGAATTGACCTTTTTGTGTCCTCACTAACATTTTATCAAAAACTAAATCATTCAAGAAAATTGCAATCTGTCCATGCACATTTAGTGAATAAGAAAAGAGGCAGCATTTATCCATCATGTCTGTTATGAAGTAATAGCTCAGATCCAGTTTGTCTATTTATTTGTTTTATGAATCTCCTATCACCAACTGTGGCATGGTGGTGACTCACCGATGTGGCGCCTCCTGCTGGTCACCCAGGGAATTAGCTCTGCCTGGCCCAGAGCACCCTCTGCAGGCTGGTGTCTCACTGCCACTGGCCCCGTGTCCTTCCCAGACCCCGGTGCCCTTTACCCAGGGGGTTCTGCCCCAAGCAGCATCCTACAGTCTGGGTCCCCCCACCCAGGGGAACTCCCAACCCCCTATCCCCACCTTGCCTCAGTGGCTACTGTCTGTCATCATCTAGCCCCGCTCCCTGGGGCATACTGTAGTCTATAAACTGCTCATCGTCAGAAGGGGGGTTGGACCAGCTGCCTCTGCCTGTCTCTGGGTTGCCCCTCTGCAGCCTCAGTACCCTTTGTGGGCCCTTAACTCAGCCTGCAGCCTGGAGTTTTGCTAGGCTGGGGCTTCTTAGCTCCCTCTGCGCCTTCACCCAGCACTGCTCCACCTCAGGTACCCTGCTCAGCTTCCCAGGCAGCCAGGTCTTTCTCTCTCTAGAGCCAGAGAGAGACTCTTGTGTCTTTTTCAGCCTCTGGCCCTCAGCCCTTTTATAGGGCCAGCTGTGGCCTGATTGGGGTGCAGTCCCCCCTCTGGCTGCTTCCCTCAATCAGCCTAGCTTTTCCTCCGTCGCAGCCCTCTCCCAGGGCTGTTTTAAGCTACACCAATTTTCTGGAAGTGAAAGAGATGCCATAGGATAGTACTGTTGTGCAGTATTAAAGGCACTCCTGCTCAGGGGCGACTCCAGACCCCAGCACGCCAAGCACATGCTTGGGGCGGCAAGCCACAGGCGGCTTCCTGCCGGTCGCCGCGAGGACGGCGGGCAGGCTGCCTTCGGTGGCTTCTGCTGGTCCCACGCCTGCGGGAGGTCCGCCGAAGCTGTGGGACCAGCAGACCCTCCGCAGGCAAGCCGCTGAAGGCAGCCTGCCTGCCATGCTTGGGGCGGCAAAATGCCTAGAACCGCCCCTGCTCCTGCTTGACCAAACCATATAATAGACTTGTTGAAGTCCAGTGAATCGTGTGAGCAGGATTTGCCTTTTATCAGGTACTGTAAGCAAAGAGTACTTATATAATGAAATACACTAATAGACTATTATGGATTGGTCTGATACTCTATAGTGTGCATATGTACAAATAACCTATACAGATATTGACTTATTCCAAGGTTAATAGCAGTAAAATATCGACAGAGAGGACGGCAAAACAGCTCTTGGGGTGAGGTTGGTTAGAATTACTATTCCTGTTATATAGAGGAACAAACAATAGCCCAGAGAATTTAGCTGAATATGCAAATTGAAGCAACAAGTCATTGATAGAGCTGGAACTAGAACCCAGGATTCTTGGCTCCTAGGATTCTGTCCTATGCAGTAGATCACATTTATTATATCTATCACATTTTACTAAATGGTGGTTCAGCCTAAGAGAAAGCATTAAGGTTTTGATGACCTTCCTAGCCTTCTAATATATTTTTCTTGATGCTTATTCTTAGGGCTTGTCTACACGTGAAAATTAATCTGGAATAAAGCCAGGTATGCATTTAAAGCAGATTAACTATTCCCAATTAACTTCATGTGTTGATGCTCTTATTATGGGCTAAGAGTAGTACGTTCTGAATTTTCTTAATCCAGATTGATATAATTCAGAATAAATCAGTCTCATTCTGGAATAGGAGTATCCACACAAGGAATTTAATCAGAAATAGCTATTCTGGAATAGCATGTAGACAAGCCCAGTTATAACAACAGAAGATAAGAATCTTCAGTGTCCACCAATACTGCTACCCCAGCAGTCACAGGAAACAGAGTGTATGGGAGACACTGACTTCATCTTGCATATCTCTGCCAAATTTTCAGAACACCCCCAATGAGGTCCCCAAAGTCTCCCCCTGCTCTCAGATATGGTAAATAGTTCAGTGAGAATGGGAGCTGCTTTAAGCATTTACTACCTTGATTCCTGTACATTAACATGTGTTGTAGAGATAGTGACATTCATAGAGATTAGCTCCTTTGATGGTGATGCATTCTGATTTTTCAGAATGTCCTTCCTCTCTTTTGATGATTTCAACGAAACTAGAAGTCTTCCCAACTAGCAGCAGGTCATCCATTTCCAGACTATCTTGTACCAATAGTTTTTATGTAACTTCTCTCCTCTTATTTATTTATTTATTTATTTATTTATCTATCTATTTTGCAGAGGATGAATACCACTTTGAGCAAGATGAAGGAGAAAGTCAATGAAGCACAGTGTGCTCTGCCACTCTTTACTTGTCTCCATGTCAAACCTGATGTGTCAGAACTTATGTTTGCAGGTATGTTTTCAATCTCTTTATTTAGTTGTCATTTGTGAGGTTCCCCTCCCACTCACACACACTTTTAAAAAAGTCCTACTTATTCTTAATTCTTTTTTGGACTAAGTATATCCCATGGCTTGGATAAATCTTGAATCATTGGTTCCACTCAGGGCTGGATTAACTTTTTTTGGGCCCGTCCCCAAACGTATTTGTGGGCCCCCCCGGGAAAGATTGTAAGAGGGGCCAGGGGCAAAAGCTTAGTGGGGCAGGAACTAGGGTTGGTCCCTGGAGCAAGGGAGGGGCTGGGGTAAACTGCAAGCACAACAGGGCTGGGGAGGGGGTGAACAGGATCCCCCCCACACACTCTGCCCACATAGAGCGGGTACCAACCTGATTCTAGCCCATTCTCTTCGTCTCTCTCTGCACTGAGCTGCCCCTCCTCCTGGGTTCTCTTCCAGCCCTCTGGGGTGGGTGTTGGGAGTGGGAGGAGCAGAGGCTAATGTGGTTGCTCCTATAACCGGACTTTTGGTTTCCAGTCAGCAGTGCTAACCAGACACTCAGGTCCCATTTTCTACTGGAATTTCCAGTCTAAAACTGGATACCTGGCAACAGGGCTGCCAGAAAAGCCGGGGGGAGCGGGTAGCAAGTGGTGGGTGGGCTAGGGAGTGGAGAGGACCTAGTGGGCAGGGACATGTCTGCTGTACTGCCCAGGTAGGTTGGAGACTGTGGGGAACAGCTGACACAGTATCCCCAGCCCAGCTGACATGACAGTCAGTGGTGGATTTAGAGATAGTGGGGGCCCCTGGCCCTGTGCTCAGCTTCATTTTCAGGGCCCCTTCTTGGGACCCAGCCAAGAAAAAGAACATTCTTTCTTATCTCCTCCTGCCTCTGTTTTTCATTCTTTTTTTCTTCATTCTCCTCCTATAAGTAATAGCAAGTAAATGAAAATAAAGAGAGGTATTTGATTGTTCTAGTCTAACTTATTTTTCAACAGACCTCTTGAAAATCATGGAGGGTCTTGACAGACCACTTAATGATCTTTCCAAATATTGCTTGTATCGTTAGCTAATTATTGTAAAATACTTTGGATAAGAGTGCTTTATAAAAAAAAATGTAAAAAAAAGTTGAGGTCTGGGGTCTGGCCAGGAATTAGAGTACAAATGGGGACTCAGGGTTGGGGCAGGAGGTTGGGGTGTGGAGCGCTTACCTGGGGCAGCTCCTGTTTTCTGTAAGGGGTGCAGGTGGGAATGGGGTGGGGTTCAGGAGCTCCTGTTTGGTGCTCAGGGTGGGGGTGGAGATGTGGGAGCGTGAATGAGTCAAGGCATGGGGTGTGGGGTGGCTGGGTATGTATAAGGGGTGCAGAAGTCAAGGCAAGGGGCTGGAGAGGTGTGAGGGGGTGCAAGAGTCAGGGCAGGGAACGGTGGGCATGAGAGGGGATGCAGGAATCAGGGCAGGAGGCTGGGGAGGTGTGTGGGGAGTGCAGGGGTCAGGGCAGGGGGCTAGGTGTGTGTGAGGGGGGTGCAGAGGGTTGGAGGTGTGTGGGAAGTGCAGGGGGCTGGGTGTGTGTGAGGGGGTGCAGGGTTCAGGGTGGACTGAGGGCTGGGGGTGTCGGCTTGGGTCATAGGGTGCTCACGGCAGGGGGCTGGAGGGGGTATGCCCCAATTCCAGCCCCTTCCCCAAGGCCCCGCCCCCACCTCTTCTCCTTCTTCTCCTTCCCCCCACCCCCGGAGCAGTGAGCGTGCTGAGGCTCCACTCTTCCCTCTCCTTCCTGCCGGCAAACAGCTGATCGGTGGCAGGGAGGGGGAGGGGAGGGAATATAGCACCCTCGTGAGAAGAGGCAGGGGTGGAGCGTGGCTGCCAGCAGATCCTGCCCTGCTGCAGCAGGAGCCCCAGGAGTCAGCAGCATCAAGCTTCTGCCCCCATGGAGGGTGGGGGGGGGGCGGAGAAGAGGTGGGCTGGACCGAGTCCCCTTTGGACTGTGGGCCCAGTGCATGGTAAATCCGGTACTGGTCCCACTGTGAGAATTACAAAAGAGGTTGGGTTAATTTTAAGCAATGATTAAAGTTTATTGAAGTTCATAAGTATATGGAAATTGAACCAGATATTTTAGATTTTTGACCAAATGAAAATGTTTGTGCAAAGTGTCTGCTTTCCTCAAAAATATTCTACTTCACAATGGAAAACTGAAACATTTTCAGCTGAAAACTGAAGATGCTGTCAGTATTTTTTTTTTTTTTGAGGAAAAGTTTAAGTTTTCCACTGGATGGAGGTGATGGAGCTGTCCATCAACTCTGCTAGGGGGAGGGATAGGTTTGAGCATGGGCCTGCTAAACCTAGAGGTGTGAGTTCAATCTTTGCAGAGGGCACTTAGGGATCTGGGGCAAAAATCAGGGCTTGGTTTTGCTAATGAAGGCAGGGGGCTGAACCCAATGACTTTTCAGGGTCCCTTCCAGTTCTATGAGATATGAGAATATATATATATATATATATATATATATACCTGAGTCCAACTCTAATGTCTGAAACACAAGACCACCTTTCCTTCTAAATATTTCTTTTAACTTAACAGTGTTATTTTAAGACTTTCATCCTTATCAGTGTATTTAGTGTACCATGCTCTTGAAGTTTTCCATCCAGTATAATTTTCTAAACCATTCCCTCCTTATATAATTGCATAACCTGTCTTGACTTGAGATACAGTAGGTTTTGAACAAAAATACTTCCACTTTCTTACTTATTAAGTTATGGATGTAAGATAAATCCTGTCTTGTTCCTTCTTGTTGAGGTGCATTAATTGTATAAGATAACATTCCTCAGAAAGGTGATGGCAGCTGATTGAAATCTTGCACCATCTGCTTTTATGCTCAAGGCTCTTAGTGTTCATTCTATTCATAGTATTTCTGACCCTAGTGGCGCCGGTCATGCCCAGAACAGTAATAATTACTAACTAAACATAATTAATATGATTTATTTCAGGAAAGTTTTTACTGAGATAACTTTAAAAAAAACCTATCCAGCTATTTTTACTAAAGTATAGTCAGACAGTGACCCTTGTAAGAACTGACAGATTCACAGCACCAGCATATATAGCTGTAGTTAGTCAGATTTACCTGTCGTGAGAAATCTGAGTTCACAAAACATGTACATCTACTGTGGATTTCCCAAATTTCTTTACATATAAAAGGCAAATTGCAACAGAAAGAAGAGTTAGCTAAAGCCAGGTCAATCCAAGTTTAGTTTTTGAGCTTCTGCACCTGAAATTGAGTATAGCAAACCCATGATTGTTACCAACATTTCAGAGAGAGTAAAGTGCATGAATGCACCACTTCACATTAGTGTGTAAGTTGCATGGTTCAAGTTGGAAACACTTTCTTATGGTGCACTTACTTTCTCAATATTGCCACATACAAGAAGCTAAATTTTGCATCCCTTATTGAGGTCCCATTGAAGCCAATGGGATTCCTCACTGTCTGCCTCCTGTATCAGAATAGGTCAAAATTGCCATCTACTCAGCTAGTGTAAATCCATATAATTCCACAATGGAGTTGCACTGATTTACATCAGGGGACAGATGCAAGCAACATTGAAGTCAATTGGTGGTACCTCCTTTGACTTCAATAATGTTTGGATCAGGTCTCAGATGAGGAACTTACGTAACTTATTTTGATATAAGTGCCTTTAAAAAGGGCATTGCCACAAGTGTTCAAAACCAAACCACCGCAACTCCTTACAGGGGGAAAATGACTATTCCATTTCCAGACATAGTATTATAAAACAAGATTTATACAGTGCAATAAGAAAAACAAAATATAAGGGATTTTGACAGTAATTACATATTAAGATTTTTCTAGGTTCATTGCCTTACCAGGGTATTGATATAACTACAAAGAGTACTGAACATAGATGTATCATTATTTACACTATGATAGCTTCTTCCCTTCAGGTCAAAGCTTGTGTCTCAGGACAGTTTGAGTCCTGTCCTACCACTGAGACACCACCCGTCTCCAACGAGATGAGTGACTAAAAGTGAGATCAGTTAATTATAGGAAAAAGGATCCCTTGAGTTCCCTATGCTCTGGGTCTGAATAGAAAAATTATCTTCCTCTATGCAAATTCCAAAGCTTGGCTATGACAGATGCATTTAATTTGTTGGTTTTCTGGCCATGCTGTTCCTAAATTTAGTTACACTATTAAGATCAAAGTGCTAAAGTGCATTAACTTCCAGATTACTATCTTTGACGCTCTACATTTCCTGCCATGCCTGTACCTGTATGTGTGAAACACTTGAAGTGTTTTTGCTTGGGCATGAATAGTATATTTTGATCAGATAACAACCTTGCCAGGCTGTGAAGTTTGAATGACACAGTAGTCCTGGTCAAATATTTCCTCTTCAGACAGATATGGTTTCCTTTTTATTTTATTTTTAACCAGATCTCTGAATTTCACCAGCATCTGAGAATAAGCTTAACATCTTGCATTTTGCTGGAATCTCTCTAAGCAGTTTCTTGCACAAGCAAGAATTAATTGTCTCAAAGGAGTTAAAAAAATAAAACCTGCAGACAACACGTTGTTAGCCAAACACTGTGTTCTAACATTAGGCTGCTACTTATACTGGTACATCACCAGTCACATTGATTTCATTAAACTCTATACAAGAAAACATTCCTTCAAATTAAAAAGCTTTCTCGGAGGTGCCATTTTCATGTATTCAGAAGTTTTGTTGACATTAGGAATCGAATGCTAGTGTCTTCTCTCTTCTTTGAGTCTTTGGTATGTTTATAATATGTTTTAAGTCACCTTAAGTCAATGATCCAAAGTTACTATCAGGATGGATTTGATTTAAATCAAATTGATTGAAATCATGATTTAAATCACTAATCAGGAAGACTCAATTTAATCATAGATTTCTACATAAAAGCGCATTCTTGTTGGTTGTTATAACCTTAATACATATTCTTCACAACTCAGAGATAGATGTAGGTTTCATTTTTAGAAGTTACACACTATACATTTTTAAAGTGATTTATTTTGAAAACTTTTCAGGTTAGTTTTACAGCTGTATCAGAAAATGAATGATTGTTTGGTTATTTCATTAACCAAAGGTAATTGAAGCAGATAGTTCACCTCCCAATGACTTCATAAATATCTCCAATTCAGCAGGTTAATCATTAATATTTGGAAGATTTTCTTGCCATGCTGTATTAGGAGGAGAACATCGCCAGACAGACATTTAAATTGTTTTATTTAATTAAAACAACGTAATGTATTCTGGATTTTTTCTTCAACAGCAAACATAATATTTTAACAAAACAAACATATGAATTTTTGAATTTAGTTGAATATTCAAGTTTTTTAAAATCATGTTTGTTTTTGTTAAAATTTTAACTATAATAGTTAAATGAAATATTTAAAAAAACAAATTAAATTAACTATGTTAGCCAGGTCAATATGAGAAATCTGAAATATTGGCTTCTGCAGCTAACTCAGTCATCTTCACCTTCATTTTCCGGTTTGTTCATAATCTGGAAAAGAAAAACAAGCTTTCTTGCTTTTTCAGGTCCCAAGCAATTTCTCAGTTTGGAATGAATTAGTCCAAAGGAAGAAAATATTCTTTCTACACTGGCAGAAAAAGCTACTGCTGTTAAAAGTGAGATTATCCCTAATCCGTGAAATATTGGAACTCATTTACAAAACTTTTCTTATATACTACATGAATATATTGTCTCATACTATAGAATTAGAATTTATAATCCCTATTCCATGAGGAGATATCTTTGAGCTGTCATGTATCTTAATTAAAACTATCTTTAGATAGAGTTTTTCCTCAAAAAGCATGTTATCAAAAAAGTGAGATTATCACTTCAACAGTCTGTGAATCCAAGTGCTTAAGTGATTTCCATCAGTTCACTGGTGTGACTTTCTTTAAAGCATCATCAGCAAACATATTTCTTGAATGGTTCTTATTCCCAAATTAAGTCTCTTTTACAGCCTGCTGCCATTATACATTTTCCCTTCTAGTGAGAGAATGTATGGTAGATCTCAAATCAATGAAGGCTACACTCAGAAAGGCCTCAAGGCTTCTGGAATATGCTGCTCAAGCAGTTTGACTTCTGCTTCTACTGCCTGTCCCTCCCTTCTCACATTTATCTCCAGACTTCTTCTCTTTGTCCAGATCTATTCCACCCCCCCAAAATCTTCTATTCGTTGGACTTTTTGAAACTTTGCACTTTTAGAGAGAGGTAAGGGACTGACTCTGTGTACACAAATTTGAAGAGGGTCAATAGGGTTGAGGTCTGTTATTTCTCACCTCTATTATTTAGTTTAAAACATTTTTACTGTTAACAAGCATGTTACCTGTGGATACACAAATCCACAGTTTGAGAACTGCAAAACTAAGCATCTCTGATGGTATCTTCTAAACTGAGCACTGAGTCCCACTGGGTAGATAGAAAGATTAATCTAAATAATCTATACAGAAGCCCCTGAAACCCCATAAGATTGGGTCCCTAATCCATGAAATATTGGAACTCATTTAGAAAACTTTTCTTAAACATTACATAAATATATTGTCTCATACTATAGAATTAGAATTTATAATCCTTATTCCATGATGAGATATCTTTGAACTGTAATGTATCTTAATTAAAACTATCTCTAGATAGGGTTTTTCCTCAAAAAGCATTTTATCAAAAAAATCTGATTTAAATCAAAGAAATCTGAATTTTTGTATTAAAAAAAATCATTGATTTTTATCCACCCTGGTTGCTATGTTTTGGAAATTTATATGAACAAGAAGTCATATGATAAATGATATTTCACTTCCTTCAGTGTTGATGATTGATTTATAAGGGCACTCAAATAGGTTATTGTTGTTGAAAAGAATTGATTCAATTATAAGTCAAAGTGAATGAAGACCAGATATGTTAGTTTGTATTTTTGTCTACCATCATTTTCTTTTATTAATTCATGATTTAGAGCTGAATCCTATAATGTGAATGCATTTCACTGGATTTGGGGTAAAATTTTCAAAAACATCTAAATTCCATTTTCAAAAGATATTTAGAACCCATCTCCTACTGCAAGTCAACGAGATTTAGATGTTGAAAAGTGTAGGTCACTTTTGGAAGTGGAACTCAAGCTCCTAAAAGCAGCAAAGAGTCCTGTGACACCTTATAGACTAACAGACGTATTGGAGCATAAGCTTTCATCGGTTGCATCTAAGCTCCTAAGTCACTCAGGCTTTTGAAATTTTTACCCCATGCATTTATTAAGTGTTGGACAAGCTACAAAATGTACAGTCTCCTTGTATATGTAAACTTTATAAGGAAAAAAGAAATTGTATTATAGTTACAATGTTTTTGCATTCTCTGTTGTTAGTAAACTTTTTAACTGGCTCCCAACCCTGTCTGTTCTAATTGTATTTCTCTATAAGTCTGAGTCTTTGGTGAAATCCAGATTTTACTTCTGGAGTCTCTTCAAAGCTTTGTGCAATTTAAAACAATTTCATCTGCTCTACCCGTCGCCATACTTCAAATTTTCAGTAAACTCATAATGAAAGAGAGAGAAACCTATAATATTGTATACCCAGCAATCCCTGAGGATCGCTGCCATTGTTGGAATTTGTATTGGTGATTCACATTGACGCATGAGATGGAACTCAGATGTTGTATAGCCTGTTTCACTATCTCTCCCCTGACACTGCCTGCCTAATTTTTTCAACAAATTTGGTTATGATAAGAATAGGTGAGGTTTCCAATTTAACTTCAGGATCAAAACACCAATTGAAGTCCAAGGGAGTTTTGACTTCTGCATAACTTGGAAGACATTTCCAGGGGTTCTTGACCTAGTGGCATACCCAGATTACATGTGTCCTGGAGAAACACTTTCAATTTAATTATACCTCTGGTATTTTATATCAGATGAACAGGGAACAATTTACCAGCAAGTATATTTCCTTATATGCTTTTCTTTCCTATTGGAGAAAGGTGCCATCCATTTGTGTATGTTACAGATGAATTGTTTTTGTTCATGCTGCATTTATGACTAGAGGGAAAATGTGAGCTAATTTCTTTATCTAATGCATGCAGATTGGGTGGAATTCAGTCCATATGAGATTGGTATGGCGAAGTATGGCACATTTATGCCTCCTGATTTGTTTGGAAGTAAATTTTTTATGGGAACAGTGGTTAAAAAACATGAAGAAAACCCCTTGCACTTCTTCATGGGTAAGTAAATGATTAAAATGAATAAAACCAAACTGACATTTCAATTCTCCTCTTTCCAGTGCTTTTAAATTTGTCTTTCTGTAATCAGAAACAGTCTGACACAAGAATAACCTCTATATGAAAAGTCATATCTTAATAGTCTGATGGGAACCCATAAGAATGGTTCCATATTCAGTGATGGGAATTTCCTGATGTGGTGCACATCTAAGTTTAGGATCTAATCTGTCCCAAAATCTCATTGTTTGTGTTATTCCAGTGCATTCTCAAAGTAGAATTAGCTATTTAAATAATTTCATATATGTTTTGTTCTGCAAGTTTCCATTGATTTAGTCATTTTCTTCCCATTTCAGGTGTCTGGGGCAGTGCATTTTCTATATTATTTAACAGAGTACTTGGAGTTTCCAATTCTCATAATAAAGGTCCCACCATGGAGGAAGAATTAGGTAATGTAACAAAAACAAATCTATTAGCCAGCAACTGGTATTAAGATTTTAGTGAATTAATAACTCAAACATCACTATCACTCTAGATCTGTGTGTGGGTGTATGACACTATGTTAACCTTTTCTTGCATGTCAAAAGCCAGGAAAATTTCCTTTCACCAATTTACATTGATAGGCACCAGCAAAGGACTTGGAGGGCAGGGGAAGAGAATTAGTATTGGCTTACTTTTTCAATACTTTCCCCGGTTTTATTTATTTGTAGTCTGAATAGGTGCTGTACTTGACCTGTGTCAGGGCTATTGGAAGAGGAGGGGTCTTGCACATAAATATTCTTTAAACAGATTTAAAAAAAAACATGATGGTTTAAATATATGTACACCAAAGTGCTTTTTCTGATTGATGTGGTCAGCTTCAGGAGCCAACAGACTGAAAACCTGGCCTCATGGCTACCTGCAATTATAATAAATGTCTTTTGAGGATGGGACTACTCATGTAATTGATAAAGAGATAATGCAGCTTTTCACCTTTTGGTTGCCAGGTCCATTCTATTCCAGGGTGCCCTAAATTCTTACCATCTGATGATAGTTTAGTTTCCGTGAAACTGGTTTAGTGGTCTCTGTTCACTTTCTACTGGACAAGTGTCCACATCATTGTAGGGAGGGGAATGTTAGAGCTTGATGGTTGTGGTAAGGTACATCTTTCAAAAATGCTAGTTTGGGGTTTTCTAAAAGCTTTTGATATTGGAATGATTTTTACTCCTGTACTGTGTCCAGAGACGGTGGATAGGTGCTCATGAAATGCATTTAAACCACTAAATAAACCAGAATAGTCAGCACCTGTGTCCATGGCCTGACTTGAGTGGATGAGGGTTGGCTGTACATAAAAACTCCACTATCTCTTCTGTCTGGTAGTTGAGACTATTGCTGGGACAATATGGAGAAGCTAGCTTTGTCATGCTGCTCCTGTCTTCTGTCAAATAGAAAAATTCAGCTTACAGGGCTTTCTGTCTGGTATAGTTCATGAGCAGCGAAACTCACTGCATAAAGAAAAAATAATCTGATTAATATAATAATCTGTCTATTTGAGTTAATTTTTGAGGTACCGAAACATAGGAATTAAGGCATTAGTGAGCATAATACTTCAGCAGATACTTAAGTTTAAGCACGAGTAGCCCTATAAAAATCACTAAGTTTACTTATGTGTTTAAAGTTATGCCTATACTTAATTGCTTTAATAGAACAGGGCATCACTCTGAATTTTTAAAGAGAACTTTTCTCTGGAAAAAATCCTTAAAAAATATTATCTATTTTTTACACTTCCAAAAATATTGTTCAACTTTTTACATTACAAAAATCTTTGCTCTTGGTTTGAGATGTTTCCTGTTTGTGAGAATTTTTAAAGACAAATACAAAATACCTCAAAGTGAGAGTTTACCATGGAAAGGGTGATGAAACCTGAACTATATTATGCTGGCAAAACTATAAAACTTATACGATGGAATCCTGGCCAATTAAAGTCAGTGACAAAACTTCAGCTGAGTTCAGTGGAACCAGGACTTTACCCAAAACCTATAAGCCACACTGAACATAAGAATTAAATAAGCTATTTCTCATATAGTTTTCTTTAAAAAATACATCTTTGACATTCAAAATCTATATTTGTGGCTTTTAATAGTTTCTTTTTTTGGTTGTTAATTTTTGTCTTATCAGATATTCTTTGTTATCATCTAAGAATTTGTAACGTTTGTCTTTGTTGCGTACTGTTAGCATTGACAGTAGCTATTTAGTTCGCAAGAGTGAAAATATCTAAGGAGAAAATCTGTAATGACAGAAACTCTTCTGTGTCTGTATAGATTTCTACAGTGTAATATCTAATCCTACAAGGACTAGTCCTCATAAACAATCAACATAGATATAGCTTTATATGTATAGCACATTTAAATTTAATTTCCACATGCCTTTTGATAACCTCACTCTCTCTCAATCAAGCTTTCTGACTTGAGCTAGCAGAAGTATTGGAAATGCATGTTGCTACTTGCCTAATGTTTTAGTTGATCTTATCCTTGATTGGATAATATACTTGATATAAATGACAATCCCAAAACAAAGAATTTTCTACCCAAGACAAACTCTGTCCTGCCATGACAAAAATTTGGTTTATGTCATAAATAACATGGTGGTTTTCTTTAGCAAGAGGCAATTGGTTTATGATATCTATTCAAAACAATTATGAGAAGATAGTCCTCTTTCGGCTTTATTACTTGTTTCCAGTATAGACTATTTACATCATAAATTATCTTGGAGAGGAAGGCTGGAATTTTCAAAGGACCCTAAAGGAGTTAGGCACCAAATTCCCATAGCTTCAATAGCAGTTGGGTGCCTTCTTTGAAAATCCCAGTTTAAATCTTTACACCCAAACAGAAGAAGTTAGAATATTGGGAGCTTGGTGAGCTTGTTTCTTCCAACACACACTGCCCACAGTATCAGCTGAAGATGATTTTCCAACACTAAGCTGTTTATAAAATGATTTTCTTATAATTCAACTGAAGTCAAATAACTAAAGACAACGACAATTGAAAATCCATTTGTTTCAAGAAAGGCTTTCCTTGATTATTTTAAAAATAGGTTTTTACTTTAATATAGTAGCATAAATAATTAAAGAAAACAGAGTTTGCTGACTAGAAAATAGTTTTCACATAAATTAATCTCCTTTCTGAGCTATTTGATCTGACAGTGGAATGTATTGCTGCTTTAATTGCACAGCTCTCAAAAAATCCTGTACCTTTTTTTAATATTCTTTTATGGTTTTGGAAAAACACCAAGTAATTTACAGTTTCAGGTTGAGTTTGATTATTTTAGATACAATGATCTTATCCTGATGGAAAATAGATTTTTGCCAAATAGGTACCTTGTGTTCATTCTTTCGATTAATGGTGTGAAATGTAAAATGCCTGTTCCTTCACTGAAGTTAATTCCTTTGGCCTAACTGCTGGGTTTTTGTTTTTTGTTTTTCCCTCTGAAATAGATTTGTGTTAAAGTTATGTAATTGTCTTGTTTTCTTTTATTTCCCAGAATGTAGAGGGGTACTTGATATGCACATGGCATTCCCATTACCACAAATTAAAGTCATGCATTCAGAGGAGAATATATGGCTTTGTTGTCAGGCTTATTTTCTATTAAAGTAGTTTTATTTTGTGGGCTTGCAAAACAATAGTTAGTTTTGTTGTTTTGCTTACAATCTTGGGGAAATCAACCCTGGTATAAGTAGTTGTAATTCACAGTGGATGTTAGTGTGCATTGCCCTTGCTTATGTCTGGACTGCACCTTAAAATTCCACCTATTCTTCAGAGGATTTTCTGCCTTGAAAGGAGAATTCCACTGGATAATGCTGAATTCCTGTGAAAAAAGGGCAAACCCATCCTGAACTTTGCAACAATTCCAAACCAAGATCACACACAATAGATTCTTCATAGTTATGTCCAAATGTAATTTGAGTCCCTACAGCTGTCTTGCTTAGTTTTCATTTCCTGTCTATCACAAGTACTATACAATGATACGTCTTGACACTTTTTTGATCTCCTTAGAGATCAAACAATTTAGCTTAGATCTAACAATTTAAGATACTGTATATTTTTTTCAACAGAAAATATTAGGCTGAAGCATCTTGTGAGCAATGATAGTTCAGACAGTGAAGATGAATCACAGGGACCTAAAGGTAAGGAAAACCCCATGGTCTAGGGCATGTTTTACTTACTATGCCTGCTCCACTTTTTCTGTTTATACTGTTGATTTGTCTAGCTAAAGCAAGGTGATTGTGATGGAAAAAGACAATTTAGGGATCTTTGTTGCTATCAGTCATGTACATACCCCCAAAATGGGCCTAATCCTGTTTGACTTATCCGTGTATGTTGTCCTTTGTAGGTCCCATTGATGCCAATGGTAAAATTCCACTGCTTGAGCCAGCAACCTTAAAAAAGTATATGCCTTGGCTTTAGCTTAGTAAGGCCAAGAGACCTGAGCAAGAGGCCTGACAGAGGCCTTTTTCTTCATATCAGCCCAGACTGTTCAAGCTTGTAAACAAATGAGCACTCAGAGACTTGTGCCTTAACATCAGCTCCGAAAGCCAGCAGTGCTGCTCTAACGAGCCTCACAGAAGCCCACATCTTGACATAAGCCTAGAACATGAGAGTTGTTGAGCCAGTAACCTCATCAAGCTGTTTTTCCCAGCAAACTGAAGTAGATGAGTCTGTGGCTTGGTCATCAGCCCAGTAAGCTAGAGATGCCTGTTGAATCTAAAATTCAGCTGAGTGTGGCTCAGTCTAAGTCCACTGTCTTTGATTAGCATTTCCGGTGCTTCCAGATACCTGTGTGAGTGACATCAGTATTGCCATTCAGGACCTAAGGTCACCATACTGGGTAAAATATGGAAATTGAACTTCGATGTTTTGGAAAAAGTGACTTAGAGACTTAGGAGCATAATTCTAATTGCAGGGCAGTGGGGCTCAGGCTCCTAAGTGCCTATGTCACTTTTGGAAATGGGATTTAGGATCTTAAGTCACTTAAGCACTTTTGACCTTTTAACCATTATCTCCATCTTGCTGAAATATTTTATCTTGATTTTTATATATGAAAATGTTTTCAACCGGGAATGGGCGAGAGGGGATGGCTCACTTGATGATTACCTGTTCTGTTCATTCCCTCTGAAGCACCTATCATTGACCACTGTCCGAAAACAGAATACTGGGCCAGGTGGACCTTTGGTCTGACCCAGTATGGCCGTTCTTATGTTAAAATCCCCTATTCTTTCATGCACCTACCACATCATAGTTTTGAGTGTCTATTTCTTCTACAAGAATCAACATCGCCACTAACAACTAAAGCAATGAGAGGATGCAGCTCCAGGCACTATTTTAGGTTTTAATGATGGTGCCAGCACTGGCAGGAGGAAAACAAACCTTTGAAAATGAGATCTAGTCAAATAAGAAGCTCATCACTTCTCCTTTGACTTGAAATAATGGGGAGGGAGAGATACCAATTTCAGTGTTTATTTGCAGATGTCCTGTGTCAGTGTCATAGTGACCAACATAAAGAAAATAATCATTATTTATGGCCCTGTATGTCTGTATGTGGTTTACACAGCTTGATTTGTGACAGTAAGCACTGGGGCTTTCCATAATTCTCACACTTCCACAGGATAAGTCTGCAGTAGGACCTGCAGATCAGACTTCATACTCTTTTGACACTTGCTCTGTCCCTATTTAAATAAAAAATAGCTCATTGTGAACCGTGGATTAAAGAGAAATATTAGAATGCTACACTTGGAACATCAGGCCTGATCTAAATTCTTTGAACACTCAAAACACCTACAGAAGTTGGTGAAAGTTTGGAGAGCTCAAGGTCATGCCCTACAGGCAGTAAGATCCTTTGCAGGTTTGAATGGAAGCTATGGATGCTCCTACTTTTGGAAATCAAGTTACTTTAATGTAGGTGCTATGCTTTTGATTGCATTTTTAGTTTACTTGGGTGATGTTATCAGAACAATCTTGACCCAAAATTTAGATTTTCAATAATTATTTTTTTGATAAAGCAAGATCCATAGAAAAAACTTTTGTAACTTAATTATTAAATGCTCAGGTTTCTCTTTTATGCAGATTTGTAGAATTTAAGATTTAGCTCAATATCTACATCCTTGTGTATATCTATTTATTCCTTATGTCTGTGAAGATACAGCTCTGAGTGTGAACTGATACAGCCCTGAGTTTTCACATGGGTGAAATGCTGCTGATCCCCCTTCACCAGCACATGAGGTCCTAAACGTAGTACTACCACTGTGGTTCAACCTAACAGGGCCTAGGTCATACAGCAGGAATCTTCCTGGAACACAGGGGCATGGCATGGTGGGGGCAGGGGTGCACTGGAGAGGCCAGTGAATGTGCTATTACATGGATCCACACCCATCCCACAGTGGCAGGTACCCTGTCATCTCCACAGCCATGCTATTATAGAAGCAGCAAAGAAATTAGATGAATGCTCTACAGTTGAGGAGTGAGAATTCCTCCAGCCCCTCTTAAATGCTCTACGCAAACTCTATTTACTTGAGCTGTGCATGAGAACAGGACATGGTTTGGTCTTGGGAGAGATGTGAAGGCTCCCTTTCGTTTCAGTAGGATGTTGAAGCTGAAGCCTCATTTTGACACTTTTCATGTTGACTGTTTCACTGCTGGTCGTTTTTTTACACACAGGTTCTGAAAACCTTGAGGCTGAAAAAGAACTTCAAAGTAGCAGTCAAGAAAGCTGGGTCCAGCGCATGCTGATGGCTTTGGTGGGAGATAGTTCCCTTTTCAACACCAGAGAAGGGCGTGCTGGGAAAGTACACAACTTTATGCTGGGCTTGAACCTCAACACATGGTACCCACTCTCCCCTCTAGCAGGCCTGTGTGCTCAGGAATCTGTGGAGGAGGATGAAATGGACACGGCAGTCGCAGGTTAGTTCACAAAATATCTGTGCACTGCATTTCCGTCAGTGAAAGAATAAACTGTGAGGTACAATTGTGGGAACATGTCATTAGACTGGAATGCTTACAACTGAACGCTTCTGAAAGCTAGAGCACATTTGCACAGGGGCAGTCTTAAATATTTACAAGCACACTAAGATGACTGGTGATGTAAAGTACAATGTGTTATTCCTATATGAGGCAAGTCGAGGCCTTGTGGCAGCATCAGGACTGACTCCATAGAAGTGCAATGCGTTGGTTCTGTATGATGCCCACCCTAAGGCTTCCTGTCAGAATTGGTAGAACAACATACTTGTAGGGTGGGGAGGAGTTGCTCTTTCCTTGATAGAGTTGACTAAGGTACTTTTTGTACATGGCCACTTCCTGACTTTCTTGAAATACCCACAAAAGACTATGTGGAATGTCCCATCATGCTCTTTTCACCTTCTCTTATTAGCATGGGGCAGAAATGAGTCTTGCCAATCAACATCATTTTCTTCCCTTAATGCTCCCCCTTCAATCCCATCTACAAATCCTGTCCTTTCCCTACTCATTGAATTTTCCATAGTAGATCAGCAACAGTAACAGTTAGTTCTTATATAGCATTTTTCATCTGTAGATCTCAAAGTATCAGCCTCTGCCTCCAGTCTTGCTGCTCTGTTTTTTTGCTTCTCTCCCAGCTGTCTGGGTGTTTCCTCCACACTGTGTGGAACACTCTTACTCTGCTAGTCCACTAAGACACACCTTTCTCCTCATTAAAATCTCTACCTCAGCATGACTGATCCATTGGGCACATCCACATGTCTTCATATCTAGTCCATGTGTGTGCAGGAGGAGGAAGTTTGCATTTGTTACTTGAGCTTTTAAGTGACATCTGGTATTTACAATTCCATAATGACAAAGTGACTCTCTAATGTGTATTTGTTAATGTAACTATCCTTTTGAACAGCTCTATAGTAATTTCTGTCTGTTCTCCACTTTCTAAATATTATTTTTCAGCTCAGAGGTGTTTACAACTGGATAATCTTAATATTTATAGTAGTATTTATAGTGCCTAAAACAGGCAGGAAAGTGCTTAGTAGATCTGTGGAAAAAATAACTTTTGATTAAATGTGGTATGTTTAAGGCACATCAAACCCTCAACCTCTAGGGTTTTCATTTGGATTGAAATTGAACCTCAGATAGACAGAGATCTGCCTCTGCTTGAGAGAAATATTTGACTATGGGTCATTTGGAGTTTCCCTAGCCATGTTCTAATAGTTTTTTTGCTGTTGACATTTTTTTTTTGCATTTCTAAGTATTTGCTCACATTACAAGATCAGAATCCAGTCCTGCAAGCTACCAAGCATAGTGCTTATGATTATGAGTAACCCCTACACTTTGCTCAATAGTAACTATCAATAGAACTGGGCCCTCAGTGGTTAGGAACAGAGGGGCTATACCAAGATGAATTATTCAGTAGTGTACTTTTGATACTACTGATGGATTTATCTATATTTGTACAAGAGCCTGGGAGTCTAAAGGAGTGGCTTCAAAGGAACCTTTGAAATAAATTCAAAATATTACATGATTTTTCATGTCCCTTATCCATGTTGCTATTATCCGTGGTTTTAAAAATAATATAATTTGACCAGAATTAGCAATATGTTTTCTTTTTGTTTATTAATAGGAACATTAAACAGACCTGAAATAAAGGCAACTTAAAAAACAGAGCTGACATTTGTGTAGTGCTTTTCACTTTGATCACTTCACAAACTTATAAACTCATAGTATATGTAAAAAACCAGGGCTGCACTTTGGCATACTTGACAGTCAACAGTGGGCATTGAACTCAGGACCTGCATCATTGAAAGTACAGGCATCTAATGCTTCAGCTAAAAGTAGCAGCTGGCAGAAGGAAATACAGTAGTTGAGACCAACCACTAGAAAGAGACATGACCACATGCATGAGTCCAGGCCACTGTATTATACATAAACAATTATCATAAAATACATATAAACATGAATAAAAGCCCTATATGTTATAAGACACCATAATCACATTAGATCACAAGGTGTGTTAGAAATTTTCAAGAGAAGATCATGTGATTCTCTGCCTCCCTCCCCGCCCTTGTGTGGCATGCAGGGGTTATGTTGTTAAATACCAGCCAAATCAGCCTGATAAGCCCAGAAGAGTGGTGCGGTTGGGAGAACAGCCAGGCAACATACTTTAGCGTCCCATTTGCAGGATTGCAAATGCTACATTGTGCAGTTGTTTCTAGGTAAGCTTTAGCAAGGAGTGACTGGCAAGACAGGAGAGTAAGCAGAGCTGGGGACGGGTGCTGTATGTGGTATTGTGCTCAATCAAATCATCAAATTAACCGGGAAGAGAGCTCCACTCTTTGGGACACTTTTCCCAGGCAGGCCAAAAATCCACTCAACTTGATGACCTGGAGAGACAGAGGAGGAAGAACAACTTTGAGCCGGAGGAGCCCTGCCTCAGCAGGCATACGGGGCATGCTCCGGTTGGAGAAGGGGCTTAAAAGGGAGTATCCTCAGCACAGCAGAGTGGTGAGCAGAGAGAGGCAGATCTCCCTAGGCAAAGTGAACCAAATTGTGGAGTTCTCTTTCCAGTTAAATTTGGTAGATTTGTTACAGAGGGGTTATGTCAGGAGAGCATTGCCAGGAGAAGGACTGCTGCATGGAGCTGAGACTCCCCAGCCTGCAGAGTCCCATGGGTCGGGTTGCGAGGGACAACCACAAACCACAACGTACCCTAAGGAAGGACAGAACAGTAGAAAGAGACCCAGGAGAGTGTGTTAGCTGGACCACAAGTAGCAGAAACCTTCTTTATGAGGGTCTTAGAGTTGGAACCCAGTGATGTGGTTGGGCTCAGGTTCCCTGATCCCCTACCACTAGGTAAGACTGTCACCACAAATTCTAACTGTTAGGTGGGGACGCACCCCTGCTCACACTTGTTCATGGAACTGCTATATGTTCAGAACAAACGGTTTTCGCAGCTCTAGATCCTAGTCTTATTGCAGGCAATCCCTGGGACTATTGCCACTGACTTCAAACAGGCCAATGTTTGGCTCTAATCCTTTGGAGCAGGAACTCCTCACTCTGACACTTTTTATTTTTCCATTAAGAATTTCAGCTGTTGAAAATCTTTGAGCTTTGATTCAATTAAAACTCCAGACATGCTTCTGCATCCAGTCTGTAATATTGTATAAACATATGCTTCCTCAGCTGGATGGAGTTTTATTGAATCCAGTCCTTCAGTGTGGCCCGAGCTGTCTGCTTTTATTTTAAGTAGAATTGCTATCTAACTTTTGCCCACAATTTTTTTGTTTTTAAGAAATAACCTCAAATCTGCTTGAAAACTCCTGAATAATTTATTTACAGCCTCACTGTTGATCTATTTCTGTGCCTTTCTATTTCCAACACCCTTTAAAACACTCTTGAGAAAATGCCTACTGAATAACAAAGGGGAAAAATTATCTTTGCTTCCTTATTTCAATATTTATGGAAACTATATTATGGTAGATGCATGTCAGTTGTGAATGCCCTTTTCAGCTCCCTCACTTTCCTTTAAATTGCTTGCCTTGACAAGGAGCATCTGGAAATAAAAAATGAGGACATCTGTTATAAGCTATACTTGAAACATTCTTTCTTCTAAATCAAATTCTTGTGTATTGGATAGTCACTCTGTGCTGGCCCCACACAGATTCTATTAATTTATGACTGTTCTTTATGTTTTACTGTTAAAAAAGATTTCATGTGATAAGAAAGTCTCTTAGGAGAGATGCATCTTTCTTTGATGAATTCACATGTAATAAATCCTTCCATTTTTATCCTACGTCTCACAGAGAATAGATTGCAGAATTCCTAGGAATAGAAACTAGTATCTTTTTTAAAAAAAGAAAACCTGGACCAGCCATAACTGATCTCTCTCACCTGGCACCCTGTCTGCAACAGTGGCCAATGCTGATGCTTTAGAGAGAGAGAGGCAAAAAATCCATATAACATACTGTGATTGACTCCAATTCATGCAGTCACTGTGAGTGCTGTGCTACATAAATCCCCTAGTTTGGGCTCAGTACAGGGGTAGCTTGGAGAAATTTAATGGCCTATGGTATATAGGAGGTCAGACTAGGAGATCTGATGGGTCCGTTCTGAAATTAAACTCTCCGAATCTGTTTGGTAGCATGCTGGCCATGCCACACATTTGGTGGCAAGTGCTATAGGTGTTCCAAGAATTAGGCTCTTCAGGTGCTAACCTTTGGGGAGTTCCCATAAACATTCAGAGTCTGATGAAAAACCCGGGATACCTTACAAGGGCTACCAGAAATGCACAGAGCAGTTACCCTGGGCACCCCTGCTTTAACCTACAACCCCAAGATGAACCAACAGTTCCTAACCCAGCCCCTAGGGGGAGTGCAGTACTAGGGTACAAAGGGCAGCTCCTCCTGCCTGGCACTAGAGATCATATTCTCTCCTTCTTTCCCTGTATTGTTGATGCAGATTAGGAAGCAATTTTAATATTGTCAGCTGTTACTTTTGCTGATATAGATGGAGATATAAAGAATAGCACCATCAATGCAATATAGAACAAGTGTTAGTACAACTGGTGTCACTGGATTTATTCCTGGAGATGGGAGACCCTAGTATCATCTGTGAAATCAAATGTGGTGTTCTGCTTAGCATTTTGGAGCACTGATAAATTGAAAAAGAAGACTGTACTAAGTAAAACCATTTTGGGGGAAGAGCCATTGTTGCACCTCTCAACAAGAACTTTATTTTGGTCCCATATTAAAATTTCATACATTTAAATAAAGAAAGATTTTATAAATTGATGAAGTGATTTAATTTTTTTTTTGTGTTTCTAGTGAAAGCATATGGTTAATAAACAAACAAACAAACACAAATGAAACACAATCATCGTATCAGTAAGAACTGGAAAGGTAAATTGGCTGCAGTATAAACAGAAGAAAAACAGATACAAATGACTTTTATTTTCCAGGCTGAGAGAAATGTAAATACATACAAAGTAAATCTGTGTGTTTTTACACTTCCAGTAATGTAAGGTGTCATTAACATATAATGTAACCAAATTTATTTGCCTGTGACTTAAGTTAAGAGTAGCTTTTTAATAAGGCATAGAGAAATATTGTTCTGATGTCTGGTTAGGTCTCAACAGAAGTTCTGCATCTCAGTCACGTATTGCTCTGAGAGAGTTTTCCCTTGAGAAATTCAGGTACAAAATAGAAAATAGGTGCATCATTTGATGAATTTGTTCTTGGGTAAAGAGAAAAGAATCAAAGTACTTGATTTGAGGCTTAATGGGCAAATTTTCTTCATGGAACCTGAAGTGCAAGGGGCAACCTGGTTTTTAGGAACTGGAGTAAGAATCAATTTCCATTCGTTTTTCCTTACATGAAAACACCTTTGCAAGGGTGACTATTTACTCTGTCATCTGTGTCAGGCATGGATGATTGTTTAACTCAGAGGCATAGAGTTTAAGGCCAGAAGGGACTACTAGATCATCTAGTCTGCCTTCCTGTATAGCACAGGTCATCTGCACTTAAACGCTACCCTGGATTGGTAGGTATTAGAGGGAGAGACAACAGAAACAAATAATGTGAGCACTCAGGTGTTCATTCCTTGGACTACAGTGCCCTCTGCAGACATCGCTGTTTAAATCAAAATTTCAGGCATCTTTAAATTAACTTTGGGAGCAAACCACGGTTTATGATTAGAAGTCCTGTTACATGGTACAATCAGATGCATTATGAAGGAAAAATCATTCTTCAGAAATATCTTTGAGACCTAGGAGAAAATATTCAACCTCTACAGGGAATGTTTAGCAGTATCCAGAGACTAGGATGGTGCAAATGGACATGGAGAAATCTCCCTCTCCCCTCCTTCCCCCCCGGAACTCCTCCCACATGCAGATTGAGCTTTGGGATCAGGGAGGGAACACTGCATGCTTTTGGGCCTGTGAACTCTGACTTGACAACTTTTTCTGTAAAACAATATTATGGTTCTGGCCAATGTGACAAGCAACATGGTAATGTGTTAATTCATGCCTAAGGTCTAATTTCAAACACTAGAGCCTTGAAAGGATGTCGACACAATGTTTGGTTGTGCAGATTGGCACCGAAGGACATACAGTGAGCATTTATGATTTTGCAGTCAGATATCGGATTTGGATAACCATTTGCTTTGGGTTCCTAGGGGGGCTAATTCCTGTCACTTTGGAAGTCATCTTATTGTGATTATTTTTAATACACGTTTTTTGTTAAGACTTCGTACTTTACAGTAGATCACATTAGGCTTACATTTAGTTAAGTTACTTAATGCAATTGTCATCCATAGCTCTGAGGGAGTCTACAGTCCATTAGAAGTGTACTTTACCAATTCAATTACTAACTGTTGGGGATTTTTGGATTTGTTTTTTGTTTTGTTTTGCCTAGATCCTGATGAGTTTGAGAGGATATATGAGCCACTAGATGTGAAGAGTAAAAAGATTCATGTAGTGGATAGTGGGCTCACCTTTAACCTGCCATACCCCCTTATCTTAAGACCTCAGCGAGGTGTTGATCTCATAATCTCCTTTGATTTTTCTGCAAGGCCAAGTGACTCCAGTCCTCCTTTCAAAGTAAGTAAACCAGACCATTCCTTCAGTTTGTGTTATCATTTTTAAGGTGGTTAGGCCCAGATTCTCAAAGATATTTAGGCATCTAACTGCAGTTGATTTCAATGGAAATTATGCACCTACGTACTTTGAGAAGCTAGGCCATACTTTTTATCCTCCCATCATGCTGATGGAAAACTCCATTCTTGTGTGGCTTCCATACCCTGCCATTCACAGGGCTTTTTTAAAAAAAAGTCTGACTTTGATCCCATCATGGCCCAGCTCTGAAGTAATTGACTTTCACGTCAACAATTTTCTGCTCAGCCTCCAATTCTGCTCTCTTTACTCAGGTTATTAATTCTACTGAAATAGAAGAGACTACTACCACGAGGAAGGCAGTGGGATTTGACCCTCAACAAAATGTCACTTAAAAGAATTCCTCACCTGATTTTTTTTGGAAACTCTGCCTGCACAATGACATGCAGAGTTTGTCCCTTAAATCTTTTTTTGAAACTACATACTATGATCTGTTGTCTCCTCTTGTAAAAAATGTTTATAATCCATATTAGGCAAATAAGTTACTTACATTTAATAATAATAAAAATAAAACAATACAACACAAATATAGAAGAAAATACCATATGCCAGTTCCATAATACAGTAGAATTACAATAAGCAAACACCCAGAAATCTGAACTGCTACTTCAGTCTTCTTTTGATGTCATGTGTATCTCATGTTAAACAAAATACAAAAAGATAAATTCTTAATGTAAGAAGTGAAAAATCATCTCCTTTGTTATCTGTCATAAGCTACTCATTAGATCGTCTATGGAGCGTGTATCAGTTTGTGTACACTGAACCATAGTGCGAGCTATGGGGATGTGAACTGCAGAGCACACCAAAGTGTTGCAATCTTCCTGCCCTGTGTGGATGCAGTTGGTGCAAACAAAAAGATTCCTAGTTCACATTAACGCAGTCTCTTTCAAACAGGAGGATGCTAACGTGAACTAGATACCTTTTAGTTCATGATAGCAATGTCCACACAGGACAGTTAGATCGCAGTACTTTGGTGCATGCTGCACAGTTCACACCCCTATAGTCCGCACTGTGGTGCAGTGTAAACATAACGTAACCTTAGTTTACATATTACTAGGTGGTTGTTGTAAATAAATAGTTAATAGGAGTAATGTTTTCAGAAGTACCTGTCTTATTTTCAGACATGACTGACATATTTAGGGCTGGATGCACCGATATTTTTTGGTTCTGATATTTATGTGATATTGAGATCCTCAAAATTTCCACTCAGCTACCACCTAAATTCCCTAGCCTCCTAAGGGCTTGTCTACACTTGAAATGCTGTAGTAGCACAGCTGTAGCGCTTCAGTGTAGACACTACCAATGCTGACAGGAGAGGTTTTCCTATCTGCAAAGGTAATCCACTTTCCCAAGAGGCGGTAGACAGGTCGACAGATGAACTCTTCTGTTGATCTAGTGCTGTCTACAGCGGGGATTAAGTCCAGTTGGCCTGTTCAGAGTACACCTACTTGATCAGACTTTGCACAAAAGAAAGCAAAGTCTGACTGATCAGGAAGTTGGTGGGAGGGGCGGCTGGTTGAGGAGGTTGGAGGGTAGTGTGCGTGTGCACATACATACGTAGGTACCAGCTCAGTTGCCCAGTGTCAGGGCTCTCACCTGGGATGTGGGAGACTTCAAATCTCCACTCTACTTGATTTGGAGCAGGGACTTGAACCCAGATCTCCCACATCCCAGGATGAGTACCCAGGCCATTGGCTGTCCCTCTCTTGTTTTTTTTGTGAGAGAGGGTTTAGGTGCCTTGCTCTAGGAGAAGGTTCACAGCTGTGAAGGCCGAGTGGAGATAGGCATCTTCATCCAGCCTGGAGTTAGCTGCTTAATTACCTCTAAGGGGTGAGGCTTAGACCACTCCCCTGTCCTCAGCATTTCCCATGGGCTACCTTATATGGCTCCCCCTTTCAACATGCTGACTACTGTGAATCCCTCTCTGAGGCACCTAGCTCTCCTCATGCACTGTACAGGGAATAGAAGTGCCTAACTTGGGATTGAGGATTCCATTGGATTGCCACACCTAAATCCTGCTATGATTTCAATGAGATTTAGACTCTGATAGTGCCTGAGTCACTTTTGAAATTGAGACTTAGGCTCCGAAGTCACTTAAGTGCTTTTGAACATTTTACCCTAAATGTAAAAGTATGATTACAGATCAGTAACTGGCCATAAAGGCTTTAAATGAAGAAATGGCTAGAAATTTTAGGAGTCCAATTGTTGTGGCTTGGAGATTTTTCATCAGAGCAGTTCTGGTTGTTGGTTTTTAAAGTATCCAGTGGCATGTGATAGAGATTTAGAACACTCTTTCCCTTTGCCATTCTGACTTCTTTCCAAACAAGAGATTTTCAAACCAAATGAATTTCTCTGTCACTAGTTTAGACATGGAGGACCTGGTCTGACTCTCAGTGAATTCAATGGAAAGGCTGAGAAATGGATCAGACATTATGACTTCTTCAGAAACTCCCTGCCAGAAAGCAGGTTTTCTTTATAATCCGAAAGCTGCTAATTTCTCCAGCTCTAAGCGGAAGTCATTTCTACTTATTATGTTATTAATTAATTATTAATATAATATTATAGATTGAGCACCAAGCATATGCTTGACACTGCACCAGCATGGGTCCCTGTCCCTTGTAATGTAAAATCTAGTGCACTGATGTGAATTCAGTAGTATTGAATGGGTTTAACTGAGATGAAAATTTGGCACTGTGCCTGCAGGATTAATGGGGCTATTCTTCAAAAATAGATGATGATCGTTGTCACAGTTCAGGGCAACTGCACCTATATCCCCCTCTGTAGTCTAGCAGGAGCACCCGCTGTAGCAGCTTCTGGCTCCCCAGCTGTCACCTCTCTTGGGCATAAGAGTGGCCACACTGGATCAGGCCAATAGTCCATCCAGCCCAGTATCCTGTCTTCCAACAGCGGCCAGTGCCAAATGCTTTAGAGGAAATGAACAGAACAGGAACAGGCAATCATTGAATGATCCATCCCCAGTCATCCACTCCCTGCTTATGGCAAACTAAGGCTAGGGACACTTACAGCATAAGGTTGCATCCCTGACCATCTTGATGGAAAGCTGCTCCTTTCTCCCTCTTGACCGGGGTATTTCTAGGCTGCACAGTTCCCTGCCTGTGCTGTGAATTCCCTAGCAAGTCAGACTGCCTCAGCAGGCTTGCTTTATCTTTTTCTCAGAGGCTATAAGCAACGTAAATGCCCACCATTTTAAGTTACCACACAGTTTTTTTCTAAGCAAGCACTTTTATTCTTGCAGCAAAGGCATTACAGAGAAAACTTATTATAAACAATGAAAGAGCCTACATGTATGCTAATAAGCTAACTAGAGGTCACCTTCTATCTCCACAAGCACTTTGGTCAGTGTCAGTGCTTCCAGCTCTTCCCAGCAGATTGGGACCACTCTTGAACAGAAGGTCCTCTCTATATGCTGGGCCAGAAAGAAGGTCCTGTTGTGATTCAGTTTAAACTCACTCTATTTATCCAAAAATCCTTTGTCTGTGGTACCTCTCTTTAGGTGTTACAACCTAAGTAAATTTACCTAATCCCTCCCCCCGCCTCCCCACCACACACACACACACACACACACAGACACACACACACACAAGTTCTTCGCTCGAGGGAAGGGGCTGTCATTACTCTCCTCTATGGAATTACATACAATCCCTGACCCACAATGATACATAGATTTAATACAGTAAGATTTTCCAAAGAGTTTGGAGGAAATTGCTATATCTGTTACAATAATGATGATTAGGTAAGAGGAAGCCTGCAAAATGGATTGCATGGTGTCATTCAAAAGTGAATCAGATATTCTGCTAGAAAGTACTTTCAGGAAAGTGACCCGGCCTGATAGATGGGGTTGCAGAGTGAAAATTGTGGCAGTTTGAGAACTGTTGGGACCTGATCTTCCTTCCTGCATTTTCACTCCCTTTTACTCTGCCAGAGTGATGTAAAGTGGCTGTAGTACACATGAGAGTCAGGTTCTTTGTATTCACGTAGGAGTTAGGTGAAGTCTACAGTTTGTTTGGGAAAAGGGAGGTCGAAGTGTACGTCAATCTTACTGTACCACAAGAGTCTCAATCGTATTAGAAATAGCATGAGAAAGGTCCAAGTTTATAACTGTTGCATGTTGTAACTACTTAGGAAGGTGGTTGCTGTGTAGCTGACGTAAGAATTCTTAAGATTAAACACATACACATTAGCAGCTGGAAAGAATGTAATAGCTGGAATATGAACCAGAATTCCTATGCTCTAGCTTCATAGAGCAACTCCATTATATGACTTAGGGAATGTCTCTGTATCGTCGTGTAGAGATTTATCTTTGTTCAGTCATTGCAATACAGTTGATCATACAATATGCTGGAAGTGAAACAGACTTTTCAGTTGTACCATTGCCAAAGTTAGCCCCATGTTTCATCTAGGATTTTCTAAGAATAGTCCCATCCAACCTAAACTAAAGTACTCACTGCAAAATAAAGGTTAAATGACATTATTTCTTAAGTGGCAGGAGTGGAATGCCTTTACAATCTAAACAGACAGACAAAACATGCAGACAGCTCTAAATGACCAGAGAAAGTTTGTGTTTCCCAGGAATGTTAAAGCCAACAGAAAAACAATAACAGCAAGGAGATTTTCATGGGATATTTAAAGGGACACCATCAATTTGAAATCCTAGTCAGTTGTTAAAAGTGAGCTTAAAATAGTGTCAGGGAATACACCTGTTTTGGAGACCCACTGAAAATTGTTGTGGTTTTACAACCACAGTGTCAATTAGAAAAGAAAAATTTCTCTCTCTTCTGCTGCCATGTGTAAGAGCCACTCAATCAACATTGACCATTGACTATAGCTGTAGACAATTGCAAAGAGTCAACAAACTGAAAAAATAGAGAACTTCTCTCTAATCTCTTTCAACTACAGTAATCAGGTACTATTTGTAACAATAGTAGATTAAAAAAACTCAGACTGTCCCTGTACTTGGCATGCTGCTTAGATCTTCCCTGCATAAACACCCCACCTCAACTTAATTGACTGAATCCCGAAGTCTAATGCTTAATTAGGCAAAATTTTCTTGCAAATTTGGCCCATTTTTTGTCATTAAGGGAGCGTAGGGTCCATTGTCCTGATTAGCTAGAATCATTGACTTCATAAAGTCATTGCCACTGAGACATCTTTTCTTTTCTCTCATTTTTATGTTTTCCCAATAGTGTTGTCTGTGCAAGGTTTTAAGTGCCTACTCCTGTACTGCTGTTTGTGTACTGAGCTTTCTGTCTGTTGGTAGGTATTTTGCATGCAGATTGGAAGGTAGCATATAGCAATATTAAGATATTTATTAAAAATAGCAAGAGGGTTTCATGCACTTTTAGACCTTCATATAAATTCCATCAAAAAACTCTAAAAGCCATTTAGAAGCTTGGCAAAGAACAAAAATGAAAGGCATCAAGTTTTGTCTCAAAGTGATCTCTTCAAAGACTGAGCTATTAATTCTGAACACTGAAGTGTATGACAGAAATACTGACATACCTCCACCTAGCAAGCAGCTATAATCTGTAGACGGTAGTTTACTGCTAGCCGCTTTCACTCTGGCAAAATGGACCTGAGCCAAATTCTTCACTGATGTGTACACTTTGTGCAGCTCCCATTGACTTGCTTTTCACAGAGCACACATCAGTGCAGAATTTGCCCTTTGTTTGCAATAGATTTGAAATATGGCTTATGTCTCCAAAACATAGTGAAATCTGCCAGCTGAAGACAATGACTATATTCACCCATTATTATTTCATACCCACTGCCTTTTAGTCTCTTGTGTGTTCAAAATGGTTTTCCAAAGGAAAATCCTATTTTGTTCTGATTATATTTAGATAACACATGGTTAAATATAGACTGGTCTTCCCTGCCATTCCACAGTTCGCCCACATTATGTGCTTTTGAGTCATTGTCTTTGTTTATCTCTGTGACCCTCAATAGAAAATCCCCAACTGTGATGGTTGTTTGTAAACTTTTGAAACTTTACTTCCTTTTTTAGGAAATTTTGCTTGCTGAAAAATGGGCCAAAATGAACAACCTTCCTTTTCCAAAAATAGATCCACATGTGTTTGATCGAGAAGGCCTGAAGGAGTGCTATGTTTTCAAACCCAAGAATACCGATACAGAGAAAGACTGTCCAACCATCATCCATTTTGTTCTGGCAAACATCAACTTCCGGAAATACAAAGCTCCAGGTGTGTTTGTAATAGACACAAAGACACTAAATCTTGGTGTTCCTGGAAACAAGAAATTAATACATCAGTTGTTACATTGTGAATACTTTTTATCAGAAATACCTAGAAATCTTTCCATAATTGCCATGAATTTCCAGAGCCCCATATAAAAGCAAGTTATTGTTATATAATTTATACTTCATCTCTTAAAACTTTCCTTTTATTTTTTCAAAATGATAAAATATTGTCTCTGTTTTTTGTTGTCTCCATAGGTGTTCCAAGAGAAACTCAGAAAGAGAAGGACTTTGCTGACTTCGATATTTTTGATGATCCTAATACGCCGTTCTCTACCTTCAACTTCCAATATTCCAATGAAGCTTTCAAAAGGCTTCATGATCTAATGGAATTTAACACTCTGAATAACTTAGATGTAAGTACAGTGTAAAAATGTCTGATTTACACCAGTTCAGAGGTGCTTTAAGGAGTCCACATGGTGATGGGATTAACTAGAGATGAGAATAACCCACTAAATTTACTGGCTAAAAATCTTTAATTTTTTTTTCTACCTGTGTGCGGAAAAGTGGAAACTTGCACAAAAATGTATTTTTTATATGCAGTTAGCTATGCTGTTTTGCATTAATCTTTTTTACACAATTCACAAAGGAAGCACAGCCCAGCTGGTAAGATGGAAAAGTTCATTTTCAAAAAACAAAGTCAGTTAACCTTTAAGGATCCTATGGTGCCCTTGATTTGTGTGCAGAATCCCATTGATCTCAATGGAAGCTCTACAGACCAATTTGAATGTAGAGCACTACCTATAACAGGGAAGATAAATAGCACCATCTCCCAGCTTTCTCACTAACTGGCCAAATCAACACCTTGATAAAGGCAACTGACAAGACCAAGTGACGTTGGTAGGGAGAGGGAGAGGACAGCTTGCCTTCTCCATTAAGGCTCCCATTATTAATGGCATCTTGGTTCTGGAAAGAGACTGAATGGCCATGATGACAAAAAATGCCCATTTCCATGTGCAGCTGATTGTATCCCTTAGTACTAGACACAAACCTGTCCATGGCCTTGGTGATCCATTTATTTTTACTTCTAAGCTTGTTTATTGCAATACCTTATATCTGTGACAAGCCACACACTGAAAAAGCTCCAGTGAGTAAACAACTAGCATCTCATCTTGGCTTGCAACTCTGGACTCACTGTAACACTTCAGTCAGTGCTCCCTTCTGTACTGGCTCCCCAGAGACTACAGACTGGTATCTCTGTTTTGATATTCAAAGCACCTGCATGGGATTTGGTCCTAGTTCACTGAGAGATCACCTTGACCTTTCACAACCAGGATGCTTCATTTCACTTGAACTCTGAAGCAGCTGGACCAAGACTAGGGAATTGACCTCAACACTTTCAGGTTTTACAGGCTGGCTCACAGCCCATTAAAGTCAGTGGAAAGACTGACATTGATTGTAGTGGAAGTTGGGTAAGGCCCTAAATGAAAAATGTTCAATTAAGCTTTCCCTGGATAAGTTCTTTATGAACTTATGCTTCCATGCAATGCACACAGAAACACAAAAACTGTGAACTAGTGGAGATATTTTCCCTGCAGACTGGGAAGGGAGGGAGAAAAGAAGTACACGTCTACCCCAATATAACGCTGTCCTTGGGAGCCAAAAAATCGTACCGCATTATAAATGAAATCGTGTTATATTGAACTTGCTTTGATCCTCCGAAGTGCACAGTCCCACCCCCCCAGGACGCTGCTTTACCGCGTTATATCTGAATTCGTGTTATATCGGGTCACGTTATATCAGGGTAGAGGTGTAGTTCTTTCTATTTTAACTGCTCAGATACTACACTGATAGGGTCCTGTATAAAGCAGGGAAAGAGGTGGATGAGATGGGCAGTGAGATTCAGAGAGGAGAATTTTGCCCTTTCTAGTGGCATCTGGTCTTAAAGTCTGGAATTCCAGAGCTGCAGTAAATACAGTCATGCATGATGATCTCTTCTTGTAACTGTGTAAGCTCCGAGGTAATCATGCTGCTGAAATAACAGAGATATTTTCCATTAAAAAGAAACAGCTAAAGAATGTCTCAGGAGCTATAGAACCATAGAAATGTAGGGTTGGAAGGATCTTGAGAGGGTATCAAGTCCCTTCACTGACAGGGATTCCACAGCCTCTCTTGGAAGCCTATTCCAGAGTTTATAATCCCCAGATCCTTTTAAGCAGCATTATTTCCTAGCCAGTTATTCCCTGTTTTGTAATTCTGCATTTCATTTTATATGTGTATGAAGATTATTTTAATGTACTGATAGTTTCCTGCCATAACAGAAAAACTGGATAGCGTGTAACGAATTCTATAATGCTTTTCATGTCTGTGTTCCTGTGCTTGTTCAGAGTTCATTCCAATTTGGGTTAATATTCTAATCAAAGGGTATGTCTACACTACGGGATTATTCCGATTTTACAGAAACCGGTTTTTTAAAACAGATTGTATAGAGTCGAGTGCACACGGCCACAATAAGCACGTTAATTCGGTGGTGTGCTTCCATGTACTGAGGCTAGCGTCGATTTCCGGAGCGTTGCACTGTGGGTAGCTATCCCATAGCTATCCCATAGTTCCCGCAGTCTCCCCCGCCCATTGGAATTCTAGATTGAGATCCCAGTGCCTGATGGGGCAAAAAACATTGTCACTGGTGCTTCTGGGTACAGCCTCAAACCTCCCTTCGTGAAAGCAGTGGCAGCCAACTGTTTCGCGCCTTTTTTCCTATATGAACTGTGCAGATGCCATACCACAGCAAGCATGGACCCTGCTGAGCTCAAGACAGCAATCATAGACGTTTTAAAGACCTCGTGCATTCTCATGCAGTCTATGCTGAACTGGGACCTGCAAAGCCAGTTGAGGAGTAGGCGGCTACGGCAGAGCGGCGACAAGAGTGATAAGGACATGGACACAGAATTCTCTCAAACTGCGGGCCCCGGCATGTTGGAGATCCTGCTGGTAATGAGGCAGGTTCTAGCCATGGAACGCCGATTTTGGGCCCAGGAAACAAGCATAGACTGGTGGGATCGCATAGTGTTGCAGGTGTGGGACAATTTCCAGTGGCTGCGAAACTTTTGCACGCGTAAGGGCACTTTCATGGAACTTTTTGACTTGCTTCCCCCTGCCCTGAAACGCCAGAATACCAAGATGAGAGCAGCCCTCACAGTGGAGAAGCAAGTGGCAATAGCCTTCTGGAAGCTTGCAACGCCAGACAGCTAGCGGTCAGTTTGGAATCAATTTGGAGTGGGCAAATCTACTGTGAGGGCTGCTGTGATGCAAGTAGCCAAAGCAATCATTATCATAGAATCATAGAATCATTAAACTGCTGCTACGAAAGATTGTGACTCTGGGAAATATGCAGGTCATAGTGGATGGCTTTGCTGCAATGGGATTCCCTAACTGTGTGGGGCGATAGATGGAACGCATATCCCTATCTTGGCACCGGAGCACCAGGGCACCCAGTACATAAACCGCAAGGGGTACTTTACAATGATGCTGCAAGCACTGGTGGGTTACAAGGGACGTTTCACTAACATCCACGTGGGAGGGCCGGGAAGGGTTCCTGACGCTCGCGTCTTCAGGAACACTACTCTATTTAAACGGCTGCAGCAAGGGAATTACTTCCCAGACCAGAAATTAACAGTTGGGGATGTTGAAATGCCTGTCGTTATCCTGGGTGACCCAGCCTACCCCTTGATGCCATGGCTCATGAAGCCATATACAGGCAACCTGGACAGTAGTCAGGAGCTGTTCAGCTACAGGCTGAGCAAGTGCAGAATGGTGGTAGAATGTGCATTTGGCCATTTAAAGGCGCGCTGGCGCACATTAGTGACTCGCTCAGACCTCAGCCAAACCCATGTCCCCGTTGTTATTGCTGCTTGCTGTGTGCTCCACAATCTCTGTGAGAGAAAGAGTTAGACCTTTATGGCAGGTTGGAGGCTGAGGCAAAACACCTGGCTGCTGATTATGCACAGCCAGACACCAGGGCGATTAGAAGAGCACATCAGGAAGCGGTGCGCATCAGAGAAGCTTTGAAAACCAGTTTCATCATGGGCCAGGGCACTGTATGACTGTTGTTTGTTTCTCCTTGATGAAACGCCCCTCCCCCTTGATTGACTCATTCCCTGTAAGCCACCCACCCTCCCCCTTCGATTATCGCTTCTTCTTAAGGAAATAAAATCACTTTCGTTTAAAAATCATGTATTCTTTATTAATTAATTATAAAAAGAGGGCGAGAACTGACAAGGTATCCTGGGTGGGGTTTGGGAAGAGGATAGGAGGGAAGGAAAAGGCCACTAAAAAAATTTCAAAGTAATGACAGCCTTTTTGGTTGGGCTGTCCACGAGGGTGGAGCGGGCGGGTGCACGGAGCCTTCCCCCACGCATTCTTAGACATCTGGGTGAGGAAGATATGGAACATGGTGAGGTGGGAGGGTGGTTATACAGAGGTTGCAGTGGCACTGTAATATCCTGCTGCCGTTCCTGAAGCTCCACCATACACCGGAGCATGTCAGTTTGATCACGCAGCAGCCCCAGTGTTGCATCCCGCCACCGCTGATCTTCCTGCCACCACCTCTCATCTCGAGCGTCTCTCCTCACCTCACGTTGATCCCTCCTGTCCTCACAGTCATGGCATCTTTCCTGTACTTTGATAACACGTCCTTCCACTCATTCAGATGAGCTCTTTCATTGCAGGTCACTTCCATGATTTCCGAGAACATTTTGTCTCGCATCTTTTTTTTCCGCCGCCTTATCTGAGATAGCCTTCGGGATGGAGTAGGGAGGCTTGAAAAATTTGCAGCTGCATGAGGGAGGGAAAAAAGAGAGAGAAGTATTTAAAAAGATACATTTTACAGAACAATGGTTATACTCTTTCACGGTGAACAACACTATTCACCTTACATAGCACATGTGATTTCACTACAAGGTTGCATTTTGCATCTTAATATTGAGTGCTTGCAGCTCTGGTGTTAGAGATCTCACAGACGCAGGTCTGGGCAGCAGAATTCGGCTTGCATGTGGCCATGGTAAGTCATTGTCTTTCGTCTTCTGCAGCCTTCATCTATTCAGCGCCCTCCTTTCCCAAATAGCAAGCAAAGTCCGTTGAATGCTGCTTCTTTCCTGTTAATGTGCAGCAGCAGAAACCAGCCCCCTATCCAGTTCTCTGGGTTGATCGCTTTACCCCTCCCCCCACCGCGTGGCTGGTATCATAGAAGATCACTGCTAAACACCTCCCTCCATCCCCCACCGCGTGACTGGTAGCAGGGAAGATCTCTGCTATCCAAACGCGAAAAAGCTCAGGGCCAATCACTCCCCCCTTCCCCCTGCTTGTCTACCTGCAAGGAAGGATTTCTTTTAAGCCACAGGCAAACAGCCCAGTAGGAATGGCCATTTCTGTCCCCTTAATTAAATTCCTGAATTTCAACCAGGTTACCATGAACGATATCACTCTCCTGAGGATAACACAGCGAGATAAAGAACGGATGTTGCTTGAATGCCAGCAAACACCGGGACCATACGCAGCTAGGCTTTGTCATGCAATGATACCAGATTACTTGCTACATGCATGGCATGGTCAAGTGTCCTACCATGGAGGACGGAATAAGGCTGCCCTGCCCAGAAACCTGCTGCAAAAGCTTTTGGAGTACCTCCAAGAGAGCTTCATGGAGATGTCCCTGGAGGATTTCCGCTCCATCCCCAGACATGTTAACAGACTTTTCTAGTAACTGTACTGGCCGCGAATGCATCCCAAGTCCTGAGGGCAAATTAATCATTAAAAAACACTTGCTTTTAAACCATGTTTTATATTTACAAAGGTACACTCACCAGAGGTCCTTCCATGGCTTCATTGTGTGGGATAGTGTCTTGGGAGGGCTAGGAGGGTAATTCCATCAGGGTGAGAAAAAGCTCCTGGCTGTTGGGGAGAATGGAGTGTTGTGTGCTCTTTGCAAGCTCGTCCTCCTCTTCCTCCTCCTCATCTTCCCCGTCCGCAGAATCCTCAGCCATGGCTGAGATTACCACCCCCACCTCGGAATCCACGGACAGGGGTGGGGTAGTGGTGGCGGACCCCTCTAGAATTGCATGCAGCTCAGTGTAGAAGCGGCATGTTTTCGGCCCTGCTCCGGACCTTCCATTTGCTTCTTTGGTTTTCTGGTATGTTTGTCTGAGCTCCTTAACTTTCACACGGCACTGTACTGAGTCCCTGGTGTGGCCTCTCCGCATCATGGCCTTGGAAATTTTTTCAAATGTTTTTTCATTTCATCTTTTTGAACGGAGTTCTGTTAGCATGGAATCCTCTCCCCATACAGCGATCAGATCCAGTACCTCGCGTGCAGTCCATGCTGGAGCTCTTTTTCAATCCTCCGGAGATTGCATTGTTATCTGTGCTGATGAGCTCTGCGTGGTCACCTGTGCTGGTGAGCTCTCCACGCTGGCCAAACAGGAAATGAAATTCAAAAGTTCGTGGGGCTTTTCCTGTCTACCTGTCCAGTACATCTGAGTTCAGATGGCTTTCCAGAGCGGTCACAATGGTGCGCTGTGGGATAGCTCCCGGAGGCCAATACCGTCGAATTGCAGCCACACTAACCCTAATCCGACATGGCAGTACCAATCTGAGCGCTACTCACCTCGTCGGGGAGGAGTACAGAAATCGGTTTTAAGAGCCCTTTGTATCGATATAAAGGGCTTCGTTGTGTGGATGGGTGCAGAGTTAAATCGGTTTAACACTACTAAATTTGGTATAAATGCGTAGTGTAGACCAGGCCTAATCTGTTTTTTGTTTTTACTGTTCCGTTATTGCAATATCTGAGCTCCTCCCAGGTAACTGGGTGAAACCATTTGGTTCAGTGGCCTAGAGGAATAGGAGTGAAGTTCTGGAACAGCCTTCCAAGGGAGCAGTGAGGGCAAAAAAACCAATTGGCTTCAAGACTGAGCTTGATACATTTATGGAGGGGATGGTATGATGAGACTGCCTGCCATGGCATGTAGCAGATTTGTCACTGCTAGCACCAAATATCTCCAACAGCGAGTAATGGCACACTAGATGGGGAGGACTCTGAGCTGCAACAGAGAATTCTATAGGTGCATGACTGTTGGGTCTTGCCGAAATGCTCAGGGTCCAACTGACTGCCATGTTTGGGGTCTGGAAGGAATTTTCCCCCAGGTCAGATTGGCAGAGGCCATGAGGGTTTTTTGCCTTCCTCTGCAGCTTGTGACACGAGTCACTTGCTGGTTTAAACCAAAGTAAATGGTGATTTTCAGTAATTTGAAGTCTTTAAATCATGATTTGGGAACTTCAGTAACTCAGCCAGAGGTTATGGGTGTATTAAAGGCGAGGTTCTGTGGGCGAGGTTCTGTGGCCTGCAATGTGCAGAAGGTCAGACTAGATGATCATGATGGTCCCTTCTGGCCTTAATCTATGAAATGTATTCTGAGCTCTGCTACTTACTTTTCTGTGTGACTTTGAACAAGTGATTTCACCACTCTGTGGTTCTGTTTCCTAATCTGAAAATGGGGATAATGACATTTGCCATCTTTGTAAAGTGGTCTGAGTTCTATGGATGAAAGTTGCTATATAAGATACATAATACTTAAATAATGCTTTGGTAAATGAGCTCAAAATCAGTCTGCTAGAGACTGATTTGTTCTGCTGAAACTCCAGTCACTAAATGCTTTTAAGTTTGAGCTAGGAAAATAAAAGTATAATTTAAAACAGAAGTCATATTAATGATTTAATGTTACTATTAAATCTGAATATTCTTGTAGTGTTTGATTTACACCCCAAAATCAGATATGGACCAAATTCTGATTTCATATACTGCAGTGTAACTCCATTTACTTCAGTCATTATACCTGATTTACATTACTTTAAACAAGATCAGAATCAGGGGCCAAGTATATTTTTGTTCTAATGATTTCACTCAACAGTTGTAATTTTTTTCTGCTGCAAGTTTCAGATCTTTGTAATAAGTACATGATCAAAATATGCCACCTAGTGGCTATATTGCCTTCTACTTTCAACATCAAAGAATTAGGCTTTTTAACATAGACATTTTTTAAAGACAGTCTTCCTCTTTTGTGCTGTATAATTTTCTATAGAAGGCACCGAACATTATTTCATAACAAGATTGTCCACATAGCAGAATTGAAACAGCGGATGAGAAATGTTTACATGACTCATTCATGAGGTTCTTCAACTAATTCAGGTAGCAGTGCAGACATTCTCTTTAGATGATCCATGGAGTATGAAATCAAGCCAAAGTAGATGAATTTAGCTTTCTCTCTTTTTTTACCTGCTGCTGCTCTTGTGCTCTTCCCTTTTTGGCAGAGTGAATATTTGAGTTTGCAGTGATTTATAGAGGCAAAAAAAACCCTGACCTTTTTTCCTCCCCAGACTCTTGCATATCCTGGCAAATGACCTCTTTAAATGGACACGCATTTGCTTTTTAAATTTAGATAGGCAATCTGCCACCACTGTATGGTTCTTTACTGACGATCCTGGCTATTCCTCTGTTGACTCGTGGGCCCTGTTAAGTCCTCACAGTCATTAAGTTTATTGTTGTATTTTTAATCAAAGGGTAGAGACATTGCATGGACCAAAGGCTTGTGGGACTTTTAGTGTGACCAAAATGAGGGTAAAGGCGGGATGACCTAGGAATTAAACTGTGGCAAAATAGTTCCTCACTTTATACTCAGGACACACTAACTTCTTTCATTTTCAGTTATCAGGGTAGAGCCCCAAAATAAGACACTTTTCTCAATGTTTATTTGTCAGGTCTTTTAGTGCACATTGTTGATGCTATCATGATAAAAGGACTGTATTAGGACAAATCATAATTCATAATAAGCTACCATATTATACAGCCTTCTAATTTCAAAATTCTCCAGTCTTCCAGATGTCACCTATATTTTATCAGAAATGACTATTTAAAAAAACCAATAAACTAGTGATTTACCATAAGAGATTGAGAAGTAGTTAGGATTCTTTTTGGGGGAGATGTGTGTATGAGGAGAAGGAACGATATTCTTTTATTCAAAAATTTCAACATACGGTCTGTTTATTTGTTGTTAAAGCCCCTTCTTCTAAGCAATACTGGCTTGCTTCTGGTATTAAGAGCAACAGTTGTAAAAGCTGATATGGCTTTTTGCCATCAGTTAAAGAGCCACCTCCAGTGTCAATTCTTTGCCCTGAACTTTGACTCTGTTTTACAGGTGATCAAGCAAGCAATGGTGGAAAGCATTGAATACAGAAGACAGAATCCATCCCGCTGCTCTGTGTCCCTCAGCAATGTTGAGGCAAGAAAATACTTCAACAAGAACTCTCCAAGCACTAAGCATACATAGGATATGTACTGCAGGTGCCACTCCTTCAAGAAATTTGCTAAGTCTATGTAACTGGATCTGGACATGAGTTACAACATACCATTGCTCAGGTGAAGGGGCCATGCGAAACTGAGAGAAGCATTTTTTGTGAAATTGCATGTTTCACTGTGATTTTGTACTTTTTTACATTTTTGTTTTGCATCTGCAAACATTTACAAAATTCCAGCATAAATGGCCATTTCTTTATTTTAAAAAATACAGACTTGTGCATGCTTTGGATGCAAAGTAATTTGGTTCAAAATGCTATTTTTGTAAAACATCTGCCAATTTCATGAATATTTTCTCTCAATATTTTTGATTTTAAATGTTTGTTAAAGTGGCAACTGTGTCCAGGCTCCTGTAAGGGCCACACTGAAAATGCCACACGCAGGGCAAACTGCAAGGAACAGGAGCAGACAATCCCCCAAACTAGTGGTTTATCCTATAATTAGATTCATCAAACCAGTAACAAAACAGCTTTTGTAATACCACACTGGTTAACCAGAAGCCAAACACAATCCCCTGTAAACATTCCAGCCCTTGGCTCCCATCTAGACAACCAAGTCTAATACAGTGAGGAGTTAATGAAAACCCATTTCATTATATGTGAGCTTCTTTCTAATGCCAAGGGTTCAGACACATACTTCCAGGTCAATATGAATCTCACCCAAATACTACGCTGTCAGCCAATCTTTAGTAAACAAACTAAAGATGTAATAATAAAAGAAGAGAGTTATAAATGGTTAATAGATCACATACGTACAAATAATTCCAAGTCCTTATATCAAGTTTGTAGCAATGATGAAATAGATCGGAGTGGCCAACTTGTGGCTTCGGAGCCACATGCAGCTATTCAGACATTAATGTGCAGCTCCTTGTATAGGCACTGACTTGGGGGCTGGAGCTACAGGTGCCAAATTTCCAATGTGCCAGGGGCTGATCACTGCTCAACCCCTGACTGTGCCACAGGCCCTGCCCTCACTCCAGTCCTTCCCGCCCCCTCCCCTGAGCTTGCCGTGCCCTCTGTCCTCCCCCTCCAACCCCCGAGCCTCCTGCATGCCATGAAACAGCTGATTGGGAGGTGATAGGGAGGAGAAGGTGCTGGGAGCCGGGGGGGGAGGGAAGGGGGCGGGACATATTACGGTGGCTCTGTGGCAATGTACATTGGTAAATTCTGGCTCCTTCTCAGGCTCAGATTGGCCACCCCTGGAATAAATTGATGGCTTGTAGAGTCTCTCTGGTAACTTCCGAAAAATTGGAAGGTCCTCAGTTCAAAGATCATGATGCTCCTTTTAGTTGTAAACCCACAATCCAGAGAATTAGGACAGAAAATAGGCAAAATGGAGATATCTCAGGGTCCTTTATATCCTCTGCCATGTGCTCGGAATTGTACTGCCCCGAACAAAGCCCACAGTCCCTGTTTGTGGAAAGTTAGTGGCCCAAGATGGAGTCCAGGGTCACATGCATATATCATGTGCCTCTACATGTTTTGCTGAATCACGTGGAGTGGCCATTGGCTCCTTGCTGGCTGAGACATCCTCAGGAAGAGCTATCGGGATGGGATGAGTTTCTTAAATGGCCCTTTGTGATAGCTGAGTTACCTCGATGGGCCATCAATACATAGCTGTCTGGCCCTAATGTAAGTCCTATCTGGAGGATGTCACATAACATAGGTTTTAGATAACAGCACATAGCCAATATTCATAACTTCAGATACAAAGATGATACCTGCATACAAACAGGATAATCATACTTAGCAAATCATAACTTTTCTATTGGCACCTTACATGATTCACTGTGTATAAGATTTAAGGGAATTGTGTTAATGTGGTAAGAAGAATGATATGAATGGTCACCTTTCTTATAAACAGCATCACAGTGCCATTTTCTAATATGTGACAAAATATCAAAACCTTGGAATGCAGACTCTTGTGAGATAAATTTTACACATCTGTACAATTCAGGATGAATTATTTTACTACATAAAGGCAGTGACTTTCTTCAACACAATAAAACATTAAGGGCATAGATTTCATGAAGCTAAGGCCCAGATCCCATTCCACTTTATATCAATGGTAAAATTGTCATTGACTTCAGAGTAAACAAGGTTGGCTCCTTACTCAGTATCAACTTTCTAATGTATAAAATTTCTCAGCAGTTGCCAATTATTAGGGATAGTAATGTTGATTCTTCCTATAGATTTATTTTATAGATAACCCTTCCCTGATCACTGCTCTCCTTTGACCAGACTGACCATGCCAAAAATCCAGTATACAAAATCCCTAAGGGAGTTGCATTTCGAACTTTGTTTTTCTTACACAAAGAACATAGTGATATCTCTTTTATTTTTAAAAAGAGATTCTTATAACTAGTGGGAGAAAGATATTGTTAATTACCTTTACTAAAGATTATTGGTCCCATTTTCAGTTAGTGTAACTTACCACTGACTTCAATGGAGCAATGACAATTCACTCTAGCTGAAGATCTGTCCCCAAAACATTTTGAATTTTAATCTTGAGTATTTTCACAAAAATTAATAGCCGTTTTCCAGAACTATTCATTAAGGCAGCCTTCCATGTCCTCAGTGATTCATGTCAGTAAGTGTTAGCACCTGATGATAATTTTTCAATGATTCACATACTTATTCAGCAGCAGAAAACAACTTTAGCACTTCAGAGAACATGGATTTCACAGCAAAGATGATTTAAGGAAAAGGATTAAAATTTCTAGGTGACAATGAAAAATTCATCACTCCTTAACTAATGTAAAGTTTGAAATGTAACTTTATGTTTGTCAATGATGTGTGTGTCTGTGTATGCACCCGTGCACACATTTCTAAATTTCTCCTTGGGAGCTGTTATTTTCTGACATATATCACTTAACCTGCAGCAATGGGGGACTACGTTAGTGGTTAATTTGGAAAAGCACCAAACCCCGTTGTTAGGGGAATAAGAAATGCTTATACTCTAAGGTCAATTTCTGCTAGTACTTCTTTTTTTCAAAAACTGGCTGCATTTGGTGTGCAGATTTTATGTGCTTTCTAAAAGAAATAGGGCAATGAGATGTTTTCACAGAAAATCTCCATGTGGTTAGCACTTGAGAACTGACATTTCAACACCAGGTGCAGCAACAAAATTCCAAGATAAAGTGACTTGAGTTCACATCCATAGACAAATTCTGATCAGATTTTCTTTCCCTGTGATAGAACCCAAGCCATGGGCATGGGCTATGAGGCAGCACAGAATCTGTCTCACATTTTCGACCCATCCTTTGCACTTAATTAACTTGTCTGTTACCCTCAACAGCTCTTGGCAATCTCTAAAAAGTACTAGGACAAAATTATACCCTCAGGTGTGCATAGGCACAGTTCCAATTGAATCTTAGCTACTGAAGTAGGGCTGTCAGAAGGATAGACATGTTACCAGTAGGTTTAAAAGCTTTTATGAGGATGATGGTATCTCAAGGCTCCTGCTGTGAGGAGAACTGTGTAAACAAGGCCCTTGTTGTTAGTGAGGGGGGAAGGTTTTCTGTGTGAATGTATTATTTACTAATTTTATTTGGATAGCACTCAAAGAGCCCCATTGGGATCAGGGTCTCATTGTGCTGGGCACTGTGCAAGTGCACATAAAGATGTGATCACTGCCCTAAAAAGCTTACAGTCTGATTTAAAACAATGCAATGAGGGGGTGTAACGATCACTACGGGGAGGAGGGAAGGAGCATGATGAGGATGGTGAGATCTCATGTGACATAGGTTACTTGTGTGCACAGCTTGATGGTTGTGAATTAGATGAAAAAGTGTCTGGTTTACTTCTAAAAGAAGAATTATCATAGAATCACAGAATATCAGAGTTGGAAGGGACCTCAGGAGATCATCTAGTCCAACCCCCTGTTCAAAGCAGGACCAATCGCCTCTCTCTTGAGCTCTCACTTGATTGCCGCTCAGCCCAGCAGTCATTAGCTGGCTGGTTTCACATAGGTGTCACAGCAGAAGTGGCATTTGAAGTGGAAGAAGCTTTGTTCAAGGAGGATTTGCTATGTATGGTGGGCATTGCAGTAGGGAACTTAGCGCACGTCCAGACTAACCCGCGGCATCGGCGGGTTAAAATCGATTGCTCGGGGATCGATATATCGCGTCTAGTCTGGACGCGATGTATCGATCCCCGAGCGCGCTTACATCGATTCCGGAACTCCATCAACCCGAACGGAGTTCCAGAATCGACACGGAGAGCCGCGGACATCGATGCCGCGCCGTCCAGACGGGTGAGTACCTCGATTTTAGAAATTCGACTTCAGCTACGTTATTCCCGTAGCTGAAGTTGCGTATCTAAAATCGATTTTAATACCTAGTCTGGACGTGGCCACAGACACTTGTGGGAGAACCAGAGGTAAGCATTCCAGGCTGGAGCTCAAGAACTTTATCAGACCTTTATCCTGAGTGGTTGTGACTTACACACTATGATCAGAATTAAGCACATGTGCAAATCTTGGCAGGATCAGGGCCTCAGATTGTAAACTCTTCAATGCAAGGTCCTTGACTGAAATCTAAAGTCACTGACAAAACTATTGACTTCAGTGGAGCCAGGAATTCCTCCCTTTATCTTTTTACTTGTCCATTAGGTTCCCACCAAGCTTAGCACTGTATAAATAATAAAAATCACAGTTAGCAACACTGCTTCTTGCAAGCCCTGCTGAAAGCTAATCTGATTTTTTTATCTGATAATTCTCAAATAAACAATTTTTACAGCAACTGATCATTTATCAAAGAGATTAATGTTAATCCAGTGGTGGTTCCTTTTATTGTGAGTTATAGCACCATTTTTAATTGTCTAAGATCTTCATACCCATGAGGAAGTAAGCAATTATAATGAAATTTTCTTAATAGTTACTGTATCGTCCTTCCTTAAATTTATACGTAATTCTAGCTAATTAATAAACACTTCCCTTATTGAGGAGTAGGTTTATTTGTGTTTGAATTAGTACTTTGTTTAAAATCAAGGGAGAAAATAAAATTAATTTATTTTACCGATGCATAATTTAAATGTTTGCAGCAAATGACTGAAAACAGGAAGAAGCTGGTACCACCTTTCTATTGTAATATTTTTCTTTTCTAAATGTATTGTTCTTTCTTTTGGTTAATGTGATAATATTTTTATTTCATAATATATATTTTCTGTGATGCTCACAAAGTGTAAGATTTACATTATCACATTATGTTATCAGATGGCAAAATATAAATAAACCTTGGTTTGTGGCATTCGTTGTTTCAGGAGGCATACACTAATTCTCAGGCAGTGCACTGTACTTTACATTTCATTGTGATACAGGCTCAGTTGTTCCAAACTAATGAGAGTGGAAACCAATGAGACTTATATGAGCAAGGCATGCCGGTACAGCTGGTCTATAACAAGATGTAACTTCTGTGAAAATTTGAACTAAAATGTCTTTTTAGTTGAAATTCAACCTTTAGTTAAAGAATTGAATTTGGGAAAATTTCAGCCACCTCTGATAACAGATCTGGCCCTTGTTTATCATTGTCAGAGGGGTGTTAAAACATCACTCTGGGAGAGTTTCTATTCTGTATCTAAGGCTCTGCCATTGTTGGGATTCTAGAAAAGATCAGCCCTTGTCTTGGGGAATGAAGGTAGGTGGGCTGAAGGGTTCCCTTTCCATGACTGAGAGTCAGGTCCCAGGAAATGTGGCAGAGAGGCCCAGGGAGGAAACAGTGCTGCATCCTGCTGAGACCCAGGGAAGCTTAACACATATGGGGGATTCAGTGTCTGGATTCCCGCACAGCAGTCTGGTGAGCTGGCAGCACAGGGGGTCTAGATCTATGACAACTCACTTTTCTGATGGGAAGGGAACACTTGAGTGTTGTAAATGTTTTCATGAGGGACCATTTTATTACCATATGGCAACCAAGACTGTCAGTCTGACACTGGCCATCACCACTAGGGCAGCAAAATGTAAGACAAATCAAAACTCTCACTCATATTTTAACATGAATGAGTGCAGGACAGACCTTTCCAATATGCTTACACCACCAAATTTTCTTGAGTCCACATGGATAGCAACCTGGTGTTACTGTTTCAGAGTAGCAGCCGTGTTAGTCTGTATCCGCAAAAAGAACAGGAGTACTTGTGGAACCTTAGAGACTAACAAATTTATTTCAGCATGAGCTTTCGTGAGCTACAGCTCACTTCTTGGGATGCATTCTTCAGATGTGTTACTGTGTATTTAAAACTAAAAGGACTTACCATTCAGAACCAGAATAGCTGCTAATGCTTTCCCTTTTAGGAACGTCTGCTGTTCATCTACAAGCACTTGAATGGAATTTGTTTATTTGGCAAGAGAAACATCTGAGATGACTTGGTCTCCCCAACTAATTTATTGATGAGTCTGTTTTTGTTTATTCCAGTTGTTAGCAACAATCAGATGAAAATCTTTCATAAGCCAACATTCCTAAATATAAAAGCGGAAATCTATCTGCGTGCAGTAGAAAGCAATGCATTCAAACCTAATTCAGCTCAGCTGTAGCGTAGGAGGCTTAGCCAATTGTCATGCAGTGTATGAGAAATTATATAAAATATGAATAGTAGCCCAGAAAAAGTAAATATCTTCCTACCTCCTCACAAATGACATGAAACCAATAAAATTGTTTTCTGCTTAAACCAAGTATTTGGTCCTATGATTCATAATTAGAGCTGGGTGACATTTTTTGACAGAAACTTGCAGATTTGGAGCAACTTGAAACATTTTGTGAATTTGTGTAGATTTCATTCGGTTGTCTTGGGTGGGGGAAAATAATCCAAAAACCTGATATGTTTTGTTTTGAAATGAAACACCAATTTTTCAATTCAAAATTATTTTTTGCTTTCAAATTTCCTTTCATTTCAGTTTGAACGAAATGAGTCATTTCACTCATTTTTTTCTACTTTTTGTTTCTCCAAAACTGGATGGGAAAAAAATTCAGATCAACCTAAAACAATTTTTTCTTCAGTTTGTCGTATTTACTAGAAACTCAAAACATTTGTTGTTCACGCAGCAATATTTGCACTCTTTTTTTCATGACTTTAACTGTTTTATTGGTTGTGCTATTTTTTCCTACTAAGTAGTTTGTTAGTTTAACAAAATAATAATTGCATTTGGAGCTGGTTGAAATACATTTCAAAATGTGGATAACATTTTAAAATAAAAAAAAGTTTGACTATATTTTCAAGCGCCCGTCCCTTCTCTCGCATGTGCACATGACCTTTCTTTTTCAGCCAACTACAGAAGTGGTTGCTATCCTTCAAATGTTGAAAAAAAAAAACTCAAACAGGAAAACATTTTGGAAAAAAAAATGTGTTTTCTTCCTCTGTTTTCTGCAACAAGCACCACGTTGGGGTATGACTAGGTTTGGGGGAAGGGAAGAAACATTGTGCTTTAATTTTCTAAGATTATTGGCAATTGTCTAGTCTTATCTGGACTGTTCATAAAAACTCATGGCCCAATCCTGCTCTGATTGAAGTCAAGGACAAAATTCCTGTTTTCAGGATTGGGCCTAGAACAGAAACTTTAAATGTTGAAGTGTAGCTCTACCCTAAACAGTGTGTTATGAAAATGGCACCATAGAGAGCCATAGTCATGTATCTCACTGATTTCCAGATTAAATTTCCTCAGTTTCTAAGTAAAAAGCTGTCCCATCTCCACAAATGCATTCCAGGGTCCAAGAGTCAAACTGTTTTCTTTCCATCTCACCTGTTATTGTCATCATGAAGGTTCTCTGGGCCAGACCAAGGCCCCAGCCTCTTAAAAGGTTTGTATAAATGTCGTTAATGACATCTATGGGTTGGCACAGCCATGTCGCCTTTCCTGAACACCCTCCACAGTGAACAGAGGTGGAATAAAGAGCCACTGCGACAGCTAGGTGCTACTTCAGGATCCCCACGGATGGAGAGAATCCCCCAGTGTAACACTACTTCAAGGCAACTTTATGTCCCAAAGCTGTACTGTTGCTGGGAAAAGCCTACTGAGTTTGGGCCCTATGGCTTTCATGCCTGGAGGCATCACTCAGATTCCTTGTCTCGACATGTTGATACTGACCATATGCTGGAGTTTCCAGTTTGGAAGTCAGATGTATTAAATGTCTATTTACATTATTGAGGGGGAGGGGGTTGGGTTTTTTTTATTTTTTGGCCAAGAGCAAATTTGTGAGCTGAACTCTGACTAACCTGGAAAGCACAAGAAGTGAATCCATATGAATGTTGATGTCAAGTTTTGAATGTACGCAGTAGAGAAAGAAAATTGCGTCAGTATCAAATCTCTGTTTTGACCCAAAGTTTTGTCGGCGGGATGAAATTTGAGAAAGAATGGGAAAGGAATTAGAAACCACTAAGGTCTTTTCTTTAATGCACTCTATGTTGGCAAGGGATCTGTCTGCTTTCAGGCCACCGGAAGGATTCTTTTTGAGGTTGTTGTTCAAAGCAGTCTGTAACAACAAATGGATTTGATGTTAGTAACACAGGTTATACAACCAAACAAATTTACATGACACATGCTTTCCCTGCTGCTCACTCAAGCTGAAAGCATGTCGACATTTCCTGAAGCTGTAATTTCACCTATCACTCTTACTTCTTTTACTTACATAGGGTTAGATTTGTGTACTAATCTTCTGAGTCATCAAATTGTTATAAATGTAAGCTTGCCCTTCTCACGCAAGGGGAAAAAATAAAGATCATAGTGGTTCAACAAAGAAGACCATACATCATGAGGGTTAAACAGTAAGCTAAATTCCATGCAAAAAAAGTCATGTTGATGAGCAATGATTAGATTTATAAATTGATCTGTGAAAAGTTTGACTTTAATTCTGCTCCCTTGTGTTTATAAAGACAGTATTTTAAAAGTATAACTCGTGGCTGTTAATACAACATTTTGTATAATAGAAATTGGAATTTCTTATATGACCTTACAGTCAGTTACAATTTAGTATATACAGATCAGAGTTTGGCTTGATTTTTAAAACTTTATGAGCTCCCCCAAACCAGCCAAGTTTGTGGAAAATCAGTAGTGTGAGGGTTTGAAATGCTTAAAGTTGAATGGCTCAAAGTCTGAGATGATCCAGAGTTTGAGAAGATATTGAATTTTAGATGATCTCTAATTTGAGGAAATCTTCTGTGTGACATTCTCTAGAAACTAATCAGATCCCAAGGAGGGGGAATGACCCAGCGTTCTAACAACACTAGTTTTGAATCAGTTTAGAAAACTGAATGACAGTGTTGCAGCTTTAACTTAAAAATATTGAACTGGTTTTATTCAAAGCTGGCTCGTGCTAAGTGGGATGATTTTAATGCTGAAGTGCCTTTAACACTGACACAGTTTTGTAATTTGTACTTAATTGTAACAATACGTGACACTTCAATAACATTTTCAATCTGAGGATCTCAAATGCTTTGTAGACAATAGTGAATAAGGCCATACAACATCTATGTGAGGAAGATATTATTGTTTCTGTTGCATAGCAAGGGAAACCAAGCCATAGATGTTATGAGACTGAGCCAGGGCTACAGAGTACATCTGTGGCAGGTCCAGGACAAGAATTGATGTCTTTTTTTATTTAGGTTTTTGCTTAATTCACTAGCCTCCCAGCCAAGTCATTAGGTCAATATTTTCAAATCTGGATGACTAAAATTAGGCACCTAAATCCAGATTTGGGTGCTTAAGTAAAGTCATCTCTTTTTCAGAGGTGCTAAGCACCCAGTAACTCCAATTAATCCCAATTACTTCAGTGCAGGTACAGACACACTTTCTGCAACACTCTCTAATTTAAGTGCTTCTATCTTTTGAGCAGCCAAATTGTGACACTGAGGGCCAGATTGTCACAAATACTGAGTCCCTCTTCCTGCACCCCACAGCTCCTATTGACTTGCCCTGGAAAGTAAATGGGAGCTGTGGGTGCTCAACAGAAGGAAGGCTAGAAGTGTCTCAATCTGGATTTATATGCTAGTTAATGGGAGTTTTTTTCACTGCATTCAGTAGGAACATGATGTAAGATTGAAGTTCATCATCTAGATATGCTAAATGTGTGTTTTGCCAAGATGTTCTGTAGGATGGATTATAGGGAGCAGGGAAAGGGAATAATGAAACGGCACTAAGTGGAATTGAGGCAAATATTTTGCTTGAATAGCCATAAAACACAGTGACTGATTTTTTGCAGCTGTAGATTTCAAACAAATATTTGCTTTTGTTTCCAATTTCTTTTAATCCAGAGGATTAGCGAAAGGAAATTTTATTTGCTAGGTCTGTCAAATGCTGTTATGATGCTGTTATGGAAGTTGGGGGTCTGTTCATCTGTGCTGGGGGGGAATGTGGCTTGTCAGAGTTCACATCTCCAGTTTTGAGGTGGTAGCTAATTGAAAATGACAGCTCAGAAATCTGCTATATGAATCAATATGGACATGTCCGTCTCAGAATAAGAATACACAACTTCTGTTTAAAATATTATTGCTAAGATCAGACTCATAACAGACAATGTAAACAGACACACCACTGATGGCTGGAAAGGCTGAGTCTGGCCATTGTTCTGAATGTTATGTATATTCTTATGTTTGTCTAAGAAATTCTAGACAAGCAAATTAAGGCACCGTGAAAACAATGTGAACCCGTTACCCATTTGTGATGACATGCACCTTTTTATGTGCCAGTAAATGCAAGTAGAGACTACCCAGTGCAACTTCTTCATCAAATATCAGAGGGGTAGCCGTGTTAGTCTGGATCTGTAAAAGCGGCAATGAGTTCTGTGGCACCTTATAGACTAACAAGCATATTGGAGCATGAGCTTTTGAAATTTGTTGAAGAAACAGCAACGAATTCTGTGGCACCTTTGTTAGTCTATAAGGTGCCACAGAATTCGTTGCCATTTCTTCAACAAATTTACTCTCTGGATTTTTTTTCTTCAAAGCGTGATATGTTGTTACCTACTGATGAACATTGATCAATGGGATAAGAGCCCCACTAAGCAAGCATGAGTATGTCTACACATACAGGTCTAAATTAACTGTTACCAGTCAAGAAAGAGATCTTTGCATCATTGTGGATAATTCTCTGAAAACACACACTTCAATGTGCAGTGGCAGTTAAAAAAGCGAACAGAATGTTGGGAATCATTAGGAAATGGATAGATAATAAGACTGAAAATATCACATTTCCTCAATATAAATGCATGATATGCACACATCTTGAATACTGTGTGCAGATGTGGTCACCCCACCTAAAAATGTATATATTGGAAATAGTACAGAAAATGGCAACAGAAATTATTAGGGATATGGAAAGGCTTCCATGTGAGGAAAGCTTAATAAGACTGGGACTTTTCAGCTTGGAAAAGAGATGACTAAGGGAAGATAGGATAGAGATCTATAAAATCATGACTGGTGTGGAGAAAGTAAAATAAGGAAGTGTTATTTATCCTTTCTCATAACACAAGAACTAAGGGTCACCAAATGAAATCAATAGGCAGCAGGTTTAAAACAAATGAAAGGAACTATTTTTTCACACAACGCACAGTCAGTCTGTGGAACTCTTTGCCAGAGGATGTTGTGAAGGCCAAGACTATAAGAGGGTTCAAAAAGGAACTAGATAAGTTCATGAAGAATAGGTCCATTGAAGACTATTAGCCAGGGATGCAAAACCATGCTCTGAAGTACCCCTAGCCTCTGTTTGCTGGACGTTGGGAATGGGTGACGGGATGGATAATTTGATGATTATATGTTCTGTTCATTCCCTCTGGGGCACCTGGCATTGGCCACTGTCAGAGGACAAGACACTGGGCCAGATGGACCATTGGTCCCACCTAGTATGACTATTCTTTTGTTCTTACACAGCAAAGAAAAATCCCTGCCTGGCCTGTTCCAGCCAACTCAGGCTCCTGGGGTTTGGGCTGTTTCATTGCTTGAGCCTGAGCTCTGGGACCCTCTCACCCTGCTACTGCTTCAAGTGCAGTAACTCAATCCCATCTACTTCTGGGTTCCCACTCAACTTCAAGGCTTCCATGTAGTTTTCTCCTAGGCCTCTTTCCTCTCTCTTAGTACTCTTTGGCACACTTACTTCATTCTGCTCCAGAAACTCTCTTGGCTTCAAACGGCTTCTTATCTCTCTCTCTCTCATTTCAGGCAGTGAACAACTATTTTGTTGTAACTCTGCCTGCCAGGAAATGAGGAGGTAAAGGATTAGTGTTTTAAAGCACACTATATAAGCCTCACTCAGATCCTTTCCACTTCAATTCTTTTGCCATCCTTGCCACTGAAGGACAGAGTCCTTGCCTCAGTCTTCCTGTTCTCTCCCTTCCCTCCCTACTTCCACTGTGCTTTTCCCCACTCCTCTTTCTTCCAAATCCCTGAAGAAAGAAAAGGGATAAATTGGAGAAGGCTTTGCAGAGGGAAGATGTGGATAGCAGGGTTTTAATCTGTCAAAATTCCTGCTAAAATGGATTCCTGCTAAAATGCAAAGGTGCACCTCTGCAGGAGAGATTTTTAGAGCCAGCTTCCTCAGTCACTCAGAAGAACTGTTACTGGGGATCCCCAGAAGTGTTCCGACATCTGAAAAGGGAAATGGGTTTCCCGGCTTGATCAGGACCCCTCTCACCACTCAATGATTTTAGCACTGCCTGCCTGTGCATGCAAACTGCTACACCCTTGCTTTCAAACTCTGCTTCCATCTTCACTCAAAGGATGGGCAAATTGCAATACGTGTGGAGGTTTGGTTCACAAAAAGTATCAAATAGTCTGCTTATCATTTGCATCATCAGAACAGAGCACAGTGTTAGAGGCTGGAAATCTTTCAGAGGCTTATGTTCTGATGAGATTTTCCATGTCTTTAGCTTCTGGGTAGGCTAGAAATATCATCATTTTCTAAGGTAGACCCATCCTCTGCATATCCCAGGGTATTTTGTGGTTGATCTACGTATTAAGCTCTACAGGGCGTAGGCTGTTTCTTCATTTGTGTCTTATTCAGAGTCAAGCAAATGGTCATTGCTTAACAAAAATATAAATAAGAGGCCTAAAAAGGTGAGTGGATTACAGGAGGCCTGGATAGTTTAGGGGTTTGGCAATGAGATATTGAGTCTTTCTCATCTACATCGCCTGTTCATGACCAAACATTGATAACCTCTAGATGTATGGGAAGTCAGTTCCTGGGTTCAGTTCATTTCCAAGCTGGTTAGTGGCCATATCACAAATCACACTTCTAGACACTCTTGATGACAGCCTCTGCAGAAGGACCAAACAATGAATGGGGATGGGAGGCTGACCTAGTTGCCCTTGCAGGTGAAAGCTGAAGCATTTAGGATGGAGGTGCATGCATAGCATGGATGGGTAAAGGGATTCCATTGGTTTAGAGGTTTCTCAGTTTGGTATCTTTCATAAGCACTGAATATGCTAATTTTAATGCTTTTAAAGAAATGTAATTTTCTGCATTAACTCTTCTCTCCATGTGCATTTTTATGTAGTATGGAGAATATAGCTAACTAGTAGACTTCACTGATTGGCAAGTAATGAGAATGCTTACATCCAACAATGAAGATTTAATTGAAACTGTGGCTTTTGCAAGCAAATCTGATTAACATCAAGAGGAGGAGGGCACAGCACAATTTTTCCCACAAGAAACCCTCAAGGTACATCAGGCATATCTGCTCATCCCAAAATTAAAAGATTCATGTTTTTGTTGCAATTATCTGGTAAGACATTCTGAATGATATCAAAGAAACTCTTAAAGTGTCTGTCTAGACACAACACTTGGTAGCAGCATGAGGGGGCCAGATGTGATTTTTTATCATTGAATTAATTACATGAAGCTTTTGATATATCTTTTAAGACTAGGGCAATAAAATAATCTCAAATAACAAATCTCTGAGCAGTATGTTATGCTGATCTGAGTCAGACAGTCTGATGTTGAGATTAATTTATAAGGATGCTTTAGAATTTGTGGTTAATATTAGAGCCTTCAGGTAATGCATGGTTACTAGCAGAGGGACATAATCTAAGGCTCTGTCTCCTTACTGTGTCAATTGAAGCTTAGAGCCCTGTTTCAGCAAAGCACTTGACCATATGTTTAATTCCAACCTTATTCAGTGAAGCCCCGTGCAGATGTCCTATAGAGCTGAAGGGACTGCATCCCCTCAACCCTACCCCTCCTCCTCCAGATAGTGTTGCCTACTTTAAATTCTCCAAATGAAACTAGAACATGTCCCCTCTATGTCTCTAAGCATACCACAGTATTAGCAACCCTGTACCCCATCATGGCTGTCTCTTACAAGGAAGCTCAGAGAAGGAAGGCAGCCATAATTTGTACCCTAGGTACTAAACTGTCTGTCTGCAAGAACAGATAATAAAGAAGAAAAGTTTGAAAACTTGGTTGTTTGGGATTATCTTTCAATCCCCTGCTTCCTGCCTGTTTGATGAACACCATTTACCAGCTGAATAATGAGTGTGTATTTTGTTTCACATTTTTGCCCAGTTTATTGAACTCATTATTTAGAGGCAACTGAACCATGCTCCAGTTCATTCAGTTGAAAAACACAGCGTGCTAGATGTCAGCTCAACACTGTAGAATTCAAAACCTGTTTCCACATGAGCGATTGTGCAAGATGAAACTAGACATCATCAGGTGAGAGGAAAGTTCCAATTCAGAAACCCAGTTCTTTGACTAAAGAAGGTATTAGACACAAACATGAGCACTTCAGCGCTGTTTTGTTAGGGTCTCAAAAAATGTATAATAGAGCGGCAGGACCAAGATTTTCAAAAATCACCTGAGTGCACTTCTGAGCTGCCCACACTTTTGAAAATCAGCCCATTTATTTAGTCTAACTGTAGGCTCCTGTTTTTGAAAACCTTGATCTGGAAAACTGATTAAATAGTTTTGACCAAATTGTGGCATTTAGCCAATGATGTGAGTCAGGACAGGTGAGGAATCTCCCCTCACACCATGAGAACCTCATGAAGGGACTATGCTTTATGGAAGCATGGTCCAGCCCTGGGCAGCCCAATATACAGTGGAACTGAACAGGCTTTTTGTTCTGTGTTGTACAGCACTTGGCACAAGGGAGTTTTGGTCCATGACTGAGGCTAGTAGGTGGTGCTGAAAACAAATAATAATAATGTACCCTCTTTTATGACCCACTCTTCTCATTTCATCCCCTTCATCTGGGACCCACCCTGGAAACATGGCTGAATCCTTGCATTCTCCCCATATCCCTGTATGCAATAGGAGTCTCTTGTGAGCCAATACTTATGAGGTGTAACGTTAGTATTGTTGGTAAAGTCACCCCCGTTCATGGTTTTTTGAGGGTTATTTAATTACTATCTTTGTTAAACTGCCAGATTGCAGAATGTTAAAGAAAGAAAATAATTGGTACTTACGAGATAAAGCTAGACTGTGGACCACATCCTCAGCTGGTGTGAATCAGCATAACTTTATTGACTTCAGTGGAACTGCAGCTAACTGCACAGGCTGAGGATTTGGTGCTATAAGCTAAATGGCTCACTGAAGCCATTTGAATTTCATGGAGTGTAAATTAGTGCCAGGTTGACTCATTGCTATTAAGTAGAGAAATACTAATCAGTAAAAAGAGCAAATGTTAACTAAAGATGCTTACAGAAAATTATAATGTTTAGCTTTCATGCTCTGTAGAATGTCTGGGACAGCTGAGACATAGACATTTTGATCTGTTTTATGCCACGTTAAATCCAAAGTAACTCCACTGAGTCTGGTCTGTTACACCAAATTTACAAACTCTAACTGAGGTCAGAAGCTGGCCCTGCATCTCTAGCTCTGCAGTGTCAGGCATATTATACAGCATAAAAGCTAACACCTCTGATTTCCTATAAGCAACAATAATTTGCTTCTGCTAATAATATCAAAGGGCAAAATCTGCACCAATATACAGCCCAGACAATCTCAGTGTCTTCAGTGGGGTTGTATGGGGTAAGATTTTAGTACAAAATTTATCATACATTTTTCCTTTATCCCCTTAAAACTAATTTATTTTTCTGTTGTTCGTTACATAGTGTTCTGTAATTTGATATATAGACTAATTCAGTACTGACACATCATTACTTACTCTATTATCAAACAGGTGACTTTCTGAACGTTCTTTAGCACGACATTCCTAGGATACCAACAATTCTGCACTGACATGTTAAATTAGTTTTCATTTTTCTAGCCTTTTTTTTTAAATAATACTTTTCGTAGGGTTCCAACTGAATATCAAAGTGATCATTTTCCACATAATATTAAGAATTTAAAAATATTTCCATGCATATTGACCCCAGTGGATTTGTTGCAGATTCACATCCAGCGTAAGTGAGAATAGAATCTGTCCCACAGAGAAAACATGACCCATATACACAGTAGGAAACAGTAAGGAACGTTAGTGTGAAAGGAACTCGTATTATAAAATCCAGTCAACACTGTAAACCCATGTCCTATAAAAAGATTAACCCAGTGCTTTCATTATGGCAGAACTTGTGTCCTAAGAGAGGTTATTTTATACTCTGTAAATAATTCATATTTCACATAAGTGTGGAAACACTAGCAAAAACAAATTATAGGGCCATTGTATTTCCTATCTCTTTAAAAGACAGACAGAAAGTTAGCATTAGTTGTTAGGGAGAATCCTTATGAGAAAGAGGAGATCAAAGTGTGATGGTCAGCAACAGATGCAGGAGGAGGTGAGTTTGTGAAGGGGACAGGATGTCTCCAGCTGGGAGGTTTTCACTTGAAAAAATATGTTAGGGTGTCATATTATTGATTTGAACTGGGACCATATAGAACATGGTTGCAACAAGGTCCTGTAGCGGCACCAAATCTTGTATAAAGGGGGTCAAATGAGGAGTCTAAGGGTACGTCTACACTACAGGATTATTCCGATTTTACATAAACTGGTTTTATAAAACAGATTGTATAAAGTCGAGTGCACGTGGCCACACTAAGCACATTAATTCGGCAGTGTGCGTCCATGGTCCGAGGCTAGCGTCGATTTCTGGAGCGTTGCACTGTGGGTAGCTCTTCCGTAGCTATCCCATAGTTTCCGCAGTCTCCCCCGCCCCTTAGAATTCTGGGTTGAAAGCCCAGTGGCTGATGGGGCAAAAATCATTGTCGCGGGTGGTTCTGGGTAAATGTTGTCAGTCATTCCTTCTTCCGGGAAAGCAACGGCAGACAATCATTTTGCGCCCTTTTTCCCTGGATTGCCCTAGCAGATGCCATAGCGCGGCAACCATGGACCCCGTTCAGCATTGTTTTTACAGTCACCGTATGTGTACTGGATGCCGTGGACAGAGGATATACGCCAGCGCTACACAGCAGCATTCATTTGCTTTTGCATGATAGCAGAGACGGTTACCAGTTGTTCTGTACCATCTGCTGCCAGTGTAATTTGGCAATGAGATGACGGTTATCTGTCCTTCTGTACTGTCTGCTGCTATCATGGGTGCCCCTGGCTGAGACTGGCCGAGGGCGCTAAAGCAAAACTGGGAATGACTCCCAGAGTCAATCTCTCCTTTATGGTTTCTAAAAATAGAGTCAGTCCTGCCTAGAATATGTTGCAAGCGTACTAGAGAAGCAGTGTATCAGAGAGCACAGCAGCTCTGTGTCAGATCCCGCAGAAATGATGAGCTACATGCCATTCACGGGGGGTGCCCCTGCAACAACCTCACCCGTTGCTTCCCTCCTCCCCCAACTTTCCTGGGCTACATGGCAGTGTCCCCCCCATTTGTGTCATGAAGTTATAAAGAATGCAGGAATAAGAAACACTGACTTGTTAGTGAGATAAAATGAGGGGGAGGCAGCCTCCCGGTGCTATGACAGTCCAGGCAGGACATTAAGCGGTGTGGGGGAGAGGAGCCTAGCATGCCACTGCTATGATAGTCCAGGCAGGACTGAATCTTTCCTTTACACAGGAAAGGGAGGGGGCTGATGGAGCTCAGCCCCCAGTTGCTATGATGAAGACGGTTACCAGCCGTTCTGTACCATCTACTGGGAAAGACCGAGAATCATTCCTATTTTCACCCAGGCGCCCCCGGCCAGCCTCACCTGAAGACAGCCAGGAGCACTCACGGGTTGATAAAAAGGACAGTTACCAGTCCTACTGCACCATCTGCCACGGGGAGGGAGAGGAGCGGATACTGCTCTTCACTGCTTCAGCATCGCGTCTACAAGCAGCATTCAGTAGACACAGGGTGACATTGAAAGAAGTCAAGAAATGATTTCTTTCCCTTTTCTTTCACATGGGGGTGTGGAGTAAATTGATGAGCTGTTCTCTGAACCACGCCGGACAATGTGTTTGAACCTACAGGCATTGGGAGCTCAGCCAAGAATGCAAATACTTTTTGGAGACTGCTGGGGACTGTGGGATAGCTGGAGTCCGCAGTACCCCCTGCCTTCCTCCATGAGCATCCATTTGAGTCTCTGGCTTCCCGTTACGCTTGTCACGCAGCACTGTGTAGCCTGTAGATTTTTTTTCAAACGCTTTGGCATTTCGTCTTCTGTAACGGAGCTCCGATAGAACAGATTTGTTTCCCCATAGAGCAATCAGATCCAGTATCTCCCGTACGGTCCATGCTGGAGCTCTTTTTGGATTTCGGACTGCATCGCCACCCGTGCTGATCAGAGCTCCACGCTGGGCAAAGAGGAAATGAAAATCAAAATTTCGCAGGGCTTTTCCTTTTTACCTGGCCACTGCATCCGAGTTGAGATTGCTGTCCAGAGTGGTCACAGTGGTGCACTGTGGGATACCGCCCGGAGGCCAGTACCGTCGATTTGCAGCCACACTAACCCTAATCCGATATGGTAATACCGATTTTAGCGCTACTCCTCTCGTCGGGGAGGAGTACAGAAGCCGATTTAAAGAGCCCTTTATACTGACATAAAGGGCCTCGTAGTGTGGACGAGTACAGCGTTAAATCGGTTTAATGCTGCTAAAATCAGTTTAAATGCGTAGTGTAGACCAAGCCTAAGACAAGGTTTTGGTTTGCTGGTTATGATTATGCTATCTGTATGCATGTATCAGTTTTGTAGTTGAAGTTATGAATATTGGCTCTATACTGTCTGTATTTCAAACTTATGCTATGCTTCTGGGTGACATCCCAGACAAGTTGGTGTTAGCTCTGCCTAGCCTGCTTGATGGCCCATTAAGGACCATCAGCTGTACAATTGACCCATTGAGAGAAGGCAGGAGTACTTGTGGCACCTTAGAGACTAACACATTTATTGTAGCATAAGCTTTCGTGGGCTACAGCTCACTTCGTAGGATGCATATAGTGGAAAATACAGAAGATGTATATATACACAGGGAACATGAAACAATGGGTGTTACCATACACATTATAAGGAGAGTGATCAGTTAAAGTGAGCTGTTGTCAGCAGGAGAGAAAAATAACTGTTTGTTGTGGTAATGAAAATGGGCCATTTCCAGCACTTGACAAGGGGATATAAGGAACTGGGGGCGGGGGAAGGGGGAAAGATAAGCATAGGGAAATAGTTTTACTTTGTGTAATGGCCCATCCACTCCCACACAGCTACCACTCTGAAACCAGCTGCACATTGTAACTCAGCAAAGTATGCAGGAACTTGCCCACGTAGGGTGACCAGACAGTAAGTGTGAAAAATCAGGACGGGGGTGGTAGTGGTTGGGTAATAGGTGCGTACATAAGACAAAGCCCCAAATATCGGGATTATCCCTATAAAATCAGGACATCTGATCACCCCATGCCCATGTGACTCCAGACTCCATTTTGCTGTAATTTTCCACAGTAAGAACAAAGACGTGTTCTTACACCTGGAAAAGACTATAAAAGGTTGATGCCTCATCTCCATTTTGTCTTCAATCCTGCTTCTTACCTCTGGAGGGACTTTGCTACAAACTGAAGCTCTGAACAAAGGACTGAGGACCCATCACAGCTGTGGACGTACTCCAGATACTTGATTTGAACCTGCAGTTTATTTTATCACTGCTACAAGCCTGAACAAAGCCTTTGCCATTACTGTATGTAATTGATTCCATTTAACCAATTCTAGCTCTCATCTATATCTTTTTCCTTTTATGAATAAACCTTTAGATTTTAGATTCTAAAGGATGGGCAACAGTGTGATTTGTGAGTAAGATCTGATTTGTATATTGACCTAGGTCTGGGGCTTGGTCCTTTGGGATCAGGAGGACCTTTTTTCTTTTACTGGAGTATTGGTTTTCATAACCATTTGTCCCCATGATGAGTGGCACTGGTGGTGATACTGGGAAACTGGAGTGGCTATGGGAATTGCTTGTGTGACTTGTAGTTAGCCAGTGGGGTGAAACCAAAGTCCTCTTGGTCTTGCTGGTTTGGTTTGCCTTAGAGGTGGAAAAAAACCAGCCTTGGGCTGTGACTGCCCTGTTTTAAGCAATTTGTCCTGAATTGGCACTCTCAGTTGGGTCCCCCGCCAGAACCAGCATCGTTACATAGGGTGATAAGCAAGGGTAGAACAGGCAAACAGAAACTGTATGTAGTACTGGGGGATAGTTGGTATGATAGTCAGAACAGCTGTGTAATTACTTAGGTGTGTCACTCTCAGGACTGTGCTTAGACAGGTGCATGGGAAACACATAAGACTGCAGGGGACAACTGTTTAAGGGGGTGAAGATGGCATATATCCTCTTTCCTTTGTATAACCACATAGAAGCTGACCTTAATTTAACCCTTATTGATCACTTTAACTGTCTGTACAATGATTGAATGTGAATTGCCACTGTGCTGTCAAAAATATATTTTAAAGGGAATGCAAAATCCAACAATAAGTGGCGGAATGTAGGTAGTGAAGAAAACCCCAAACACTATTCTTTTGAATTGGAGGACTGGTTGGTACTCTCAAGCCTTGGCATTCTCAGTGGTTTGTCTCATCTGTAATTTTCATGTTATAGAAATGGTGGAGTATAATTGACTTTGACACTAAAGCGTAGTGAAAGCACAGTAGCAAAATTTATGAATATTGTACATAAAATAATTCTCTATCTCTTGGAAAAAAGCAATAGAAACTTGCTAATTGGAGCTGGGTGAAAAACAGAATATAAATCCTGCAAGAAGTTCTGAAAGTTCAAAATTTGGTTTGTTTCAGCTTGGAAGGAAAAGTCACAATCTTGGAATTTGCTTAGAAAAATAAAATATTCCCAAATATTTTATCTGACCTCACCAAACACTTTGTTTTGATAAAGTTGAAGCATTTCATTTTGACTTTACCATTTTGCCTTTTATATTATATTATAAATAATAATATAATGTGCAAGTCAACTTTTGTATTATGTTACATAATGTATCACAAAAGTAAAACCAAAATGTTAAACCTTTGTTAACCAAAATGTTAAACAAAACCAAAACTTTTTGATAATTTCCCATCAAAACTTTCAATGAAATTGATATATTCCTCCAAATGTTTCAATGTTCTCAAACCATCGTTTTCAGATGGAAAACTGTTCTGTCAGAACATTGACCAGCTTTATTGCTAATAGTCCTAATTTGCAAGGGTGTTAAAGAAAACTGTTGTGAAATAGAAAACTTTTATTCCTAAACATACACACACATAATATTCAAGTAAATGGGCTTTGGCCGGGGAAATGAACACAGAGGATTAGGAAACAGAACCTAGTCTTCAACCCACAACTTAGGTGGGGATATCTTAGAAGTCCCTCCATAGCTACTACTTCAGTCCCTGGTTTGGATGTGGGACTGTTCTCACTACTTATTCATAAGTGGTGGATCTAGTGGGTTTTCCACACTAGCATATTTGGTGATAGGGTGATGCCAACCACTCTAGGCTGCAAAATCCCCTTTGGGTGGCCAATATTCTCCATATTGAGCGGCCATGGGGGAATAGTGATCCTTTCCCCTGTGTGAGGAGACTCAGTAGGAAAGCAAAGCACCAAATACGATGTGTTCATTTAGTTTAACAAATGTAGTTTTAATGATTGATGTGACTACTGCATAATGTAATAACAAATTCATTGCAGTGTATTTTGTAGGCATGATGGAGTCTTAGCTATATGACAATCAGCATAGTGCACAGGACCTCACATATAGGACTCTATTAAATCTTTCTCAATGTTTTGTCCATGTCACACTATAAAATGTGTGGGTCAACATCCTGCTGATCAGGGAGGCCTATATTGGTTTTATAAATCTTTTAGTCTCTACACTCTTAGGGGCAAGACCTGTCCAATTGTTATGTGATTGCACAGGACTTAGCACAATGGGGCCTCCACCTTTTTGTGATCATTAGAAGCTACCAACTTATAAATGTTTAATAAATAATACAAATATTAATAGGTAAAATGAGATGCATCACTGAAACATGCTAGATGCATAGATTATCATAAGAGAATTCTTGCATGAGTTTAGAGTTTTGTCTGTTTCAGTGAATTGTATTAGAAGATTAAGGACATGCACCAGTGTCACTGTATTGTGCATAATATGTACTATGCATGGAATTCTGCCTTAATATTTTCTCTTCAGTAAAAGTCATGCTTACATGTGGTAGCAGAGGTAGATTTTAGGACATGATGAATTATTGAACTTCTCATGGAGTCCACAGGTCTGCCTATGAAAAACATTACAAATGCAGTGGCTACCAATGCCTCTGTGTGTTCCATCTTTTCCCACATCTCACAGAGGTCATGTAGATTTCCTCAAAGTGGTAGGCTACTGCTCAAGAGGGTCTTGGAGTTGATATGTGGTTCTTTGCAAAGCAATGCAAAAAAATGTACATTTCAAGCTGCCTGCTTGGTAGTGGCCTGTAGGCAGCTAAATAGAAAATTTGCCATCCCTTAACTTTTATGAGCAAGGATAGCTAGGTGAAAAAATTGCTTTCAAGGGCAGGCACTTTCAAATTTCTGACAGTTTTATAGTAGTGACAAAAATACAGAGCTGGCAGCACCGTCTTTCACATGGAATCAATTACAATGAAATCAATATTTGCATGAGCCGATGGTCTTGACTGTGCTTATAGATAACTCACATTTTGTGCTGATATATACCTTATTTAGATCATTGTGATGCCTGAACCAAAAGTGCACATATCTTCGGTGTCTTCCATGTCCATGTGTAGCTTGTTGAAGGACAATCTTATCTTGTGCTTTTGGTGGGTAAGTATTTGCTTCAGGACTAATGAACTCTCCCAGACCAACCTCAAAAGTTACCAATGGATTGATAGTCATTTGAAGTGAAATTGACCCAGATTCAGAGGACCAACACAAAGCCTATGCATCAATAAGTTACACTTGACTTTGAATAGTATAAAAAAATCTTTGTGCCAGCCCTCTCCGAATGGGTAAATTTTGCCTGTAGCCTTTATACATAGTTAACATGAAGTTCTAAAATATGGTTAAAACTCATTAAACTATTCTTTGTTAAACTGAGGGGTTTTGTTATCTGCTGAGTATTCTTTTTTGTATTTACTATTGTGCGTCTGTGAAGACAAAAGGCTAGCTCCTCTAAATCAGTCGTAGTTCCATTGGCTGATGTAAGTCAATATGGCTCCAATTTCTTCAATGGAGCTATCATTTTCAATTGTAAAGAGCAAAATAATACACTGCTAATGTGTTGTTGTTATTTATTATTTTTGTGTGAATGCGTAAGGATGAAAACAGCTCTGACTATAATTTTTTTTATTTAATAATTTGTACAGATGAGATTTTTGCTTTTTTATTTGAAAGTAATTAGAGTGACATTGATTTGGGTTGGAGTGATTTTTTGGCAGATTTTCCTTCCAAAGGATGAAAAACCCAAATAACCTTCATAATTACCATCAGGTTTAGGATCCTAGAGCTAACGACCTCCACTGACTTCAGTGAGCTTAGGATCAGGCCCTCAGTGCAGCATATGTTCTGTGTAGAGTCTTGTGTGGGCCTTAATTTTTAGTATTAAAGTACTTAAAGAAGACCAGTTGCTTTTCATTGTTCACTAGCACTCTTTGTATTTAAGTGACATCAGGAGACAGGTCGCTCCTTCATCATTCACATCATTTCACACAGCCATGTGGACTGAAAATGGAGGGAGATGGAGGCACCGAAGAAGTTCTTGGAGGCAAGTTATCAAAGGTAAATAAAGCAAGAAAAAAATAGGATTGTGGGGGATTGTTAGAACTGAGACATCATGGGGTTCAGATTCTGCAAGGCTTAAAATCTTCAAGGAATAAGCTGGCTGCTGGATACACCAGCTTGAAGCCCAGCAGGAGTGATATTTCTCTCTACTGAAATACTGTGCATCAGTGTAAAAGGTATGTAAAAGTTCATAATATGTGACAATAACTTATAAGAGTAGTTCTCAAACTGGAGTCCATGGATCCTGGGGGTCCACGAGGGGACCTCCAGGATGTCTGCAAGCCATGTCCAAGGCTACCAGCCCCGCCGATCAACCCTTCCCTCCCCGTTCCAGTGCCTCCTGCATGCCATAGAAAAGCTGTTTGGTGGCATGCAGGAGACACTGAGAGGGAGAGGGAGGAGCGGAGATGGGGCGCGCTTGGAGGAGGAGGGAGGAAAGAGGAAGGGCAGAGGTGGAACGGGGGTGGGAAGAGATGGGGCGGGGTGGGGTCTTGGGAGAAGGGATGGAGTGGGGAGCGGGACTTTGAGCACCTTTGTGGAAAAGCTGGCTTGGGGGGTCCCCAAAAAATTTTAAATCAAAATGGAGATCCTTGGGTTGCTAAAGTTTGCGAATCACTGACTTATAATAACAAAAGTTGAAGGGAAAATTTTTGGAAGGGAAACAAAATGACTGAATTAGTCTAAACAAAAAGGCCAAGTTGATAGAATTCTAGGACTGTGTTAAAATTATGCTTGCTAAAAAGAGGAGATATAAGGCCAGATGTTAAAAAGCTAAAATTTTTATGTCAGATATTAGGCCTAATTAGTCGACAAAATAACCAGGGAGTGGGCTAGTCCACTCAACGCTCCCTTTTTGAGTCCTGACAAGAAAGAGAGTTCATGGGAAAACAGCAAAAGAAGAACACATACAAAGAACAGACAAAGGATACTAGACCAAGTGTCACCATCTCATTTCCTGTGACCTTGGATCTTCACTGTCCTGATCCTGAGAGGTTTCCTTAGCAGAACAGATGGTGATGTCATCTGGGTCCCTATTTGCTCCCTTTGAATCCCAAATGCCACCTGAGATGACAGTTGTTACCGTCTTTGATACCAGCTAAGAGATTGTCAAACAAGGGGGCTTTTCCTTCTATAGTTGGGCTTTAACAACACTGCAGAAGCAACAAGAGCTCCAACCCGTCTCAGGTGTCCATTTTCAGCAAAAGGACAACTATTGCTATCTGTGCTACCATCTTAGAGACTGTCGAACAACAGGATTTTTTTCCTTTTAAAAACTATCTCCAGCAAAAGGGAAAGCAAACAAAGGAAGTTGTTAAAATGAAAGCCTTACTTAATAGTTTACATTTCAACTGCTTTACCTGCTTTTCCTCCTTTTCTGTATCTTTAATAAAAGGTTAACATATTTATAATGATGTGTTTACCACAGAGATAAGCAGGCTGGGGTCTCTGGATACCAAGCCCCAGACCTTGCTTAACACTGTTTAATATTACACAGTCACTGAGTTATAGTAACATCTTTATCCGATATATGCCATCTAAATTAATACAGCCGACCCAACCATTTTTTTTTGCTAGCCCAGCTAATAGTGTTAAGGCTCGCTTTGCTTAATAAGCCCTATGGGGAAAAATATAGTACTTCCTAAAAATCGGTCTACAAATGGAAAAACAGCAATTTTATACAGGTAGGTTGATATTATTTTTAAATTCAAATGTCATAATCTGTAAGTCTTTTGAAGAAATCTTATTATCTGTTACCCATCTTAGAGTGCCTGATAGATTATATAAATAAATATGTAATACTCTTTGTGGGATTGAAGGTTAATTTTTACATGTTTAGAAGTCTCATGGTAGAGATGGGAAGTGTCCTATAAAGTAATGTATGGTTATAAAAAAGATCGCATAGAACAAAAAGTCACAGGGATTTCGACAGATTGCTTACAAGTCAGAAGATTAAGTAAAATGTAACAACTTGAGGTTACTCTAGACATCAGTTCCAAAAAGCACATAGTCAGGAATGGAGAAACATAATAAGCATTTGCTACATTAATCTATGCATGAAAAGTTCTCTTTTTAAGATAAATAATTCTATTCAATTGTGAAGCTTCACGGGGAGGATGAATTTATTCTTCTGTTTGCAGAATTTCAAATTAAATCAGACTCTTGCTGACAAAAACATCAATCTACTCTCTAAAGTTCTAGCCCAACTATTTGTATCAGTGTAATAATGTTGAAAAGAGTGTAGCTGTTTATAACTTATTCACATGAAGATTTCCTCCTGTGAGAATTTCTTTCAAGTTCATTGTTGTCCCACTGCTAGAGTTCAGTGAAAAATGTTGCTGATGTCTTCTTTATACATTGAGAATAAGCCCACATCCCTCAGGAAGAAGGCATCTATTAATCTGTTTCTGGGGACAGAACAGGAAAGATATTTGACCTCTCTGGTTTTATTTTACTGCCTGTATCACAGAATGGTCTTAATGTGTTAAGAATCAATTATTACACAACAGACAGCACGGCTGATTCTCTTTTAAACTGCGGCCCCTTTAAGCTGCTATATCAACATGATAAGACCTTAAAGAAATTAATTTACACCCCTTAATGTCCCGTTATATTATTTGTGTGGTGTAAATGGCCTTAGTGTAGATTAGAATCCGACCCAGCAGAGACACTGTGTTGCGTACATACTGAGATGCTATTTCTTATGGTAAAGTTTAGGATTGAAATATTTACAGCTCACATTTATGTGGTGAGAAACAACTTATTTGAATCATCACAGTGAGTCTCTGCAGATGGAAAAGTACGTTTAAATAGCATGATACAAATTCAACCTTAAGGCCCATGCTTCACCTGTGACTCATTCCATTGTCAAAACCGGAACAGCATGCGTAGGTATAGGATGCTATTCACAATTTCAATTCCTTTAGTGCTATCTTAATACCATGTTGTCCCTCAAATGGAGCCTGATCCTGAAAGCATCCACAGCTCCAAATGAAGTCGTCAACTGGAGCTGTGGGTGCTCAGTATATCTCAGGGAATGCTCTCGGTGTATTTAAGTCCTGTAGATATTCATAGGGATCATACCAATGATTGAGAGCAATGCAGTAACATGGGTTGCTATGCTGATTCAGACCAGTGACCAGTGTCCATCTAGTCCACTATACTGTCTCTCTTAATTGACAGTACCAAATGCTGCAGAGAAAAGTGAAAGAAGCCTCAGAATAGGTAATTCTGGAATAACCTGCATACTGAGGACATTTCTTCCTATCCTTCTCAGTTAGAGATTGGTTATGAAGCATCTGGGTTAAAATCCTCTTTCTAACTTTTTAAAAAATCATTTGGAAACTTTCATTATAAACATAAATATCCAGTTCTTTTTATTAATTAATGTATTTATGCTAAGCTCTTGGCTTTAGGGAGATCCATGGCAAGGAGTTTCACAGGCTAATTAAACTGTGCATTTAAAAAATTCTTTATCAGTATTACTGTTTTCTGTTGCCTCTGAAATACCCTGGACATGTCCTTGTGCTTCAATTATGAGGGAATCAGGAGTGACCAATCTACCTCCTCTGACCTGGTCAGTTTGCTTACTCTGTTATTCATCTCTTTTCTATATCTCTTTTCCATTCCCAGTCTTTTCAATCTGTCTTCATCTCTTCAAGATGCTAATCAACTATGTTACTTTCTCTTTCTCCTATATCTTTCATGAGATGAGGTGACCGGAACCATAGTGTTCCTGGTGAGGACACCTCATTGATTTATATAATAATAAGCACATCAGTAGATCTCAGAATACTTACAAAGGAGGTAAATAGCATTACCCTCAACTGAAGTGATATGATTTGCTCAAGACTACGCAGCCAGCTAGTGGCAGAGTCAGGAATGGAACCCAGATTTTCTGAGTCCTATCTCTATATTCTGTTTTCAGTGTTGTTTCTATTCCGTTCCTGAAGTACTCTGACATGTTGTGGGCTTTTTTTCCCTCACTGCCACTGTAAACACAATATAGCACTAATATATATTTGTAGGGAGTTAATTTGCACAACATATACTCATGGTTTTCCTTAGGAGTCAGACCAAAATCCATATAAATTGCTTCCTCAAACCTTTGCTCCACTATTAACTTGCTCTTTGCCCCTGCATTGTGATGTTACGCATAAAAAAATCTCCCTTTACCCTCACAACCAAATCTAAAGGCAACAACACATTATAGGAACATAATAATCAAAGTGGAAGAATTAAAAAGTAGCTTAAACTGCATGATGCATAATTGATGACATAATTGGTTTCATGCTATATACATTCAGGATGGTTTAAACTTGTTATATTAATACAGCATATTCATTTTAATTTGGGATCCAAGAAATTTAAACTACAACTATGACAAGTCAAACAGTGAATCTGAGTGGGGCAGAAAGTCTACAATTATTATTTTTATTACTGAATTTATTTTGTATTCTGTTCAAATGTTAATCTAGGTGGGAACATAAAATTGAAGCCAGGAGAAACATACACCCTGTGCTGAATAAACCAATAAATGAATTGCTTGCAAATGGTGTAAATTATTAAAGCCTCGGATACTCTGGGTGGACTCCTGACAAATAAAGAAGACGATTAGGAGCTATAAAGCAACGTCCTGCCTGTTGGTCTCCTGTTCCATCCAAGCTGACTAAGCAGCCTTAAGTCTTCAGGAGAATCCATCACATAGGAGAATTGTTGCTGGTATAAGCTATCACTGCTGGCTTCATCCTATATGCAGCTCGCATGATCAGATTGCTATGTGAATTTACTGGCTAGCCAAGAGCTCCTTTGAAATCATCAGTAGTCAGGTATAGTTTAGAGCAGTTCTCAGGCCTAGTAGCCCAAGCTTGAACATGGAGAGAAGCAGATAGGTGGCACAGCTATGATGGTGAAAAGGTGCTTTGGCAAACAGCAAAAGCACGCAATCTTCCAGTATTATCTAGTCTACCAAAGATTTATCTAGCTACTGGATATCCATCTGGTATTTGCTGTACAGACTTCATTGCTAGTAATACACATCTGGTCAGTTTCACAGTTCCTGAAGTAAAGGGCCGAATTACAAGCCTCCCAAAATTTCCATTGGTTTCCTAGCGCCATCTTTTGGACAGCAATAATAAATGAAACCCAGATTGCACTGTTTATACACTTACCCTACTCATTCTCACTATGATCTTATATTTTGTCTTGGCCAGAGCACATGACATTAAACAAAAACAAAATGAGAAAATCCAGTCTGGTGGTCTTGCATGAAGCAGAAACAGTAATGTAAACAATATTGTACAGCAGAATCTGCAGATCTATCCCTTTTATTGTTCTCTTTAAGGTGTTGGAGGACAGTTGAATATCTTGAACTAAAATAAATAAAATGCAACAGGCAAAATTAATGAGAAGGTATAATGTAAACAGCAAAAATTGAGTAAACTTAACCTTATGCATGTGTAGTACATAATACACAAAGTTTAGTGCTGATTGAAGAAAAGCTAATGAATATGTAATGTGGAAATATATAAGAAACCAGTGAATGAGGGCCCAGATTGGAGAAATACTAGTCCAGAAGCTTAAGATATGACATTGAAGAACCGGACCAGGGATCATAGCTAAGATGACCGTCGTGAAGTGGAGGAGGGCTTCCCGCTACCCTGGAACTTGGTAATTTGGGCTCCAACTGTTCCATCTTATCTGTTTATTGTCTGACCTAAATCTATGTCCAGACTCTATAAGTGATAGTAATTCTGTCTGCAAATGTATAAAGAAAGGTGAAAATTGATTCAGCCTACATGGGGTCAACTTGTGACTTAGTTTCTGCTTATCCTCCCTACAAAAGCCTGCACCTGCTCTGATTTAAATCAGTGGCAAAAGTTTCACCGACTTCAGTGGGAAAAGGACCAGTGCTTTATGGGTGCATTGTTTTCAAATATGTGCTGTACAGTATTTATTGATTGATTGCACTGTGGTAATGCCTAGACTCTTATCAGGGATCAGAATCCCATTTTGTACTGTAAAATAAGTAACTAAAAGATTGTCCTTGCCCACAAAAGCTCACAATCCAGCATATGCTAATCATAGAATATACGAGTTGTTAACATAAGCTGCAGTAGTTCAATAGAAAAGTCATTTAGCACAGTGTGTGTGTGTGTGTGTTCCATAACAATATAATACTGAAGCAGGAAGAAGGTGTTCTGATTAATGAAAGGGATTCACATAACTGGGTAAAACCAAATCCAGAGATTCTTCATATTTGCTAGTAACTGGAACATAGGAATTGCCATATTAGATTAGATCAGTGGTCCATGTAGTCCAGAAACCTGTTTCCAACCGTAGCCAGTATCAGCTGTTTCAGAAGAACATATTATAATCTCATAATAGGTATTTATCTAATACTTGACCATAGAGAAAATTTCTTCCTAGCCCCTGTTATTTAGTGATTAGATCACATCTTGAAATATGAGGGCTTATATGTCCCCTATATTTTTTATGCAACTGGATGTAGTTATAACTCTAATTGCTTAATCCCTTTTATAATCCTGCTATTCTCTTAGTCTCTATGACATATTGTGGCAGTGCGTTCTACAGGATAATTCCATGCTGTGTTCTAAAGAAAAATATTTTCTTTTACCAGTTTAAATGTAATGAATTCCAGTTTTATTGTGTTCCCTTGTTTTTGTAATGTGAAAAATATAAGTCCCCAGTTCACCTAGTGTGCAGTAGGTAGACCATGGACCACTGGTGGACTGCAGAGAGCTGGCTGGTCACAGGCTGATGACGCTCTTGGTTTCCAATGGTGACATTTCATCAACAAACAGATAAAACTCTCACCAAACATTTCCCTCATATGGCTTTTCCATGTAAGCAATTGCAGTAGCAACCACTGGGATGATATGTGGTGTGTGGAAGGAAAGGAGGCCTGCACAACCAGGAAGTGGACCATAAAACCACTTCTATTTAAAAAGCACTCCACACTATGAAAAAGTTAGGGAACCCCGGCTTTATAACATTCATAATTTATAGACATCTCATCCATTCTTCGGCATCTCATTTGTACCACCATTAATCATCCTCATCTGTCCTCATGGGGAATTCTTTCCCTATCTCTGATCCTCTTCACTGCCTGGCCCTTTCTGTTTCTGCTTGGAGATGGGATAATCACAACTGAACACAGTATCCCTAGGTGAGAATGTACCATTGACTTGTATTATAATGTGTTCCATAAAATTATCTGTTTCATTCACTATACATCATAACATTCATTTGCATTTTCACCACAGCTGTGCAATAAGCAGATGTTTCCACTGTTTCATTTTCCATTGTTCTCATCCATCTACCTTTCATTTTACCAAATCATCTACAGTATCTAAGGCATTTATGACACATTCCTTACTGAGCAAACACCTTTCAAACGCTAACAGTAAGCACATTAAAAGATTCCTGAGTCTTTCATTCCATTTCATCCCTGTAAGGAAGACCTACAGGAAACCCAGGTTTCCATTAAGAGGTCATTACAGTGACACTAATTAATTTAATAACTGTTTCTGACTCTGCATGAAATCACTGAATGGAGAAGCGGAAAAATAAAAGGTTAAGTATTTTTGCTTTTTAGAAGGTGGATTGATGAAACCTTTTAAATAAACTAAAAAAGCACTTGCTGTTTATTGCTATAAAGCCCTAGAAATGGCTCACTGACTTATAGCTAGGTTCTGTTTATGATGTTTATGATGCCATGCAGGATTAACTGATTTTGCCACTAAAGGGAAAGAAGATAAAACCAAAAAGCAGTCTGTAAATTCCAACAACCAGGGGTGCCAGCCTCTGCATCTCATAACAGATGAGACATTGACATTTTTATGTTCTCCAGTTTGTTTCTAGCTAGAGGCGACAAAGTTAATTGCTAGAAGCTGAAAAAGAGCAGACTTAACAATGGCAACATGAGCTTTTATTTTGGGGAAATGAGTGTTTGATTCCTCATGTTTTCTGCTTTTATCAAGAATTAAAGTATCATTAAAAAAAAGTAATAGGCAAAACTGAACATGGCAGCAAAGTGAGAGTATTGATTGAGGGGACTGAAGGGAGGCATAAATGTCTACAAATTGATAGAGGGATGCTTTAGGGAGGATAGAGGTCTATTATTCTTACTAGACAATGAGGACAGAGCAAGAAATAATGGGCTAAAGTTGCAGCAGGTAAAATCTAGGTTAAATGTTCAGAAAACCTTCATATTTACACAGTCTTAGTTCTTATGAAAGATATGGACTGACAGTCTTGCAGATCTGAAATCCACATCAGCCCTGCTCTGACAAACATTTAGATACATTAACTTTAACCATGTGCATAGTCCTTGTCAAGGTATTATTCCCACTTTGAACTTTAGAGTCCAAAAGATGGGGACCTGCACGTACACTTCTAAGCTTAATTCCTAGCTTAGATCTGATAATGCTGCCACCAACCAAAAATACAGTGTTTTGATACACTTTCTGTCCCCCAAAAAACCTTCCCTGGGGAACCCAAGACTCAAATCCCTTGGGTCTTAAAACAGAGAGAAATAAACCATTCCCCCTCCTTGCCCCCTCCCAGACTTTCCCTGAGAGATACACTGCTCCAAACTCCTTGGATCCTAAAACAGAGAGGAATTAACCTTTCCCCCCCTTCTTTCCCCCTCCCAGACTTTCCCTGAGAGATACACTGATCCAAACTCCTTGGATCCTAAGACAGAGAGGACTTAACCTTCCCCCCACCTTGTCTCCCCACACCACTCCCTGGTGAGTTCAGACCCAATCCCCTTGAGTTTTACACAAGGAAAAAAATCAATCAAGTTCTTAAAAAAGAAAGCTTTTAATTAAAGAAAGAAAAAGTAAAAAAAAAAAACAAACTATCTCTGTAAAACCAAGATGGAAAATGTTTACAGGGTCTTCAGCTTATATAGGCTAGAGGGAATCCCTCCCCCCTAGCCTAAGATACAAATACAGCAAACAGAGGAAAAAATATCCTTCCAGCAAAATACACATTTGCAAATAAAGAAAACAAACATAAAGACTAATCTGCCTTCTGTCTAGTACTTACTATTTTGAACATGATAGACTGCTTCAGAAAGATTGGAGAAACCTGGTTGCATGGTCTGGCCCCTCTTAACTCCAAGAGAGAACAACGAACAACCCGAAAAGCACAGATAAAGACTTCCCTCCACCAAGATTTGAAAGTATCTTGTCCCCCGATTGGTCCTTTGGTCAGGTGTCAGCCAGGTTCACTGAGCTTGTTAACCCTTTACAAGTAAAAGAGACATTAACCCTTTACTATCTGTTTATAACAGTCCCATTGAAGTCAAAGGGCTTAAGCAGAGTTCATTATACCAACTGAAGAAGTTTTTGATGAGTATTAAATTATAGCATTTGCATAGTGAACTGAACAGCTGACTCCTTTGTGAGTCCATGTGCGGTAATGAATAATCTATGTTATGTATGAGGAGCAGGCCATTATTTGTGTGCACCAAAGCAGATTGGATAAATATGTGCATTCATCTTGACATATTCCTAATGGACAACATTGCTTCCAGAGGTGTTTTCCATTAAGAATATGTTATCAAAATTCTGTTCCAAATGGCTATAGTTCTCAACATAAATACTGAGGGGGAAGCCATTAGAACTCTATACACTCTTCTGAAAATTATTTATTTTTCTCCCCACAATCTAATTTAACTTGAATAATAATACCAGTCACGGCAAGAGCAAAACTTTGGGGAATAATAACAAAAATGTATGATATTAAATGGAAAGAAGGAAAAACCAAAGTGGAGTTACATGTTTTAAATGTATAATGATGACAGATTACGGTTAACTGTAAAAAGCAGACTCAAATTCAATATTCTGCATTGCTCAGTCAGAACTCAAGGGACCGCATTCTTTCTAATGTAAAAAAAGCAAAATCCTTCTGGATTAATAAAAATAAATCCTTGTGGACATCAATTTCAGCTGAGTTTTCCTTAGCAGAGATTAGAAATGTGAAGGGACCATCGATCATTTTGCATAGTCTCATTTATTTATCGTTCTATTTTAAGTAAAGCACTGAACATGGAAAAGATTCAAGTCTTATATAAATTAGGTCAGAATATTGATGGGGAAAACAGGCTATAGTCCAGATTGAATCACTCAAGCACAGACCCATATTGGGGGCTGTTCACAGTCACCCTACCCCAAGGAGAGCTCCAGGAGACATAGTGCCACAAGCTATGGAATGCATTTTGGGCACCACCCTCTTTTCCCCTGCTGGTTAAAAAGGTCCTAAGATTGGAGGCATATTCTATCTGTCTATCCAAGTATTCATTTGACTTTTATCATTGTAACAACAGAATATTTAGAGATTTATCCTCCTGTGAGAAAGGGAATAGAGTAGGTGGGAATTATTTCAATGAAACACTTTTTTTCAAAGAAAAATGGTTGTTTATTTTGGGCCACTAGGTGCTACTTCAGTACAAATAATAAAGAAACAGGTTACTCAATAGTGCTGAATCAGGTAATCTTTGGTCATGCCAAGAAGTAAGCCTTATATTGGAATTTTTTATAAGAGCTTCTTTCATCAACCAACAACCCTTCAAAAAGCAGATATTTTCTTGCTCAGAACTGTCTTTTTTTTCAGTGTGGGAATGTAGCTAATCTCTAGTTTTATAGGACAGCAAACTTGAACTGAACATTGTGTTTTGATTTAGATTCCTCAGGCCAAGACCCCTTTACATCACAAAAGAGGCCTTTGTGTAAATGACCCTTGTGCATATCACAAGTTTTCTGAAAGCGGAAGGAGAACAATATATCACATTCTCATCTCCCAGGACAGATACATTTTATTTTAAGAGCCCTGAACATCAGGATGAATGAACCAACAATGGAATATTTTGTGCTATGCTTTCCAAGCCATGCTACTGTTTAAGACCAAGGGCCTACCAAGCAAGGGAGGTTCCCATCAAGATAATAGAAAAACTTGTTGCTTTCCTAATGGATGGAAAAGGAGAGAGATTTTCTCTACCAAAATGTTTGTTTGAAAGAAGCTGGGTCAGTACCTTGTAGCATGCTAAGACTTAGTAAGCAGGAACTGAAGGATTGATGCTTTACAGTCTTCACAGCCTCTCCCATTCAATATAGTTTTTGACTTTTTAACTTTAGCATTGTTATTGACCTGCTTCTTTAGGTAACTCAGTCCTCATGTGTTCTAGAGGCCATGCACATTCATTCTGTTTATTCCCAGATATCTGTGGTAAACAAGGACATTATATCAAAATGACAGTAGACTGTCTCCTGGGCCCAGCTTGCAGATTCCTATTTCTGAAAGCTATTTCTAGTTTGTTCCCCATGGTAAAATCTTTGCAGCAAATTTAATGAGGTTGTTCTTATCTTTAGAAAAAGGTTGGGGTTTTCCTTTTAATTAGTTATCACTTATTCATAGTTAAAGTTGTTACATTTTCAATGACAATGGAAAAAACATTGAATTAAATGTTTCAATAGAAGGAAAAATATATACTTATTGCTATATTTCTTACTTGGAAATAAAATGCCTGTACTCTGGCTTGCTTATACCAGGAGACACTTTAAAGACACCTCAGCAGTGGAATGAACTACCAGAAATGTTGGTATTGGCATCACAGTCACAGGCGTAAAGATGGAAAAGTTGTGAATTAAACTGAAAAAAAAAATTTCAGTTTGAAAGTGTGTTATGCCTGAGGATGAGTGGCTACCAGAGAATGTATCTTTGATCTATGGACAGTCACAAACCTTGTTGAAGTTGATGGGCATGATAACCACCTTCAGTTAAGGCTAAATGAGGGAGCAGTTAGATGCAGCTTTGTTTATTGATAGCTGAAACAAGTGAAACTGCCACCCAAATCACAGACTAACATGGCAAGGCTGAAGCTGGAGCTGAGTTCATGCAGTTTGAGGGATTTTCTCGTAGGGATTGAATGCAAAAGCATAGGCTGGGTATTGTTTAGTGCAGCTGTGTATATGAGTCAGAAGCAGTGGTAAAGCCAGCAAAGAAAAATAAAATAGCAAGCAGAAAGCTCTGAGACATCAAATGAAATATTTGGTAATGTGGTCCTGAGAGAAAACCAAGAGAGAGAGCTTTTGGGGCAGATTGCAAACTCAAATTAGCTTGGAATTGTAATGAAGGAAACTGCCTTGTTTTTTTATTCTTAGTCTGCTCAGGGAAACAGGCCAGGTTGTCCATTCTTCATAAATAAACAAGATTGAATCAAGGAAATACTTGATGGAAACAGCCCATTTTAGTAAAAATAAATGGACAATAGGCAAATTTGCCTATAGGCAAATATCTTTTATGTGCCAGAAATCTCTGGAGCCATTTCACCCTTGTTCTGAGTTCTATATCTTTTGTTCTCTAGTAACACTGTCAAGACAAAAGAGGGAGAAGATATCTCAGCAGCCTCAAGTTGGCAGAATTAGGCTATCCAGTATGTAGGAACACTGGAATTGCCATACTAGATCAGACCTGAAGTCCATGTAGTTCAGTATCCTGTCTGACAGTGGCCACATGCTTCACAGTAGGCAGATGTAGGTTAATCTGTACCCCACATAGGCATCAGCTGGAGATTGGGATGACACCTATTTCTAAAGGGGCCACTCTATCACCCCCCCTTTTCATCTCATCAACAATTTCTGCGATTTTGTGTTTGTTTTTAACCTCAGGCAATTCTGTAACTTCTTCTTCCATCTTTTCCCTGTCAGTGTTACTTTTCAGACACCATAGAACCACCTAGGCTGGAAGTACCTGACTGGAATGGAAGTCCATTCTGCAACTAACATGGGACACAAGGAACCCAAAACAGAAAAGTGGAATCACTGGAATCATGGCCCCCTGGATTCACTGTGTTTTCTCCCAGTCTCTAACCTGGGACAACCAGGAGTGCTGTGTGGTGAGTAATTCAGGTATTCAGATTATTTTGGGAACTCAGGGATATTCTGTTGTGTTACCTCATAAATTAGGCAGTGGTTAAACTTTCCTTGTGGTTTTGAATTGCATCATTTTCATGTCACCAGAGATGGCATCAAGCCTTCAAACTTACAAGGTGGTTTGTAACTAGCTCCAAAAACAAACTTTTGCAATGCACAGGGCTGTTTGGATCCAGGGCTCATTTCCAGCCTCATCTCTGCATTTGACTTTTAATGTATTAGTTATTTTCTTTTTACGTGTTGTGAATGTAGAAGCCACAGTCTGTTCAATACTATCAACAAACATGTGGACAATGGGGATCCAGTGGACTTAGTGTACTTAGATTTCCAGAAAGCTTTTGACCAAGTCCCTCACCAAAGGCTCTTACATAAATTAAGTTGTCATGGGATAAGAGGCAAGGTCCTTTCATGGATTGAGAACTGGTTAAAAGACAGGGAACAAAGGGTAGGAATAAATGATAAATTCTCAGAATGGAGAGGGGTAACTACTGGTGTTCCCCAAGGGTCAGTCCTAGGACCAATCCTATTCACTTATTCATAAATGATCTGGAGAAAGCGGTAAACAGTGAGGTGGCAAAGTTTGCAGATGATACTAAACTGCTCAAGATAGTTAAGACCAAACAGACTGTGAAGAACTTCAAAAAGATCTCACAAAACTAAGTGATTGGGCAATAAAATGGCAAATGAAATTTAATGTGGATAAATGTAAAGTAATACACACTGGAAAAAATAACCCCAACTATACTAATTTAGCTACAACTAATCAGGAAAAAGATCTTGGTGTCATTGTGGATAGTTCTCTGAAGATGTCCATGCAGTGTGCAGCAGCAGTCAAAAAAGCAAACAGGATGTTAGGAATCATTAAAAATGGGATAGAGAATAAGACAGAGACTATTTTATTGCCCTTATATAATTCCATGGTATGCCTACATCTTGAAAACTGCACACAGATGTGGTCTCCTCATCTCAAAAAACATATACTGACATTAGAAAAAGTTAAGAAAAGGGCAACTAAAATGATTAGGGGTTTGGAATGGATCCTATATGAGGAGCTATTAAAGAGGCTAGGACTTTTCAGCCTGGAAAAGAAGAGACTAAGGGGGGATATGATAGAGGTATAAAAAATCATGGCTTTGTGGTTAAGGCACTTGCCTGGGACACAAACGATGTAGGGTCAATTCCCAGCTCTGCTGTGGACTTCCTCTGTGACCTTTGGCAAGTCCTATCCATGCCTCCATTCATTTTCTCCTCCCTCTTGTCTACTTAGATCACAAACTTTTCAGTGTGGGGGCCTGAGGTTGTACTGTGATGTGTCTGCCCACACAGGTAGTAAAAGGGTTAATGTTGGCCTAAACAGCCAATTAACCCACCTGGCTGTACCTGGAGGGTGGACTAGCCCTATTTAAAGATAAAACCCAGCTGGGGATGAGCTGGCTAATGGCTCGAAAGAGATGAAATTTGATGCATAAAGGGGCTGCAGGGAACACTCAGCAGCTGCTCTCTTTTTAGTAGAGGGCATAAAGACAGACAGAAGCTGGGAGAGAAGGTTGTGATGTACTTGCCAGAGCTGGAGACCCCTGCTGGGTAGAAGGCTGCTGAGGGGGCTGTGACGGGGCAGAGCGGCCCTGCACTGGTATAGCAGGGGTTAACCCTTCCTTCCTAGCAGAGGAAGCCAAGCCCCAGAAGCTCTGCTGGGTATGCTCCAACTGGAGAACAGATATAAAAGCCTGCAGATCAGCTCAGTCATGGTGGACTGCCAGAGGGGAAGGATGCACACTGCTAGCTCCTGAGGAGAGAAAGCCTGCGTGTCAGGATCCAGGAGTTAGCCAAGCTGAGGCACTACCTGGGACCCTGATGGGGGATGTCACAGAGGAGAAACAGACTGGAGGACCTCCTGCCCCAGATGAACTGGTATTCAGGGTAGGAAGTGACCCAGGGGAACTCTAGAGACAAAGTGTTAGGGCTGTGGTGATGATCGGTTTGTTGCAGGCGGATCCCCGCCGAGTGAAGGGCAAAGAGAGCTTGCCACTACCAGGGCTCTGGGTAGGGGCTCGGTGGAGAGGGCAGGCCTGAGTCCCCCTATCCCCTCATCCCCGAACCATAAGGGAGCTTACATGGACTCTGGCCACTAGGCTGTGCTACCCAGCTCATAAGGGAGGTTATATGGACTCTGGCCGATAGGTCGTGCTACTGTGCCAGACGAGTGCTAGTAGGGAGGAAAGCCAAGAGGCTATCACTGACCATCCGCAGAGACGCAAACGTAAGGACTTGTTAGTGGTGAGGCATCGGCACCCCATCCTACTCCTGCCACAAAGGGGCACCGGGGTGCCTGGTCCACCACAGGAGCCCTGAGGTAAATGGGAAGAAGCAGACCAACTGCTGAACCCAAGAGCAGCAGTGTGGTCCCGGAGGAAGTCAGCAGGGGTCCTCAGAGGCAGGGAGGCCCAGGGAGTGGAATGCTGCAGGATTGCAGCTTGCAGGAACCCTAATGTGAAAGTTGTGGTGGATTGGGAACATAGTCAGGGTCAGGACCAGATCTCCAGGTTGAAGTCCTGGGATGCACTGTTTGTTACAAGAGCTTGGAAAGGTGCTGGGGAGAAGGCCTGAAGAAAGGCTACAGCAGGAAGAAGTCTAGGGAAATTGCAGCAAGGAACTGGATGGAGCAGTGTTTGGTGCTAGATATAGAGTGCCTGGGCTGGAACCTGGTGTAGAGGGAGATGCTAGGTTCCCTTTCAGCCACTGCATAAGGTGGTGTGAAGCAACCTCCCTCTCCTCTGCCTCTAAATGTAAGGGGATAAGGACAATTCAGAGCCATGGGACAAGGTTGTAAGGACCACTGAGGCCAGGATCAGGGGACAGAGACCTGATAAAGTTTTGGAATTATTTGGACTTCTATTTGCTGGACTATTGGAAGTGGTGGATTTCAATGTGACCTGACTGGAGGGCTGAGTCATGAGAAGAGGTGGATCACTGTGGAGCTGGATTTACCATCATCAGGGAGCACTGGGGAGGAGAGCCAGCTAAGCCATACCCAGCCAGAGGAGAGTGCTAGCAGTTACCTAGCACAATGGGGTCTCAAGCCACTCCTAGTAGTGTACATGTCATAATCTCATTTTTATTGTAAATTTCTTGCATCAGAATCTGCTATGAAAGTGTAGAACTGAAGTAACAGAAAACGTTAGTTATGCTTAAGTAATGAATCTCACCTCTGACGTTTTCTGAATGAGTAATCTTTTGTATATGTTCCTCATTCAGGATCTTTGTAATGTTTGCTTCCTGACTTTGGGCAGTGGTAGATTGAGGAATATGCTGCCCAGGTCTCAGAAAGGGCAGGTGAGGCACTCCTCATTGAAACTGTGTACTACGTGCATAAGGAAATGTGTCATATCTGTGGTATATTGATTTGGAATTTAACACCCCACTCTTCCTCACTCTACTACCTGAGTACTTAACTGGTTCATCTCATTTGCCAGCAAGAAGTGACAAGCATCCTGATTAGTTTTGGTAGAGAGACAATAAGATTTGATTACATGCATCATAAATAGATGTAGATTTTTCAACAGATCTGAGCAGACGCATAGATTCCAATTTAATCCAAAACCCCCTCTTTAGAAATGAGTCTGGACCTGCAATATTCCAGACTGAAAGGGGAAATTTCCAAAATAACCACTAGATGTCAGTATGGTTCTATAAAAATGCATTGAACATGAGCTGCTGGGATCAACTCACTAACTTTATGTGAAGATGGTTCTTTCCTATATTAAGTGCTTCCAGCCTCCCACACCATCGACAAAACTCCCTTATTTACTTGTCAGTTCTTACTGTCATATCTAGAATTTATGAAACTGTGATGTAGCAGAAAGTGTCAATTTCTCTCAAAACTGTATATTCATAGAAATCTCATGTGCCTCTTCCTAAGAAAATTAAATATAGCCAAAGTCTTCCAACATCTCAAGGGCCAAAATACCATGGGGAGTAAGGATGTCCCTTTCCAGCTTTTGTTTGAATTCATGGGCATTGGTCTGTTAATAGGCCCTGATCTGCCAAGACTTATACATGTGTTTTAACTTTGTATTCTATGAGTAGTGATCAGACTTAAGACAATACTCACAGAGTGAAATCCTGACCCCATTGAAGTCATGTGATGTTTTATGAAGTTAATGTGAACCTATCCTTATTAGATCACATTCAGCATCACACAGGGTATGGCTACACTTACAGTTTTGCAGCGCTGGTAGTTACAGCTGTGTTCGTACAGCTGTGTAGGGCCAGCGCTGCAGTCTGGCCACACTGACAGCTACCAGCGCTGCAGTGTGGCCACATTTACAGCACTTGCAGCGCTGTTGGGAGTGGTGCATTGTGGGCAGCTATCCCACAGAGCACTTCGTCCCATTTTGGCGCTGTGGCTTGTGGGAAGGGGAAGGAAGTGTGCGGGTCTTTCCGCTTCCTATTCCAACGCCCCGTGGTGCTTTGTTACACATTCCGAGCAGTTTGGCGGCATCGTGAGTCTGCAGCACGATTTCTGAGATTTCTGTTACAAATGGAGCCTGAGCTGCTGAGGACCTTGCTGATGAATGTTGCCAGCACATCACGCATGGCAGTGGAGCTATTCCTTCAGCTGCAAAGTGACAGTGAGGAGTCAGACGATGATATTGAAACGCCTGACACTCAAGACACTCAATTGCTTGTGGCAGTAACAGACGTGCTCAGCACCGTGGAATGGAGCCTTTGGGCTCAGGAAACCAGCACTGAGTGGTGGGATCACATCGTCCTGCAAGCCTGGGATGACGAGCAGTGGCTGCAGAACTTTCGGATGAGAAAAGCCACTTTCATGGCACTGTGTGCTGAGCTCGCCCCTACCTTGCGGCTCAGGAATATGAGATTGAGAGCTGCCCTGCCAGTGGAGAAGCGGGTGGCTATTGCAATCTGGAAGCTGGCAACTCCAGACAGCTACCGATCGGTGGCGAACCAGTTTGGAGTGGGAAAGTCCACCGTTGGAATGGTGCTGATGCAAGTTTGCACAGCTATTAATCGCACCCTGCTAAGAAGAACTGTGACTCTGGGGAACGTGCAGGACATTGTGGATGGCTTTGCAGAAATGGGTTTCCCTAACTGTGGAGGGACAATAGATGTGACGCATATTCCTATTCTGTCACCACCCCACCTGGCATCAGAGTACGTTAATCGCAAGGGGTATTTCTCCGTGGTTCTGCAAGCGCTTGTGGATCACCATGGGCGTTTCACTGACATTTACTCAGGATGGCCTGGAAAGGTGCACGATGCACGCATCTTTCAGAACAGTTCCCTGTTCAGGAGGCTGAGGGCCGGGACTTTTTTCCCAGACCGCAAGATCACAGTAGGTGACGTCAAAATGCCCACTGTGATCCTTGGAGACCCCGCTTACCCCTTAATGCCATGGCTCATGAAACCGTATACAGGGAAGCTTGACAGGAGCAAGGACCGGTTCAACTACAGGCTGAGCCGGTGCAGAATGGCTGTGGAGTGTGCTTTTGGCTGTTTGAAAGCCCACTGGAGGTGTCTTTATGGGAAGCTAGATTTGGGGGAAAGCAGCATCTCCGCTGTTATATCCGCGTGCTGTACCCTCCATAATATTTGTGAAGGGAAGGGTGAAAGATTCAGTGAGGAATGGACCTCCGAGGTTCGATGCCTAGAGGATGAATTTGCACAGCCAGAGAGCAGGGCTACTAGGGAGGCCCAGGAGAGGGCTTCAAGGATTAGGGATGCTTTAAGGGAGCAATTTGATGCTGAGAGCCAACAGTAATGTTTGGTGCCTTTGCTGTGCTTTGTTCTACCTTGGGGTACAATATTTACCACTTCCTGCAATAATAAAACGTATTGTAAAAGCCATAAAATCCTTTATTTAAAGTACAGTACATAAAAGGCCAGGGGGGTTAGGGTGGTGGACTGTACATTCAGAGGTTTGAATATGTCCTGTTTTGATTACTGTTCAATGTCTGCTGCACTTCAGGATTACTATGCTGCAGGGTAATGGGGGTGGAGTGCACAGGGTAAGAATTATATTTATCAGGGCTGGTAGGTGATCGTACAGGTGTTGGGGGCAGCTGGGGGTAATAAGAAACTGGCTGCTGGAGAAAGGTGTTTTGTGCAAATACTGGGGAACAAGAAAGAGAGCTTTGGGAGGGGTGCGGGTTACCACGGTACAGATCTGCCTGCATGGCTAGGAGAGACTCGAAAGACTCAGTTTGGCGAGCCAGGAGGCTTATCATCTGCTTTGAGGTTTTTTTGATAGCCAATTCCTTTCTCCTGCTTTCTGTTTGCCTCCACTCATACATTTTCTCTCTCCATTCCTGCGTCTTCCTACTTTCTCTGTTGTAGTGAATCATAACTGCTTTGATCAATTCTTCTTTTGATTTTCGGGGATTTTTTCTCAAGTTCTGCAGCCGACGTGAGGCCGGTGATCCGGCTGCATTAGTCAAGGTCACTAAAAAAAACATAGATAGAAACATGTAATACACAGAGGCTACATTGTTTATTATCACACAGTGAAGGAGTTTTTAGACTTATTGTAGCATCCTTCCCACATACCTCACATAACACAGAGGCCAGGGAAGCAAAGGCATGGCGAGCAATGGGGTGAGTGTTTCTGCCCCGAGTGCACCTGGGAGGGGGAATTGACCGATGGGTCACTGGGGTTTGTCTGCACTGGGTACAGGAGGTAGCTGGTGTCCTGCACAGGGGACAGTAGTGAACAGGAAGGTGGCGAGCTGCTGGCGGGGGGGGGGCGGTCCATGTAACTGCCGGCCTGCTGGTGAGGGTGGGGGGAAACGCACAGCTGTGCTGGCTGCCTGCTGGGAAGGGTGGGGAAAAACCGGAGGGCACCGCGGGGCTGTTTATGTGCTGGGAACAGGGGGGAGGGAAGACTGGAGGGCTCCGCTGGGCTGGCTGCCTGCTGGGAGGGGGGGGGGGAGACCGGAGCGAACCGCGGGGCTGGCTACGTGCTGGGAAGTGGGGGGGAAGACCAGAGCCCACCGCGGGGCTGGATGCCTGCTGGGGGGGGGGGGAGACCGGAGCGCACCGCGGGGCTGGCTGCCTCCTGGGAAGGGGGTGTGGAGACCGGAACACACCGCGGGGCTGGAGGGGGGAACGCGAACCTGGCGCCCTGCACTCAAATATCCCTAAATTCTCAACAGGGTTTCCTACTGCCAGATATATCACTGCTGCGTGTTACCTGGGAAGAGAGGGAGGGTCTTCTACAGCAATGTGGATTCCGCCCTGGCCCCTATGCAGCTTGCCTGTGTGCAGCCATGGTCCCCCCACCCCTCGCTGCACAGTGGATCGGACGAGTTAGCCTGACCGGGACAAGGACCACGGTGGCTCTCCCGATAAACTTGAGAAAGCACATTGCGCAGGCTCTGGCTGCAACTTTTCAAGAGATTACCGAGGCAGATTACAGAGACATGATAGATCAAATCAATGGGCTATTCCACGTTTAGGCATGCATGCAGGCAGCCATAACCCAAACCCTCCTCTCCCAAAACATAAAAATCTGCTTACCCCGAGCACGCTTCTCAGTTTTTTCCTCACCAGCAACTTCCAGCTGCTGCGACTGGCTAGCCTCCTCCTGGCTTGAGAAGAGCTCCTGGCTGCATGCCTCCTGGGACTCCGGGGTGTCTCCCTCCACGCCAGTAGCCTCACTGTCGGCTTCCTCTACACCCTCCCCCACTTCTCCCTGCTCTGAACTCTCCATCGTGGTCCTCGGATTGGCAGTGGGGTCACACCCAAGTATGGCATCCAGCTCCTTGTAAAAATGGCAGGTTGTGGGGGCAGCTCCTGAGCAGCGATTTCCCTCACGGGCTTTGCAGTAAGCACTCCTCAGCTCTTTTATTTTGACCCTGCACTGCAACGCGTCCCGTTCATGGCCCCTTCTCAGCAAGGACTGCGATATCTGCCCATAGGTATCATAATTTCTCCTTCTGGAGCGCAGCTGTGCTTGCACAGCTTCCTCACCCCAAACACTGATGAGGTCCTGCAGCTCGGAATTGTTCCATGCTGGGGCTCGTTTGGGGTGTGGAGGCATGGTCGCTGATTGATTGAATGATTGATTGCACTCCACACCTGGCTGAGCAAACAGGAAGGGGATTTTTAAAATTCCAGGGGCATTTAAAGGAGGGGTCAGCTGAGCCCAGGGCAGTGGAGTGTGCATGATTACCAGAGAGGCTTCTAAGGTATGCTGGGATACCTCCTTATACCCCGGAGGTCAATAAAAGCGCTGATGGGCGTCCACACTTGCTGACCAGCGCTGGATCACCAGCGCTGGAATCCCTACACCCGAGGCTCGACCGGGTGTACAGCCAGCGCTGCAACCAGGGAGTTACAGCGCTGGCCGTGCTTTGCAAGTGTGGCCACATCCTAAGTTGCAGCGCTGTAACCCCCTCAAAAGCGCTGCAACTCTCTAGTGTAGCCAAGCCCTCAATGGGGAAAAATAACTTTAGGAGCTTTGCTATTTCTGCTCTTTTTCTCTCTTTCCCTCATCTGTTTCTGTCCCTTTCCCTCTTCTCTGCATTTCATTCCTTTCAGCAACTTCTGATTCTCACTCCCTGGGGTTCACCTGGGATCCTGTTCCCTGCTCTATCTGGTTAAATGGTCAACAATGAAGCAGTTAATGATAACTCTAAATCTTAGTCATGACCCTTTATGTGTTAACACCTCAGCAAAATTAGTAGAATAAGAGGGGAATTGACACCTCCCGGAAACATTGTTTCAGGTTGTCTGAAAACTCAGGAAAACAATACTGCATTGGCTATGCTTGGTTCACGTTTGGAAGACTGTTTGCCAATGTGAGGGCTAGAGACTCTTTTTAAATGGAACATTGGATTCTACAATATCTTAGTAAGCCGTGCAGACACATCAAGAGGGCTAGGTGCTTGACTCACTGTGGTTTTAAAGGCAGTTAGGTGATTAAAGGCCCAAAAGTTAAATATTTTAATTTTTTGCCATGTGTTGTAGCCATGTTGGTCCCAATATATGAGAGAAACAAGCTGTATGAGGCAATATTGCTTATTGGACCAACTTCTACATATGAATGCCCCCATACTGGGTCAGACCAATGGTCCATCTAGCCCAGTATCTTGTCTTATGAGAGTGGCTAGTGCCAGATGCTTCATCAGGAATGAACAGAACAGGGCAATCATCAAGTGATCCATCCCCTGTCATCCACTCCCAGCTTCTGGCAGTCAGAGGCTAGGAATACCCAGAGCATGGGATTGTATATCTGACCATCTTGGCTAATAGCCATTGATGGTCCTATTCTCCATGAACTTATTTAATTCTTTTTTGAGCACAGTTATAGTTTTGGCCTTCACAACGAGTTCCACAGACTGACTGTGCGTTGTGTGAAGAAATGCTTCCTTATGTTTGTTTTAAACCTGCTGCCTATTCATTTCATGAGGTGACCCCTAGTTCTTGTGTTATGAGATGGAGTAAATAACATTTCCCTATTCCCTTTCTCCACACCATTCATGACTTACAGACCTCTATCATATTCTGCGCCCCCCCCTTAGTTGTTTCTTTTCCAAGCTGAATAGTCCCAATTTTTTAATATCTCCTCATATGGAAGCTGTTCCATATCCTTAGTCATTTTGGTCTCTGTACCTCTTTCAATTCTAATATACCCTTTTTTTTTGAGAAGGGGTGACCAGAACTGCATGCAGTGTTTAAGGAATGAGTGTACCATGGATTGAGATAGTGCCTTTCCTAATGCTTCCCAACACTATTAGCTTTTTTTTACTGTTGCTGTACATTGAGTGGATGTTTTCAGAGAACTATCCACAATGAATCAGTAACAAGCTCATTTGGACCCCATCATTTTGTATGTGAAGTTGGGATTATATTTTCCAATGTGCATTACTTTGCATTATCAGCATTGAATTTCATCTGCCCTTTTTCTGCATAGTCACCCAGTTTTGTTAGAACTCCTTTCAGTCTTTTTTGTACTTAACTGTATCAACTGCAAATTTTTCCACCTCACCATTTACACTTTTTTCCAGATCAAACAGGTCCCAATAAAAATTCCTGGGGGAGTCATCTATTTACCTTTCTCCACTGTGAAAACTGACTATTTATTCCTACCCTTTGTCTCCTATCTTTTAACCACTACTGATCCTTGAGAGGACCTTCTCTCTTATTCCATGACTGCTTATTTTGCATAAGAGCCTTTGGTGAGGGACTTGTCAAAGGCTTGCTGAAAGTCCAAGTATATATCCACTGGATCACCCTTGTCCATGTTTGTCTGATCCCCTCAAGGAATTCTAATAGATTGGTGAGGCATGATTTCCCTTTACAAAAGCCGAAAAGAAACAAGTCTTTGAGCTACACGGGCTCGGTGTAAGATCAAAAGCTTGTCTTTCATGAACAGAAGCTGATTGATTACCTCACGTACCTTATGTCTCAAACATTTTAATGGCATGTGTTTCACTTTTCATTGACTGGAGGAGAAAAGACAGAAAAGTGAAGTGTAGGTGAGGTAAATATGTGTTCAGAGGGGTTTTTTAATGCATAATTGATACTTTTTTTGAAGAATTGTGTTTATGGTTTAGGCTATAAAGCAGAGGACTAGGAGTCAGAATTATCTCTGCCATTAACTCTCTATATGATTTTGAGGAAGTCTTTTAACCTTTTTCCATGCTTCACTTTATCCTGGTGTAAGGCAGATGCCTGATTTACCTTCCTCAGCAGGCTGATGCAGCATAATGAAATCTTGTCAACTTTGTTGAAATGCATTTGTTGAAATGAAAGATAATATATAAATGCAAAGTTTTAGAGGGACACAGTCAACCTAAATCACATTTCTCTCTGAAATTGTGCTGCTATTTTTGTTACAAGTGACTCCTGAAAGAGCAAAGAAACTTTTTTCCTTTTCAGTTTGTTTACTTTGTGTGTTTGGTGGCACTTCATGTAAAATCAGTGTCATTGTATCTCTTGTATAATGGTCACTTCCCCCTGCAAGGATCTTTCCCACAGTAACATGTTTTAAAATAGGAAAGTGAGATTGAAATCACAAAATTTGGCAATAGAACTGTAACATGGAATGATACCTGAAGCTCACTCTTTTAAAAAGTGACTAGATTTTCCAGGTGAAAGTGTCTCCTTGAAATAAATATTACACTCTGTAATTAACATCTGTGTTTGGCTACTATCCTACCCTCTACTAAAAGACTCTCTTAAAAATTGCTTCAGGGGATTTCAGCGATGCCTGAAGCAGAAACCAATGAGTTAAAGTCAAGCAGCTCAGCCCAAACTATATCTATGAGTATTATTCATTTTCAGGCTCAGGGGAAGGAGGGGGAAAAAAAGATAAACATCTAATACAGAGTAAAATCTCTGATACAAACGAACAAGCACAATTAAATGGAAGGAGGAGACAGCACCAGACGAGGAGAGAAGCATATAGGGGGAAGTGCTGAAGATTCCCTACACTTGCGATACATGTGATTCATGTTGCACAGGAGGTCTGGTAGGAACACACAGAGCAGCACTGTACCTCAGTAGATGTGGTCTTTAGTCTAGACTTTGCCATTGACTTTCCTGTGATCTTGAGCAGGTTTCCTCCAATGAAGTGTGCCTCTGTTTCCCCTTTATCTGTCATGTCGATTTAGATTTTAAGTGCTCTGAGAAAGATGGTCTCTTACTATGCACCCAGGAAAATGGGGCTTCAAACTTGCTTTAGGCCCCTAGCCATGATTGTAATACAAATAATAATATAACAGCAGAATCCAACACACACTGTTCTGAATGTTCTTTTTAAAAAGACCCGACTAAGCAATGCTGCTAGGAGTCATATAGTGCTATTCTTTAAAGAATGATTGTTTCAAAACTATCCAGCAGCTTTAAATAAACCCTACAAAAATAGGACCCTGGTAGCAATCATTACATTTACATGGTTAAGGACATACATTTGCAGAAGAAAATTGCAAATCGCGGAAACAAGTCCTTGTGATTTTCAATGCTGCTTCTCCATTATTTTTCTTTCTATCTATTTTTGAACATTGTTATAAAATCAGATCTTGTAAATTCAAACCAGTTCCACTTTTCCATTGAGATGATGGAACCAGTTCAGATACAGAACTGTGCCTTTTAAGAAAGCCATTGCATGATTGGCACCTTTTGGTGTCACATTCTGGGGTGCAGTGTAGACCAATGCAAGGTTGTGTCACTGCGTGCCCTGTAATCCTGAGTGCGGCAGCTTGCAGCCCAGATACCAACAGCCAGCAGAAAAGCATGCAGTTCCCCAAGTGTCTGTGTACTGTGCAGGCCTGGTTCAGCTCGCTGACTCCAGCAGTCAGCCTACAACACAACAGCCCCATCCTGGGTCTCCACCAGCCTTCCGTTACTACTTGCAGGGTGACCCAAACATATCCCAGTCCCAAATGTCACCAAAACTACGTGCCCTGACAGGTCCAGCCCTCTCCTGGAACACTCAGAAGTAATAAGTTCTGTTGCTCCTTTAAAGAGACAAAATCCCAGTTTATTTAACTGGAGATAACAATCACTTCAGTGCAAACATGGCACTAGACTGGTTTAGATTAAAAGTACAACACATTTACTTAATCAAAAAGAGGCTTTAAGTGAGTTCAAGTGCAAGGAATAAAGACAAGATGGTTACAAGCAAATAAAAGTAAAATATGTTTTCTAGTGGTTAAGACTTAACAAGCTACAGTCTTGGTTCAAGGTAGATTTCTTACGAGTCTATTTCTTTCCAGCCATGGCTGACTATCTCCCTCTGTCAGGACCTTCCACAGAAGAACAAGGGGCTGGTTTCCCCGTCTTCCTAGATGAAAGATCTCCATCTTGTCAGGTTTTTCACTTGCATTCAGTTCCCAGAGATTTCAACTCCTTTCCTTGAAGGACTCATCTTTCTCAGCTTGCAAGAGTTTTGGCCCCTGGTGATGGATGCCAGGATGGCCTCTTCTCTCTCCTTATCTTCCCAACTTCACTATTCTGTCCCACACTCAGGATGAACTGTTCTTCCCTTTCTGTGGACTTCCCACCCTGCTGCTAATTTGTATGTAAATAGGGTTTGCGTTATTTTTGGTCACACCTTGCTTAATTTCATTGGAGATAGCTACCTTACATCCTCTCTACCTATCTGGGGAAAACCTGTTTCTCCCAATGTTTGGACAGAGCCATTAAAGCATAATATCAGTGAGTATCCATAATTCATCTTACAGTGTTAGTATATACATTTCACAATGATATCAGTCACCAGTGTGATGTTAGCTTTCCTAAAAGACCTTACTTGGTTCACTTTTATATTACTACATACAATCAGCTGATTCAATTACTTATGATTTGAGATTCAGCCCTCTTGTCTTTCTAGTTAAGAGGCTATCTCCCCCCTGGCAAGGTTGATGGCTTTGTTTACCTTTTATGCAAATGTGCTTTCATTGTCTCCACCTGATGATCAAGCTGTTTAGACAAAAATACACATTCCATTGTTTAGGGCAGATTGGGCTTATGCATTGCTTGCCAGACACATTGTAAGAATATAATTCTAGCACATCTCCATAACTTCACTGCATCCATACATCACACAAGAATATTAATAATCAGTGTTAGTTTTCCAATGAGATATTATATGCCACCTTTTTGCAGATATATCATGACAACAATACGTTAGGTGTAATATGTACTTCAGGGCTGAGAGAGTGTTGACACAGAGTGGTAAACCTCCAGTGGGCTTCTGCATCTCAGTAGGAAGTCTCAGCAGAGCAGCCAAGGACTGCTTTGATATCAGCTGACTCAATCCTCACCTCAGCGGTCATGGCTGAGGCACATTGAAAGGGAAGAGCAGAGCGGGAAAGACTGTGCTTTTTCATACAATGCTGTATCGGCTTTATGGAGAGGCACAAAACCCCTTTAATTTTATGAGCTCTCAACTTGATACCTTCCATGAGCAAATATGCATAATCCTTACACTTTGTGTGAACCATCCGTCATTATTACTCGTATTGCAGTGGTGCCCAGAGATCCCAACTATGATCAGAGCCCCATTGTGCTAGGTGCTGTACAAACACATTCAGAGATGGTGCCTGTCCTGAATAGACAAGACAAACAGGAGAAAGGAAGGATTACTAGCCCCCATTTTACAGAGTGGGAACTGAGCTATGGAGAGCTGAAGTGATATTCTCAAGGTGACACAGGGATTCTATGGCAGAGCTGGGAATTGAACCCATCCAGATCTTCCACTCCAGTACCTTACCACAAAATCCATCCTTCCTCCCTACCAAAAGTCATCAGGGAAATGAGCAAAATCCTTTGAGCTGTGGAAATGTGCTGTTAGCCATTTTTCTTCATTTTCATGTTCAACCTTTCCTGACTCCAGCTGGAACTTTGAGCGGAAATGTTGAAAACCTGCACCAGAGGCTGCTCTTTTAAGATTTTTGAGGAAAGTTTAGACAAGAAACAGTGACACTTCTGAATTTTCAGGTGCATAATTTGAACCAGACCTTGGGGTCTTTTAAATTCAACCATCACTAATTTTAATCAGATAATAAGAAATAGACCACTCAGAGATGCACATTTATAAAACGCCCACCATATTATTCATAAATCAGTCAAGCGTGGTTTGAGTGTCTGATTGCATAGCACACGTGCACATTCATGTGTGCTGAAAATTGCATGTCAGTGGTGGTTCACTTAACCTCTACAGACCAAATTGCCCATATAAATAAAAGCTCAGGCATTTTGGAGACAATGATTTGAAAATGCAGTCCAGTGGGGCTTACTCAGATCATTGTTCTTTTGCTTTTACTGAGGCTTATGCTGCAAATCACTGTGCCAAATCATCCCAGTGGGTATTTTATTGGGGAAAATAAAAGGTTCTGCAAAGTTAATGTTCTTCTACTTGACTATTAGAGAGGGTTTTGATATTTTGAAGTAGTGCACTTCTGTCTGACTCTCTTACAGATGTAATTTTTCCTTTTTTGTTTCTTTGTGTTGGAAATTGGAAGGGGGAGAGAGACTCTTTGAAAAGATTTATGATAGAAGTTTGCTTTGTAGGAAACTTCACTGTAGAATAAGATGAGGTAAAATTTCAGATTGTGACCAAAGGCTAAAAAAGAGAGAGAGCCCAAATCAATAACACAGTAGGTGCCAGCCATTTGTAAACTCTATTTTCTCATTCAGGTACCATCTAGCATCCTATTAGTTTTGCGCTTTGTACAGGATTTGACTCTGATAGATGAATGGCAGAGATTTCAGTACTTTTATCAGCAGAGCTTTGTATCTAATGCTATATATAAATCAAATCTGAATGTGAACCCAATATGGATTAGTCAACATTTCCTTAGCCGTCCCCCAGTCTCTAGTGACTTTCCACCTGACTGATAACAGGCTTAATTACCTTAATTTTTTAAGATCATCCTAATAAAGAATGTTGGCTTGGGATTTCCAGATCTCTTAGGCCTATCTACATGGAGAGTTTAATCTGATTTGAAAACACCTGTGTCCACATGACACAATTCATTGTTGCATACTGACTTTGCATTTATCGTGAATTCTAGAGTCCTCTTTCAAAATGATCCACCTTGGCTGTGAAGTGAGATAGGGTGGTCTGCTGCAGACAGTGCTGCTGCAAAACACTTTGGCACTCTTCCAGTGGCTATCCCACACTGCTTAGCAGTCACACACAACTCACTTGCCACTTTACACGTGTGGCCTCCCCTGCTCTGGGGTCAAGTTGCCCAAGATGTCCCCTCTGTGCCTATAAACTGTCACACAGCCAAATTTTGTCCATTTGCTCCTGGATTCCAGTTATCATAGTACCTTAATACCCCAGAATCCCTACAACATGCCTCAAGCAGCTGCTTGGTGTTGGGCTGGGACCTGGGTCTCATCATCACCTGGGGAGAAGTGTCAGCGGTGGAAGCTATTGTGGCTAGCTATCAGAATAAAGTCCTTCTTGTGGATGCTGGTCAGCAAATGTCCATGAAGGGCCATGACCAGGACACTGAGCAGTGCTGGATAAAGAGCAAACAGTTTAGGACCACCTACATTTAAAACTAGGCTTAACAGGAAAATATCCAGCAGGGGACCTGTAACCTGGCCATTTTTTTTTATCAGCTCTGGACAGGAGTTTACATATCTCCATGATCACCAAACCCAGGAAGCTTATGAAGCCTGCTGCTCAATCCACCTCCACTGCCCACCCCAAGGGATAACCAGCAAAACTCCTCAGAGGATGAGCCTCATGAGCCAGTGTAGAGACCTCCCTGGAAAGCCAAGATCCCTGATTCTGGCTAGGTAGAAAGGAAGTCTGATTCCTGCCCTGCAGAAACCAGCCCTGATTCCCAGTCAGCAACACAGACCGGGACTGAGGAGTTTGATTCTACAGAGGGGAACCTTTATAATTTTTTTAATTAATATTTGTTTTAATGTATTATTATTGCAGTACCCCATCCTAGCTGGGTACCCATGGCTGCAGACATTGCAGGCACATCTGTGCTAGAAGCCTTTCTGAGTCCTTGGTCCATGTCTCTCTCACTCTGTTGGCTTACTCATTCTGTTTGAACTCGCCACTCTCCAAATACATCTTTCCCAAATGGTAGCTACTCTGGCTGGGCAGTCAGCCTCTGTCTCCTACTAAAGCCCTGACTACTGACCATTTTCAGGCCTACACTGTGTCCATGCACCTATTTTCCTTTCCTCTTCCCTCAGCTGTCCTGCCTGGCAAACACCATCCCTGCCCCCTTCCCCAACTCCATTCAAAATTGAAAGTAGGAGCATGGCATAGCTGCAGCCTCTACTCCACACCACTCCTGCAGCAGATTTGAATAAGAGAAACATTCTTTTGTATGAAATGCAAAAGTTTATTAAGACAGTAGCTACAGGAAAATAAGTTTGGATAGTGTTCTCTCTTTACATGAGGTAGACATGGTCACTGCATGTCAATAAAGCTACAAAGAGTAAGTGCCCTGTAACATCCATTCTTACAGATTGGAACCAGTGAATGCTTCTGCCAATCAGTACAGATCCCATCTATTTTCCTCTGCCCTTTTCCCAACAAGTCTACAGGTGAGAGAACAAAATCTAAGGCTGAGAAATTGCAAAATTTGTGTTCTGAAATTGAGGAATAACTGCATGGCCTTGACCCTTCTGTCCTCTCCCCCAGAATAGCTTGTGACTCCCTTCCACTCCTGCAACACTTCTGGGAGGTGACTGTCTTGGTGAATAACTTCACAATGTATCTCGCTCGTCTGCCCTTTGTCTGTTTGAATAGAGCCATTCTTTGCCTTCTAGTCCCTCACCTCAGTGTAATGTCATCCAGAGTGAGTATAGCCTAAAGAGAATGTAGAGGTGGGTTCTATCCAGCTCACCCATAGATGTCTCCATTAACCTTTCCAACACCATAGAAGTACCCCAAAGGCACAGCAAAACTGCAAAGCCAGACTGGGAATGTGATTCCCACCCGCAGACCAAGAACATATCTCCTTACACATCTCGTCTCCCTCCACTCCTTCCAACCTCCAGCTACAATGCACAGCTGCAAAACCATCCAGCCCAATGCACTACCACTTACCATCTCTGAGGGTCCCCCCAGACTGGGAAGAATCTCAGGGAGGGAAAGCCAGAAATGCACTTCAAAGAAAGAAAAAATGTTATGAACAATAACCAATTTTTAAATACCCCCACAGCTCCTGGCAGGACCCTCAAGGGCCTTTATCAATGGCTGAGGGGGAGGAAACAGAAAACTTGTGCTGAAAAGGTTGTGCCTATTTATTCTGAGCCTTTTCCCTCCGTGCAAAAAAAACCCTCTGAAAAAATGCAGAAGTTGAGGCAGTATCTAAAGATGGAGAGGGAATCCAGCATGGAGCTTTCCAGGGAGACTGTTGCTGTGGCAAAGTGTGGCAGTTGCCAGGGAAAGCATTGCCATGGCCAAAGACTGTTTGGAAACGATGGGAAGATGCAGAGGCAGGTGTTGGAGGCAATACAAAGCCAAAATGCAACACATAACTTTTAATTCAGCAGGGAAAGCAGTACTGTAAACCAGCATCCAGCCATGTTATATAGCTCTTGGCCAGTATAGGCTACTGAAACGCCCCATCATACCCCTGCAACATTGCTTCTAAAGGCCATTCCCCTCTCAGACCCCAGCTCGGGACACTGGGAAAAGTGGTACCTGGGATTTCAGTTCTTTTGAGCTCTCTGTCACCCCTGGTATCTTCAAGCCACAGTGCTCCACCCCAGAATCCCCCATGAACCAGAAGAGGCAGATCCAAGACGTAGACTCATCTGTGACTTTCAGCTCTCCTCCCCTTGCACCGTACCCTGTGCTGCACTGTTGCACATCATTGTTTTGTTTCACTGCTGTTTCAGTAAAAGGGTTCTGTGTAGTTAGATGTCTGTATGGCACACATGTATTGATGGTTAAAGTAATTAATGCAACCATTAGACAACAACCAAAAGAAGCAACTGATTTTTCAAAAAAAATTAAACAAACCAACTCTTCCACCCCTAAAATTGATTAACAAAATCCACTTCTGCTTTAATAACATTGTATATGAGAAGGATTTATTTTTGAGGCTTTTATTCAATGAACTTTCCTTGCAAGTGAAGGAGACCATTCAGGTAGTTGGTATTAGCACTTTAACAAGAAATTATTTAATATTTGAAAATATCGTACTATTGTACAATAGTGTGTGTGTAGCAAGAAATAGATTTTTCTCTCAAATCTCAACAATTCTGACTCTCTACTGCAGCAGTTCTCAAACTGTAGGTGGGGACCCCATTTTAATGGGGTCGCCAGGGCTGGTGTTAGACTTGCTGGGGCCTGGAGTCCTGGGTCAAAGCCAAAGCCTGAGACCCGCCACTTGGGGCTGAAGCCGAAGCCTGAGCCTCACCATCTGGGGCCAAAGCTCGAGCTTCACCGCAACCCGAAGGCTTTTGCCCTGGGTTGCGGGGCTCAGGCTACAGGCTCCCTGCCGAGTGCTGAAGTCCTTTGCCCCGCCCCCTGGGCTCAGGCTTCAGTTCTCCCTCTGTGGGTCATGTAGTAATTTTTGTTATCAGAAGGGGATCACGGTGCAATGAAGTTTGAGAACCTCTGCTCTACTGTATTCTACCTAGTAGAAGCAAATTATTTTGGCCATTCAGTGAAAGTAGAGGATATCTTGAAAGCTGGTGTTTGTAGAGATAACGTATAGTTTGGAAAAAATACATTGATCAGAACCATTTATTGTACAGAAAAAGATGCTTTCTTAAATGTTTGATGTGCCATTGTGAAATGAACTGCTAGGTTCAGTCCCAATCCTAATTGAGCAGTTTTTCACATCACAAAAAACACCACCGTGACTGTCACAAATTATCAATCTTCATGTCAGCTTTGGTAGAGAGGTCAAAAATTGAATGGAATAGATTCTTGCCAGTACAAATTATCCCTGCAGGCCATTGCTGCGCCACATGCGCAAGCATCGATTTGGATAAACGGACACCTTTGTCAGCATCGCTTCAGTTCCATGGACAAATTAAGAATAATAGTTTCCAATACTGTCAATCAAGCTTCATTCAAATGCCTTAAATTCACTTCAACAAAGGCCCTGTCTAAATTCAGATGTAGCACTAATTTAACTAATTTGGTTTCTAATGTGTTGTCTAAACACACAAGTTGTACTTTACCAATATAATTAGTGTGGTACAGCCCTCTTAAGCCTTGTCTATACTGGCAAGTTTCTGCACAGTAAAGCAGCTTTCTGAACACACTGTCCAAGCCACTGCCAAGGTGTACACACTGCCAAGCCACTTAGTGTGCAGAAACTGTGGAAGGGACTGTCTAGGAAGGAGTATGGCAGAAAGAGATCTAGGGGTCATAGTGGACCACAAGCTTAATATGAGTCAACAGTGTGATACTGTTGCAAAAAAAGCAAATGTGATTCTGGGATGCATTGACAGGTGTGTTGTAAACAAGACACGAGAAGTCATTCTTCCGCTTTACTCCGCGCTGGTTAGGCCTCAACTGGAGTATTGTGTCCAGTTCTGGGCACCGCATTTCAAGAAAGATGTGGAGAAATTGGAGAGGGTCCAGAGAAGAGCAACAAGAATGATTAAAGGTCTTGAGAACATGACCTATGAAGGAAGGCTGAAGGAATTGGGTTTGTTTAGTTTGGAAAAGAGAAGACTGAGAGGGGACATGATAGCAGTTTTCAGGTATCTAAAAGGGTGTCATCAGGAAGAGGGAGAAAACTTGTTCACCTTAGCCTCCAATGATAGAACAAGAAGCAATGGGCTTAAACTGCAGCAAGGGAGATTTAGGTTGGACATTAGGAAAAAGTTCCTAACTGTCAGGGTAGTTAAACATTGGAATAGATTGCCTAGGGAAGTTGTGGAATCTTCATCTCTGGAGATATTTAAGAGTAGGTTAGATAAATGTCTTTTAGGGATGGTCTAGACAGTATTTGGTCCTGACAGTTAGGAACTTTTTCCTAATGTCCAACCTAAATCTCCCTTGCTGCAGTTTAAGCCCATTGCTTCTTGTTCTATCATTGGAGGCTAAGGTGAACAAGTTTTCTCCCTCTTCCTGATGACACCCTTTTAGATACCTGAAAACTGCTATCATGTCCCCTCTCAGTCTTCTCTTTTCCAAACTAAACAAACCCAATTCCTTCAGCCTTCCTTCATAGGTCATGTTCTCAAGACCTTTAATCATTCTTGTTGCTCTTCTCTGGACCCTCTCCAATTTCTCCACATCTTTCTTGAAATGCGGTGCTCAGAACTGGACACAATACTCCAGTTGAGGCCTAACCAGCGCAGAGTAAAGCGGAAGAATGACTTCTCGTGTCTTGTTTACAACACACCTGTCAATGCATCCCAGAATCACGTTTGCTTTTTTTGCAACAGTATCACACTGTTGACTCATATTAAGCTTGTGGTCCACTATGACCCCTAGATCTCTTTCTGCCATACTCCTTCCTAGACAGTCTCTTCCCATTCTGTATGTGTGAAACTGATTGTTCCTTCCTAAGTGGAGCACTTTGCATTTATCTTTATTGAACTTCCTGTTTACCTCAGACCATTTCTCCAATTTGTCCAGATCATTTTGAATTTTGACCCTGTCCTCCAAAGCAGTTGCAATCCCTCCCAGTTTGGTATCGTCCGTAAACTTAATAAGCGTACTTTCTATGCCAACTTCTAAATCGTTGATGAAGATATTGAACAGAGCTGGTCCCAAAACAGACCCCTGCGGAACCCCACTTGTTATACCTTTCCAGCAGGATTGGGAGCCATTAATAACTACTCTCTGAGTACGGTTATCCAGCCAGTTATGCACCCACCTTATAGTAGCCCCATCTAAATTGTACTTTCCTAGTTTATCTATAAGAATATCATGCGAGACTGTATCAAATGCCTTACTAAAGTCTAGGTATATCACATCCACCGCTTCTCCCTTATCCACAAGGCTCGTTATCCTATCAAAGAACGCTATCAGATTAGTTTGACACTTTGATTCTTTGCTCACCCTCAGCAGCAAGATATCTTCCATAGCGAACACAGCCTGTGGAAAATGTGGGGACAGGAATGATTATAAGCTCCCCTGTCCCATACAGTGCTGGCTCTCCCCAAGAGCCATGTGCCCAGTGTACAGTAGGGTCCTGGAATACTGATTTCCCCTGCCTGCGGCTACTCACCATTTTGGGGGTCTTGTGGCTCATGAGTGCTTGCCTGGGGTCAGCCAGTTAGTGACAGGTATGTGAATAGTTGCTGTGTTTTAAATCACTGAATCAGTGGCCTGTGTGTTGCAAACAATACTGCTTTTGTAAAATGTTGCATTCTGGCTTCACAGAGATGAACTTGGGAGCCCAGCTTCCCTCTTTGTTAATGCCAGCTGAACAGCTGTGCAGAATTAGAAAGTGGCCACGAAGAACTAAAGAGGACTTTCTGCGTGATGTCATGATGCACTATGCGGCTGAAAAACAAAAATTGAAGGAGTGGCAGGACTGTGAGAAGAGGGACTGAAAGAGAACACAGAGCACCAGAAAGAAGACATGGAGCGGCTCTTAAAAGTTATGAAGCACCAAGCGGACACGCTCCAGGAGCTACTAGCACTGCAAACGGAGCAGCTCCATGCCCACCCTCTCCTGCAGCCGCTGTCGCAAAACTCTTTCCCATGCGTCCCACAGACACTGTCAACACACTCTTATCAACCTCCTGGTTCCAGTCTGTACCTGCTGCATTCCACTCCTTCCCCCATCACAGTCCAGCCCTGCAGACTCCCAGTAACCATTGCACTCAACACCGTCCCTCGGCAGTTTAGCCCTGCTAAAGTACAGTATCCACTGCACTGTACTCCAAGGGACAAGGTTGCATATGGTACCTGGACATACACCAATCTTCAACCGTCTTGCGACCCTACCTCCTCCTGGGACCCTCCCTTCCCTCATCCCCCACAGTGTTGATGTGTTTTTTGTCCCTCTCCTCTTCTTGTTGTTTTTTAATAAAAAAATTGTTTTGGTTTGAAAGCAATCTTTACACCATTAATTGAAAGCAAACAGAGCCCTGCAAAGCAGTTTCTTAAACCTTCGTAGTACAATCACAACCAATCACAATCACCTCTTAGCATTATAAGCACTGCATTCCTGAGCATAGCAACAAATATTAAAGGATTTCAGTTTTGAATTGGTGCCTCAAGGCATCCCTAATCCTTATGGCCCTGTGCTATGCCCCTGTAATAGCCCTGGTCTCCGGGTGTTCAATTCAGCTTCCAGGAGCTGAGCCTCAGCAGTCTAGCCCCGAGTGAAGCTTTCACCCTTCTCGTCACAAATATTATGGAGTGTACAGCATGTGGCTATAAGCATAGGAATATTGTCATCGACCAGATCCAGCTTCCCATAGATGCAGCACCAGTGGGCTTTTAAATGGCCAAAAGCACACTCAACAGTCATTCTGCACTTGCTCAGCCTGTTGTTGAACTGCTCCTTGCTGCTGTCAAAGTGACCTGTGTATGGCTTCATTAAGGGGTAGGCAGGGTCTCCCAGGATCACAATGGGCATTTTGACATCCCCTACAGTGATCTTCTAGTCCGGGAAGAAAGTCGCTGCTTGCAGCTTCCTGAACAGGCTAGTATTCTGAAAGCAATCTCGTGTTGTAGCTACCATGCATGGTGAGATCAGTGTTGAACTCCTCTTGCCTTTGTAGTTTAAGGAATAACTCCACTGCCACTCATGATGTGTTAGTGAGAGCGAGCAGCAGATTGGTCAACAGTGCGGGATCCGTTCCTGCAGCCTGAAGAGGCAGAGCACGCAATACACAAACTGTTGAAAGATGGCGTCAAATGTGGAAGGAAGCACAGAGATTGCTGGGGTGCGAAATAATGCATCACAGGGCATTGGGACAGGACCTAGGATGAACCGCCTTCCTCTCCGCCTTCCCACAACTCTTAGCAGCATCACAAGAAGAGATGCTCTGTGGGATAGCTGCCCAGAGTGCACTGCTCCGAATACCACTGCAAGTGCCACAAGTGTGAACACTCTATTGCATAGGCAGTTGATAGTGGGAACACACAACAGACGTTTCCCTTCAGGGCTCTCTGAGTGGCACTGTAACTGCCAGTGATGTAACTCTGCCAGTGTAGACATACCCTTAGTGAGAGCACAGTAATACAAGCATAAAGGTGCTTAAATCAGTATAGCTTATTCCCGTGCTGGAAAGGAAATAAACTCTACTCATATAAAGCCCCTTTTATACTATATAACTACACCTCTACCCAGAAATAACGTGGTCTTCAAGAGCCAAAAAATCTCACCGCCTTATAGGTGAGACTGCGTTATATCAGGTACAGTTCTGGTATGCTATGCCAGACTAGACTGGCTTCCCCAGTGGTGATTTAAAGTACCTGGTGCTCCAGCTGCTGTGAGGAGTCCCAGGCCCTTTAAATCACCACTGGCACTCTGGCAGCAGGGCTCAGGCAGTACTTTAAAGGGCTCAGGGCTCTCTGCAGGGGCCACAGCCTCTGGCCCTTTAAATCCCCACCCGAGCCAGGCTGCCAGAGTGGCTTTAAAGGGCCCAGGGCTCCCTCGCTGCTTCACTGCGTTATCTGAATTCATGTTATATTGGGTCGCATTATATTGGGGTAGAAGTGTACATTTGCTCTGGGGTATGAACTGTAGTCATCAAAATCACACCCCTCACTGGCATTGTTATAGAAATCCCGAAACTATGCAAGACTAAATCAACTTAATTAAATTAATGAGGCAATGTCTGTTCTATACTGTTAGCATAGCTATGCCAGCAGAGCCACCTAATAGAGATACAGTGTATCTGACAGAAGGAGTTCCTCTGCCAGTCTAGTAATACCACCTCCCTAAATGACATTAGCAATGCCAACAGAAGTCCTCTTCACTAAGGCCTGGTCCACACTATGCTGTTAAACTGATTTTAACAGTGTTAAATCGATTTAAGGCTGCACCCGTCCACACTGCAATGCACTTTAAATCGATTTAAAGGGCTCTTTAAATCGATTTCTGTACTCCTCCCCAACGAGAGGAGTAAAGCTAAAATCGATATTAACATATCGATTTAGGGTTAGTGTGGCCGCAAATCGAAGTTATTGGCCTCTGGGCGGTATTCCACAGTGCACCAGTGGCCGCTCTGGACAGGTAACTGAACTCTAATGCACTGGCCAGGTATACAGGAAAAGCCTCGCGAACTTTTGAATTGCATTTCCTGTTTGGCCAGTGTGGAGTTCTCATCAGCACAGGTGACCACGCAGAGCTCATCAGCACAGGTAACAATGCAGTCTCCTGAGAATAGAAAAAGAGCACCAGCATGGACCACACGAGAGGTACTGGATCTTATTGCTATATGGGGAGAGGATTCCGTGCTAACAGAACTCCGTTCCAAAAGACGAAATGAAAAAACTTTTGAAAAAATTTCCAATACCATGAGGGAGAGAGGCCACACCAGGGACTCAGTGCAGTGCAGAGTGAAAGTGAAGGAGCTCAGATAAGCCTACCAGAAAACCAAAGCAGCAAACGGAAGATCTGGATCAGGGCCAAAAACATGCCACTTCTATGCTGAGCTGCATGCAATTTTAGGGGGCTGCGCCACCACTACCTCCCCCTTGTCCGTGGATTCTGAAGTGGGGGTTATAATCTCAACCATGGATGAGGATTCAGCGGAGGGGGAAGATAACGAGGAGGAAGAGGAGGAAGCGCTTGCAGAGAGCACACAGCACTCCATTCTCCCCAACAGCCAGGAGCTTTTTGTGACCCAGATGGAATTACCCTCCCAGCCCTCTCAAGCCACTAGCCCAGACAGTGAAGCCATGGAAGCGACCTCTGGTGAGTGTACCTTTGTAAATATAAAAAATAGTTTAAAAGCAAGCGTTTTTTAATGATTGATTTGCCATGAGGGCTTGGCATGCTTTATCAGGCATTAAAGTTACTGGAACAGTTTGTTAACATGTCTGGGGATGGAGCAGAAATCCTCCAGGGACATCTCCATGAAGCACAAGTTCAAACGGTGAAAACCCTAAACTGGGATGTGGTACAGCCCTGTAGGCAAACAGCAACTGCTGCAACACTAGGTCCCAATTATTGGAGAATTCGTTGATGAATTTTCGTATCATGGCCCCCAAAGTTCCATTGAACCTTTCCACCAGGCCATTGGTTTGATGGTGGTACGGGGTGGCAACCAAGTGATTCACCCCATGAGTTTCCCACAGTTTTTCCATGGTCCCTGCCAGGAAATTAGACCCTGAATCTGTAAGGATGTCGGAGGGCCAACCTACCCTGGCAAAGATGTCTGTTAAGGCCAGGCACACAGTGTTAGCCCTGGTGTTGCCTAGAGCTACTGCTTCCGGCCATTGGGTAGCAAAGTCCACTAAAGTCAGTACGTACTGCTTTCCTCTGGGCGTCTTTTTTGGGAAAGGGCCCAGAATATCCACAGCTACTCGCTGAAATGGGACCTCAATTATGGGGAGTGGCTGGAGAGGGGCCTTGACCTGGTCTTGAGGCTTTCCCACTCTTTGGCATACCTCACAAAACCGGACATACTTGGCAACATCCTTGCCCATCCCCTCCCAGTGGAAGGACTTCCCCAACCGGTCCTTGGTTCTGTTCACCCCAGCATGGCCACTGGGATGATCATGGGCTAAGCTTAAGAGCTTCCCCCGGTACTTAGTTGGAACCACCAACTGTTTTTGCGGCTGCCATTCTTCCCGGTGTCCACTAGAAAGAATTTCCTTGTATAAAAGTCCTTGGTCTATAACAAACCGGGATCGATTAGAAGAGCTGAGAGGCGGTGGGGTGCTCTGTGCCGCCGCCCACGCTTTCTGAAGGCTGTCATCTGCTTCCTGCTCAGTCTGGAACTGTTCCCTTGAGGCTGGGGTCACCAGTTCTTCCTCAGACTGTGGACTTGGGCTTGGTCCCTCTGGAAGCGATGTAGGTGATGGGGTTGTTTCCGTTGCTGGTGAACCGCTCTCCGCTGGTGCACCTGAGGGTATTTCAGGCTCTGGCTGAGCCTTTTGGGTATGGCTGTCTGTTGCTTCTGCCAGTTCTGGCTCGCTGGCGCCCACTGGCGTTGAGTTTGAAGATGGGGTTGCAATCGCTGGTGCTGGTTGCTGTTCCAGTTCCGGGCCTGGGACTGGAGGTGCTGTGGCTGTTTCAGTGGTTGGCATGGAATCTGGATCCACTACCTCTGTCTGGGTCTTTGGTAACACAGACGGGGCGTCTGTGGACGGTTCAGGAACAGGAATGGGTCTGGAAGCTTGCCTGGTTTGGCTACGTGTAACCATTCCCACTCTCTTGGCCTGCTTCACCTGGTTGGCCAAGTCTTCCCCCAGTAGCATGGGGATAGGATAATTGTCATAGACTGCAAAAGTCCACATTCCTGACCAGCCTTTGTACTGGACAGGCAGTTGAGCTGTAGGCAAGTCTACAGCTTGTGACATGAAGGGGTAAATTGTAACTTTGGCCTTTGGGTTGATGAATTTGGGGTCAACGAAGGATTGGTGGATAGCTGACACTTGTGTCCCCGTGTCTCTCCACGCAGTAACCTTCTTTCTGCCCACTCTCAAATTTTCCCTTCGCTCCAAGGGTATTTGAGAGGCATCCGGGCCTGGGGATCTTTGGTGTGATGGTGGTGTAATGAATTGCACTCGCATGGTGTTCTTGGGACAGTTGGCCTTGATATGTCCCAGTTCATTACACTTAAAGCATCTTCCATCTGATGGGTCACTGGGCCGAGGTGAGTTACTGGAGACTGGTGAGGTTGAAGGGTAGGGTATCTGTGGCTTTACTTGGGTGGTATGTGGGGTCTTTGGCTGTCCTCGGTTGTAGGGTTTATGGTCTGTGTGCCCCCTGGGGTAATCGTTCCCCTTGACAGTAGCTTTCTTGCTTTCTGCCAGTTCCATCCATTTGGCTCCAATCTCCCCCGCCTCAGCGATATCTTTGGGATTTCCATCTTGTATGTACCGTGTGATGTCTTCAGGAACACCATCCAAGAACTGCTTCATTTGTATGAGGAGGTGCAGTTCTTCCAAGGTTTGAACGTTGTTTTCTGTTATCCAGGCCTCATAGTTTTTTGCAATGTAGTAGGCGTGTTTGGGAAATGACACCTCTGGTTTCCACTTTGGGGTTCTGAAGCGCCGACGGGCATGATCTGGGGTTATCCCCATTCTGTATCTGGCCTTGGTTTGAAAAAGTTTATAGTCATTCATTTGCTGCTTAGGCATTTTAGCTGCCACCTCGGCTAAAGGTTCACTGAGCTGTGACCTCAATTCTACCATGTACTGGTCTTCGGGGATGCTGTACCCAAGACAGGCTCTTTCAACATTTTCCAAGAAGGCCTCGGTGTCATCACCTGCCTTGTAGGTGGGAAATTTCCTGTGCTGTGGAGCAATATTTGGCGCCGGGTTGTTAGGGTTGGCTGGCACAGGCAGCCCAGCTTTTGCCAAGTCCAGTTCATGTTTTCTCTGTTTTTCCTTCTTTTCATTCTCTTTTTGTTGTTTTTCCATTTCTTTTTGGTGTTTTTCCATTTCTTTTTGGTGTTTTTCCATGTCTCGGCGGTGGGCCGCCTCTTCTTCTTCTTGCTTCCTTCTGTGGGCCAACTCTTCTTCTGCTTGTTTCCTTCGGTAGGCCACCTCTTCTTCTTCTAGTTTTCTTTTGTGTGCTGCCTCTTTGGCTGCCTGTTCTCTTTGGTAGGCTGCCTGTTCTCTTTGGTAGGCTGCCTCTTTGATCTGTTCTTCTCTTTCTTTCATCTCCATCTCTTTTTGTTTTATTTCCAGTTGTCGCCTGTGTTCAGCTTCTCTGAATTGTTCTTCGGCCTCAATTTTTGCCTTAGAAGTCATGGTTCCTGTTTTCTTGGGTTGGGGTGCCCTCCGGTGTTTATCTTCTGCACTGCAGGCTCTGTTGCCTCCTGAAGTCTGCCTAGCAACAGTGCTTTTTTCCCTTTCTCTCTCTAGCTAATGTTCAATGAAAGGAAACCAGAAAAACCACTTTATTTGCATGCATATAGTGCTGGTACTTGCCTCCTAATGGGAGGGCTATTGTGTGACAAAAGACCCTTAATAGCCCTTAATGATTTCTTGCTTAAGATGCAAGCTACAAACTGCCAGAGAGAGCAGAAAAAAAAAATTCTCTCTGGTTCTCTTTTAAAACCAAACTGTTTCTCTCTGCTAAAAAGCCCTTAGCAGAGAAGAGAAAAATATAATATTCCTACTGGCTTCTGGATTCTGTCTATATCCCACCACTGCTACACCATGTCATAACCTTAGTCCCAGATTTGGACCTTAGCGTCCAAAATATGGGGGTTAGCATGAAAACCTCCAAGCTTAGTTACCAGCTTGGACCTGGTACTTGCTGCCACCACCCAAAAAATTAGAGTGTTTTGGGGCACTCTGGTCCCCCTGAAAAACCTTCCCTGGGGACCCCAAGACCCAAATCCCTTGAGTCTCAAAACAGAGGGAAATAATCCTTTTTCCCTTCCCCCCTCCAGGTGCTCCTGGAGAGATACACAGACACAAGCTCTGTGAATCCAAACAGAGTGACTCCCCCTCTCTGTTCCCAATCCTGGAAACAAAAAGTACTTTCCTATTCCCCCAGAGGGAATGCAAAATCAGGCTAGCAAATCCAACACACAGATCTCCCCTGATTTCTTCCTCCCACCAATTCCCTGGTGAGTACAGACTCAATTTCCCTGAAGTAAAGAAAAACTCCAACAGGTCTTAAAAGAAAGCTTTATATAAAAAGAAAGAAAAATACATACAAATGGTCTCTCTGTATTAAGATGATACAATACAGGGTCAATTGCTTAAAAGAATATTGAATAAACAGCCTTATTCAAAAAGAATACAAATTAAAGCACTCCAGCACTTATATTCATGCAAATACCAAAGAAAAGAAACCATATAACTTACTATCTGATCTCTTTGTCCTTACACTTAGAAACAGAAGACTAGAAAGTAGAACTACTTCTCCAAAGCTCAGAGAAAGCAGGCAGGCAGACAAAAGACTCAGACACTCAATTCCCTCCACCCAAAGTTGAAAAAATCCGGTTTCCTGATTGGTCCTCTGGTCAGGTGCTTCAGGTGAAAGAGACATTAACCCTTAGCTATCTGTTTATGACAAGCGCTCCTGGAGGTACTCCAAAAGCCTTTGCAGAAGGTTTCTGGGCAAGGCAGCCTTGTTCCGTCCACCATGGTAGGACACTTTACCACGCCATGCATGTAGCAAGTAATCGGGTATCATTGCATGACAAAGCATAGCTGTGTATGGTCCCGGTGATTGCAGGCATTCAAGAAACATCCATTCTTTATCTCGCTCTGTTATCCTCAGCAGAGTGATATCGTTCATGGTAACCTGGTTGAAATTAAGGAATTTTATTAAGGGTACAGAGATGGCCGTTCCTAGTGGGCTGCTTGCCTGTTGCTTAAAAGAAATCCTTCCTTGCAGGTAGCCAAGCAGGGGGAGGGGAGGGGGGTTAATGGCACTGAGCTTTTTAGCGTTTGGCCAGCAGGAATCTTCCCAGCTACCAGCCACGCGGTGTGTGGGTGGGGGGGAGGAGAAAGAGGGGTGATAAGCAGTGATCTTCCATTATACCAGCCATGCGGTGGAGGGAGGGGTAAAGCAATTCTAGAGAATTGGATTGGGTTAGGGTTAGGGTTTGGCGTCTGCCGCTCCTTGTTAAGAGGAAAGAAGCAGCACAGGGAGAAGCTATATGCCTCTTTATATGCCTTACCATGACCGCATGCAAGCTGAATTGTGATGCCCGGACCTGCGTCTGTGTTGATCTGTTACACCAGAGCCACAGGCACTCAATACTAAAAGAATCCAAATGCGACCTTGTAGTGAAATCACATGTGCTATGTAAGGTGAATAGTGTTGTTCACTGTGAAAGAGTATAACCATTGTTCTGTGAAATGTATCTTCTATAATCCTTCTATCACTATTTTTCCCCACTCATGCAGCTGCACATTTTTCAAGCCTCCCTACTCCATCCCAAAGGCTAGCCCAGATAAGGCGGAGGAAGAAGAGGACACGAGATGAAATGTTCTCAGAAATCATGGAAGTAACCCGCAATGAAAGAGTTCATCTGAGGGAGTGGAAGGACGTGGTAGCAAAGTACAGGAAAGATGCCAGTGAACGTGAGGACAGGAGGGACCAACGTGAGGATAGGAGGGATGAATGTGAGGATAGGAGAGACGCTCGAGATGAGAGGTGGCGGCAGAAAGATCAGCGGTGGCGGGATGCAACGCTGGAACTGCTGTGTGATCAAACTGACAGCCTCCGACGTCTGGTGGATCTTCAGGAAGAGCAGCGGGGTCACAGAGTGCCGCTGCAGCCCATGTTTAACCACCCTCAGTATTCACCATGTTCCATACCTTTCACATCCAGACATGTAAAAACGCGTAGGGGAAGGCTTTGTGCACCATCCCACTCCACCCCCGTGGACAGTCGAACCAAAAGGCTGTCATTACATTGAAATGTGCTTAATTGGCTTTTCCTTCCCTCCTATCCTCCTCCCAAACCACTCCCGGGATACCTTGTTAATTCTCTTCCTCTTTTTATAATTACATGCTTTTTAAACGAAGGGGGAGGGTGAGTTGCTTACAGGAGGAGTCAATAAAGGGGGGGGAGGTTCATGAATGGGAAACAAACACAGCAGTCACACCATACCCTGGCCCGTGATGAAACTCGTTTTCAAGGCTTCTCTGATGCGCGCCGCTTCCTGGTGAGCTCTTTTAATCGTCCTGGTGTCTGGCTGCACGTAATCAGCAGCCAGGTGATTTGCCTCAGCCTCCCACCCTGCCATAAAGGTCTCCCCCTTACTTTCACAGAGATTGTGGAGCACACAGCAAGAAGCAATAACAAAGGGGATATTGGTTTGGCTGAGGTCTGAGCGAGTGAGTAACGTTCGCCAGCGGGCTTTTAAACGGCCAAATGCACATTCTACCACCATCCTGCACTTGCTCAGCCTGTAGTTGAACAGCTCCTGACCACTCTCCAGGTTGCCTGTATGGCATCAAGGGGTAGGATGCCTGTATGGCATCAAGGGGTCACCCAGGATAATGACAGGCATTTCAACATCCCCAACTATTATTTTCTGGTCCAGGAAGTAAGTCCCTTGCTGCAGCTGTTTAAACAGAACAGTGCTTCTGAAGACGCGAGCGTCATGAACCCTTCCTGGCCATCCCACGTGGATGTTGGTGAAACGTCCCTTGTGATCCACCAGTGCTTGCAGCACCATTGAAAAGTACCCCTTGCGGTTTATGTACTGGGTGCCCTGGTGCTCCGGTGCCAAGATAGGGATATGGGTTCCATCTATCGCCCCCCACAGTTAGGAAATCCCATTGCAGAAAAGCCATCCACTATGACCTGCACGTTTCTCAGAGTCACAACCTTTTGTAGCAGCAGCTTAATGATTGCTTTGGCTACTTGCAACACAGCAGCCCCTACAGTAGATTTTCCCACTCCAAATTGATTCCCGACTGACTGGTAGCTGTCTGGCTTTGCAAGCTTCCAGAGGGCTATTGCCACTCGCTTCTCCACTGTGAGGGCTGCTCTCATCTTGGTATTATGGCGTTTCAGGGCAAGGGAAAGCAAGTCACAAAGTTCAAAGAAAGTGCTCTTACGCATGCGAAAGTTTCGCAGCCACTGCGAATCATCCCACACCTGCAAAACTATGCGGTCCCACCATTCTGTGCTTGTTTCCTGGGCCCAAAATCGGCGTTCAATGGGTAGAACCTCCCCCATTACCAGCAGGAGCTCCAAAGCGCGGGGGCCTGCGGTTAGAGAGAAATCAGTGTCCATGTCCTCATCACTCTCGTCACCGCGCTGCCGTAGCTGCCTCCTCCTCTCCTGCGTTTGCAGTTCATGGTTCACCATAGACAGCACGAGAATGCGTGAGGTGTTTACAACGTCCACGATTATGCTATTGAGCTGAGCAGGGTCCATGCTTGCTGTGCTATGGCGTTTGCTCAGTTCACCCAGGAAAAAAGGCGCCAAATGGCTGTCTGCTGCTTTCAGGAAGGGAGGGGTGAGGCTGTACCCAGAACCACCCGCGACAATGATTTTTGCCCCATCAGGCACTGGGGTATTAACCCAGAATTCCAAGGGTAAGGGAAGACTGCGGGAACTATGGGATAGCTATGGGATAGCTACCCACAGTGCAACACTCTGGAAATCGATGGTAGCCTAGGACCATGGACGCACACTGCCGAATTAATGTGCCTAGTGTGGACGCATAAAATCAACTTTATAATATCTGTTTTATAAAACCGGTTTAAGTTAATTCGAAATTATGCTGTAGTGTAGATGTACCCTAAGAGTCTTTTGCTTGCATAACTGTGTTGGTTAGGGGGTAAACTTGTTTATTTTTGATGATCCTATCCACATTGCTAGCTACCATAACTTTGTAGTGTAGACCGGGCCTGAAACTTCATTGCGTGGACATCTTTAGTCTGTAATGAAATAAGCTAAATCGATCTTAGTCACTCAAACCAATTTCTCAAAACTGATTTAGTTAGATCAATGCAATTTCTGTGTACAGACCAGTCCCAAATGTAGGTTACTAAATCATACCTCATTATGCATCATCAAGGTGAATTTCATTGGAAAATCAAGTACTGACTTGTCAACAGCTACTCCACGTCGGGGGTCATAAGCTATGCGAGCATTTAAACCAACACTAAGATCCCTTTGATTATTCCTAAATATCCAGGCTGTGACAGAATTCTCTTGAAGAGACAAGAGAGTGCTCTGCAGACAGACACTAGGAAGGTGCCTGCCCAAATCGATTGTTCAGTCAGTTCCTGATGTGAATGATGAAAGGGAGAGAAAAAACAGCTGCTTTAGATATCTCTGACTGTAGGTAGGCTGAGAAGCAGTTTAGATAAGCTGGGATAAAGATCCTTTAATCAACTAGAATGTTATTTTTGATTTATTGATGTTTTAAGATGAAACCTTTTCTTTTCCCCTGTTGTTGTTAATGCTAGGTTGCCTAGGTAACAAAGAACCGGATGGCTTTAGTGATGCATGTAGAGGGAGTAGCTTGATTCTTTGGCAAACAAATGCAGCCCAAGGAAAAGCAGCCTTTCATTATGTGGTTATATTAATTTTGCTGAGTGTTAAGTCTACAGAGCTGTAAGGAAAAAGTGAATAGTGATATATACCTTCTTCCTAGCTGCCAGCCTTGCTTTTATCTTACTCTAAGCTTGACCATCTTACCAACTCCATCTTCCTTTTTATCATAAGTTTTATTTTATAGTCTGTTTCCAATTTCTTAGTTGATTAACTTTCTTTTTCTCATGCTGAGGGGGACAATCAGGGTAAAATAGGATAGCAGGAATGCAATCTTAATAAAAACCCTCTAAAATTCATAATAAAGACTCTAGGCTGTGCTCTACCTGGCATGGACCCCACAGTGTCTGCACTCACTCACTCACTCATGCCCGTCACCCCAATTGGGGTATGGGCCGCCAACCACAGATCTCCAGAGTCCTCTATCCTGGGCCATTCGCTCTAGCTGTTCCAGGTATAGCCCATTTTTTTGCTATCAGCCTGAAGGTCGCGTCGCCAGGTGTTTCTTGGACGGCCTCTTTTCCGCTTGCCTTGGGGGTTCCACTGCAGTGCCTGTCTGGTGATGTTAGTTGGCTGCTTACGTAGTGTATGTCCTATCCAACCCCACCTTCTCCTTCTGATTTCTTCCTCTGCTGGGAGTTGACAGGTCCTCTCCAAGAGGTGGATGTTACTGATGGTGTCTGGTCAGCGGATCTGGAGAATCCTTCTGAGGCAGCTATTAATGAAGGTCTGGATCTTCCTGATGATTGTTTTGGTTGTCCTCCAGGTTTCAGCTCCATACAGTAGGACTGATTTCACATTGGAGTTGAACAGTCGAATTTTTATTGCCAAAGACAGCTCTCTGGAGCTCCAGATGTTCTTGAGCTGTAAGAAGGCTGCTCTTGCCTTACCAATCCTTACTTTGATGTCTGCTTCTGTGCCACCCTGCTGGTCGATGATGCTACCTAGATAGGTGAAGGACTGCACTTCTTCCAGGGCGCTTCCATTCAGTGTGACTGGGTCATTGCTGATGGAGTTAATCCTAAGGATCTTGGTTTTGTCCTTGTGAATGTTGAGGCCAACCTGTGATGACGTGGCTGCCACTACGTTGGTCTTCTCTTGCATCTGCTGTTTACTGTGCGAAAGGAGTGCAAGATCGTCAGCAAAGTCCAGGTCATCAAGCTGGGTCCACAACGTCCACTGGATTCCGTTCCTTCACTCGTAAGTGGATGTCTTCATAATCCAATCGATGACGAGGAGAAAGAGAAGTGGTGACAACAAGCATCCTTGCCTGACTCCAGTTTGCACCTGGAAGCTGTTAGTAAGCTGCCCTCCATGGATCACTCTACATGTATACCGTCATATGAGTTCTTGATCAGGTTGACCACCTTTGCTGGGATGCCGTAGTGCCGAAGGAGCTTCCAGGGGGTCTCTCGATCCACGCTATCGAACGCTTTCTCATAATCAACAAAGTTGATGTACAACGAGGAATTCCATTCCATAGACTGCTCGACTATGATGTGAAGCGTTGCTATCTGGTCCGTGCATGATCTATTCTGCCGGAAACCTGCCTGTTCATCTCGTAGCTGTGGATCAACGGCATCCTTCATTCTCTCTAAGAGGACTCGGTTGAAGACCTTCCCTGGCACTGACAGGAGTGTGATTCCTCTATAATTGGCACAGTTGCTAAGATCTCCTTTCTTGGGGATTTTGATGAGATATCCCTCTTTCCAGTCTAATGGAATCACTTCTTCTTCCCATATCTTCTCAAAGAGGGGGTACAGCATTTCCACTGAAGCATCCAGGTCTGCTTTCAGGGCCTCTGCTGGGATGTCATCAGGTCCAGCCGCCTTCCTATTCTTCATCATGGTGATGGCTTTTCTGATCTCATCTCTGATTGGTTTATCGCAATTAATTGGGAGGTCCTCGTTGGCTGGGTTGATATCTGGTGGATTTGGTGGTGCTGGTCTGTTCAGGAGTTCCTCAAAGTGCTCTGCCCATCTGTTCATCTGTTGTTCTATTCCTGTTATAGACTTTCCCTGCTTGTCTTTAACGGGACGTTCTGGCTTGCTGAACTTTCCAGACAGTCGCTTGGTAGTATCATACAGCTGTTTCATATTACCGCTGTATGCTGCCTGCTCCGCTTCTGCTGCCAGTTCATCCACATACTCTCTCTTGTCCTTCCTGATATTCCTCTTCACTGCTCTATGGGCTTCAGCATACTCTTTTTGAGCTTTGGCCTTTGCTGCTCTAGTCCTGCTATTATTGACTGTTGCCTTCTTCTTTCTGTCTTTTATCTTGATCAAGGTCTCTGCTGTGATTCACTCTTTCTGCTGGTGTTTCTTAATTCCAAGCACTTACTGGCATACTGACCTAAGTGTCTCTCTCACCTTCTGCCATCTGTTTAGTACACTGTCTTCCTCTTCCTCAGACCGATCCTGTAATACTGAAAACTTATTCTTCAGCATCATAATAAAGACTCTAGGCTGTGCTCTACCTGGCATGGACCCCACAGTGTCTGCACTCACTCACTCACTCATGCCCGTCACCCCAATTAGGGTATGGGCCGCCAACCACAGATCTCCAGAGTCCTCTATCCTGGAGCCCACAGTATCTGCACGGCATTGCATTTCCTTGATTCCTGGAATTGCCAGGGCCAGTCTGGCCCTCAGCCCAAATTAGAGCAGCCCCTAAATCTGCTCTAACTTGTGTCAGCAACAAAACTCCCAAGGACAATAACACCAGCCAGGGTTGACAGAACACAAAGTCAATCCAGCCACTCTCCTTTCACTGGTGCAACCCTAGCTCAGGTGCTACAAGGACAGGGGTAATATACAGCTTTGCTGGCTCTGTGCCACCTGGAGATTCCTCCATATTGGGGTATCCTTAGCTGCCAGTAAGGGCAACATTATGGTCTCTGTGAACTGCAAGTGTGGAGCAAAGAGGCCATATTAAAGCACAGAAACTATTTCTACCAACTCACTCAATGTTATTATTAATTAGAGACTTGTTTCAGAAAAGGAATCCCTTCCCTCCCCCGCCCAGCCCAGACCTGCACTGAGCTGTTGATTACTCCTTTCACTTGTCTAGAGCTGTAACTTCAGAGTTTAATTAAGCAGGGCTGAAAGATTCATTTCACCCTAACACACACCACAAAAGTGGTTCTAAGGACAGGGATCCTAATGAGCCAGGCATTTTGAAAATGTAAATATTCTGTGACTTTACCTCTGTTACACCGTTTTTCCTCGATTAACATAAAATGTAAAGATATGCACCTGATCAAAGGAAGCCATCCGATGTTTTATGCAATATGCGTTTTCTTTGACTACAAAAGAAAAAAAAGAGATCAAAAGTACTTTAAATTCTAATCTATTGAAAGCACAACTGTATTCATTTAGCAGATTTCACATTTGTGATGTGACAAGAGATTTTTCTCATCTGGGTTTACATTGTTTTACTCCTTTGTTAGGGTATTAAACACACATACACAACAACACCCTTTCCCCCACCAATAATAATTTTAAGGGAATGTAAAAATAACATTCATGACCAACACTAAAATTTCCAATGCAGCTAGTCTGAACATTTTATGGAAGCTTCTTTGATTATTTTGCTCCATGGTGAGCTAATCCATACTTGCTTGTTTAATTTTTTCTTTTATATGATCTGCATAACTAGATAAGAAGGGATAGCTCATAATGTAACATAGTTAGAAAGCCAGAAAGTGCCTTACAATCAGGGATGGGTGAACCTCAAGAACTTCAGCCAAACACAGCAAAATGACCTGAAACTTCATTTTATCCATTGGCTCAGAAATCAGTAATAGAGTCAGTGTATTTCCTTGTGCCATATGTTTATTTACAAATGCACAGGAGTTCGGCTTCCTGGAGAAGCGGTGGTAACAAATGGCACACTGGCAACCCCCTTTTGTAGAAACCTTGGGCTCAGTATCTCTGTGCTGTCTTTGTTGGCCCTGTCTTTCACAGGGACCCATATTGACCCACAAGCCAAAATTGTCTGCTTCTGTTTCCCTCCAGCTGCTGAAACAGACAGGAGAGCAGGCCTAGTAGCCCCTGCTGTTGCTGCATGGGCAGCAGGGAGAGCTTGGCTCATTGGCACCACAATAGCCCCTAATGCCTCTGGAGAGTTAACTTGCTTGTAACCATCCTTTTGAAAGAGAGTTCCTCCTACCTCAATGACCCTTAATGGCAGTCTGTTACACTATCTATAACTGTAAGGAGCAACAGATAGTGTCCAGCAGGGCACATTCAATTATAGAGGATATCAAGAAGTTCATTTCCTTTTCAAACAGGGACCATTCACATTTTGAGTTGATGTTGCCATTAAGTGTGACCCTGCAACCCCTCTAAGCTGAAAGCAGGGGGGAAGCCTCCCTTTCTCCCTCTGGTTTAGGTACACAGCACTACACTCCCCGTATCCCTCCTCTTGGATTGGTGTAGTGACAGCTTCCCTTCTTGTTTTGATCTACTTTAGCTATTGAATGGGCCTTTCAGGCTGGGAAGGGTTAAACCCAGAAAGTAATTATAATCTCTGATTTAAAAAAAACTTTAAATGAACTGACAACCACAATTTTATTTTTTATTTGCAAATGTGCTCCCCCTCCACCTTGCCGAGTTCTGAAAGATGTCATTGTGTCACCTTCAATCATACAAAGGAATTTGCCATGATCTTTCTCTCTAATGGAAATGCTTATACACTTTATATCTTTCAAGAGCCCAGTGAATTGTTTTTAAAGACTGACTGGTGGAATACCTATGTGCTCAAAGTCATGTTATACAAACTAATGAATGGTTGGATCCTTTGTCCATGTTCACTGTGATTTAAAAAAACAGAGGGAGAACTCAGGTCTCTCAGAGCTCCATCACCAACCTCCCTCTTCACGGGTTGGTGATAGAAGGATTTATCGGTGGGAGAATTTGAATTTGGAGAAGGAGAGAGAATCTAGTTGGGGAATTCAAAGGGATCTCCCCACCGGTAGGGAGAGTAGAATTAATATCCCATAGGTAGCTCTGAGCTTGGACAATCAATTTTCTTCTATCTGTCTCCATCTTCCAAAGGAAGATCTCCCTCCTGCTGGTTCTCTCTCTCTTTCACTGAGGGGAAAAGAAGTGAAGAGACTGATCCTGCTATGGCCAGGTCTCCCTCCCCACTTCAGGAACAGGGAAATCCTGACACTGGAATCCTTCTATCCAGAATTAACTGGGGAAATCAGAATCTCTCTATCAGTCCCTTCTTCCCTTCTGACTCTACTTAGTGGGGTGTGTGGATAAGAAGGAGGATATTTCCCTATGCAGTTCTACACTCTGTGCACACATCCTCACTCTGGGCCTGCTTCAAGACATGGATGCCTTTCAGATACATTTAATGCCTTGTTCCTATTATTTTCCTATGCCAAGTCCCATCACATTAAAATGATGCAATTTGAAGTCTCTATATGATGTCAACACCCACAATAATGACAATCAATCTCTTGAATGGACCAGCTCCCCAAAGGATACTCAAAGTTGGGTTGTGACAGAGCATTCAAGTGTTTGGCAGCTGCTAATGTAATGCTGCTTTAATAATGTAATCTGGTACAATATTAATTGGTTACAATAATACCTAATCAAACATTATCACCATAATATAGCTACTACTATTTCAAATCTAATGGCAGCAAACTGTTTGCTGAAAGTGACTTTTGAATAAATAAAATATTCACAATGATAATGGCAGAGCAGACAAGTGCTGTGCCAAATGCCTATTAAAATCATTTGTAGTTGGCACATCAAATTTGCTATTAGGCAGTTGAGTAACAATGCTTCTTTTAACCAGATGCACCCACAGAATTTAGATTGTTTGGATTCTGTGCAAATTCATGTTTCCATAGCCAATGGAGAATATCAGGCTTGAGCTGGTAACGTGGCCCAAATTCCAAATAATCAGAACATTTTAATTTTTAATAAGACACAAACATAGATTTAGAAGCCTTATCTAATTTACATAAAAATGGTTACTAAGGCCTTGTCTACATGAAGAAGTAGTACTGGCTTAATTTTAATCGCTTTTTGTTAACTGATTGGATTCAACCAATGCAAATCCCTATGGGGACAGACTTAATTGGGTTTATGAATGGCTTATTTCAATTTAGCTTAAGTCTGTTCCTAATCAACTTAAACTAAACACTAATAAGCATGGTCTAAACTGAAATAAGTGACTACATAGCCTTTGGCACCACATTAATTGTCAGTTGAAAAACTCACTTTTAATTTATGCTTTCTTGTGTAGACAAGCCCTTACTTTATACATCTCTGATCCCCTCCACATCTATCTTGGGCCAACCCTCTCAACTTTTAAGCACCTTACACCTTTCTATCTCACAAAGGAATTTTTAGAGCTTGTCAAAAATGAATGAAAAATATTCACAAAAAAGTCTTGTAATTTTTTTTAAAATTCAGTAATTTTCAAACAGATTGTATGGATTTTATCCTGACCACGTTTGGCAACATGATAATAATCCTTTCCCCATCTTCTTTTCTTTTTTTGCTAGTTCTCCTCTGTCATTCCTTCTTATATGATGTTTAGTGAAGTGGCCCTTATTATTTTTGTAACTCTTTTGTCAAGTGTTGGTAGCAACAAGGGCTGAATTAAAAAAGCTAGGAGGATCCCTCTTAGAGGTAACAAACACAACGAGTTCAAGCCCTCATCCAGAATGTCTGGGCTCACTATATACCTTCCCTAGGTGCTTTTAACAGGCAATACTTCCCCATATGCATTTTGTATGTAATGAGATTTTTTTTAAGGGAAATTGAATACCGTCACAACATATTTATATTACAGATAAACAAAACACTCCCCCATTGTACCTTTGGCAGTAGTCCATTAACTTGGCCCTCCATTAGGGTGACCAGACAGCAAATGTGAAAAATTGGGACGAGGTAGGGGGTAATAGGACCTTATATAAGAAAAAGACCTAAAAATAGGGACTGTCCCTATAAAACCAGGACATCTGGTCACCCTACCCTCCATTGTGACAGATGTGATATGTAATAATATTATGAATACTGAGGTGTAAGAATTTTATGAACAGTGTATGTGACCTGCTCGGTGAGGGGAGTTATAGTACAGTGGACTACTAGAATTTCCTTTGTGACTGTACTGATCTAACTTAACAGTGGGATATGGGAAGAGCAAACAGAAAGGTAACGCAATAGAGCTATGTAAGGAGACCTCTGGACATATATGGCAGAGAGTTAACTGCAGGGCAAGCAGTTAGCTTTAAGAATCCTGTCTTCAGTATCTAAAAAGTTGCAAGCTTTATTTTGCCAAAACTGGGAGCTGGAGATCAAAAGAACATTAAAGAGTTTACAGGTGCTCCCTAGAGGGAGAAAGAGAGGGTTAGTAGTCAGAAGCTGTCTAGAAAGACAGGCTGACGCAGATGGAGAGACTCTGGAGAGGCAGTTTAAGACATTGGATCTTCTCAGCACCAGGGAATGGTAAGCCTAGGGAAAAGCTAGATATGCATACTGTGATGGGTTGAATCACAGAAACCCCCTTGGGGCTGCCACCTGATGTGCCAATACTACTTCTGCCCCTGCTTTCCCTGCCAGCTCAGGACTCCAGCACCCTGTCTTGCTGAGCCAGACATTCCCATCTGCTCCAACACAGACCCAGGGTCTGAATTACTTGCCCCAAAGCTGCAGACTTAACTGAAAGCAGCTTACAGAAGTGTTCTCATCTTTAACACTCAGATGCCCAACTCCCAGTGGGGTCTAAAACCCAAATAAATCTGTTCCACCCTGTATAAAGCTTATACAGGATAAACTCATAGATTTCCCTCTATAACACTGATAGCGAGATATGCACAGCTATTTGCCCTCCTCCCCTCCAGGTATTAATACATACTCTGGGTTAATTAATAAGTAAAAAATGATTTTATTAATTACAGAAAGTAGGATTTAAGTGGTTCCAAGTAGTAACAGACAGAACAAAGTGAATTACCAAGCAAAAGAAAATAAAACACGCAAATCTAAGCCTAATACAGTAATACAACTGAGTATAGATAAAATCTAACCCTGAAAGACATTTCAATAAATCTCTTTCAAATACTGGATGCCTTCCTAGTCTGGGCACAATCCTTTCCTCTGGTACAGCCTTTGTTCCAGCTCAGGTGGTAGCTAGGGGATTCCTCATGATGGCTCTCCCTTTTCTCTGTTCCACCCACTTATATATCTTTTGCATAAGGTGGGAATCCTTTGTCCCTCTGGGTTCCCCTCTCCATCCTTCTCAATGGAAAAGCACCAGGTTAAAGATGAATTCCAGTTCAGGTGATATGATCACATGTCACTGTAAGACTTCATTACCCACTTGCCAGCACACACATCAGGAAGACTTACAGGTAAAACAGTGCCATCTGCAGTCAATTGTCCTGGTTAACAGGAGTCATCAAGATTCCAAACCACCATTAATGGCCCAAACTTTCCATAATTACAATAGCCCCTCAGAGTTATATTGCATATTTCTAGTTTCAGATACAAGCGTGGTATATTTATACAAAGAGGATGACCACACTTAGTAGATTATAAGCTTTGTAATGGTACCTTACAAGAGACCTGTTTCATGAAGCATATTCCAGTCACATTAGCATATTTTCATAGAGTGCAACATCACATGTACACATTAGGTCATTGTTTTTAAGATAGATTTTCTCTGAAGTGCTTTTGTTCTCAATAAATAACTCTTTGCTTTAAGGATGGTGTTGGGTCACTGATTACCAATATCTAGGGTTGCCAACTTTCTAATCACACAAAACTGAACACCCTTGCCCTGCTTGCCCCTTCTCGGAGGCCCAACCCATGCCCCTCCCTTCTCTGAGGCCCTGCCCATGCTCACTCCATTCTCCCTCCCTTGGTTGCTCACTCTTCCCCACCCTCACTCACTTTCACTGGGCTGGGACAGGGGGCTGGGGTACAGGTGAGGGTATGGGCTCTGGGTTGGCACTAGGGATGAGGGGTTTGGGGTGCAAGAGGGGGCTCCTGATTGGGGCAGGTGTGGGGGGTGAGGGCTCTGATTGTGGGTGGAGCCGAGGATGAGGAGTTTGGCATGCAGGAGTGGGTGCAGGGTCCCAGTGGCACTTACCGCGACTCCAAGGAAGCAGCTGCCAAGTCCCCGCGGCCTCTAGGTGCACAGGCTGCAGCTCTGCTCTGTGCCTTCGTGCCCCCAGGCATCGCCCCCACAGCTTCTGTTGCTTGTGTTCTCTGCCAATGGGAGCTACAGAGCTGGCATTCAGGGTAGGGGCAGCACACAGAGCCTCCCAGTCCCTGTCTGCTCCAGCACCTAGGGGCCACAGGGACCTGGCGGCTGCTTCCAGGAACAGTGCACAGCCAGAGTAGGTAGGCAACCTGTCTTAGCTCCAGATCCCTCTGTGCCACCGACCAGACTTTTAGCAGCCTGGTCAGCAGTGCCAACCAGAGCTGCCAGGGTCCCTTTTCAATCATGTGTTCTGGTTGAAAACTGGACGCCTGGCAACCCTACAAATATCATTGCCATGGACAGAACAGAATTGCAGGGTCTGGACATAAGTCAGGTAAATCACAGTTGATACACAGGAGACTGCAACCTAGAGCCTAGTCTGAGAGTGGGAGAATCCCATGGTTCCACTCGAGATAGGTCCTGGCTTGAGCGGCTGGACTTGGAGAGACTGGGAGAGGTCAGAGATGTAATTAGCTTGGAAACTGTGACACCATCTGCTAGTGTGAACATCCAATAGGTGAATGTACTTTGTTTACTTTTTCCCCATCTGCTAAACGTCTCTCACAGTCTGATATCAGTGGGAGTATAGCCCCCGAACCCTGAAGTGCACTCAGGCAGGCTCATCTCCAGTCCCTGCGGAAGTGATACCTTGTGCTGTCTTGATGCTCCACCTTGTTATAATTACTTCAGCTTTATTTAGTGGCTGGGTAGGAGTAGTTCACTCAGCTCTGCTGCTGTTCTCTGCAGTGTAAGCAAAGATCCCACTCTGGTTTGCACCATATCAAAGAGTTGCTTCTGCAATGTCTTATATTGATTAGTCCTCTGAGGATGCTCAGTATGGGGGAACCAATAGCATGCCAAACCTTTGTACAGAATCCTCACCACAGCAAATACACTGCTGGCTGACATGTTTGGGGGCAGCGCTAAGACTGAGCAATCCCTGTCCCTTCACACCCATCCCTGCGCACCTTGGGAACAGGGGTATGGCAGCTCTGCAGAGGCTACATCTCCTACACTGCTCTCCATGGCTGTGCACTTGGGCCACAATTTGGCCCATTATTATTTATTTTGTTTATTGTAGTATTACTATATACCTCCAGAGGGAGAGCTCAAACCTGACAAAGAGATTGAAGACACCTTAAATTTCCTAGGTGCCAGGTGTTGCCAGCCTTAGCTGCACTGAATGTAACCTTGCTCTATTTGTAGTCCCATTGAAATCTGTAATACTACTCACAGAAGGACAGACTGCAACACCTTTACTCACAATGAATAGTATCTTATCCCCTGCCCTCCAACAGTTCTAGTGGAGTCAGTGGAAGTACTTCTGAGGCAAGGTGCTCTTCAGCATGACTAAGAGTTTCACTCTCTGGCTCAGAGTACGGCGCTACCCCAAAAAAAAAAAAAGTGTAGCTGGCAGAATCTGGCCCTAAATGTATTGTCTATTACTTCAGTAATTGTCACAGTGAAGTAAATATACCTAATATCTTCATATTACCATATGTAGAGCACATATTTCTCTGCAAGTGTCATTGCTTCTCTTTTATATTAAGTTTTACTTTGGTATTGCTGCTGTTACTTAATAAATTATTTCCCTATTGTAGATTAACAGAGCTATAACATTCTATGCCACTAGCAAATCCTGATACACCTACTTTCGTTGAGTAGGATGGCAATGAATGATGATGGCTCTTTTATGCAAAACAGAGTCCCAAACTGATTATATATTTCAGTAACTGAAATCTAAAGTATTACACTAAACAGAGATAATGCTGCATATTGTTTTACCCTAGGAAAGCTGCCTTTTGCATGAAAGTTAAAAAGGATACTAATAGGATTAATAGCATCAAAGTTGATACAGACCTAGCAACAGAGTGAGACAAATTCTGGTCACCTGCAGATATTTTTGGAGGCTGTTACTGTGTTGTAGTGAGGCAGCCTGGCTCCCAGGTGCCCCAGAAAAAAAAGAGCCCAGCCAGAGGCCGGATTGGGCGGAGCTACAGAGCTCTGAGCCCACCCCGCAAAGGGTCAAGCGCCGACCCAGAAGTATAAAGGCAGGCCCTCCGAGCTCAGCGAGGACCCAGCCGTCAGAGGTGCTGGACGTCTGCGACCCAGCTCCCGCTGGGGAGGCCTGGCCGAGCCTGCCCCACACTTGCTACCCGGAGGAGGACTGGCCGAGCCTGCCCCGCTCCAACTGCCCGGAGGTGGAATCGAACCTGGCCCACGCTCGCTACCCCGAGGAGGAGCCGAGCCCACCTTTCGCCACCTACCCCGAGAACCCGCTGAGCCCACCCATGGACGCTCACCCTGAGGAGCCGATGGTGGTTGACCCCTACGCTGACACCACGACAACCCAGGTAGGTCCTGAGGGGGAGTACGGAAGCAGCCCGGGGCAGCCGACCCGAGTCAGGCTGCGGAGTTGCCGGAGCCAGTGTCAGTGTGTTGCGGCCGGGATCCCCACTGACACAGCAGGAGACTGCCTGCCGTTGCTAGGGCCCCGGGCTGGGACGTAGTGGAGTGGGAGGGCCTGCGTCCCCCCTGCCACCCAACATCTGTGTGGCAGCCTCCCCCTCTCTCTGGGCCTGAGGAGGCCAAAATCGAGAACGGTTATTGCTCAGCCCTGCTTAAGGGCCTGAGCCTACTTGACTTTGCTGTGTTTGCTACCCCGCCCTGACCCAAGGGCCAGGCCTAGAAAGGCTATTGCTCAGCCCTGTTTAAAGGCCTGAGCCTACTTGACTTTGCTGTGTTTGCTGTCCTGCCCTGAACCCAGGGCCTGGGCTGGACACACTGAACTGCTTGCTTGGTGTAGTGAGGCGGCCTGGCTTCCAGGAGTTCTGGAGAACGAGGAGCCCCTCTCTCGACAGCGGACCCCCTTACACGCGTCTTCCGCTAATATGACATGTCCCTTTGGTGGAAAAGTGCATCTGTCTGGACACTATTTTGTGATTTCTTACTGCAATTCGTAATGACTCCTTTGGCCGACGTAGGGACAAAGAGACAAAATTCTGTTGATCCAAATGAGGCTAAACTATATTTCTAGGGCCTGCATGTGGTCTTATTTAAATCAATGACAAAACTCTCACAGATTTCATTAGAAGTAGAACTTGACCGCAAATGACTTGAAAGACACCAAAATTGGACTAGTACATTCCTCTGCAGTCAGGGCAACAAGATCGTTTCTGGGTTCCACAATCATCTGCATGTCTTGTGCCCTATTACTTGAGCCAACCTTAATTTGAAACTAATAAATTTAATTAGGATTGCTAATAGATGACCACCACATTCAATTTATTCCAAACCCATTAATGTATTCTTTTTAGAGAGAGCAAGAGAAAGAAAATGTTTTTATGATGCTCATTAATGTTCTACTTCTTAGGCCTTTCTGTGAAAAGTTCAAGAGTCTTTTCATCTTAAATCTTTTAAAGTTCTGCCATCCCTTTGGCACAGATCCTCTCTGTTCCTGTGCACACCATGGGAAGCAGTCTTTGGCCTCATCTGCAAACGTTAGTTTTCCTCTGGTTGGACTTCTCCTGCTGTGAAATCTTTGGTAAGATCTAACAAATGCAAGTCCTTTTGATGATGTGCTGTCATTTGGCCCAAGAATTATACCAGTGGAGTGGAGTTGACTTTGTACCAAAAAAGCAATTTATTCTTTCCTTTTTTTACATCATTTCAGAGGAGAAAACACTTTTTTAAAATCTAGAATGCTGGAGAAATATAGTAGTAGAAAAATACTTTTAGTAGCTCGTTCATGTCCTGGATATAGGAGTAGTCAGTATAAAAGACATAAATAGAAAGTGTTATAAAGAATCACATAAAACAAATACATGAATATAAAAATGTCTAGGCTAAGCTAACATATAATTGTCATAGAAAAATTGTTTGTGAGCATCTATAGACAATTAAGAAACAATAGGTCCGAATCTTATTTTCATGAAGTCCCTTTTACATTACTCTGGTAGGATAAGAAACTTAAAGTAAATTACATTTAAAGGCTAGAGCAATAATAGAGAGGCTTTAGTGCAAATGAGAATCAAGCCCAATGTGTAAACACCTACCTCCCGGATGAATTGTGAGCAGCGGATGAACCCAGAAGCCATAGCTTCAAAGCACAGGTCTCTACCACTTGAGTTGAAAAACTAAGTCCATCAACTAGGAGCAGAGACAAAGGAAGCTATGCTGTATGGATCAGCCACTCAGGGGTGGGGGCAGGCGGAAGACACATAAGCTTTCCTGTCTTCTACTCCGGGGAATCTCTAATGAATAACTGGATTTCTCATTTGTTATAATGTGACAGTAGATAAAGAATCATTTCCAACAATATTTCTGAATACATACCTTTACAAGCTCTCAACAATAAATGCCAAAACGTATGCATTTCCCCATTCTTTGGAAACCAGGGTCAACTGACTGGGTCTTTACATTGACTCCTTGCTTATATCAACATGGTTCATCCAGGAGGCAGGGCCGGTGCAACCATTTAGGCAAACTAGGCGGCCGCCTAGGGTGCCTAGTAGTTGGGGGCACCTAAAAGTCCCCACAGGCGAGGAGGTGGAGTGGAGGTGAGCTGGGGCAGGGGGCACGGGGAGGACCGCCCGCAGTAACGGGGGGAGGTGCACAGGGGCACAGCTCCCCGCCGCAGCGCACCTCCACTCTGCCTCCTCTGCTGAGCACACAGCCCAGCTCTAAGTCTCCTCCAATCAGCGCTGCAAGCCTGGGTGGGGGAAGAATTAGAACGACACCAGCGTGCTCAGTGGAGGAGGCGGAGCCGAGGTGAGCTGGGGCGGGCTCCCCAGGCAGGGTTAGCTGCCGGGGGTGGGGGAAGTCTCCCCAGGCAGGGTTAACTGCCGTGGGGGACCGGGGGAGTCTCCCAGGGTGGGGTTAGTTGCTGTGGGGGACGGGGGGGAGAGGGGTTAGCTGTCGCGGTTGGGGAGTTAGTTGCTGTGGGAGGGGGTCCCCGGGTGGGGGGCTGAGTTAGCTGCTGGGGGGAGGGTTAGCTGGGTGTAGGGTGCAAGATGGAAGTTTTGCCTAGGGCATGAAACTTCCTTGCACCGGCCCTGCCAGGAAGTAAACTAGCCTAGGCTCATTGACTGCTGCTGCCCTCAAAAATCCTTTTCTGGGGAGGGGAGAAGCATTTTCTTACAATGAAAATCTGCATGATTTCTTAGGAGATGGTGCTGATACCACAAAGAGTAGCCACTCCCTCCCAGTCTGCTCGTCCAACCCTTTGGCTCCTCCTCACCCTTGAAGCCAGTCCCTATATGTCTACAATGCAGCTAGGAGTGAATCTCCCAGCATGGGTAGGCAGAACTGAGCTCAGGGCTTGAGCTAGTGTGCTAAAAATAGCAATGTGTATGTTGCGGATCTGACGGAGACTCGGGCTATCCCCCTGAGCTCAGACCCAGGGGTCAAGTGGGCTAAAGATCTTGAGCTGTTGCCTGAGCTGCAACGCTCACACTGCTATTTTTAGCACGCTAGCTTGAGCCTGAGTCTGTCTACCCAGGCTGGGTAGCTGGCTCCCAGCTGCAGTGTAGACATACCTCAAGGAGCTGCCAGACAGAGGCTTGTGTGGGTCTTGAGGAAGCATGCCACAGAGCAGAGCTGGCTTTTGCTGTTTCTGCACCATCCCACAGCATGGATTTGCTGATTCTACCCCTCTCGGGAACAGATGGTGAGTTACTGAACAACTCTTTATTTTCACAGTTTTTATTGGTCTCATTGTTCTGGCTATGGGCTACAATACAAACTGTTGCATGACTGTTTTGTTGCCATCCCCATAAGAGTCTTGGCTGAAAAGGGCTGTAATGAAATAAAAAAAAGTAGGTCAGGATACAGTTTAACCAAAAGATGGTGCTGATGTATCTACAGAAGCCCTTTAGCCATGTATGAAAGGAGAAGAACATTATCTTCACAAGGAGGTAAATGTAGTGCAGAGAGACATACATTTTTAAATGAGTATTTATATTTACTATATAGCATTTTAAATGTAAACAATTTAATTTTAACAGATAAGCACAGCTTCTATAAGTGGATTATTCAATATTAGCAGCTCAGTTGTATCTCTCAGAATTAAATATGATAAATGAAACACATTTTCCTAGAGTAGCTGAGCCTTCAAATTTAGCAATTACATTAACTCTCCTTGCTACTCTCCCCACAGAAGATGACTCTAGAATGGCAGAAAATAGGAGGAATGATTAAGTAGGAGAAAAATGGGCAAATTTTACATGCTACATGCTTGTGTTAATATGGATTTGAATTAGGTTGGACTTATCCCTTATACTCATGACATTTTCCAAATTCTCAGTCAAATGATTGCATGCATGTCCAGAGTTTCCAAAGGATTAAATGCTAATGAACATATTATGCTGATGATAGCTCTGAAAATATGGCTAAATATTCAATAATGTGTGTACAAAACAACAGGTAATGGAAAGTAAAGATTTCTCACTTATACTTAAAAGTCTGGAACCGCAAAATGCAAAGGACTGAACCTGTTCCACTGAGGTTCATGGGAGTTCTTCCAACCTTTGCCTGGAAATAAAATCACCTGGTATCTTCTCCCAGGTGTCTACAGTCCTGCTGCAGTCAGCCTGCAGAAGAGCATGATACAGCTTCTAAGCCAGACCTCAAACTCATGGCATTTTGTGTCAGGTCAACAGCAGTCTGCCGTTCATTGCCTCATAGCAAATGAGACTCCCCACTTTGGCATGTATTATTGATTCAGCAGGGCCAGCATTGGCTCACCTCAAACTGCATATACCATATTCCCTGAACACACATATAAACAATGAGGAAGGTGGTGGTGGTGGGATGAGGGGAAACAGCAGCTATTCTACATGAGTTCAACCTCAAACACAGAAGAAGCTTCAACAGGAAAACATCTGAGAGTAGCCACTTCATATGTGAGTCAATAGACAAAAGCCAATTGAGAAATCCTACTAATCTACAGCCCCCCACTCCCTAGACAATGAAGGTATTCCAGAAGAGCTCATGAAGATGATGATTGACAGTAGTAGAGTCCCCCAAAATCATTGGCGGATACTTCATCAACCATGTGGACATAACTTTCCCCTCCACGGATTTCATATAGATGATCCCTGGATCCACATAAATGGCTGCTCACACCCTAGATGAGGGGTAAACTTTTCAAAAGTGCCGATGTCCTATTTTCGAAAGTGACAGGTACTTAAGTAACTAAGTCTCATTGTTTTTTAGTAAGATTTAGGTTCCCAATTGCAAGTTATTTTTGAAAAGAGAACAAAGACTTTTTGAAAAGTCACTTAGGTGCTTTTGAAAATGTTACCATGGCTAGTCTGTGTAGAACTGGGCATACAGGGACAGATTCACTGGAGAGACACCAGTTCACACAAATTGAGGATCTTGGCCTGAAAATGTAAGATCACGGTTGGATGAAATCACTAACACCTCCAAACCAGACATCAGATTTTCCAGCAGGAAAAAAGCTCATTCATTTAATGTACTCCTTCGCAAGCTTTTAACAGGGTGGCTGGCCTCTTCACGGGCCAGAGGCCGTGTGCCAACCAGCCCTGTTCAATCAGCCCTGTCCTGCTACACCTGTACACAGTGTGTCTTTAGAGGAAGGAAAGCCCAGCTGCAGGTGGCTGGTGATGGAAGTATAGCAGACAGATTGTTCAGTGCTGGATGAAAGCCAAGCTGGAGACAGAGACAGGGAGACAGTGTGGCACCCTGAATGTTGAGGTGAAATCCCAGGAGCTAGGTCAGTGTTGGTACTTTTTATTGCATCTGAGGCTAGTCTGCAAAGAAGGAGGCTAACAGCTAAGTCCAGCTGGGATAAGATTTAATTGTTTTGCTATTTTCTGGTGGACTTTAAGTGAAAGATGTTGAGGATCCAAAAGGGGTTAAACTCTGTTATGTGGAGCGTCAGGTCTCTCCTGTAGCCAGAGTGAGCCAGAAGAGACAATGGGGAACCAAGGCAGAACTGCTGCAATATTACTTGTGGCCGTGAAGGGACATGCTGAGAAGGCACCTCTATGATGGAGCTTATGGACCCAGCCAAATTCCAGAGCATCCTCAACACAAACATTATGCAGCCCATGGGTCAAGGAATGGAACATCTGATGAGATATTATGATGGTACACTAGCTCACAGATGAGCTGTGTCAGATGAAATAGAAAGGAAATACAAATATAGTGGTCAGGAAAACTCATTGGGATGAACTGCAATCGAAGGCTTTCTTAAATTGTGTGCTTTAGCCATGGGAATGGCTACGAAATCTTTGTTTTCTGGCAAAGATCCACAAAATGAATAAGAGCCAGGGCCATCCCCTCAATTATATCCACCACTTACACCAAATGCATTGTTCCATTTCTACCCTGATAAAGAACTCAACCCCTTTGAAAATAAGGTATTCCTCTTAATGAAACAATGAACAGTGACAACTTTAAACGTGTGTAAATTTGATCACTTTCTCCTTCCTAACAAATCCTGCCCAGCCAATCTTTAAGCTTAAGGCTAAGAGTTGGGATTCCTAAACACAGTGATGAGTATCCATGGATCACAGTTGGCTAGTAGTGACTGGAAACCTCCTCTAGACATATATGGATCTGAACGCATGAGTTTCAGACCTAAAAATTTTCTTCCTAAAATTCTGCTGTCAAGACTGAAGAGAATGTTGGAGTGATTTCTTTGCCTCTGATGGAGTTTAGCTCCTTTCTGGATATGGTTTAATTATTCCTGCCAAAGACAACATCCCTGGAGCTCCACATCAAATATTTTGCCTTGGAATGTTCTGGGATGCATCAAATCGCAAGTATTTAAAAATAAATAAAGAGAAATCCTAGGGAAAATAACAACCTTGGGACCCTCCACCACCACCACAACACAAAGCTTCTTGTCTCTCATCCACATCTCTAATTACATAGGTTGGAAACTCTTCTATACTGTCAGCTAGAAGTGGTGGGGGTTAAAAATGGGGAAAAGCACTTTGTGATCCAACTGTATTTTCCCTCCTCTAATTCTTTCATTCACCTGCCTTTCTGGAGGCAAATCAGTGCAATTCAGTGGCTGCTTACTAAGTGTTGTTTTAGTAGACAGAAGGTGATTTGCACTAGATGCCATCTGATGTCCAAGTAAAAATCTGTTTTTGTGAGGCTGACCTTTAATTTTGGTAATGTGTCTAGGGAATTCAAAAGATAAGAGTAAAAGCACCTAACTGGATGGATGAGTAACTAATGTGACTGCTTATCAAATGGGGTTGCCAGCTTTCTTGGTCAGGGATATTACGAAGCTCTTTTTATATGAAAAGGAAAACCAATTAATAAATTCATGAGTCCATAATTTTTCCTCCCTGTGGGCACATATACACATGCTAAAGGGAACAAAAAAATGGGACCCACTTGTTAAAAGATTGGCAGCACAACGCTGTGTTGTACTGACTTTCAGCAAAGGTTTCACGCTGTTTATTCCACTCCAAGGATGTAGTTAGTGGTTGAATTTTTTGAAAGGGAAACCAAATAGTTTTGCTTCCTTTTAACTTTTTAAGATACACAGAACACCTTACCTGTTGGTAAAATGTTATAGATTAAGCCACCTTCTGATAACAGTTCAAACCTCTTTCAGATTTCTGGCCTAGTGTGACAGCAGGGGTCACTGTATTTAGTAGTCTAAATTCAAATGTACATCATGTGCCTATAATATCATGCAAATCTGTGTTTTAAACCAAGCTGACAGCATGCTTTTCATTCCAGTTCACAAGCAATCATTTTATGCATTGCTCTTCACTTTCTTTGTTCCATACATCGCCACACAATTGTTATTTCTGTTTTGTCTACTGTGCAAACATGCTGATCTATAAACGTAATATTTGTGGAGAAAGTTCAGCAACAATGTCTTTGCAATTCCATATCAGCTTGCTGTTGAATGCATAGAAATTGTCTTCATCACCTGTAATTATGTCAACATTATTACTGAAGGAAATAATTTAAGTGGGGAGGATTTACTTTTCCTTGTCATCATGCAAGGGAACAGAATTAGGAAATACAAAAGATACTAACCATTGGAAAAGGAAAAATTAATTGAATATGGGTCTGATCCTGCTAAGTGCTGAGGTTAAAGTACTTTCATTGACATCAGTGAGAATTAAAGGCATTTGGTGCTCTACAAAAGGCACTTCTGCAGGATCGGGCTCTAATGGTCTGAAGAACCTACTGTTTTTAAAAGAATCCAACCATGACAATTGATAGCAGGGATGCTTCTGTTTGCAAATAAAACAGCTCATTAGAGACCATACGTGTCAATTATAAACCAGTTCCATTGCTTTCGGTGAGTTGTCTTAGGAGTTTAAAACTTGCATGTTACAAGATCTAAATATACTCCAGGAGCAAGTATTTTCCTGCCTTAAAGGATAAAGAGTTTCCCTCAGACTTCATAGATCAAGGGAATTGCATATAATCGAAAATGAATATAAATTCCAAAACAGTTCAGAAATTGAACGAATGCTTTTTTAAAACCACGTAGAAGTACGTAATGCAATTCTGGGAGATGCTAGGCCATAAACAAATCTTGCACTACTGGATATAGCATGTAATATTTTCTTTTGATAGTACTTCTAGCAGCTGTAAAGTAAAAACAGACTATGTAAAATATGGAACAAAATACTGTCAATACATTTTTCATTCAAATTACTGCAGCATACTAATGTTCCTATAGTTCACCTAAATATTTTAATAAATGCTGTTGATTAAATACACTTAGACAATTTAAAAAAGATTCCTGCTGCATATGCTGATCACTTTTAGATTATTCATATGCACCTGAAAAATTGCTGACTGATTTCCTTAGATCCTCTTTAATCAGAAATTGGAGAGGTTCTGTGAGTGTATGTCGCTTTACACCAGCAAGACTTCATCATGATTCATGACATGAAAGAGTTTTTTTGTAATGGTGATGCTCTCACTACTGCATTCCACTCCACTACACACTGCTATAGAACAAAAAGCTATGCTTTATCCTCTCTCTATATGGCACAGAGTGACACTATCCTTTTAAGAAGAAAGAGGCCAATCCACCTGTGACTGGCTATCTGACCCCCAGTTGGGCTTAAAACAGGGTGTCTGGACTCTTGAATAGGGAGAGAGACCTGGTAAGTCAGTCAGGAAAAAAAAGCAAGTGAGAGCTGCCTGAGAACAAAGTAGAAGTAGAAGGAAATGCAGAGAATTGACTGAGGAGAAGAACTATAGGGAACCAAAAGGAGACCAGAAACTGTGGGCTGCTGGTGAGAAATTGAAGGACTGGTTAGACCTGGGGAACCCCGTCAACTTGCAAGCTTGGGCACTGGGCCCTTGGTAGAAGAAAAGAACAAGTGTGGCCTATTTGAATTGGACCCAGAAGCAAAGGTTTGACTCTGGAGGGAGTTCTTGAAGAGCAGGGATAGGATTCAGAGGGATAGAGGCCTGGTGGAGTGTAACCCTGAAGGGAGCTTTCTGGCAGAAGACCCAATTGGCAGGCTGTGGGAGAAGCTGAAGAACAAGGGGCTGATTCTGGAGGATAGGACTGGCAGGCAGGGAGGCCTGTCTGAGTGGAATCCTGCAGGTAGCCCTCACATTGAATCCTGGCTTGCAACTATAGGAGAAGACTTGTGGCAGAAAAGTGGGTCTTGGAACAGTCAGACAGAAGGCCTGGAGAACAGGCTCTGAAACACGGACAAAAGAATCTAGGACAGAGTGGTTACTGTAGTTATTGACTAGAGCCTTGCGTGGATACAAAAAATGTGTATCTGCAGCCAATCTGCAAAAATTATCTGCAGATATCCATGGATTTGCAGGGATCTACAGCGGGGGCTGGCCTGACACTCCCAAGGTACCCCACCCCTCTGCCGGAACCCAATCAGGGAAAGCCAGAGGCAGCTGTGGGGAACTAGCCCAGAGTTGGGCAGGGAGCCTGAGGGGTGGGGAAACAGCGGGGGCTGCTCTCAGCCCCCACCCAGTGTGCACCACAGGAAGGTGGAGGGTCTGCCATGGCTTCCCACAGCTCCCCAGCTAGGGTCCATGCTGGCCTGGCTGGAAGGGAGGAGGGGTGACCTATGGAGCTGCCTGAGGGCTTCTCAGGCCCCCATCCAGGGCAGGTGGAGGATCCACCATGACTCCTCACAGCTGCCCGCCCAGCTTTTACCATGGCCGGGCTGCAGCTCCGAGCCACCCACCTCCCCAGCTGGAGCTGGCAGCTGTAAGGAGTCCACCTGGGTGCCTCCACCTGCCCTGAGTGCGAGGCCCGAGCAGCACCCGCCCAGTGTCCCTGCCCCCCAACCCTTCCCCGCTCAGTGTCCCTGCCCCCCAGCCCAGGGCAGGTGGAGGGACCCAGGCTCCCCGCAGCTGCTCATGTGGACCATTTCTGTGGATAGCAGTGCAGATGAAGATACAAATCTTGTATCCGTGCAGAGCTCTGATGGTAAGATGCAGATATCCACAGATATAATGCGGATACCTGTGGATTTGCAGGGCTTTATTAATGATTCTTGCATGGGTGAACTGGGAACCTTTTGATTGGGAATGAAGAGCTGCTGCATTATAACCTTGTTTTATTTTTGGGTTCCGAGAGGAACTGTTCTTACTATGATAGGTCTGTGAATTGTGGCACTTCATATAAATAAATGGGGTTGAATTTGCTCCTAAGAGAGACAGTATTCATTGCACAGGTGAATTTCAAGGGGAAACTGTGCTCCTGGCATGACACAGCCAGCTGCTGGATGGTGCTCAGGCAGGGCCATCCTGTGACATTACTCATGAAAGTTAGGTCACAAAGTTGGTGCAAGATTTTTTTTTAGATGAGCATGCACTGAGAAAATGGTATACACACAAAGAACTGCTCACATAGCCTTCAAGAATGCATCACATCCTGCATATGAAGTCATATTTGTATTGTCTTTGAAAACAAGTATTGATAAGGCATGTATCAATGGATTCTCAATGTATCAATGAAGTAATTGAAATCCTAGAGCTAGTTTAAAATCTCTCTCTACCCCACTCTCCTCACATGGATATACACAATTTACAAATGTTTTTGTTCATTTTGTGTATGGGAGGGAATAAAGTTATTATTAAAAAAAGTAAATAAATTGAATTTTGGAAATTTAACTAGCTCTAAAAATTTAAATGTGAATCCTATACGGACTCCACATTAACATTTTATGGCATGGACATGTGCCACCATTATGTCTTTTGATGATGTATATTGAAGAAAACTAACTAACTATTAGCAATAACCGAAAACTGTTTCCTCATATTGCTTTACACTCCTGGTCTTCAGTGAACAGATTCATATAAGCTTCTGTCTACCTACATATAACAGATGGCAATTGTTTTGTCTCTGGCAGGTTTAAATTTTTGTGCAATCCATAAAGGCAAGGGCAGAAATAATATGGGTATCACTGACAATTGGGATAGTACCAGAAGCTGTATAAAAGAAAGGTAAAGCAGCAAAATAAGCAGTAGAAGTGTCAGTCTCAACAGGATATAGAAGATTCTGCATATCCAATTGAAGAACGTTCCCCAAGAGCTGTTATGAGAAATTATAAGTCACAAGAACAGCATTGCTCAAGCAGGGAAAGTAGACAAGAGCATGAATTTGTACTTTCAGAATGAACCCAATGACTTTTTTTAAAAAATGGCATAACAGAATGTATGGTTGCTGATGGGTATGCTATATTATACATAAAAATACAACAAACATCAGACAAAGGAAATAAAAGTCAGAGTAGCCAAGCTAGCCAGGCTTCAAAGTAGATGTGATGCTGCTGCTGTTCTTGAAGTATTTTTCCATATCTCCCTCTGTGCTTAATTTTTGATAGCACTCCTCTTTTAGTGCTTTGTTGCTATCATGGGAGACTGATATATACTATCTTCTGTCTCATTGAGATTACCACTGCTACTGGTTGTTTGGCTTCTCCATCACTCTTTCCATCAGCCTTTAATTTCCTAAGTGAAATGTACATAATTATTACCTTTTGTTTCAATTGCAGAAACCTGTAAGGAAAAAATAGAATTCTGGACACCTTTGATAGGTCTGGTTGTCGTACTTAGAACCTGCACAATGACACCTATGTTCAGTTCAGAGGGGCATAGCACTCCTGGTGAGTGGACACAATCATACTAAACAGATGTTTGTGAAAAATAATGTACAAAGACACACCATGTTAGAAAGTTGCATAAGTTACTATCCTACAATATCCCCGCAGTTCCTCCTGAAGACTTGCTTCATATTTGAGGATAAGCTTTAGCGAGTCCAGCGCCAAGTTTGAAAATAGCTTCTTTAGTGTGGGAAGTGAATTTCTAAGTCTTGTGAATCAGGAGCTGACTTCCATGAAAAGGAGAGGAGTACTAGCATGAAGTCTCCACTCACCCACATCTGTCTAATGGCCCCATATTCTGTATTTCTTGCCTAATGGCAAGTGAAAAGCAGAATGACTCACTCTGAAAGCCTGCATATAGCTTCTGCTAAATATGGGGCTTATGATTTTGGTTCATAATCTGGAATAAAGTACAATAACGCTACCTATACTCAAATTCCATGATGCAATGTATAGAACTGTATTACATATCTATTGGCCATACAGGTAAAGTCAAAATAGTCAGACAATGAAGTACAAACTCAGGTTTCTGAAAAAAATCTTTTATCAAAAAACATATTGAAAAGGGGGCAACAACAACAGAAAAACTAACTTGAAGAAAAACAACCACTTAGTGCTGTGACACTTGATAATTTAGCTGTAGGTAAAATTATTGTGGTTGGACTAGAAACCTAAAATTGTAACATTTGCTATACTTTTACTGAATTCCACAAATGAATGTTTCTGCATGCCTGACTTTTGTAATCAGAGGCTGTCAGGCTGCTGTTTGTAGGTAGCTTCATTTGCAAATGCAGAAACACATTTGGTACATCAAACCTGATAATGCAGGATTAAAAAACTTACTGCCCTGCTCAAATTTTCTTATTTGAGTGAAATACTGATGAATTTATTTGTGCTTTTCCATTGTTAGGTTAGTATATGCACGATTGGGCAACTTTCAATTACAGAACACTTGAAGCTTTGAAAATCTTGAATCCTTGCACAGGACTAGTTATTAACAGTGGTATCATGCTGTGATAAAACCACATTTTTAATCTTACAGTATTTAAGATACATAAAGCACCACTGCTGTTAGAGATTTACTGGTCTCCCACTGTTCAAGTTAATGTTGTCAGCAGTAGTGAAAATTGAGCTTTTAGCTCATAGGCACAGAATGGAAAACAATGGGAGGACCTTTCTTCTGCTAAAAATCCCATTTACTCTCCAAAAGTTTGCTACTTTACTTACAAACGATTTTGTTACAAACGTATTACAGGGGAAATACATTGATATTCATAGTATCTGTATAGCTCTTAATGGTCATCACCTTTGAAAAAACAGGCTTTTCTCTTTTAGAGAAAAGTTGTAGGAGCTTAATTGTAGATGCCCACAAATCTTGGTCAGTAAATGGAGTAAGAATGTTCAAGGCCAAGGACCATGACAATGTTTCACAGAAAGAATGGAAATGGGAGAGATGAAATAAGAAATGGGAAGGAGGGGGGCTTGAAGCGGCTTCATATGAATTAGCTCGGGAGCCTGAACAATCTCATGTTGTGTTACATAAATTATTCGCAAGCAGTTTGATCTGTCTGTTCTTTTTCCAGCTGTAGGTCTTTCTATCAACAAATTCCTCTCACAGCACCCTTTGCTAATCTTTTTGGAGCATTGCAGCGTAGAACACATGATCTTGAACCTTCACAGTGAATTAGAACATTGTCATCCCCTGGAGGCAGCCGATAATTTAACATTTTGATATGAGCTTAGAGAACATTTCATCACACTGAATGTGCTGCTTCCATTGCATAATTTGGCTCTGTGAGCAAAGAGGTTAATATACCCATGAATAATTGGATATTTCTGCACCAGCACGTCACTATTTAATTGCTTTTCATAAAATTACATGATTTCACTATCGCCTTCTTCCCTGTGAACTACCCGCCTCAGATTTTCTGAGCCAGATCCTCAGATGATGTAAGATGGCATAGCTCCATTGCAGTCATTGGAGCTACTCTGATTTATACCTGCTGAGGATCTGGTGCTTTGACTTTTGCAGCTTCTCTTGAGTAGAGAATGCTGATATATAATTACATTTACACTAGTGGCAATATATTTATGGGTCATGTGATACTATGGGGAGAGTGATTCATTTTCAAAATATGCCCCTAAGACTTCTAGCTCTGTAGATATTTATAATTGACTATTAAGCTGAGAGCTCTGACATCTCTCATTGTCTGCTTCAACAGAATGGTTACATTCCTGGAACCTTGAAATCTACTCCTGCCTATAGTGCTTGCCTGCCCTGCAGGGAGAGTTCTATTGAATAATATGAAGATGTAGTTGGAAAAAATAATTACTAGTTGCAAGGTAGGTAGGATTTCAAGGCTTCAAGACTACAGGTGATTTGGCTTTCAAGCACAATGCCCAGATTATTTTCTCTATAATAATGATTAAATTTACACATTGCTTTATGACCAAAAATGTAAATTGCCCTTCTCTTCATAGCAATTTATGACTTGTTGACATTTCCAGATCTCTCGTGAGCTGCTATTACTGCCAGCAAATGGGCAGCATTTTATTGGAAGTCTTATGATCAGATATAGGATTCTGAGTGGAGGCTTTTGAAATACTCTTGGGAATTTAGATATTGTCATAGGATTGCTGCCCCTTTTAAAGCACATGAGATCTCAGCCCTCTTGTGACACAGCTGATCTGCCTTCCCCAGTGGAGAGAATGACTTAAGACACATGACTGATGGTTATGTGACTAAACCAGGTCTCTGCAGGGTAGAAAAACAGACCTGTGGACAGCCTGGAGGAAGAGGGAGTCTCCTGCAATGGACCTGAGAAAGGGCTAGGTGGAAAACACTGGCTGGAAATTTTGTTTTCCTTTTGGGAAGAAGGCAGGTCAGGTCTGGCATCTTTTCAGAGAATACATCAGGGAGGATAGGCTGTGCCCGGCTTAATGCTTGAGTGGGAGACTTTTTTGTGTTTATTTTGAACTTCATGTTAATAAACCAAACCCCAAGGAGAGCCATTCTTGGGCTCATGAAAGTCTCTGGTGAGTATTTGAGGAAGAAACGGAAAAAGAGGGATGGTACTGCAGAGCCATCCCTTACTATGTGAGGGTGATGAGGAGGCTCCTGACCCTGTTACAGACATATCTTCCATTGAAATTAATGGAAGATATGTTTAAATTTCCCAGATTACTTTGGAAATCTGAATTCTGGGTGTTATTTTAGCCCTGTAATAAGAATCTCATACATTTTGTTTTGTTTATTTTGATCTAGTGCTTCCTCATCAAGCTTTTGGAGTTTGTTGATAATGAGCTTAGCTTCCCTGTGGAGTACTACCCTTTGTTTTGGTTTTGGAAGGTACATAGGTGGGCAGCCATGCCCTTTCTCATAGCCAAGTACCATGACTTCCAGTATGTCACCACGTGACACATTATCACTGAATTCCTCATGGGTAATTGGCAATTCTCAGGAATGGCACAGCGTACATTTATGGGATCATTTATCTGGCAGCACATTTCTAACAACATAGCTAGTAGGCTAGAAATGTCATTCTTGCCTCTTTATGATAAAATTTAGATTAACAAAAACACTGAAACAGGAGAAGAGGCTCACAGAGAGAAGACAGGCTGCTTGAAACTTTTTAAAATACAAAGTAATGTTGGAACATAAAACTGATTTATTTATGGAAAGTACATATTATCATCTCCATTTTACAGAATGGGAACTCCAGCATAAAGAAATGAAGTGACTTGCCCAAGATCATACAGGAAGCCTATGGCAGACCAGGGAACTGAATCTCAGTCCAATGCTTTAAGCACAAAAATATGCTTCCACACAAACAGTATGGGGAACACCAGGGTATAAATAACTACTTAAAAGAATCTGTAAAGATGCTAATGACCACATAAGAACAACCAGACTGGGTCAGACCAAAGGTCCATCAAGCCCAGTATCTTGTCCTCTGACAGTGGCCAGTGGCAGGTGCCCCAAAGGGAATGAACAGACAGGTTATCATCAAGTGATCCATGCCCTGTCACCCAATCCCAGCTTCTGGCAAACAGAGCCTAGGGACACTATTGGCCAGGATGGGCAGGAATGGCCATTGATGGACCTATCTTCCATGAATCTATCTAGCTCCCTTTTGAACCCTATTATAGTACTGGTATTCATAACATCCTCTGGCAAGGAGTTCCAGAGGTTAACAGTGCATTGTGTGAAAAAATTCTTTCTTGTGTTTGTTTTAAACCTGCTACCTATTAACTTTATTTAGTGAGCCCTTTTTCTTGTATTATGAGAAGGAGTAAATAACACTTCCTTATTTACTTTCTCTATACCACTCATGATTTTATAGACCTATATCATATCCTCCCTTAGTCGCCTCTTTTCCAAGCTGAAAAGACCCAGTCTTATTAATCTCTCCTCATACGGAAGCCGTTCTATACCCCTAATCATTTTTGTTGCCCTTTTCTGAACCTTTTCCAATTCCAATATATCTTTTTTTGAGATGGGGTGACCAAATCTGCATGCAGTGTTCAAGGTGTGGGCGTACCATGGATTTATATAGAGACAATATGATATTTTATGTCTTATTATCTATCCCTTTCTTGATGATTCCCAACATTCTGTTCGCTTTTTTGACTGCTGCTGCACATTGAGTGGATGATTTCAGAGAACTATCCACAATGACCCCAACATCTCTTTCTTGAGTGGTAACAGCTAATTTAGATCCCATCATTGTATATGTATAGTTAGGATTATGTTTTCCAATGTGCATTACTTTGCATTTATCAACATTAAATGTCATCTGCCATTTTGTTGTCCGGTCACCCAGTTTTGTAAGATCCTTTTGTAGCAGTTCACAATCTGCCTGGGACTTAACTATCTTGAGTAGTTTTGTATCATCTGTAGATTTTGCTATCATCACTCTACTGCATGTGATATACATAACATATAACATATGGACAGGTTGATGAGCTGAATTATAATTGCTTTACATGTATTAACTTGTTTTCAGATTTAAGTAGCTGTGAGATAAAAACAATTCCAAGTATAGGACCATAGATAAAATAGGCACACACACACTATAAGGCACTTACTTGGCATGCGTCATACTTTCAAAGAGCTCTTCAATAGGAGTTGAGAGTGCTCACCCCTCTTACAATGAGTTTTTCTATAGCAGTCTTAGGCCTTGGGCTTTTTAGGGATAGATCCACAAAGGGACTTAAACATTGCAACACTTGCTTAATTTGTAGGTAACCTAATTAAATATTCATTGGAGCAAGTCTCCAGGGTGAGTGCCCTAACCACTGGGCTGCAGAGCCATTCTCACTCTCCCTGCCCTCTGCGTATTTAATTTATACAAAGTGGAAGAACTTCAACGGGTGGGATTGAGCAAGACCTACCCCAGAATACCCAGTAACTTGTATCTAGGGAAGTCTCCTGGGAAGTGGAGACCTGGGTTCAAATTGGGCAGAGTGCTGTTTCAGCCTAAGTCTTCCACCTCCTTGAAGAATACACTAACCATTGAGAATATTGGGGACACACATGCCCACCCTCAAATTTTCTCTCAACTTGCCCCTGGCTGCCTTTTGTTGGGGTTCTCAACATTCCTACTGGAATGGACTTCTGCAGGCAAGACCTAGTTTGTAAATCCTATTGGGCTTGAGCTAGGGTGTGAAGCCTTGATGCCCCTGAACTGCTCAGGCAGCTTTGCATATGCCCATCAGCAGAAACTTATGTGCCTAGGGAACTTTGCCAGTGGGAATATAGGTGCCTATAGGATTAGGTGGGGTTTTGAGGATCTCAGTGGCATCTAAATGTTAGACATTGCCACCTAAAGTAGCAGTTAGGTGCTTGGTTTCAGAGTAGCAGCCGTGTTAGTCTGTATCAGCAGAAAGAACGAGGAGTACTTGTGGCACCTTAGAGACTAACACATTTATTTGAGCATAAGCATACAGTAGGAAAATATACAGAGAACATGAAAAAATGGGGGTTGCCATATCAACTCTAGTGAGACTAATTGATTAAGGTGGGCTATTATCAGCAGGAGAAAAACAAAACTGATTATCACTAGTGTATTTTCCACTGCATGCACCTGATGAAGTAGGCTTAGTCCATGAAAGCTTATGCTCAGATAAATTTGTTAGTCTCTAAGGTGCCACAAGTATTCATTGTTCTTTTAGTTAGGTGCTTACGTTCCTTTGTGGAGCTACCCCTTAGCTGCTGGTGTAGCTACATCAATGTAGCTGCACTAATGCAAACCCCTCCAATTGATAAGCTGCAGCGGTGTAAGTATGAGTTGCAATCTCAATGAAGGTAAGAGGCACTGATGCGCTAGGAGTTTGCTTCCAAGCAGCTACGTGGGTGTAGCTACATGCTGGCTAAAGCCCTAATATAGACAAGTCACTAACAGCATTTTTCCTTGCTCTCCATAATATCCTACACATCTGATACTCCTGAAAGAATTCAGCTAGTGTTGAAAACAAGAGCTAGTCTGAATAGAAGGTGCTAATCGCAGCTGATGATGATAATCTCAGTTTTTCCAGCTTCCATGCACTATTGGCACTAACAGTCAACAGCCCTGCAAGACTTGATAATAGCCAGAATTGAGTATGAACTTATTCAATAAAAAAGATACTTAACAGAGTATTCAGTAGATGAGCATCTTCTACGCTGTGATTATTGTGAGACAATGGCTACAGCCAAACAGCGATTTCCCTTCTGTCTGATGAAGAAGATGCAGTACTAAAAATAAAGTGGTCCTCAACTACCATGCTCCAATTTTCTTATGCTTTTATCTTTTGTTCATAGTGGTACATAATGGGTGCAGTTTTAGTCTGATACTAGTGAACCTTAAGAAAAACAGCATGTCATGTCAGTTCCCTTTTCTCAGTTCTACCCAAAATAATAGTGACGATAAATAAAAAGTACACATGCAGTTTTATTTATTTTATTTAAAAAGTTTCTATTTTATTGACACTGTCCATCTTTTATCAGTGCTCAGGGCAGGAAGCAATAATGTCAGTAAAAGGTAACGTTTCAGAGGAAAAAGTTATACAAGAGACTGAAATTCACACCACCCACCGCCAACCCCTAATTGGAACCTTAGCTCTTGAATATCTCTGCACTGCATAGAGGAACTTCAACCACAGTCTTGCCTTTGGGGAGTTTAAAAGTGATCTCCCTCAGCATCCATCCTGCAAAATGTTTAATAAACATCAAAGGATACACTCTGAATGTGAATTCTTTTCCACTCATCAGGGAAAGATTCTTAAGAATCAAACAAATGGGCATAAAAATAAACTATCACTTACAGGCAGCTTTATCTAAATGTCTTCCATTGCTGTGGCTGTGGAACTGAGACAGCACACCTAGATCCTATCAAGGGACTGGAAGAAAAAGGGCTAACAGGCCCCTTTCTGTCTCTGACAAAGCACAGCTGTCTCCCTGAAGTGGGGGATTTCAAGGTGTGGCAGGTATGAGCTAGGTTTGTGGAACTAAGTGCATGTTCTGAATACATGATAAGAAGAATGGGCTGTGGAAAGATAAAATTGGCAGTGTTGGAAGCTAGGATCTAGAGAGTGAGGGTACTGTTGGTGGCAGAGCCCCTTATCAAATCTTGGTTACATAAAGGCTGTTTGACCCCTGACTATGGAAGAGTTTGCTTGTTTGACAAGGGCTCTAATTCCAGGCAGGAAGAAAGTGTTTGTCCTTATTTCTTAGTTTAAGCCCCACCTCTGGGGAGCAGTTTGGGGGTTATGTTGACTGGGCTCATTTGTCCCTATTGCTTGGAGTTTAGTCACTGAGCTTTTGGTCCCCACTAGGACTGTGGCTCATCTGACTTGGTGCAACTTTCCCTTCACATTTCATGTCTCTACCTTTGACAGCCAGCACCTGGAGAGACTATTTAAAGCAGTTGTAGAGTATTGAGTTGATTAGGTTTTAGTCTTATGGTGAGGCTAAGCTATTACAGTTGTGTAAGCCGGGAAAGAGTTTAATTGGTCATTTTCAGCAAGCTGCTCTTACTTCCCACTCTGTAACAGCTTTCTGTGATTGTGAAATACTTTAAATTATGTGTCTAAAGAAGAAAGAATAGATTAAAAGGTAACATGTCTCAGGTCTAAGAAAATCCTATTTATACTTGGTAGATTGGGGAAACTTGTAGGCATGTCAGCTGTATGAATTCTAATCTTAGCAAAGACAATAATATTCTGTGTGTCAACGTTCCACCAATGCCACTTTAGCTTATATGTTGTGTGCAGCCTAATATCCAACTTTCCAACTCTTTTTTAAACTTGAAAAATGAATTTAGTGTGTGTGTGAAAGATACCAGGAGAGCTTGACAGAAATCCTTTTTATACACAGCTCAAGTCATGCATGGGCAAATACCTTGGACCTGAAGAGGCAATTGATAAAAAGAAGTCCCAAAGAATGGTCTTGTGCCTAAAATTATAGACTGGCACTAGGGAGGAATGGGTTATATTCATAGCTCCTATCATGAAGTTTGGTAAGATGCTGAACTTCCTTTTGCTTTATTCCACTTCTCCCTTCCCCCACCCTCTTTAAAACGGGCAAAATACATTCAGCAGCATCTATGTCACAAAGATGCTGTGAAGTTACATATTAATGTTTGTAAAATGCTTTGAAGTCCTCAGAAGAGGCCTTTTATTTATTTATTTTTGCTAGGATCAGCCTCACTTCTACCTGCAAAGGCTGTAAATTAACCTTGAGCTGAGGGGTGGCTTCAGCCCTACTGAAAGAAATGGGAAACAGTGGCTATGTTGAATGAAGATAAATGTTTGTGAAATGCTGTAGCATGGCAGGATATCATGAATTACTTTGCAAGAATCATGATATTATAAATTGATATAATGAAAGTTAGCAACTCAGAAGGCCATTCCCCCAAAAGAGAGTGCAGAGACTAAAATGAATGGCTAATTAGCTGCCTAATTGAGTTAGTGGAAGATAGAAGGTTAGTGTTACTAATAGGCTAAAGATGCTTTACCCAAGATCCTTACCCTGAATTTGAACTGAGTTGATTGTGATGTCAAATCCTGTATTTACCCTTATAATTGTTTAGTCACCTTGTTAAAATAACTGGTGGTTTCAGTCTAGTTCCTCTGGTCAGATACCCACAGGACAAACTTGGCGACTGACAATTTCGTCTCACCTTCACACACACACTTTGTCACTGATCAACAGCTATCCTCTATCCTAGCAAAGAAATTTACAAAGTCTACATCAGCCTCATTCACCCTTCCTGTAATTTTCTTTCATAACAGTGCATGAAACTTTACCTGAAGTTGCTTGAAAACAGAATAATAATGATACATTGCACTTATATGGAAATAGCTAAACTTGTATAGCTTGGCTAAGTGATGACATAACTGTTTACAGATACAAGAAAGATGTCAACATTGAGGAATTGAGTCAGGTGTCACAAGCGAGGAGTGACATTATGATATTATGTAAAGGAATACTATGAACACTTTCCATATAAAACAGTGAGCTAGCCTTCTAAGGGAAGTGATGGAAGCTACATTGCTTGGGACCTTGCAGCTAGACTCAGTGAATCATTAATAAATGTACTATTTAGAACAGCTCTTCACTGGTCTTTTCCCCTTCTAATTTTCCAATATGCCAATATTGAATAATTTAGGCAAGGAAATATTATATCACTTTTTCATAATCTGCAGCCATACCATCTTGGGTTGTGATTCAATTGTATCTCATATTCAAGTTCCGCAGGATGGAGCTGATGACTTACTAGGTGCTACTTTTCTCCCAGCATTGAACCAATGCTCCAGCATGGTAAAGGTGGAAGGCATAGTGTGACTAGAGATCTTAGTCTGAGACATAAATCAGAGGCCATCAATATTAGCGACCATTGCAGATCCCGTAACACTTTTTAATTAAGTAAGGATGGTGCCCTCACTATCTTTGTGAAATCCTAACTCATTATTCACACCACCCTTGCCAAACATCTCCTGTATTTTCAACTGGAAAAGTTATTCTTGATTTTCCTATCTTTAAAAACAATAAGAACAGACAAATTGGGTTGAGGCTGTGTTGTCCTTGTCAGGCCAAATCCCCTTTCAGTACTGGCTTTCAATACTACACACCACGTAAGCGACACTTCAAATCGGTTCAGAAGCTGAAGCTAGTGCAGAATAAGGCATCTTATTTATTAAGTGGAGTATTCAACATGAACACGATCTCAATCTGAAGTCGTTGTCTACTGTCTTCCGGGTGGAATTTAAAGTGTTGGTTTTGACCTATAAATAGCGTCGGATCATCCTAACTCAAAGGCCACCTCTCTTTGTGTCATTTGTTTGCAATTGAGATTAGCAGAGGTACTTACTCTAGAGTTCTTTGGTATAGAAGAGAGAGCGTTACTCTCAACTTTATTATTCCCTCCCCCAACAGATCTCAAAATGCTTTTCAGTGATTAATTGTCTCACAAGAGTCTTATGAGAGATGTCAATGATGCTATTCCTATTTTATATCTAGGACACAGAAAGGAGTTAAGGTACCTGCCCAATGCCACAAATTGAGTAGGGTGGAGCAGTTGCAAATAGAATCCTGGAGTCTTTGATATCCAGACTAACGCTGTGGTCACTCTTCTGCTCAATTAAACACTACAATGAATAACATCCAGAGCCGGCTCCAGGCCCCAGCGCGCCAAGCGTGTGCTTGGGGCGGCATGACGCGGGGGGCGCTCTGCCGGTTGCCTGGAGGGCGGCAGGCGGCTCCGGTGGACCTCCCGCAGGCGTGCCTGCGGAGGGTCCGCTGGTCCTGTGGCTCCAGTGGAGCATCCGCAGGCAAGCCTGCGGGAGGTCCACTGGAGCCGCAGGACCAGCGGACCCTCCGCAGCCATGTCTGCCGGAGATCCACCAGAGCCGCGGGACCGGCGAGCGGCAGAGCGCCCCTCGCCGTGTGCCGCAGTGCTTGGGGTGGTGAAATGGCTAGAGCCGGCCCTGATAACATCTATTAAATGTTACCAGCAGCTGGAATAAATGAGCAGCTAATACAATACATTTTAACCTTACAGACCAAATTAAGCTGACAAGTGATTGTTCTATATTTGAGTTCAAGAATTTAAACATACTTAATACATCTAGGCTTATTTTAGGAATAATGGATATGTGGGATTTATGCAAATCTATGTCCCTTTAACCTTCAACAGTTAGCGGTGGGGAATGGGCCCATCCATTGTAGCTTTACTGTGGACATGATTCCTGTGTCAGTGAATCTTTTCCTCATGATATATGAAAAGTATTTTAAATGGCTATCGGCCCTCTCCTGGTTGCAAGGTGAGCTTTGCTTTAGCCCCATTTCCAATCCCTCTTTAGTGCACCCATCATGTGACAGCTTTCACTATTTCCCCCCCATCTCTGGGTGGAATCACATGATCCTGCCCTGTAAGACTGGGTCTCAGGACTGCAGTCTCACTATTTGCTAACCATGTTAATGTAACATGCTCACCTGGCACTGATGTCTGTAATCTCTTTTCCTCCAGAGCCTATGACTGTTGGCCAGTTAAAGCGACTCAGCTTTAGCGTCTGAAAAACAAAGAATTATTTATTTTCCCAGGGGGACATAGCACACAGAGCAAAGGGAAAGAATAACTCTAACTATCTGGGTCTTACTAACCTTTATTTTTCCCTTGCAAGTTTTGGGTAAGTTCCATTTAGCCCTAACCCCCTGGTTGTGGGCTGGGAGAGACAGTCAGCCCCTATGGTATTCTCTGTGGCTCTCTGTCAGAGACTCACCTGCACTCACTGCTCCCCAGTCACTCCCTTCCTTCCTAGGCTGGTGTCTTTAATGATTTAATGCCCCTTTGAACCTAGGCTTGGGCCTGGGAATAATAAACCTGGCTAGCCTTGTTGGAACCAGGCATGTGGGCATTTCCCAATGGATAGCTCCCCATTGTCTCCTCAGTATTCTACATGGCACTACTTTATCACTGTTTTGATGGCTGACTGTTTCTCACTAACAGCCTCCTTTGATTTAACTCTGTGCAGTCAGGTTAGATGATACCAAGTGGGTAACCTAAGGTCATAATACAGGTATCTCCCTCATTCTCACTGGTCCTCAAAATGTAAGATTACTTTGTCTTAGATTAATTAATTTTATTTATTTATTTTATTTTATTTATTTATTACTTTGTCTTAGATTAATTAATTTTATTTTCTCTCTATAACTTTGTAATTTCTTTTCAGAAAGTCAACAATTTGTCTAACAAGTCAAAATAGTGTCCTTTAAAGGTCAGGCCAATTTTCAGATTGGCTTGACTGTTGATTGCACCTGAATTAATAGCTTGAATTTACATTAACTCCATTTGTTTTTAATTAAATAGATTCTCTAAAACAAAGATGGTCCATCATTACTGTCAATGAATAAATTTTACTGATTGTTGTATTTTACTTTAACTGTGATTACTCTTTTCAGCGTGATTTACTCAGCAATATAGATTTTTTTTTTAAACAGGAATGCAAATCAAATTGTCTCACAATTTGTAGTGGCCCAGTTCAGTTTAATAGACTTTGAATCAAATTATAAAGAAAGGCAGCTGAGCCTGCCATGTATCTAGCTACATCCCAATATATTTGTCCTCAATCTCAAGTGAAAACTAGGCAACATTGCTATGTTTGTGCTTATTAATAGCTAACACGGGTCCTATCAATCATTGACATGCTCATCATCAACTTGCAGACTGTGTGCGCTTCTTTTTATTTCTTTTTTCATGCTAACAGAAGATAGCTTTGGAGGTTCACTATAAAATGTAGATCCTGATCTGATTAGTCAGATAACCGTGCCTTTTGTATAAGTCCATGTTTTCCATGAAGCTTGTAGACTTCAGAGAAAAATTGGTGATTCTTTTCATCAAGTAATCTCATACCATGGGATAACAAATCCAAACAGAACACATACACGTAGCGTCCTATTGTAGTTTGACTGTAGCAAAAAGCAGGGTGTTTTATATGAAAAAAAAAGAAAATGAGAGGTCCTTACCCCAGAGTTTACCATCAAAATTACTTTGAACTACAGTGAGAAGTGTCAGACAGAGGGGATATAAGACAATGAGGGTGAAAATCTATGAAATATACTTAATTACTTGTTTGGATTTTCCTTGTATGTTTTAGGTTTGCAGGAGGTGTGTAGAGTGGAAGCTACGGTAGGGCGATCTATGAAGGAAAGTCACCAAAGAAGTGAGACATTAGGAAGGATCAAAAGAAGGAGAATGAAGAAGGATCTTGCACAGACATACGTGAATTAAGGGAGAAGGTAGGTACCAATCATAGAAGAAAGAAATGAGGGGAGCATCAAAGTTCATGTCATTAGCAGTGCATAGGTCTTGAGCAAGGGAATGGAAGGAGGCAGATGAAGGGCTCTGAAGATGACAAGTTTGAATGTGATACAGAAGAGGATCGAAAGCCAATACAAGGAATCAAGTACAAAGCAACTTCAGCTGGAGAAATCTCATGTGATGATCTTGCCTATCATATTTTGTACAAACTAGAGCTTTGTTGTAACTTGATTGTGCAAGTGAGAAATAGTGCTGTAGGAAAGGTCTCACAAGTAAAGAAAATCTGTCCAGTAGTGACATTTCTGGAAAGGTTTAGTGGTAGGAATGGGAACCCCCTAACTTATTATTGGTACAACATGCATGTTATGTACTAGCTACAGGAAATCATGATTCACCAAAGATAGGTAGGAACACTTCCAGTTTTGATGAATATTTTGAATCTTTTGTGGGAAAATCTCTGAAAACTTTTCAAAAAAGTTTTCATTTTAAAGAAAAGCCCTTTTTTATGAGAGAAATTTTGAACAAAAATGTTCAACCAGCTCTAACTATAATAAAATGGGTCAAATTGTGCCCGATAGGCACTAACTCTTGTTGGAGGCAATGTGGAGCCAAGTTTCTATGTGGGTGAATGTACTTCAAGAAACAATACATCTCAGTGCTCATGGGTGCACAGGGGGCTGTACTATTACTTAGGCTGGTGCAGTGTGTTCCTCTTTCCATGTTGACAAAGACATTGCAAATAAATAACTATGGAAAGGTAATATTGCATTTGCAGGTGGTCGGTTCCAATGTTCTGTTTTACATTCAGAGATACAATTTCTCCTGCTTTCCAAAAAGACCACAGATTCCCAGGAAGTCACTGCCAAATGCTGTTGTTCAGCAATTAACAGAGGGGAAAATAGCAGGGCTGTCAATTAATTGCAGTTAAATCATGAGATTAACTCAAAAAAATTAACTGGGATTAAAAAAATTAATCGTGATTAATCACATTGTTAAAGAATAGAATACCTATTGAAATGTATTAAATATTTTGGATGTTTTTCTACATTTTCAAATATATTGATTTCTGTTACAACACAGAATACACAGTGTACAGTGCTCACTTTATATTATTTTTATTACAAATATTTGCACTGTAAAAATGATAAACAAAAGAAATAGTTGTGACAGGTTAGGTCACAGAAACCCACTTGGGTCTACCATCTTAGACTCCTCTGAGCCTGTTTTTCCTAGTAGCTTGGGACTCCAGTAACCTTTCTTGTTAAGCCAGACATGTTACCCTGCTATAAACGTAGCCTCAGGTCTGAACCATGTCCCCTACAAGCTGCAGACATAACTGAAAATAGCTTAAGAAGTGCTCCTGTCTCCAGCTCCCAGTGGGGTCCAAACCACAAATAAATCTGTTTTACTCTGTATAAAGCTTTTACAGAGTAAACTCATAAATTGTCCACCCTCTGTAACACTGATAGAGAGATTTGCAGAGCTGTTTGCTCCCCCAGGAATTAATTACTTGCTCTGGGTTAATTAATAAGCAAAAAGTTATTTTATTAAGTACAAAAAGTAGGATTTAAGTGATTCCAAGTAATAACAGACAAATAAAGTATATTACCAAGCAAAATAAAACAAAAACAGGCAAATCTAAGTCTAATACAGTAGGAAACTAAATGCAGATAAATCTCACTCTCAGAGATGTTCCAATAAGCTTCTTTTACTGACTAGACTCATTCCTAGTCTGGGTCCAGCAATAACTCATACCCCTGTACTTACTGTCCTTTGTTCCAGTTTCTTTCAGGCATCTCTTTGGGGTGGAGAAGCCATCTTTTGAGACAGCTGAAGGCAAAATGGAAGGGTTTCCAGGGCCTTGTATAGTCTTTTTCTTGTGGATGGAAACCCCTTTGTTCTTCTGTGTAAAATCCCTTCAATAAGATGGAGTTTGCAGTCACCTGGGCAAGTCGCATCTATGAATGATTCAGCTTTTTGCAGGCCAACATCATTGTTTATATGTTAGTTTGAAGGTTCCCAGGAAAGCTCAGATGTGGATTGGCATCTCCCAAAGTCCATTGTCAGTTAAGAGTTTCTTGAAAAACTGTTCTCAATAAGAGCCCATTCTCAAGAAGCTGACCAAATGCTTCCCTGAGGCTTCTTAGAATCAAACAAGTACATAGCCAATATTCTTAACTTCAAATACAAAAATGATACACACATACAGACAGCATAATCATAACCAGCAAACTACAACCTTCCTATAGACACCATACTTGGCCTTCTCTGTATAAGAACTGGTGCAATCATAGGAACCTGGTTGCAACAATGATCTATACGGTCACAGTTTATGTCAATAACGTCACACCCTCCTCCTGAACTTACTGACAGAGTCTTGGAAACTGTCCATGGTGGAGGCAGTACATGTAAAATCGCTGTTTGTCTTTGGTCACGCACCCTCCCAGTACCTTTAAACTTTATGATGTTATTCATAGGTGTCCTAGCAAAATTATGTGTTCCTGGTCTCTGGGTGCCTGAAAACATGTCAGGGTGCAGTATTTCTAACAGTATGCAGATAGTAACATCGGTTAAAGTGTAGGAGTCTTGGCATTTAGCCACCAATGCAATGAGGTGGTGCACCTCAGTTTCCCCTGGCACATAGCAGCGTAGGCCTGTTATGTTTTTGCTGTTGTGCCAAGCTTCCAGCCTGTTTACAGGTATAAGCTGAAAAGCAACATGCTTGTGGGACTGTCTTGTCACCATCCCTAGCATGTACAAAAGTTTTTTCCACAAATCAGGTATATCCCACATCTTTAAAGGGTTTACCACAGGTATTAACTCCCTTGTCTTGACCCATAGTAGCAAAAGTAGCAAAAGACACAACATTAACAGCAAATCTATGGTGGATAGGCTTTGTTTAGTGTCAATTTAGCTTTAGTGTCTATTGCATTTCCCAATTCCTTTGTATACCATGGTAGGCGTTTTGATACAGATTCTTCTGATTCTTTGGAGAAGGCTTTCAATTCAGGCATGTGTTTGAGGCTTTGGCAGGGAAAGGGTGCACTGCAACCATGCCTGCCCTTGGCCCCTCCCTCTTTGTGTTGGACCCCACCCCCTTGAGAAGCTTCTCAAATGCAAAGTGTTTCTCCCCTCAGCCTTGAAGAGACTGTATTATCTTTAACAAGGGTAGCAGGAATAAAGTTTTTTGATGGAGTGCTTTGGATTGGTAAGATTCCCTCAGTTACCTCGACTCTCTGCTCCCAACAGGCCAGCTGGGTGGACTCTTCCCTCCAGGAGATCTGACTCCTGATCTTCCCTTAAAGCCTGATCCACAGGAGAAGGGTCTGGCATTTTAGATGCAGATTTTTCACCCTTCTCCTGAGATAAAGCTTTCCTACAAAAGGTGCACAGACCTTCCAGTCCCCCCTCACCTTCCGTCTGGACTTCCCTCTCTGGGCTCCCCTGTGGGTCAGACACTCCTGTGTCCCCCAAAAGGGAAGGTGACCCTGGTCCAGCTGTGGGCTCACAGCTACCAACTATGACAGACCCTTCCCTGTCCAGCAAAATTCCCCCACCTCCTCCAAGGTTAGACTTGCTTCCAGCAAGGGTCCTTGGGGTCTGTTCCCACCACAGAAGTCATCACGACCCCAACTTCCATCTCCTGGGTACATGTCTCTATCCACCCCAGAACAGGACCTGTCCCCTGCTGACTTGCAACTTCCTGGCAGTCAGCATCTGGGACAGCCTCCCTTTTAGAAGGTGGAACATTCCCCTCCCTCAGGGAGATAACAGGATAGGAGCTGGCCCTATCCAGCCTGTCCTGCAGTGACTTGCCTTGAGCCCCAGGGCTATAGGAACTGGTTACAACCATTCCTGCCCCCAAAGCTGCATTCTTCACTGTTAAGAAAGGAATTTGAGACACTCTCCTATTCCCCCAGCAGCCCATGTGACTACACCCTTGCCTCCAGGGCTTTCATCACAAGATTCCTTCTTGGCCCTAACTGACCCTGGAACAGATTCTGCAACATCAAAGAAATCATTCCCCAGTAGAAATGGTGCAAAATTGTGTGCCACTGTTGCAACAGTCAGCTCAGCCTGCAAATCACCAGTTTCCATGTGTACTTTAGCTAAAGGTGCAAGGACTTTGTAACCTCCCACCAGTTCTAATTCTGGCATTTTCCCTGGCAAGTTGCAACAAATCCTTCTTTATGGATCAGGTCCCTCCTGACCACTGAAATCTGCACCAGTGTCCCTTCTTGGAGTACTTTCCCATTAAGTTTAACAGCATGCATATGCTCACTGCTTGGTTGTATAAAAGCAACCTTTACAAATCCTGTATGGAAAGAGGCTGCAGCCTGGGTTACCCCTGTGCTCTGAGAAACAGCAGCTTTATATGTTACCTGTTTCCACTCAGCCAAGGACATTTATTCCTCAGGTGCTCAATTGACTTACAATTTTAGCACCTCTTGGGCTCCTCTGCTTGTATAGGAGATTTGGGATGAGTAACAGGGGAATGGGAAGGTGAATGCCCAGCCTCCTTTTTCCCAGAGGTAAAATGGTGATTCTGCTTTCCACCAACCCTGTACCTCTCTGCTTGTGGTTTATGTTTAATTGCAGCTTGTGACTGCTTGAAAGAGTCTGAAGACTCAGCCAATCCACCCACTGCATCCATCTTTTTGTCCTACAAATACTGTTTTACATCATCACTGCTCATATTCAGGAATTCTTCCTGAGTAACCAAATCACACATTCCTTCAAAGCTTGTAATGCCTTTTCCTCTCACCCACTTGACTAACAAATCTCTCATTTCATTTATATAAGCCACATTACTCAATTCAGATCCCCTCTTAAAACTCCTGAATTTAACCCTGTAGGTTTCAGGTGTAATCTGAAACTGTTTCAAAACCAGTTCCTTAAATTTACCATAGTTTGAAGCATCATCAATAGACATCTTGTTGAATATGTCCAGTGCTCTTCCAGTCACTTTTGCCAATAACATAGTCATTTTTTGATAGTCAGGAGTTGCATGGAGGGTGCACAGTCTCTCAATAGTGATGAAATATTCGGCAATATCACTGGATTCATCATACTGTGGACATAGTTGCTCCTATTTGTGGATTTTTGGGGAAGTGGAACCAGCTGCTGACGGATTTTGTCTCTTCCACTCTATAACAGTCATTTCATGCTTGTGGGCCTCAATCTGGGCTTGTATTTCTCTGTCTTTTAACTCCAAGGCTATCCGCCTATCTCTTTCCTTCTCCTGCTGAACATCCTGCTGTGCTAGCCTCTGCGCTTCAATCTCTTTGTCTTTTAACTCCAGGGCTAACCTCTGGGTTTCCATGGCTCTTTCATGAGCAGCCTTCTCGCTGGCTTCCTCTGCTTCCATAGCCCTTCTGTGTGCAGTCTCCTGGGCAAGTCACATGTCTATGAATGAGTCAGCTTTTTGCAGGCCGACACCATTATTTACATGTTAGTTTGAATGTTCCCAGGAAAGATCAGATGTGGATTGGCATCTCCCAAAATCCATTGTCAGTTAAGTGTTTCTTGACTGAGCACTTACTGAGAATAGTCCTTTCTCAAGAAGCTGACCAAATGGTTCACTGAGGCTACTTAGAATCAAACAAGTACATAGCCAATATTCATGACTTTGAATACAAAAATGATACACACATACAGACAGCATAATCATAACCAGCAAACTACAATCTTCCCATAGACACCCCACTTGGCTTCCTCTGTATAAGAACTGGTGCAACCATAGGGCCCTGGTTGCAACAAACATCTATACCTGGGTCAGGCAAACTTTTTGGCCTGAGGGCCACATCAGGTTTTGACTTCCACCCGCTCATTTGGAAATTGTATGGAGGGCCGGTTAGGGGATGGGGTCATGGCCCGGCCCCACTCCCATCCGTGCCTCTCCCAGGACCCCTTCCCCATCCATCCTCCTCCTCCCTGTCCCCTAACTGCCCCTGGAACTCCTGCCCCTGACTGCCCCCCACTGCCTCATGTAACCCGTCCTCACATTCCTGATGGCCCCCCTGGAGCCCCTGCCCCATCCAACCACTCCTTCTCCCTGTCCCCTGATCGCCCCCAGAACCCCTACCCCTGGATGCCCCCTGCCGCCCCATCCAACTCCTCCTCTCATTCCTGACTTCCCCCCTGGGATCTCTGCCCCATTCAACTCCCCTGTTACCCACCCTCTGACACCCCCAACCCTTGTCCACACCCTTGCCCCCTGACCACGATCACAAACTCCCCTGCCCTCTATCCAACTCCCCTGCTCTCTGCCCACTTACCCTACTGCCCGGAGCACCAGTGGCTGGTGGCACTACAGCCTCACCACCCGGCTGGAGCCAGTCACGCGTTGCCACCATGCAGCTCAGAGCACCAGGTCAGGCCAGGCTCTGCATCTGCGCTGCCCCAGAAACTCGCAGCGGACGAGGGAGAACAGCAGGGGTGGGGCCAGGGATAGCCTCCTGGGCCGGGAGCTCAGGGACCGGGCAGGAGGGTCCTGTGGGCCAGCTGTGGCCCGAGGACTGTAGTTTGCCCACCTCTGAGCTATATGGTCACAGTTTATGTCATTAACATCACAATAGTATTTTTCAATTCACATGATACAAGTACTGTAGTGCAACCTCTTTATTGTGAAAGTGTTACTTCCTAATGTAAAAGCAGCAAAGAATCCTGCGGCACCTTATAGACTAACAGACATTTTGGAGCATGAGCTTTCGTGGGTGAACACTTGCATCTGATGAAGTGGGTATTCACCCACGAAAGCCCATGCTCCAAAATGTCTGTTAGTCTATAAGGTGCCACAGGATTCTTTGCTGCTTTTACAGATCCAGACTAACACGGCTACCCTTCTGACACCTTCCTAATGTAAAAGCAGCAAAGAATCTTGTGGCACCTTATAGACTAACAGATGTTTTGGAGCATGAGCTTTCGTGGGTGAATACCCACTTCGTCAGATGCATGTAGTGGAAATTTCCAGGGGCAGGTATATATATGCAGGCAAGCTAGAGATAATGAGGTAGTTCAATCAGGGAGGATGAGGCCCTGTTCTAGCAGTTGAGATGTGAAAACCAAGGGAGGAGAAACTGGTTTTGTAATTGGCAAGCCATTCACAGTCTTTGTTTAATCCTGAGCTGATGGTGTCAAATTTGCAGATGAACTGAAGCTCAGCGGTTTCTCTTTGAAGTCTAGTCCTGAAGTTTTTTTGCTGCAGGATGGCCACCTTAAGGTCTGCTATTGTGTGGCCAGGGAGGTTGAAGTGTTCTCCTACAGGTTTTTGTATATCGCCGTTCCTAATATCTGATTTGTGTCCATTTATCCTTTTCCATAGCGACTGTCCAGTTTGGCCGATGTACATAGCAGAGTGGCATTGCTGGCATATGATGGCGTATATTACATTGGTGGACGTGCAGGTGAATGAACCGGTGATGGTGTGGCTGATCTGGTTAGGTCCTGTGATGGTGTCGCTGGTGTAGATATGTGGGCAGAGTTGGCATTGAGGTTTGTTGCATGGATTGGTTCCTGAGCTAGATTTACTATGGTGTGGTGTGCAGTTACTGGTGAGAATGTTTCAGGTTGGCAGGTTGCCTGTGGGCGAGGACTGGCCTGCCACCCAAGGCCTGTGAAAGTGTGGGATCATTGTCCAGGATGGGTTGTAGATCCCTGATGATGCGTTGGAGAGGTTTTAGCTGGGGACTGTATGTGATAGCCAGTGGAGTCCTGTTGGTTTCTTTCTTGGGTTTGTCTTGCAGTAGGAGGCTTCTGGGTACACGTCTGGCTCTGTTGATCTGTTTCCTTATTTCCTCGTGCGGGTATTGTAGTTTTGAGAATGCTTGGTGGAGATTTTGTAGGTGTTGGTCTCTGTCTGAGGGGTTAGAGCAGATGCGGTTGTACCTCAGTGCTTGGCTGTAGACAATGGATCGTGTGATGTGCCCGGGATGGAAGCTGGAGGCATGAAGGTAGGCATAGCGGTCGATAGGTTTTCGGTATAGGGTGGTGGTAATGTGACCATCACTTATTTGCACCGTGGTGTCTAGGAAGTGGACCTCCCGTGTAGATTGGTCCAGGCTGAGGTTGATGGTGAGATGGAAGCTGTTGAAATCATGGTGGAATTTTTCCAGAGTCTCCTTCCCTTGGGTCCAGATGATGAAGATGTCATCAATGTAGCATAGGTAGAGAAGGGGCGTGAGTGGACGGGGGCTGAGGAAGCATTGTTCCAGGTTGGCCATAAAAATATTGGCATATTGTGGGGCCATGCGGGTGCCCATAGCGGTGCCACTGATCTGGAGATATATATTGTCATCAGATTTGAAATAGTTGTGTGTGAGGGAAAAAGGCACAGAGCTCAGCAGCCAGTTGTGCTGTGACATCATCAGGGATACTGTTCCTGATAGCTTGTTTTCCATCTGTGTGTGGGATGTTCGTGTAGAGAGCCTCTACATCCATGGTGGCTAGGATGGTGTTTTCTGGAAGGTCACCAGTGCATTGTAGTTTCCTCAGGAAATCAGTGGTATCACAGAGATAGCTTGGAGTGCTGGTGGCATAGGGTCTGAGTAGAGAGTCCACATATGCAGACAGTCCTTCAGTGAGAGTGCCAATGCCCGAGATGATGGGGCGTCCAGGATTTCCGGGTTTGTGGATCTTGGGTAGTAGATAGAATAACCCTGGTCGGGGCTCTAAGGGTATGTTGATTTGTTCCGGTGTTAGTGTAGGGAGTGTCCTGAGTAGATGTTGCAGTTTCTTAGTGTATTCCTCAGTGGGATCTGAAGGAAGTGGCCTGTAGAATTTGGTGTTGGAGAGTTGTCTGGCAGCCTCCTTTTGGTAGTCTGACCTGTTCATGATGACAACAGCACCTTCTTTATCAGCCTCTTTGATGATAATATCTGGGTGGTTTCTGAGGCTGTGGATGGCATTGCGTTCTGCACGACTTAAGTTATGAGTCAAGCGATGTTGTTTTTCCACAATTTCTGCCTGTGCACGTCGGTGGAAGCATTCAGTGTAGAGGTCCAGACTGTCATTTCGACCCTCAGGAGGAGTCCATGTGGAGTTCTTCTTCTTGTGCTGTTGGTGGGAGGGTATCTGTGTATCAGTGCGCTGTTCAGTGTTGACCTGAAAGTATTCTTTGAGTCGGAGACGGCGAAAGTAGGCTTCCAGATCGCCGCAGAACTGAATCATGTTGGTGGGGGTGGCAGGGCAGAAAGAGAGTCCCCGAGATAGGACAGACTTTTCTTCTGGGCTGAGTGTGTAGTTGGATAGATTGATGATATTGCTGGGTGGGTTGGGGGTACCACGGTTGTGGCCCCATGAGGCAGGTAGGAGTTTAGACAGCTTACAGTCCTTTTTCCTTTGTAGAGAGGTGAAGTGAGTAATGTAGATCTCCTGTCTTATTTTAGTGAAGTCCGTTTGTATGGAAGTTTGGTTATTAATGAGAGTCTCCAGGTTGGAGAGCTCTTTTTTGATGTTTTCCTGTTTGCTGTATAGGATGCTGATCAGGTGGTTCCTCAGTTTCTTTGATAGAGTATGGCATAATCTCTCACTGTGGTCTGTGTAGTATGTAGATAGCAGTGGACAAATACAGACAGATATCATCTTTCTTTCCAGTGCAGCATCGCGTCTGCCAGCAGCATCCAGTAGACATATGGTGATGCTGAAAAAAGGCGAGAAACAATTTTTTTCCCTTTGCTTTCACGGGGGGTGGGCTGACGACATATACCCTGAACCACCCACCACAATGTTTTTGACCCTTCAGGCTTTGGAAGCTCAGCCCAGAATTCAAATGGTTTTCGGAGAGTGCGGGAACTGTGGGATAGCTATAGTCATCAGTCGCCCCTCCCTCCGTGAGCGCCCATTTGATTCTTTGGCTTTCTGGTACGCTTGTCTCAGCTCCTTAAGTTTCACACAGCACTGTGTTGAGTCCCTGCTGTGGCCTCTGTCCATCATGGCCTTGGAGATTTTCTCAAATGTTTTGGCATTTTGTCTTTTGGAACAGAGTTCTGATAGAACAGATTCATCTCCCCATACAGAGATCAGATTCAGTATCTCCCGTATGGTCCATGTTGGAGCTCTTTTTTGATTCTGGGACTGCATGGTCATCTGTGCTGATCAGCGCTCCATGCTGGGTAAACAGGAAATGAAATTTAAAAGTTTGCGGGGCTTTTCCTGTCTACCTGGCCAGTGCACCTGAGTTCAGATTGCTGTCCAGAGTGGTCACAATGGTGCACTGTGGGATAGCTCCCGGAGGCCAATGCCGTCGAATTGCAGCCACACTAACCCTAATTCAAAATGGCAATGCCGATTTCAGCGCTACTCCCCTCATTGGGAAGGAGTACAGAAATCGATTTTAAGAGCCCTTTATATCAAAGTAAAGAGCTTCGTTGTGTGGATGGGTGCAGGGTTAATTCAATTTAAGGCTGCTAAATTTGAGATAAACTCATAGTGTAGACCAGGCCTTAGAGACTAACAAATGTATTTGAGCATAAGCTTTTGTGGGCTACAGTCCACTTCATTGGATGCATAGAAAAGCTTATGCTCAAATAAATTTGTTAGTATCTAAGGTGCCACAAGTATTCCTGTTCTTTTTCAAGATACAAACTAACACGGCTGCTACTATGAAACCTGGAATCTATCTACATGTTTTTCAAAGGGCGTATGCTTATGCATGAAGAAATAATAAAATGTTTGTAAATCAAAATAAATATTAATCTATCTAGTCTCTATCTGCAGGAATGCTAATTAATATGTGATTGCATAGGAGGAATAATAAAGTTTATAATTCTTACCTTAGTTTATGTATGGAGAGTTAATGAAGGACAAAATAAAATTTATCAGCACAAAAACAAATTTGAACAATGTTGGGGGTAGAAAATACTCTTAGAACCTGCATAACTCCTCAAGTTGCAGGCCATGTACCAGTTGGCTGAATCGCCAATCAGTCGACAAAGCCAGGTACAAAAGGAAATATTTTACTTTGTTATGCTGATGAGATGTGTTGTTTTAAAACTCTGAACAGGTATAGATCTTTCTGGACCCCAAAGTGCTCTTCATATTTATATGGACAGGTTCTTGTATGATATTCAGATATTTGCAAAACACTGAATAGTTTTAGTGAGAAATTCTCAGGCTCTAATGATTGCACATAATTTGTTGAAAGAGACAAGTGGTAATACTACTTGCAAAGATCTGCCCTCATAGAAAAGGACAGAGAGTTGAGGTGGAGGTGAGTTACACTTAAGTTCTGATTCCTGCTCTGCCACTGACTTGGTACACGGTGGTAGGAAAATCGATCTAACTCTGTGCCTATGCTTTCCATCAATACGTAGGGCTAATACTCACTTACCTCATCCCGGAATTGTGAGCTGTCTTATGTTAAAGTCTGAAAGCACCGAGACTCTCATATGGAAATGTCATAGAAGGAAGGAACAATGAGGAATAATTATTTAATGCATAACACTTTGGTTATCTAAAACACTGCATAAGTGGTATTAACAGTCAGAGTAACTAATGGTGTGTGGTTCAAGGGCTGAGACACTCCATAAGAAGAGATAAAAGCGTTACTATATATTTAACCGAGTGGGTTAGTAATTGAGGGCAAATATGTACAACATCACACCACTGCAAATTCAACACCCCCAGAAAAAAGAAACACCCCCCCTAGCAATTTTGATTTCTTGATTTTCTTTTGATTCTCATATTTTACCAATCCTGGTGGTATCAGACCTCCTTTCAGAGCTTAAAAACAGACTTAGATTAGCAAAGTTAACGATGGGAGTAAGTTACATCATTGGTTGTTGTACCTGTAAATATATAAGTTGTTTTATGGAAAGCACAACTAAAGCAGTGTTTTGCATTTGGATCTGAAAGTATGGTAAGATTTGTAATCTTTCTTCATTCTGCCAGGAATGAATTCCATGGCTGAAGGCCAGCTGTGATGAACAGCGTACGGGGCTGAACAAAATGACATCTTGATGTCCCTTCCAGCCCTACATTTCCATGAGTCTATGGAAATAACACTGCATGGGCTTGAGCTCCCTGTAACACTCCCACAGTGAGCTGTTTCCTCTTTGAATTTGCTATGATATTTAGAGTGTATTTGATTAGATGATATCTTGGTCTGTAAGTGAAACAATAGGTCTTTGCACTGAGTGGTGCTGTATTACTTTACAGATTGCAGGCTGGATTGAAGAGTTGAAGTGGTTCAGCAACTATAAAAGAATTTTTGCCACAGAGGAGAAGAAAAATGTTCTCTTAGCCCGAAACACAGCCTCAGCATAGACTTATCAGAATTCTTTGCATTTAAATCTGTCTCAGCCCAAGGTTTCTGCCATTGACTCTACATTTTCCACTGTCTTCTCTTCATCTGCCTCAACCCATCCAAGAGCCATGCAGATGTGTGCGGGATATGTAGAGAAAAGGACCATTCCATAACTATTGTGTTGAGGTGATGGCAAGTGTGTGGTTAAAGCGACTCACCAGCTCTGCAGCAACTTGTTTTGTTGGTAATCTGTCATCATTATGGAGTGAATTTTGGAATTTGGTGGGATCCATGAGCTTTCAGGACTTGACATGATAGAATGACTTTGCTGTTGCCTAGAGGCATAGAGAGAATTCTGGCCACTGCTTTTCTCAGATGGTGTTCTACACAAGTTAGGGGCAGGCTAGTGTTGTTCACTACATCCATGTGTAATCCAAAGATCCACTCCAAAGTGGATACATGTCGATCTTAGTGTGGACCAAATTCTGTTGGTGAAAGAGACAAGCTATTGAGTTTATACAGAGCTCTTCTTCAGATCTGGGAAAGGTAGTAACTCTGGTCAAATGAAAGATATTACCTCACCTACCTTGTCTCATTAGTTAGATAAGGCTTTCTTCTTATTTTCAACAGCTCTACTCAAGAGTTTACAGTGTATTCTACCACCATTTATGAGTCAATTTGTCTCTTTGATATACATCTTCTTTTAATCCTCTCACAAGGTCCTTTTGTTTCCTCTTTCCCGAGGGAACTATAATATTAAAAACGTGAAACTGTGATCCAAATGAATTAAAGTTTTACTGTTTCCCATATGAAGAATTAATTTCTTACATTTCTTGTTCTTGTTACAACCTTTGTCACGAGCATGAATTAACACACAGTTTCTTTGCTTAATAGTCTATCTAAATTATGGCAGAAGAATGAAAGTTTGGCCTTTGTGGTATATTGTCTTCTGGTTGAATTGCCGCCACTCTTACTTTCATAAAATTATAACCAAAAAGAAAACTGCAAGAAGGTGGTTTAACAGCAGAGCGGTGTAAATGTCAGGGACTTGTGTTCTCAAGGTTTTGTGAGGCCCGCATTTTGAGGGAGGGAGATTTGGTTTGTCCCTGCCTGCAGGTATATGGGATCTTGGGGAGCAATTACCACACAGCTGGGGTTCCAATTAATTTCTTTATTAAAGGAAAAAAAAGGAAGTGGTGGGAATTTAATAATGAAATACAATGGGATGGGGTGTATAGGGTGTTTACAATAGACAACGATGGGGTGGGTTCTTCTTATTGAACAGTGTAGGGAGTTCTAATAGTGGGCTAAAGCAAGTGGGGTTCAGCACAATGGGATACAGTACAGTCAATAAGCAACTCTAGATACAGTGTGGAAATGTAAAGCGTACCCAAAAGAAATGCAAAATAAAATGGTAGCTTCTATATGAGTTAATAGCTAGATACACAATGTAACACAGTGGCATCAATGTAAATACAAAGTATATCAGAAAAGTGGAGGCAACCAATGGGGTGTTATAATTACAAGTAAAATGTGAGTTACAGTACAACAATACAATATCAATATAAAGGCTGGGTCAAGAAACGGGGGGGGGGAGGGGGGGAGTGATTAGTGGTATGCAGACTAGCGGCTGGAAGCAGCGAGAGACTCTGAAGCCCTGCAGGGTGAGGACAACGGAGCAGTGTGATGGTAATCTTCGGTAGGGGAGGGGCAGCGGAGAAGTGTAAAGAAGAGCTAGAGAGAGGTTTAAGCAACAAGTGGACACCAAAAACAAAGGTAAAAAAAAACAGCAAAGGGTTTGGGAAGTTTCACAGGGGGAGAAGCAACAAGGGGTTTGGGAAGTTCAGAGGGTGATGCAGACGTGGGGGAGGGGGGAAGCAGCAAGGAGTTGGGAAGTTCAGAGAGAGTGCAGATGCGGGGGAAAAAGCAACAAAGGGTTAGGGAAGTTATACAGGGGGAGAAGCAGCAAGGGGTTTGGGAAGTTCGGAGGGTGATGCAGACGCAGGGGGGAAAGCAGCAAGGAGTTGGGAAGTTCGGAGGGAGTGCAGATGCGGGGGAAAAGCAGCAAAGGGTTATAACAGGGAGACACGGAGGAGCACACAGAGGGGGAGATTGGAGCGGGGGAAAAACAGACACGGGAAAGTTCAGGGAGAGATCGGGACCGCAGGAAGGCGAATTTAAGCAGCAAAAAACCTTATCTATCTTAACCAACGACTAGGCAAAACAACAAATATCACAATTCTAAGCAAAGCTATAACAAGCAACTATACAGAGCAACAAAACAGTAAACTATAACAAGGCAGTTGAAACTTACAAGCTCTACAATCTTAACAAACTACGACTTATTAAACTAAAAAAACAAGACCTATGGTGCACCTTATGCTATGGGGAGGTTACAGAGGGCAGAGTGGTATGTTTCCAGGACCCAGCTCCCAAGGAAGCCAAGGGATGATGGCTACAGCGGTGGATACAGCTGAAAGCAGAGAGCCCCAAGGCAAAGCCCACAGGAGCAGAGCTTAGCAGCGGCACAAACTTATTTTTAGCGGCAAAGAGCCCTGGAGTTTAAGAGAGGTTTTAAGACACAGACCAAGGTTTAGCTTGAGTCTGTGTGCTGGGGAAACAGAGCCAGCAGCTAAAATAATAAAATAAAAGGATAGAAAGTTTTACAGAGGGATTCTTACCAGTCCCCAAGGCAGCAGCAACGGCAGAAGCAGCAGCAACATCAGAACAGGCAAGGAGGGCTCAGTACAGTCTCAATAATCAGGAGATCTCTCAGGTAGCAATTCGTTCTTCGTGGGGGGGGGGCGTTCAAAAAACAGGGGTATGCTTAAAAATAAAACGAGAGCGGAGAAAGGACCCCCCAGAACCCCTGGCTGATCAGACCACGAAGCAATGCAGGAACCTTTCTGAGGTGTGTTTCAAAAATGTCTGGTTTTAAAGGCAAACTTGGGCAGTTTTCCGCCAGTAATCCTGATAGGCTCCCTCTGTCACAGGGGAGGAGGCACAGGGAAAAAACTGAAGGTAAGCCCAGAGACATGCCTGGACATAGTCCTGTGCAATAGGTGACTCGAGCACATGAGGCCTATGACTCATGCCCAGGATCTTAAAAACACATTAGGTCTTGCAGCTCTGGACATTGCCTGCCCTACACCAAGCCCAGGCTCAACGAGGTGATAACAGGACTAACCCTTTGAACAGGGCAGTGGTCCCACTTAGCACGCAGCACAAGTGGCCATCCCTTTGAGAAGGGCAATGGCTCTTGTTAAACAACTTCAGGGGCCCTCCCTTTGAGAAGGGCAGTGGCCCTGGTAAACAACTTAACAGCCAGGGAAGGGCGGCCACAGGAGAACAGAAAACAAAATGGAGTCTGGGGACAGCTGTAAGAAACAAAATGGAATAGGGGATAGCTGTAACAGACATGATTTACATTGGATTTTCACCTCCAGTGTCTTAATTGATATTCTGTTTTGGGTTATGCGGGTGGGGTTTTTTGCCTTCCTCTGAAGCATCCAAGATTGACCACAGCTGGAGATGGGACACTGGACCAGTGATGGGAGGTGGTACACAGAATATCATGCTTAGATACCTGGTTGTCCCAGGTCAGATTGGCAGGAACCTTGGAGGGGTTTCACCTTGTTCCGCAGCATGGGGTATGGATTGCTTTCTGGGATCATTTGGACATATCTCACCTAATCAATTCCCTACCATTGCATAAACCTTGGAACTGGTGGCACCTTGATCTCTCCTGTTCTCTGCCTGTGGCACACAGCAGTTTAGTTAGACCAAAACGTTTCAGTCCTCAGAATACTAAAGTCACTGGGTTCAATATAGGGGCATCTCAGTGAAATTTATTGGCCCATGATATATAGGAGCTCAGACTAATGATCTAATGGTCCTTTCTGGGCTTAAACTCTATGAAATCTATGAAATTATTGGCATCTGAGACTGACAAATGAAATTGGAACTGAACTGAAATCATTGTGTTCATCATAGATTTAGGTAAAGATTGTAAATCACTTCTTGGCATCCTCAAGCAAAGCTCAGTCCAGCTTTACTCAAATGAATTATCAACCTTTTAGCAAATCTGAGATGAGTTTGGGGTTGAAAACTAAATCCAAACTATGAAAATCCAGAAAAAAACACTTGATTTCTAATTCCATTTCATACATTTTTCACATCCAATATTTTTTTTTCAGTGAGGAACATTTGAGACTGATTCACTCTGGACATAATTCATTTCACTGCAGAGCGCTTATACAATGGCATCCATTGTACTTGGACTCCCACGAGGAGGATTTATGCCCCAATCTTGCAAATACTTGTGCACATGAGTAGTGCCATTGACTTCAATAGAACTACTCACCTGAGTACAGGTCTACAGAACTGGGGCTCAAATCAGTCGAGTTATACCAACATAGTTCTGGAGAACTGCAGTGCAGAATCACTCCATTAATATTAACAGGAGCAAAAATGAATCCAAAGAGATGGAAATCAACCCTGGTGTGGAAGGCTTGCTACCCACGGTTTTCAGAAACCAAAGCAGTGGTAACTTAACTGTTTCTCTCCAGGAAGTGTCAGGAATAAATCTGTGGGGACACAGCTCAATCTGTTTGATAAATATTTGATACAAACCAGGAATGCTTTCATCTAAAGCTACATTTTTATTAGATCTCAAGTGCGCAAGTGTGCTCGCATGCACACACACACATATACACTTATGCTGCTGCAGTAGGGTTAAGAGCATTTCAAAACAAGTATATTTACCTATAGTTAAAAAATGGTTCTGAGGGATCAGTGGTCAGCCTTCCAGGGGGCCCTGCATTCTGGCTAGCTGCTGGGGAATTTAGCTGTCAGATCCTTGCCCACAGAAAGCTTCCTTGGACTGCTCCAAAGCATATTCCTTCACCTAATCTTTTATAGCCAAACAAAGCACTTAACCTATAGTGACTCCTAGTGTGTCACCAATTCTCCTAATTTCAGCAAAACTACTCATCTCTTATCATCAAAACATTTCTAGTCATAACAAGAATGAGTTGGGGCATTTAAAACCCAGGTTGCTTTACTCTCTTCCATACTTGTTAACTTCCTATCTCATCCTCCCGTTCTGATAAACAAACTGCAAGCATGCAGCTGTCTGACCTTGCCTCACAAAGGCCTAAGATTTTCCTAGCTATGTGATGTTTGGTTTTCTGCCGGCAGTAGCTGAACATACAAAATAGCTTACTGCTGTATTGTCAAGTTCTGGGGTGTATGCAGGAATGTCAAATTCTAGGATAACAGGCTTGCCATTACATGACCCTCCATGCTAGTTAAGTTCTTAATGTGTGTGTGTGCGTTTTTTTTTTAATACAAAACATATGTACTTTTATAAGCCTTCTCCCTGGAACTGATTTTAATGGTGTTACACGGGTGTAAATCTGGAGTAATGGCATTGTGAATCAGGCCTATGTATTCTATTTACCATGTGCCAATATCGCTCAACTGGCCACAGTTCCTTACTGTTCCTTAAGTAAATATAATATATCCTACCTTTTAAAAAAAATAGGATTTAATTATAGGATTTCTTTTTTGAGCTCCCTCTGCAGCATCGTTTGGTATTAACTTTCCAAATGTTAACAAACTTCAGTCAGTTTCTTACTTTACTAACTAATACTAGAATTTTTCCACTTTCTTAATTAGCTTTTACCTGTACTCCTATTTTTTCAACTCTGTATGGCAAACTGTATGCCTTCCAAAAAGCATAGCCAATGTTATGGCTTCAACCAAGCAACATCAGTTTTGATTAATTACATGTAAGTAGGGAGATATTAATGAATAATAAACTTTCACATGTTCCTTCCTACAACTTGTGATGCAGAAAAACAGGCAGTTTCTGGGCATTAGTCACAAAGAATGAAACCGTTGAAACTACATGTACAGGGGGCTTCTCTATCCATTTCTAGAGAGCCATGCAACTATCACCTTTCTATGCCTTTATAGGGCTTGGATTGGATTCTGGTCCAGGCTCCAGTCCTCATACGCTGCTTTGGTGGTATAAAGGGGCCTCGAGGCCAGGGAAGAATTCCCCTTGTGTAGGGCTGACACAAGTGTCCCTAAGCTACCCTCATGCGGTCCCCTATGTAAATGGAACCCTGGAGGTTGGGTAAGAAGAAGCATGCTTATTGCACTCAGCACTTTGGGAATTCAAGGCTGTAAATCAGTTTGCAAAGGGAAGTCATAAAACAGAGCAGAAATAGAGCAACAGCATGGTCTGCTCTATTTTATGCCAGGTGCTGTTTCAGCCCCTGCAGGAGCCCAGAATCTGGTTCGCATAAAGACATCTTTACCTCCCCTCCCCATGGGCTGAACCTCCTATGCTGTGCCTCTCAGGATGCCAGGGCAGATTCCAGCCCCCCTTCTTCAGGGGAGGTAAGAGTGTTTAATGGGCACTAGAAAATAATAATGGGAAGCTATTGAATTTTTAATCACCATTGGGGACAAGTAAATAATACTCCCACTAGACATAGCACTACTGTCTTATTAAAAAATGGCATATCATTTATGATGGAAATTGAAATGCTCAACAGTGTACTACACCGAGTTGAAAATCAATTCCACTACTTAGGGAGGATGTGATTTTTAGTGGAAACTTACATTACTTCTTGTTTTTGTCCCTGCCTGCAGGTATATGGGATCTTGGGGAGCAATTACCACACAGGTGGGGTGCCAATTAATTTCTTTATTAAAGGAAAAAGGAAGTGGTGGGAATTTAACAATGAAATGCGATGGGATGGGGAGTATAAGATGTTTACAATAGACAATGATAAGGGGGGGTTCTTATTGAACAGTGTAGGGAATTTTAACAGTGGGTTACAGTAAGTGGGGTTCAGCACAATGGGATACAGTACAGTCAATAAGCAACTCAACTTTATATAAGAACAACTCTAGATACAGTGTGGAATGCAAAATAAAATGGTAGCTTCTATATAAAACTGGTATACAAAGTATATTAGAAAAATGGAGGCAACTAATGGGGTGTTATAACCACAAGTAAAATGTGAGTCACAGTGCAATAATACAATATGGGTGATAAGTAAAATTATGCAATGTAGAAAATTACTGACTTAATTTGTGAGGCTGTGATAGCAAGAGTGTACCTAAAAGCTGGGTCAAGAAGAGGGAGGGGAGAGGGGAGTGAGTGATTAGTGGTAACTAACGAGAGGAGAGTGCAGCTGCAAGCAGCCAGAGACTCTGAAGCCCTGTGGGGTGAAGCCTAGAGCATCAGTCTTCAGGAGCCTGCGGGCTGGAGGTACGGGAGACAAGAGCAGCTGGAGAGCACTTAAGGGGAGTCTGGGAGCAGCAAGAGGGGAGGGTGCTGAACGTGTAAGCGATGAGAAGGCACGTGGAGAATGAGGGAGACGGCTGAGGGAAGAAGCAGGTTGCAGCAGCGGAGAGCACTTCAGGGAAGTTGCGGAGCAGCGGGGTGAAGACAAACGGAGCAGTGTGATGGCGATCTTCGGTAGGGGAGGGGCAGCCGAGGAGCGGGGACACGAACACAGGGGATACAGGGAGAGGCAGCAGAGAGGTGTAAAGAAGGGCTAGAGGGACACCCAAAAAAAAAAAAAAAGGGAAAGAAGCTGCAAAAGGTTTGGGAAGTTACAAGGGGGGGCGGGGGGAAGCAGCAAGGTGTTACAACAGGAAGACACGGAGAAGTACACAGAGGGGGAGATTGGAGCGGGGGAAAAACAGACACGGGAAAGTTCAGGGAGAGATTGGGACAGCGGGAAGATGAATTCAAGCAGTAAAAACCTTATCTATCCTTTAACTTAATTAAACTTATATAAATTACAAGCAGCTTATACAAAGTAATAAAACAGGTATAGAATACAACCAGGCAATGGTTTTTTTTAACTCTATCTTAATCAACGACTAGGCAAAACAACAAATATCACAATTCTAAGCAAACTATAACAAGCAACTATACAGAGCAACAAAACAGCAAACTGTAACAAGGCAGGTGAAACTTACAAGCTCTACAATCTTAGCAAACTATGACTTATTAAACCAAAAAGGAAAACCTACGGTGCACCTTATGCTATGGGGAAGTTACAGAGGGCAGAGTGGTATGTCCCCAGCCAGGATACAGCTCCCAAGGCAGCCCCCAAGGAAGCCAAGGGATGGTGGCTGCTGCAGTGGATACAGCTGAAAGCAGGGAGCAGAGCTTAGCAGCGGCACAAGCTTATTTTTAGCAGCAAAGTGCTGCGGAGTTTGAGAGGTTTTAAGACACAGACCAAGGTTTAGCTTGAGTCTGTGTGCTGGGGAAACAGAGCCAGCAGCTAAAGTAATAAAATAAAAGTATGGAAAGTTTCACAGAGGGATTCTTACCTGTCCCCAAGGCAGCAGCAAAGGCAGAAGCAGCAGTAACATCAGAAGAAGCAAGGAGGGCTTGGTAAGGTCTTGATAATCAAGAGATCTCTCAGGCAGCAATTCGTTCTTCGTGGGGGGGGGGTTAAAAACCGGGGGTACGCTCAAAAATAAAACGAGAGCGGAGAAAGGACCCCCCAAAACCCCTAGCTGATCAAGCCAGGAAGCAATGCAGGAACCTTTCTGAGGTTTGTTTCAAAAATGTCTGTTTTTAAAGGCAAACTTAGGCAGTTTCCTGCCAGTGATCCTGATAGGCTCCCTCTGTCACAGGGGAGGAGGCGCAGGGAAAAACTGCAGGTGAGCACAGAGACATCCCTGGGCAGAGTCCTGTGCAATAGGTGACTCAAAAGCCCATGAGGCCTATGACTCATGCCCAGGATCTTAAAAACACATTAGGTCTTGCAGCTCTGGACATTGCCTGCCCTACACCAAGCCCAGGTTCAACAAGGTGATAACAGGACTAACCCTTTGAACAGGGCAGTGGTCCCACTTAGCACGCAGCACAAGTGGCCATCCCTTTGAGAAGGGCAATGGCTCTTGGTAAACAACTTCAGGGGCCCTCCCTTTGAGAAGGGCATTGGCCTTGGTAAACAACTTAACAGCCAGGGAAGGGCGGCCACAGGAGGAGAACAAAAACAAAATGGAATATGGGGACAGCTGTAAGAAATAAAATGGAATAGGGGGATAGCTGTAACAGACAGTTTTGTCTGTTCCATTAAGGTGTTTATGTTAGCAAAGAATGCTGTCAATAAAATATTCCCAAATATTGGTACAGTGACTCTAGTAGGGCAGGTCCTTTATATGTAGTGTGCTATTTCCTAAGTCCTTCCTATACGGTATAAATCCTGCGTTTTTACACAGTGCTTTTGTTGGTCAGAATAACAGGAGTTGATGGTAAATGAAGAACACTTACAAAATAAGGAAACTAGACGGTAATGGGAACATAAATCCTTTCATTTCTAAGTTACTGGTTCAGATCTGATCTAGTCACTGAGCACCATCCATCATCTGATTCAGCAAAGCAAATGAATATTCCCATAGACTTCACTGAGGCTATTCACATGCTTAAAATTAGGTGGATTATTAAGTGCATTTCTGGATGGGGGTCTGAACAAAGCAGGGTCCTTTGAAAAAATATAGTATGTGATCATGTAATTAAAGACTGTATCATAACACATACTCAAACAGATCTGAATTAAGGTTACACAAGCAATCCATCAGATCAGTGAGAGTCCTGCTATAAATGAGTATGTCTACACTACACTATCAGGGATTGACGTATCGCGACTCATCTAGACATGATACATCGATCCCCGAACGCGCTCCTCATCAACTCTGGAACTCCACCAGGGTGAGAGGTGGAAGCAGAGCCGACGGGGGAGCGGCAGCCATTAATCCCGTGCCGTGAGGAGGCGAAGTAAGTCAATCTAAGTCAATCTAAGACACGTTGACTTCAGCTACGCTATTCTCATAGCTGAAGTTGCATATCTTAGATCGATCCCCCTCCAGTGTAGACTGGGCTTAAAAGCAAAAACATTGGTTCATCTGTTACTTTATTTTTCAAATACAGTGAGAGTTAGTGCCTGTGGCTTGACAATATTTGAGACCTAAAAAGTGGATTGCAACATTTTTGTGACAGCATTTGGGATGTTGTGAGGTCTTTTGTTTAACAAAGCCAGTGTTCAGTGGTGAAAACCTGCTGCAACATTGTGTGAAACTCCTCCACAACTAATGAAATCCTGCAAAATGTCAAATTCCCCTAAAACATACTTATTTTTCTCTTTAAAAAACTGATAATTATCTTTTCTATTTTAATTATGGGAGGAAAGGTAGAAGAATGGGGGATCCCAGGGGAGATTTTTTTTTTTTGCAATATATCAGAACACGAAGAGCAAATAAAATTCTAAATCAGAGAAGAAGTCAGGCTCAACTGTCATTTCCTCAGGAATGTATGAAAGAAACACCCACAGAGATCCATCGTGCCTGGAAGGTTGCCTGGAATCCTGGTGTTGGTGCTCTTATCATTATCTTGTAACATGACAGAAGAAAGGTGACATGAAGGAGAATGCATCCAACAAGTACAAAGCAGACACAGACCGCTGAAAGACACCAAGTGTTGTAGTTTCAGTAATCATGGTATAGCATATTAAGGGACAAAAAAAGTCTCCTAGGGAAAGGACAGCAGAAAAACAGCAGCTACTCTCTGAAGTATTACTCTTATGGAAGCATTGGTTCTTTCCTTCCTTCTTTCTTTCTTCTACATCTTGATGCTCACTTTTAATTTATTCCTCTCTCATTTTCTACAGACTGGCTATTGAGGAGTAGAATTGGACAAACTCATTATGACTATTAATGAGTCCATGTGAAAATCATGGTTTCAAAAGTTTGACATAACTTGAACATTACTAGATGAGAGTTCTGTTTAGTATGGACTCTGAAACAGGAGCACAGACCAAGAGAGAGAAGGAAAGGAAAAATAAGTTTTATACCTTTGTAGGGCACCCACATGAGCCAAGCTAGATTTTAGGGGGTTCTTCTGTTCTTACTGCAAAACGTAGGTGTCTCTTTATCTTGAAAATCATAGTTTGTTTTGTTTTTCAAATTTAATCATCTTCAATTCATCGTGGCTTTAAATTAGAGGAAATAAAGGATTTTCAAGATCAGGCTAAGGTCCTGATCCTGAAATGAGCCCCACACAAGTGGACCTTCATTGATTTGAAGTCAATAGGGCTCCATATTGGTCTCAGGGGGATCTGGGACACTAACAAGAAGGTCATTAAAAACCCAAAAGTTAGTCAGAGGTTTGCAAAGGCTTGAGCTCCTCAAGGGAGGAAAACTATCTCTTATGAAAGGAAATTTAGCAGCCACCTACCAACATTCACTCCCCAAAACTACAGAGCGAGTGAGAGAGAAACGGAATTACAGCTGCTCCTGTTTTTATTTTTCAGTGGATGATGTACTGCAGAAGCATAAACTTGAAATAGTGAACTAGCAAACAACAAGGTCAGCATAATTTTCTCCATCAGTACTACTATAAGGCATATTTATTGCTGGTATTTTCCTTTGATTTCCTTTCAGTGGCATACCTGAATTCCTTCAAGTACAAGGTCTTCTCTTTTGGACACAATAAGTGCATGGTAGTAAGATATGCCTTGGACACTGACATAATTAACTATGAACTCTGACCTATTGTGCCTGCTCCTTAATTCTGCAGTGCATTAAACTAAACCTTAGATCTGGACATGCCTAGAGTTTGAGAAATTCAGAAATGGCTCCAAACCTGGACCTGTCACAAGAATAAAGCTGCATTTTAAGTGGGATTTACACCAAGACTGTTGACTTCAGCCATTCTTATTAAAACAGAAAAGTGCATACTCTTTAATGCAGGCACAGAACCAACACTTACTTGCTAGCTCAAAATCTTAATGTTTCCTACTTCCTCCTAGCCCCCTGCCTTATGTCTTATTCCAATACACTGTAACAGAGTTTCTTGAAGTGTTTTATCTTTCTACCCTGTGCTAATGATAGATCTGTACACATATGCCTGCAATATTAAGGTTAGCTCATTTATCCTACTAGGCATGGTTATTATAAAGCTACAGGTTTTTTAATGATAAAACTATGCATACATTATGGTTAGTATGCTAAAATTATAACTCCTATTCAGCTGTGAAGATAAAAACTGCAGCACAGCATAGCTCATGCATAGTATCATCCTGCTTGCTCTTTGAATATAGCTTTCTGTTTACATAAAACTACGGGTGAAATCCTGATTTCCCCCAATCAAAGTTCATGAGACTTTTATAACTGGCTGGGGACAGAATTTCACACGAGGCTTCCTAACAAGAATACAAAAGTTTAGACTCACCATGATTTGGGAGTAAATTGATCCCTGAAGTCTGGCCTAACAAGCAGATGGGAGCTGTGAAGATCGCGCAAAGAGCAATGACGCTTCTTTTATGTGATTAGAGAGTGAATTCCAGCAGCCAGCCCCAGTACGGTCCCCTTCATTAGGTTCTCTCTAGTGAAGGTTCTGCATAACAAAAGTGGAGAGACCTCTCACGTTCTGGGGTGTAGTCCAGACCAGTAAGGGATTGTGTCTTGGCCTGCCCTGTAATTCAGAGTGTCTCATAATGCCCTGCTGCTGTAGCTCTCTTGACTGAGTGCTTTCAGCTGGCATACAAGCATGAACTGAGTATCTGTGCATTAAGTAGCCATGGTTCAGCACTCTGATTCCAGCAGCTGGCTTGTTACGCCACAGCCACACTTTTGCCTACATCAGTCTTAGGTTTCACCTGACAAGATAGCCCCAACATCCCCAGTCTCATTTTTTTTTCTTAAAACCATGTGCTCTGCAATGTCCAATCATCTCCTGGACCATTCAGAGAGATAGTAAGGTTCATTTGTTCCTTTAAAGATGCTTGCTACATTAACCGGAGTTAACATTCATTTTAAATCAAAGACAGCACTGGGTTGGTTTATATTTAAAGTAAAACAGGTTTATTAGCAAAAGGAGATGGGATTTTAAGTGATTCAAGTATAAAGGATAGAATTAGAAATGGCTACAAGCAAATACAAGTGAAAAACACATTCCAGAGCCTAAGACAACAAAACAAAACAAGCTGCAGTCTTTAAGGTAGTTTTCTTACCAATCTAGCTTCCACCAAGATGGTTGACCAACCCCTCTGGTCAGGATCTCCCACAGAGGCCAAAGTGCTTGGTTCTTTTGTTGTCTTAAGTCAAAGATAACTAGGGGTTCTTTGCCCCTCTCTCATAGTTCAGTGAACCTTTGAAATGGATTGTTCTGCATGTTATTTTCTCCCTCCCCACCCCCGCAATTAAAGCTCATTCAAGCCACAAGGAAGGCAATATGGAGTCTCCTGGGGAAGGAAGTTTCTTGCTGGTTTCTTCCCTTGCTGATATTTGCTAAAATACAAACTGATCTGTTTTCTACAACCTCCTCCCGCTGCTACGATGCTGAATGGCTATCTCCTTCCCTTGTTAACTTGATGGTTTTGTTTAGCTTCTATTAAATTGCATTCCCATTGTCTGTTAAAGTACCTTGGAAATACCTTCAAGGGGCAGAACCACATTCCTTTGTCTAGGGTGGGGTGACTTTAGCCCTGCCTGGCAGACATACTTTGATAACTTAATTTCCAGGATGTATGTAATTTTGAATTTCTCCTCTGTGCATATATCACACAATAATATTAATGATCAATATGTTATTAGCTTTCTATTGATATATTACATGACACCTAGCTACAGGTTAAGACATGGCACATTCAGCTGGTCAGGCCAGTTGAAACTCACTAACAGATACCAATGAGACTCTTGCATTGAGAGGCTGTTAGGGTCACAAGAACCCATTGTGATGTATATACACAAACAAGTAGAGTTTGGATCCTTCACTAATGTAGAATCCTTCATTCCAAACATCATGCCTTTGGAAGATTTCAAATATCAGATTTCTCTGTTACAGGTGAAAATCACCTCTGTGTGGAGAGCTAACATACATCAGTTAAGTCAGGGTTTCTCAAACAGGGATCGCCGCTTCTGTTGAGAAAGCCCCTGGTGGGCTGGGCAGGTGTGTTTATCTGCCCCGTCCGCAGGTCCGGCCCATCGCAGCTCCCACTGGCCGCAGATTGCTGATCCAGGTCAATGGGAGCTGCTGGAAGCAGTGCGGGCAGAAGGACTTAATGGCTGCAGCTTCCAGCAACTCCCACTGGCCCAGAGCAGTGATCCGCAGCCAGAGGGAGCCACAATCGGCTGGACCTGCGGACAGGGCGGGTAAACAAACCGGCCCGGCCTGCCAGCGGCTTTTTGTACAGAAGCGGTGACCTCTGTTTGAGAAACCCTGAGTTAAGTCCTCAAAATAGTATTGAAATTGTGCATAGACTTTGTTCTGGCCCTCCACACAGAATTTCTTCCTAATGTAGAGGAGAAGGGGTTGTATTTAAAATAGAGACAGTAAATATTTAGGTAGAGAACTTTCAGCTGTAATGAATAGGACTTTTTGATTTCCTTTTCATGTGAGAACATTTCATTGGGCTATCATTTTATGTCATTCAAAAGAAATATTTTTTGATTGGTTGTTATACCATTGAAGGTTATACTAGCATCACTGACAGACAGACACATTTGTTCATTCATGCCTTGTAATAAGGTAGAGTTGGGTATAATCCGGAGCCCTGCATCAGAACACCTGCAAACTTTGGTGAAGCTCAGATCTTCATCCAAACTTCGTAACTCATGCCTGTCACTATAACAGGGAGAACCATATAAAGATATGTCCCCTTAAAGCTACTGAACTGTTGTTATCTGAGAGAATGCAAAAGCTACTGGAGTCTAGTCTAATGCATAGGGTGTCAGACTTGGGAATAGACTCTGGGCTATTTTGTGTTCTTGGATTCTACAAGACACCACAAATTGGAACACCAAATTCAAGCATGTTCCCACTGCCTGACTCTACTACCTAAACCGCTGAGGGGAAAATCATACTTTGGGCATGTTTCTAGTAGTAATGGTAACTGAGGTGATCAAGGAATCCTGTGGCACCTTATAGACTAACAGACGTTTTGGAGCATGAGCTTTCGTGGGTGAATACCCACTTCCTCAGATGCAAGTAATGGAAATATCCAGGGGCAGGTATATATATGTGTGCTAGCAAGCAAGCTAGAGATAACGAGGTCAGTTCAATCAGGGAGGATGAGGCCCTGTTCTAGCAGTTGAGGTGTGAAAACCAAGAGAGGAGAAACTGGTTCTGTAATTGGCAAGCCATTCACAGTCTTTGTTCAATCCTGAGCTGATGGTGTCAAATTTGCAGATGAACTGAAGCTCAGCAGTTTCTCTTTGAAGTCTGGTCCTGAAGTTTTTTTGCTGCAGGATGGCCACCTTAAGGTCTGCTATAGTGTGGCCAGGGAGGTTGAAGTGCTCTCCTACAGGTTTTTGTATATTGCCATTCCTAATGTCTGATTTGTGTCCATTTATCCTTTTCCGTAGAGACTGTCCAGTTTGGCCGATGTACATAGCAGAGGGGCATTGCTGGCATATGATGGCGTATATTACATTGGTGGATGTGCAGGTGAATGAACCAGTGATGGTGTGGCTGATCTGGTTAGGTCCTGTGATGGTGTCGCTGGTGTAGATATGTGGGCAGAGTTGGCATCGAGGTTTGTTGCATGGATTGGTTCCTGAGCTAGAGTTATTATGGTGTGGTGTGCAGTTACTGGTGAGAATATGTTTCAGGTTGGCAGGTTGTCTGTGGGCAAGGATTGGCCTGCCACCCAAGGCCTGTGAAAGTGTGGGATCATTATCCAGGATGGGTTGTAGATCCTTGATGATGCGTTGGAGGGGTTTTAGCTGAGGGCTGTATGTGATGGCCAGTGGAGTCCTGTTGGTTTCTCTCTTGGGTTTGTCTTGCAGTAGGAGGCTTCTGGGTACACGTCTGGCTCTGTTGATCTGTTTCCTTATTTCCTCGTGCGGGTATTGTAGTTTTGAGAATGCTTGGTGGAGATTTTGTAGGTGTTGGTCTCTGTCTGAGGGGTTAGAGCAGATGCGGTTGTACCTCAGTGCTTGGCTGTAGACAATGGATCGTGTATTCACCCACGAAAGCTCATGCTCCAAAACGTCTGTTAGTCTATAAGGTGCCACAGGATTCTTTGCTGCTTTTACAGATCCAGACTAACACGGCTACCCTCTGATACTTGAGGTGATCAAGTATGTCTCTAGCAGTGTGTTAAATGGTTCCAGTAGGACTGTAATTAGAGCCATGGAAAATATTTTCCTAGAAAATCCAAAGCTGCATGTAATTTTCTTGGTTTGAGGTTTGAATTCAATCTCAAATCTTTAAAGATTCACCCATGATGGAGCTCTTGAACATATCAGGTGAACCTGAGTTCTGATTCAAACACATGAGCACAGTTAGAGAGAACATGCTCAATTTATAATTATGCATCAGATCCTTGCAAAATGTTCAGTTGCTATGGCAGTGGCTCTCTATCTTGTGTATTATGACACCTTTTTACATACCAGGCACTTCCCCAGAATCCATCTTCCACCTAGCTGGGATCTAGTATGGACCATTCTCCAACCTATCAATATGGAAAAGGCAGAGTGGACCTCTTGGCACCTGATTGTGGCCTCCATGTTGAGATCTGATACTGTTTGGTTTTAACTAGAGAAAGCAACCTGAACCAAAACACTTCATAGAAACAAATCCAAACTTTGGGTCACTTTACATCCAGATTTCAGTTTAGGGACTGGATTCTCCCTCTCTGTTGGATGAAACTGAAATATCAGCACTGATCAGTCTCAAACTTTGAGGATTTCTGGCTTGGAAACTTGTAGCTTGAAACATCACTAGTTTTGAGTTGGTGATTTTGGCTGAGTTTTTCTTTCAGATTTGCAGATAGCTTGGAACACCAGCTCAAAGGGAAACTAAAGGGGGAAACACGTCCACATGAATCAGAAGCAAAGAAAATGTTTGCATAGACCCCTATAAAGTGAAACCACCTTGTTTTTTGCAGCTCTGTGAGGTTGATTTGCAAACGGAATATAACTGGAATGATTTTCTGTTCTCTGAAGTTCAGCAGCTGGCTTGGCAAAGATAACCCTCTCTCCCAAAGTCACTGGTTGCCAAATAATTTGCAAAGAATGGAAGAAGAGATAAGAAATTGGCTCAGATTAGCAGAAACTGAAGAAGGCATCTTCCAGCTGCTGAAGGTCTAGAATGCAAACCTCATTTGGAAGCTACTATTAGCCTAACCAGGGCTGGCTCCAGGGGTTTTGCCGCCCCAAGCAGCCAAAAAAAAAAAGAAAAAAAAAGCGATTGCAATCTGTGGCAATTCAGCAGGAGGTCCTTCGTTCCAAGCGAGAGTGAGGGACCCTGTGCTGAATTGCCGCCAAATACCTGAAAGGGCCGCCCTGCTCTGGAGTTGCCGCCCCAAGCGCCTGCTTGATAAGCTGGTGCCTGGAGCTGGCCCTGAGCCTAACACGTAACAGGATGGTAGGAGTGTGACCTTCTTGAATCACTTCTGGTGGACATTCAACTGCCTGTTTGAGAAAATACTCTAGATAAATCAGCTCATCAAGAACTAGGTGACATGATATGAGAACTAGACTGATGTGATTAAAATACGCACTCCAAACAAATTTCCAAGCTGAGAGTGAAATCACCTCTCATTTTCTTGCTGGCCTTATGTAACTCTCCACAACCTGTGTTACTGGTCACCATCTAACAAGAAGCCTTTGGATATCTTTATTTTTGTTTGGTTTTTTTGCAATCAGAAATTCAGAATTAAGAGACTGGGCTGCTGACTTTTTTTTTCTTTTTTAACAAAGAATAATATACCCAGAAGGAGCAGTGTCTGTCATGTTGGAGCACAAACCACCAAAGAAGCCTATGCCCATCTGCCCAGGGGCCATATGAAAGAAGAAAATCTCAATCCATAGAAAAGGAAGCTGTCAGGACTCAGGATTTGCTTCACCTGGAGGACATCAAGGACAAGGACTCCACATGTTTGTTACTTGGCAACATCACATCACATCACATCAACCGAAGCAATTTTTGTGGTTTTTTTTGTTTACATAAGAACATAAGAATGGCCATACTGAGTCAGAACAATGACCTATCTAGCCCAGCATCCTGTCTTCCAACAGTGGCTGGGGCCAGATCCTTCAGATGAACAGAGCAGGTCAATTTATTGAGTGATCTATTTCCTGTTGTCTAGTCCCAGCTTCTGGTAATCAGAGATTTAGGGACACTTAGCGCATGGGGCTACATCCCCGACCATCTTGCTTAATAAGCATTAGTGGACTTACCCTCCACTAACTTATCTAATTCTTTTTTGAACTCAGTATTAAGACATTATTTTTGTTTTTTTCCAGTAAGATGATGTGCAGGAGTCGTGTTAAGAGCTACAGCTTACCCATATTGTGCCCCACAGCAGAGGAAAAAATAGTCATTTTTGCTTACATGCAGGATGCAAGATATGTAGGGGAGGCCTGTTACGGAATCTGTGCCCATTCATAGTGAGATGGCTTGTGACTGATACTACTTTGCAGAACTGTTTTTAATGCAGCATCAGAAGGTTTCAGATATTCTAAACTGGGTTAAAGCAAATATGAATAATGGAAATACAAGAATGGAAATTGATACAGGCTTTGCTGTATCTGTAATTTCTGAAGAGATGTGCAATTTGAGAGACATAATACTATGGGAAAAATCAGACCTGCTGGTGTCACAAATGCACATCTTGCTCTCAGAATAGGTAGTTAATACAGTGACTCATAAGGGCTGGTGAAAGTACACTGCATTCTGCATGTGAAACAGAGAAAAGACTGAGTAATTTGTAATCTAGCAGAAAACCATCCTTTATTTTTGACATAGCAGCAACTGAGTGCAAAAAGATATATCCTGTGTCTCCTAGGTCTAGCCCTGCCTAGAGTGATGCTCTATTGTTTGAAATGGGAATACATGAATGCATACTGGGAAGTTTTAGTACATACCACACGGGACAGTTAGTGCACAACATACCAGTGAGCACTGGGATTTAGACCCCTGTAATGCACCATGTAGACAAGCCCTGAAAGTAACTGTAAGTATTGGGAAACTTGTATGAGGTCACTTAACCCCCACATAAGCAGTCAGATACCTCCAGGCAGCACAATTATATTTAATGTTCCTTTTCTTCCGTAGTGTTGTTGCCTGGGGTTGTTTACCCGTTGCTCTTGGTAACTTTATTCTTTGCAAGGTGGTGGAAGGAAATAAATAGGGACACAGCACATCTGGCTGATAGTTGATGCAAGCAGGCAAACAAAAGTGCTTTCACTTAAAGTTTCTACTTTATTTAGTCTCTAGCACCTACACATGTCCACAACAGGTTAGTAGAGCAACCCAATTTAACTCCATGTTAATATTTACCCAAAGTCTTGAGATCTGTAGACATCCAGTGGCCACCCTTCTGTTTGCAGTGGCATTTGAGAGGTGTCCAAGAAATGTCTGAGGTGTTCCAAGTGTCCACTGTGTTTTCCTCTTTTTACACCCAATTTGTTAGTATTACATAGCCTGGTCATTAAACACAAACAAACAAACAAAAATCCTGAGCAGAAGTTGTATGTGGAGTTTTCCAGTCTTTCAGGCAGAGAATTTTCCATTAGTTATCGAGCTGTATTTCACATAGCAATAGTTAACTATAGTTGACTATAACAGGATTCAAAAAAGAACAGATAAGTTCATGGAGGATAGGTTCATCAATGGTTATTAGCCAGCATGGGCACAGATGCAAAACAATGCTCTGAAGTGTCCCTATTTGCCAGAAGTTGGGAATGGGAACAGGGGTTGGATCACTTGATAATTACCTGTTCTGTTCATTCCCCCTGGGGCACCTGGCATTGGCCGCTGTCGGTAGACAGGATACTGGCCTAGATGGACCATTGGTCTGACCCAGTATGGCTGTTCTTATGTAGTTATTGTCAGACTTCCTATCTTGTACAACTGCATGCTTCAGCAAAAAGCTCAAGTTAGGAGGGCAGAGGGTCATGTTTACTCGTCATGGTCATTCAGAGCTCCTGGTCTGTTAGTTGTGCTAAGGTTTCAAAAAGGCCTCCATTTAGCTACTTTCAGCAATAAGTGTAACAATTGGTATTACAGATGCAGACAGTGGTCCAGGCTCTAGGCTCTCAGTATCAAAAATCTCCCCCTCCTATAGTGTTGTTGTTTGGGGTTTGAAAACTCTAGGACCGTGGTTTTGATAGGTAATCTTCTGTAAATCTGTTTATGTCTTTGAATCTTTTTTTGTCCTTTCTTTCTGTGTTAAAGGTGAATTTGAAATGATATTTTATTGAATTAAAAACTATTTAACAGTTCATGAATACACTTATATAATACATTTTAAAACAAAGAAAAATCATAATTTCTTTTGAAGTTCTGAAGTCTTAAAAGGATCCTCATCAAAGCAAATCTTCATGAGTTGAGATCTCTTTATCTTTCCATTTATTGTGTTCAAATTGTCTCCCAAACAAGTCTAACATTTGAGTTAAACTGAGCAAGAATATGTCTGGTGGGTTAGTTAATATATCTGAGGTTAACTTTGATCATAGTCCCTTTCACAATGAATTCTCCCTCTAGTTCTGTGATGAAGGCTGCAGTGCAGGCTTTGTATGAAACAATATTTCATAATGGAATTTCAGTTGACCAGATTTGGTGATACAGCATGGCTTATTTTATCTTACGACCACAATATAATGATTTTTTTAAGAACTCTAGAGACTAAAAGGTTAATTCTTATGCTGTGGAAAGTCTTGTCTTTCCCTGAAATAAAACACTGGAGGTAACTAGAAAAGGTAAGTGTAAATCAATTTTGTATTTAAGGTCACTACTTTGTCCCAAAAACTGGGCAGGAGCACAAAGCCCAGGTATTGTATTGTGTGGGAGGAAGGTTTGAAGGGTAAGACTCCTCTCCCCCTCCCCAGTCTTTTTGTCAAAAAAACAAAACAAATAAAAACAAACTCCCCAGACTTACACTCACAAAGCTGAAAACTGAACAATTTCAGCCAAAACACCAAATGTTTCAGTTTTGGGGTGATGTTTTTCAGGCTTCAGTTGACAAAAGCAAAACCAAATAAGTTTTTATTTTTTTTATGAAAGCCCAAATTGTTTTAATCAAAAAGTTTCATGGGAACAAAACACATTTCCCAACTAACTGTGGTCTCAGACACTGTTGTGATTACAGTTGGGAGCGAGCTGAGTTCTTCATGATACTCACTGCATATGTAAAGTCACCAAGTGGGGAATGCTTACTATGCTATTCTGGGTTTATTGCTACTACTGTTGGTTATATTTTGACCTTAACAATTAAAATGTATATATATGTAGCCTATTCTGATTGTCTAGGGTAGTCTCCCTAACAGATATGTGATTCACATTAGCTATGAGAATAGCAGATGTCCTTTTATGTGTTGTGCATCCTGTTTTGTATATTGTCTGAGTCTGTGTGATGTTTAATAGATGTTTGTTTGCTTATTATGGACTTAAATTTGTTTGAGTCACCATCTCTGTATTTTTGCTGGTGTGAGCACAGGAATAAGTTAACATTTTAAAAAAAGGTGTTGAAAAACTTTTCTCTTTTGCTGATATGCAAGATGTGCTGTCGGATCTGGTTTCTCCCTATATCAGCTTGAATTCACTAGCACTTAAATCTATTTAATTAATGACATCTCTCACAGGGAACAGTGAGAGCTCTACTCTGCTGGTCTGTTAAATGCCTTTCAGTCTACCTACAGAATCAATTTTTTTCCGTTTATTTTTTCTTTGAAAGTCTTCCATCTGGGCCTGATTCAATTTCCAAGGAAGTCAATGGAACGATTCCCATTTACTTTAATACGAGTTGCATCAGGTTCAACATGGGACCACATTCTCCTGTAATCATACCTGTGAAAGCCTGCTGAACTTGTTGGGTTGTATGGATGTCAATGGGAGCAGTATTAGGCTCATTAATCCTATCCTAATATACCCAGGGGCTCTTTTTGAAAGCAGGGATGTTGCCCAAGTTCGGAAGTTAAGAATATTTGGGGCCTGATCTAATGCCCATTCAATTCATCTGGGCATTAAAGGATATTACCCTAATATTTGAGTGAACAGTTACAAGTGCATTTGATGGCTGCCACTCCTCACATCATAGGCTAACAAACTGAACAGGTAACTAAATGTTGAGATTTTGTGTATCCATGGGCTAACTTTATTAAGTGCCTGATACACTGCAGCTGGATGTAAATGGTTTGAGATTACTAGAGCCCTTTGTGGCCGGGCTCAGTGACATTTTGGAGGTGTGTGTTCTACAGCACTTTGCAATGATAAAAGAGGAACCGAAGTGGTGTGTAAAGATGTCTGTAGTGTTGGAGAGGGCAGTGCAAGCTGACCTTGTTGGGGAGGCAGTCACGTTTCATACTAGCACCTGACCTTTCTCTTCCCCTCTTAGGAAACTTTACATTGGAGCATTTTAATTGGAGGTGCTGCTGAAGCCTGCTTTTTAAACTGAACATGCATAGATAAATGGCAGAAGCTCAGGGTGAAAACATCTCTCAGGCTGTACAAAAATAGACACTCCAGGATGCTGTTATGTCTGGGACATCAGAGAGGATAAGAGCTACTGTATGGATCCTTTAGCACGAGAACCCAGCCAACTAGAGAAAAATTAAGCAGAACAAACAGGACCACTTCATGTTTCTTTCCATAACATGACCTTGTCCCCCACTTCCAGCAGACTCAGGGAAGTGATGACTTACCATTGTCTTTGCTGCTAACTGTTCAGACAGGTTATGTATTTGTATTACAATACTAAATTCTATAGTAACTTCAATCTCAAGCTAATTTGCAAACAAACCACAGACAAAAAGCAGTGCAGCATCTCTGTAGTGGAATATGGCATCCTTTTTTAACATATTTCAACAATAATTCACAACAGTTTGACTGAAAGTGAATGGAAATCCTGTATGCAAGCTGAACTTGAAGAGACAGACTACAATTTTCCAAGGTGCAATTTGGCTAGGACACCAGAGTTAACACCCACAATTCAAAAGGGCTTTGAAATCCAAATTCAGGGAGATTGGAAGTAATCCTAACTCCAAGATCTCTAAAGATCCAATAGGTTTATTGTCTATTCTGTTTAAAAAGTGAGCAGTGCCTAGTGAATAGATGACTTTTACACCTTTTATGAAGACTGCTTAGGATAAGTGTTTTTTCTGTCCTGAGGTTCCACAGAGCTCACACCCCACAGGAGTACATGTGTAAATCACTGAATGTGAGATCCCTAGCTGATTTAGTTAAGATTAGAATGGTCTAATTTTCAAAGGTGCTGTGAACCCACTAATCCCATTAACATAAGTGGGAGCCACATGAGCTCTGTACCTTTGGAAAATCAGGTGACTTATTTTGGTCCCTAAATATGGATTTAGGAACCTAACTCTAAGTATTCGAGTTTGAAAGTTTTGGGCTATAGCTATAGAGAAGATTTCTTACATTTTTTTTTGAATATGTGTCTTTAAGGGAACATGAACATGTTAAAATAAGCTTAGAAATAGTGACTTTGGAACTGTGTAATAAGCTCCCTTTAGGCTTTGCAGACAGAAGAGGGCTTTATGATCTGCTGGGTCTTCAGTACATCAGAACAGAGTAATGCACGAAGTCCTTTCAGGTTCAGCGAGTTAGTTTTTTTTTCTTTTGAATGCTCTGTCTTGGCATACCCTCATGAAAACAATATTTTGCCTTCAAATTCCTTAACTTTTAGTAGAGCTGTACTTTGAGATTGCCTCTCTTGAAATCTGTGTTACCAGGGAAGCAGAGAATTAATAAAAAACAAACAGCCTTAGTTTAGCCTGGCTTAGTAGAATGTTTCTGCAGCAAAGGACATTTTAGAGTTGGTTTAGTGTAGTTTGGGGATAAAATATTCAATAAAATGCATCTGAACCATCTTTAACTTTTGGCAATTCAGATAACAGAGTGTTTCTCTTGCTATTGTTTTGGCATCAGTTTTAATTCTGTCCTTTTTGTTTTTTTCTTTCTGGCAATCTATATCTCCTTCTGCTCTGTCACTTGCTCTTTGTTTTTGGTTTCATCAATCCTCTGAATTTAAGTTCATTTCTATCTATTTTGTCATTTGATGAAGGGGATGTGGCAGTTTGTTTTAAAGGACAAAGATGTTTAAGGGGGTATGGTCATAAGTTGAGATCCAAAGCCTGGTGGAGTCTTTGTATTGACTTTAATGGACTTTGGATCAGTCCTACAGCCTGCAGGGTTCTAATGGTGGTAAGGATGTATAGTCTGGCTTCTAGGGGCTTGGCAGGAAATGATGGCCTTTTCCTTCTGGTCCTTATGGCAATAATACAAACCCTGTTTCTAGACATCTCTAGATAATGAGCTCTTTCTAATTGTACAAGGCTTGAGGTATAGATACTAAAGACAAGCAGAATCATCAGCACAAGAAGCAGATATCACTTCCAGTCAATTCCCCTACCATAACTGTTTTTTGGATTGTTTTTTTTAATGGTGCTCTGCACACTTGCATACTTTAAATTGGACTGAAGCAATCTGGATTTATCTGCACTGTAGGGGTAATAAAATGACTAGGATTTGTTGTAATTGAGGACAGATTACTTTAGATCTCAAAATCATTATTCCTCTTCATGAATATAGTGAGCCATTCAATCCAAGAGGGAATATTTTTATTTTAATTAATTATGTGAATATGGCATTAACTTTTCTTTTAACCTCTTTTCCCTAATTAAAGATTGTGGCTTTATGTAGAGAGGATAGATGAAGAAATGCAAACAGTGTGCAATAAAGTTCAGCAAAGAAAAAATGCTGTAATTATTGCTGCAAAAGAGCATTTCTCTTTCAGGTTACGTATTCATTTGGATTTTGAGATTATTATATGCTCTAGAAGAGATTATGCATTTCATTTAATTTGTAAAGGATTCTCTGTCACTGGCAGTTTTTAAATCAAGATTGGATGTGTTTCTAAAATTCAAACAGGAATTGTATGGGGAAGTTCTATGGTCTCTGTTATGCAAGAGGTTAGACTAGATGAACACAGGTGTCCTTTCTGGCCTAAGAATCTATGAATCAATTTAAGTCCTGGTGCTGAAGCAAAATTGTTCCATCCTAATGTATTAAACTATTAATTTATACTTGTGTATATTTTACATCGTTAATTAGTTTAGATAATTGCAGAGAACAAAGATGAGTATTGTCCTTTGTATATAGTATAAGTTTACCTGAGAACAAAAAAGCATGTTACTGTACCTGTAGAATGTTTGGTACCCTGTAATGTTTGGCTTGCTTGCTTGGATATAACCCATAAACTACTATCCCTAAGAAAACTATTTTTGGTCACAGAGATAGACAAGGGCAGAACAGATTTTACTGGATATTAGCTCCGCATCTAAAAAGAATTGTATTTCACAGAGTAGTAATAATTTCTGTAGGTTCTAACTCCAATACATTCAAATATATTTATTTGTAATAGCTCTGTAGTAACTCCCAAAAATGTTGCAGATGGCATTAAAAAAAAAACTAGAGTATATCTTAAAATGAATGGTCTAATTCCTCATTTGGTGAAAACTGGTGTAGTTTGAATGCTGATTTGTGCCTTTTGGGAATCTGGCCCCGTACATGCACACCCTCATGCTTTAGCTGGTTCTAGCCAATATGTAGCAGAGATGAAATCCTGGCTCCATTTAAGTCAGTGGGAATGCTGTCACCACTTAACCCTTACAGAGGTCCTGATCATGTGAATATCTCATGCAGGGGAGTAAGGGGTTTCTCATGAATCCTTACTCTCCAGTTTAGGCTCTGTGCTAACAGCATTGTGCAGATAACCAGATTAATTTATTTTGGATTCTCATTTTAAAACCATTTTTATAACCCTGTGGACAGTTTGCAAGTGAGTTAATATAATATCATTGGTAATTTACTTCATATTGTAATTATTCATTCGAAGATATAAGACAACTTGGCAGGACATACTGTTGTGGTTAAGAAATTTTACTTTTGATGAATAATCCACAAATATAATTTTCTTCCCAAGGTCAAAGTAGAAAATGATTAATGTCTCTCCGGACATTATTCAAAGAATTTTCCCATATCACTGTAACAGTACAATAGAATTTAAAGGGACAGATCCTGAGCTGGTGTAAGTAGGTACAACGCCTTTGAAGTTAGTCAAGCTATGAGTTACTGCAAATGAATGTGTAAATAAACATTGATATGTGTGTTAGCCAGCTGCAAGTGCAAACACCCAGTTGAGGTGTGCATTTGGGATAAAGATGTATTCAAATTAGATGTGTGATCTGTATATATGTATCTTGCTTTTTATAAATCATCCCATTACAAGAAGGTTGTGGGTGGAATCTTGGCCCCGCTGAAGCTGATGACAGGAATCCCACTGAATTCAATGAGGGCAGCATTCTATTGAAGATACCTTTACAATTTCACTCTCTCTTTAATAATTGGCTTCTTGGCCACAAATACTTTCTTATATTTCCCCTTTTCTTATTTTCCCCTACTACACTGAGTTTTCCTGTTCTCTGTGCAGATTATAGTCTAAAGTCCAATGCTAACCATTTTCCTCCTTCCTCTGGTTATTGTCATGTCAGAGAGTGCAAATAGCATAGCAGCTGTACTTTCGCTCAATGGAAAGTGACATGCTGTTGATTAGGATTTATTGCTAATGTGCTTTGATGAATGTTTGGAAGGCTGATATCGTTTTACTTTTTCATTTTTGGACACTTTCTATTTTGGTTTCATCATTGCCATTTCCCTTACTGCCTGGACTCAATGTGTGCTGTTAATAATGTGTCAGTCTCAGAAATTCAGAGGAAAAACTATACTTTTCTTGGAAACCAGTTAGGAAAAAAATGATTTATAACACTCTTTAGAATACGCAATTATATTTTTATTGAATTGTTCATTATCTATGGAAAAATAAAGTAAGGTGTTCAAATTTCTCTTGTTTTAAATTGTTTAATGTGGAATCATAAGTTAGAGAGGGAAGAAAGCCCAATTAGGTTATCCAGCCTGTCTCCCTGTAAAAGTAGAACTTTTCCTGGTTGTGTTGTTTCTAGTACTTTTTCTAATCTGTTTTTAAGTTTCCCAAGTGATTGTGTTTTGGAAAATTGTCACAGCCGAATGCATTTCACTGTCTAGAATATTATCTAGCTATTCAACCTAAATTATTCTTTAATTAATTTCATCCCATCACTCATATCAAGTTTTACCTCTGTGCAGCACATAATTCATCATCCTTCTTGGGACTCAATTCATCCTTGTCTTGCACCTGATGTAGTTATTAACATCAATCAAAACAAGGTGATTCGGAAGTGCTTTACACTCACTTTGCACTGATGTGTAAATGACTACACAAAGTGCAGTGCAATGATGAATTGAACCAGTGGGGCGTATGCCCTTCAAATATATGTAGACTGAGGTGATGTCTCTCCTTGGCTTAGCTGAGCTATACCTGCTTTTCTCTTTTAGGCCCCAATTTAGCAAAACACTTAAGCAGATGCTTAAATCTGAATGTGTGAGTAGTCTGATTGGCTATTGATTTCAATGGGCCTTAGTTTTCCCTCCATAAATAAGTCCTTCCAACTTTCCACCAATTTTTGTTGCTCTTCTCTTTATTCCTTCCAATTGTTCAGCCTCTCTTTGGTAACATGGTGCTTAGAACGGAATGTAGTATTCCAGGCACTGAAGTATCTGCACAGAGATGTACTGGTTCCCTGTTCACGTTATCCTTTGTATATGTAGCCCAAACTGCTGCTAGCCTTTAGCAGCTAAATCACGTTGTAGGCTAATGTCTAACTGACTGTCTATTATCACTAGCTGGTCTCCTTCCATATTACTTCTTCTCAGGTTTCTTCCTTGTGTTAAGGATGCATGTTCAGAATTTTTCACCATCTGCATTAGCTTGCATATGTCCAAATTGGATCTCATTTTCCTATTTTCTGCCCATGATTCTAATCTCTGTTTTCATGGTGTTAACAATGCATCCAAATCTAACATCATTTGCCAGTTTCATTAATGTGCTGTTACTCCTCCTTCCAGATCATAAAGGAAGACTATTACTAATTTTGATGTGTGTGATACCCCACCAGGTGCTCCAACCGTCAACACAGTACATTAATATTCATAACAACTCTTTGTTTACATTCTTTTAGACAACGTTTAGTCCATATGTTCTTGCTTCTGTCGAAGACAATTTGAATTAACTTTTCAATTAAGCTTTCATGAAACACTGTAAATCCTTCATAAAATTATATGCTTTATTAAAATAATAATCTGTGGGTACAAAGAAACTTTTCAGGACACCATTACAGTATATAAATCAGTTCTTTTGATACAAGATATCACTTGTAAATTTATAATGCATGTTACTACAGGTGAGCTTGAATCAAAACCCCAGATCCAAATGTCTCTAAACTTGTTAGAGCTATAGTAATCTAGGAGCTAAATTTTTCTGCTCAAGCCCATCTTTTCATAGTGGTAAGGTTAATAGAATATTTGAGTCACATTGTAATGTGGATAAAGCTATCTTTTCAGAGATGGTCCCATCATTTGCAAAGTCTGCCATTAAAAATCTTGACCAGTCAAATATTATAAAAGTATCTCTCTGAATTTGGCTTCATGGTGTAAATCTAGTTTCTGATTTCAACAGTTGTTCATACTTGTTTCCAGTATTGTTCCTCAGCTTAGGGGTCATTTGTGGAGTTCTCATGTATGGTGACCGCATTCAAATGACATCCCATTCTTATAATGACTACAAACTTATCTTCAAACTCTAAACCAAAAGCTCTATAGAGATGGATAAATCTAAATAAATCTAAATCTAAAGATTGACTGCATCACAATTACTATTGCTAGTAAAAGAAATTATTGGGAAGTCCATTCTATATTTGTAAGTCAGACTATGACACATAGATACAAAAGTGTGAAAATAAAAAATAGTACGGTACACATGCAAACATATCAATTGTCAGGTAATGTATTTTATCTAGATAGCACATTGTGTAGAGGGAGAGCCCAGCCAGAGACATGTGCCAACATGACTCTTCAGAAGAGTTGAACAACACACAGCTGGTTATGGGAAGAAATGTCTTTTCTACCACTGTGGTGCAAAATCATCTAAAAAATGTCACACTTGAAGAGTGAAATGCCAAAGGGAAGAATTACACTGAGAATAACTATGTAGCATTGAACACAAGATATAAAATATAGTCAGGGTTGGTTGAAAATTCTGTCACTATGTTGCAATTGTTTTGTTTTGTTTTGTTTTTATTGCAAAACCTGAGATATCTTGATTCTGAAATACCACCATGGCACCTCATGAGAGCTCTAGTTCAAATGCATGGCAACCATAACTAGTCTGCAGAAGTTTGAGTCAAGTCTGTGCTCTTCAATGGGATGACATACCATGAAGCAACCTTAACTCTCTAATAACATAATTTTTTGCCATTGAATTTCCTAGTTTTTTTTTAAACAGGACAAGATATATTGTTGGTAGGAGATAGTAGTCATTTAGGCAGCTGTACATATTCTGTCCCACAATTTGCATACTGAGCTGTATCAGTCTGTAGCCAGCAATGCTCATGTCATGGTGTACTCCTTGCTCACCCACTAACTTCTGCAACCTTGTTATCCAGAATTGTTGAGAATCCACACTTTGGCAACACTGGCTGTGCACATAATTCTTTTTTTCTCGGCAGTCAAGGTACCTGTTCTGTCAGTGCCAAATCTCTGCACTAAGTGTTTTTGGAAATACCACATTAATTTGCCCTGAGATCAGGAAGTGACCACTTGCCTCCACTCCCCACTCCCTGGAGATAGTAAAATACGCATTTTCTCAAACCACCAGCTTGTCTGTGACCCATTCTCATTACCCAACTTCTCTGCAGCAGCATCTCCTCTTCCCATTCCTGTTCCCCATCGTCCTCCCACACACAAAGTTCTGTGTCTCTGTCTCTTGTCTACCTGATATAACAAAATTTTTGGTCAAACCGACTACTGACTATTCTGTGTGTTCACGGTAAACCTCCCCATAAAATAAAAACGTGTTCTATTATAGCAGACACAACTTGTAGGAAGCAACATGAGTTATTAAATCTTTATTATACAGGCATACAAGGATTCAGACTGGAAACATCAGTGTTGGCATGTTCACCATAGGCATTGTTGTTGGCACATTCCCTCAAACTACCCACACAAACTTAATATGGCTGCATAGATACCTTCTGAGAGGTTTTTTTTCCATTTGGTGTATACATACTACGATCATTCCAGAATGTTCATCTATGCAAGCAAAGAAGTGAACATGTTCTTAAATACCATTCACAACTTGAATCCCCCAAAATTTAGTGGGAATCATGAACTTCCTGGGGTAAAAAATGACCGATTGAGACCATTTTGACCCACATCATAGCAGTAGTTTGATCTCTAGTTCTGTGGAAAAACTAAACATTAAGGAAAACAAACAAACAAACAAAAAACACCTAGAAACTTGTTGGAAAAAAGGTGGTTTTTTTCAGGGTTTATATCTCAGGAACCTCTGGCTCAAATGGTCTGCAGCCCCAAACCCCTCAGCTCTTATTATCCCACTTCACTGGCCCCCAATCCCACTCATTTCACAGGAAGCATTCACATGTCTAATCCCCTCCCCCAAGACTTTGATTATATTCCCCCACAATAAAATTGCCCTCTCAAATTGTAGCAACCTCCATTCACTTAGTCCAAAACTCCTGTTGTCTTAGGTGGGGGGCTTGTGACTAATTTATCCTTAGTTAGTTAGTTAAAGGGTGATTTCAGAGACATCAATCTCATGAGGTCTGTGACTTATCCAGTCACTAGTATCCCCTTAATTTAACAGTATAAGGCAGCAGAAGGAACCATTTTGGGGAGGCTGGAAACTTGAGAACCCCTTAGTCAAATGTCCCCAAATTTGGATCACCTTGTACCCCCTTGAGGCATGTCAAACTTCAAAGCAATCCAAGTAACTGTTTGGGTTTTAGAGCACTTACAATAGTTGGGCTTTGAAGCATATAAAATGGTGGGAAAGGAAATCCTCTAGCTGTTTTTCTGTATTGGCACATGCACACTGTAAAAACGTACATTTTCTTAAATACTATTCTCAGTTTGGGTCTCCCAAAGATTTAGTGGATGCTGTTCAATCTCTTGTGTAAAACTCCATAAATTGAGGCCATTTTGATCTGAATCACATCAATAGTTTGATCTCTAGCTCTGTGCAAAAAAAAAAAAAAATCACCTAGAAACCTTTGAAAAATGTCTGTTTTTTTAGTGTGTATATCTCCCCAAACCCTAGAATAAATTATTCCAAATTTGGATCACTAATGCTACACTTCAGCCTCCTAAGATGCATCAAATTTGAAAGGTCTCCAACAAAACATATCAACATTTCTAAGTCCTCTAAAACTGATATTTTAAATAGAAGTCATGATGCAACCTTAATTATAGTGGCATTCACTGTAATATATAAATAGGGCAAACTTCTGATCTTGTTTACACTGGTGCAACTTCATTGAAATGAATGATAGGGCACCAATATAGCTGACAGCACCTATGTGTATAATAATGTAAGATGTACACTTTGTAGTATTAAAACAGGTCTAACTATTTACTAAAGAACACCCCAAGACTCACTACAGTTTAACAATAGAGTCATTGCATAGCAGATGATTTTATCAAATAGTTTATGTTTTTCAAAATTGTGGAGTCTGATTCCACAGCCCTTTCTCACTGGGTCCCTGATCCAACAAAAGCATTTAAGCATGTGCTTACCTTTAAGTATATGCTCAACTCTATTCCTATTCAGCAAAGCAGTCAAGCCTGTGTTTCAATTTAAGCATATAAATGAATCCCATAGACTTCATTTTCCCCAAATGTTTTAATTTAATTAAATGTGTATTTTTCCTAGACTACTTGTTTTTGAACAACAGAACAGAAAGGATTGCTCAATGTCAGTAGCTCTAACTGAGAGCATAACAATAGCTTGGCTTCGTCTATTGCACAACAGAGCCAATAACTATCATAAACATTTTATAGAACCAAAATGTGAAAAGATCCTTTTTTTATTGGCTGTTAACATGCTTGCCATATTTAATATTACACCGGAGAGTTTGCTTTCTGTCACAGTTCAGTCGTATATGTCTACCTTTCAACCTTGATGCAAGACTAATGGCTTCTTATAAAGCTCAGCCGTGGATGAGTCGTGAAAAGACATAAGGGACCATTTTTATATTGCTGGAATCTACATCTAGGTGGATAAATTAACTGAAAACCTAATGCATCAGTGCTATAGTTCTTGATGGTCTGAAACAATCTGTAAGATGTTAAAAATCACATTGGAAACTTTAAAAAAAATAGAATACCTTTAAATCCAATTTATAACCTTGGTTGTGGGTCACTAGGGTACCTTTGCTCTTGAAAATAGTTTTAAAAACATATATTATTCTCTCCTAAATAGCCAGTTTTGCTTCATGATGTCAGCAACGTAATTTGACCTCTAAATTTAACAGGCATTTCTTATTATATTTCTAAATCACACAGTTGTCTCTCTTCACTTATTGTCACTGAAATGCCATTTATGGAAGGAGAAAAATCCACTTGTAACTGAAATTCATGAGCTTTATAAATCTGTTTTTTATGTTTCAGAGCTTGAAAATACAAGGAATTTATTTCTATATGAGTTACAAAAGCCTCCAAAGGCCTGATCCAGCTCCCATTAAGGACAGTGAAAAGTCTCCTACAGACTTCTGTGGGAGTTAGATCAAGCTCTAAAAGATAAGAGTCAGGACCTTGCAGTTCCATTTGTGGCTCTGCCACTAAGCCAACATGTAGTCTTGGGCAAATCATGTAGGGTTGGATTCTATCACCCTTCATTAATGCTGAGTTGCATCTTATTCCTTAATTAGTCTCTCTGACCAAAGACGTGGCCCTTGATCTTTCAGTTTAACCTTTTGAAAATCGGTATAACACTGAACTAAAATACCATACAGCCCTAGTCAGAGATTTCCTTAATGCTGGTAAAACACTTGGAGAGCCTTAGGTGAAAGGTGCTATATAAACTGAAAGCCAACTCATGCCCCCTTTTTATCAGTCACAACAGAAGGCCAGAGAGTGAATGAGCCATGGTCCACATTAGCTGCTCCTTTTCGAGTCTGATTGAAATACATTGGTGGGACAGCATGGAGAAGGTGGCAGTGCAGTTGCCTGTTCTCTCTCTATTCTATAGCTATGTAGGGAATGTCAGTCTCTATTGCTGTCAGCTCTAACATTTTTCTTAAGCACTTGAAAGAGAATTTTAAAGTCTTTATTACAAATACTGTTAACCAAATACCTGTTGACAAAAATATGAAGATGAAGAGTGTGTAAATTGCTCCCACGAGCAACTGCCCTAAATTCATCAGTACAGAGGTGCTAGGAGGTAAAAGTCAAGTACATATGGGCTTGTTCAGACTCTGTGGGTTTTTGTGCTTGTTAATCATTACATTCTTCTGGGTAAATCTCACCTTATTTGTGCCTACTTGAGCCCTAAAAGGATTTTAAAATAGCTTGAATGAAAGGAGATAAGAGGTAGTAATGTAGGGATGGAAATCAAACCACGGCATAATAAATTTAGTGGTTTGGCATGTCTATTTTAGACTCTTAATTGTTTTCACTTTCTTTTTAAAGAAATGACCTGCTATCTATTATGCAAGGATGTTTCCATGTACCTCGGTGTGGGGGACATAATTATCTAGAAGAATTAAACTGAATTGCTGATATACAGACTAAACTGCAATCAGAATTTGATTTCATATACCACCGTTTTTAAAGAACAAACGTATGTTTAAACTTCAGAAATTGCAATACAATGTGTCCTTGGATCAAGGAGACTTATGCTTTGTTAAGTAAGGGACAAGTTCTGCCCTCGTTTACATGCATGAAACTTTCATTGACTATGATTGCCTATTTTCTTATACCCCAACTTCTATAGAATAGATAAGCAAGGGCATAATTTGGCTCTGAAACAACAGCTATTAAAAGTGCTTAGTTATTTATACTTGTGGTCTGATTTAGATATTTTCAATACCGATAAGGAAATGTTGTAGAGGGATGAAGGTTGTTTATTAGAAGATTAAAAGAACTATGTGAACACAGACCTGTGAGGGGAGGGTAGGGAGTAGAATCCCATGCAAAGATACAGAGCTGTTTCCCTGACTCTCATGGGCAGCCCTGTTTGGGTGAGTCTCATTAGTTCCAATTAACAGGATCAAAAGGCTAGTTGTCTCTTTGTGGTAAGATATATATAGAGAGGGACAGGAAGTTATTTAGACCGGAATCCTGACAATAGCCTTCCTGGCAAAATATTTAGGTACGGTCTGTAATGACCTGTTTAGAAGTATAATTCCCACCTCAGGGTTTTGTGGCTTATGATCCAAATAAAGGCAAAGCCCAGGAACGGATGAGCTTGGGCAAGTGTCTGTTATGTATATGGGATAGGAATGTCAAAAGTGTTCAGGATAGGCCTAACTTTGCTCCAGTTAAAGTGAATGGAAGAAGATTTAGGTCAAAACTTTTGAAAATTCCACTGATAAGGTTTACAGACACCTCACTAGGGCCTAGGTAGGGGAAAGACTGGGTCAGTAATAGGCCAGGAAATTGCCACCCCTCAGGCACTGCTGAGCATGCTCCTGGGGAAAGGAGTAGTATAAAAAGAGCTCCAATAAACTAGGCAGGGTGGAGGGAGAGAAGCCATTTCCAGGAGAAATGCTGCCCGGAGACAGGAGGAGAAGCTGAAGACATTGCTTCAGAGGCTAGGAGAGCCACATGAGAGGAACCAGACAGCATGCATCAGCACTCAAACCCTGGGGATTTGGAGCAAAGGACTATAATCAAACAGCAGCCACGTCTCAAACGGAGACATTGGGTGAGGTAGGAAGTGGCCCGGGAAAGGTGAACAGGAAGTGGGTCAAGCATAGGCCAGCCCACATTGTCACACTTTGAGGATCCTGGTGGAGCAAGATGGCCTGAGTCTACTTATCCTCCTTAGATTCCCTTATGCCTAGCGCCGTGGGCAGGATCAGGGGTTTATCAACCAGGAATCTGATCAAGTTGAGCTCCATCCATGGGTCCTGGACATACTGCATGAAAAGAGAGATTGGGGCAGCAGGCCTTGACTAGTAGGCCTGCTGACTGAACCAGCATTCCTGCTACACCTTCCATTCATTTTTAAAAACACTCATATGGATTCAGAGTCTTCTGGAGAGGGCTTCTGGTGGTGCAAAATCCACAAAGATTAGGGATTGTCTGGATCAGTAACCTTCCCTTCATTGGGACTTTCAAGGCAAACTTGCTACAGCAACAAGGAGATGCAATGATTCAGGGCATTCTCTGAGCTCCCTCTATAGGTGAGTGTTATTGTGAACATGTGTGGAGCTGGCAAGACAGTCTTTACGAGGAAGCCTATAATGGACAGTGGCATCTATGTCTGCCTAAGTCAGGGTGTCAGATATGGCTTGACATAAACCACTCTACCAGCAGCCACTCACATCTGATTAACAGAACTTCTCTTTTCCCTGTAGTCCAGTCTTTTCTTTGTGTTTGGGGAACATTGATTTAACAAAACCACAGCTTTGTAAGTGGGCTGAAAACATTTTGTTTGCACTAGTGATGGCTGGAAAGCAGAAATCCGTTCCCCTGGAAAAAATCCTCACATTTTTGAAAACCCTGAGGAAAAAATCCCAACTATATCACTTGCCATGGGGTGCAAGTTAACATCTGAAATAATTCCATAATCATGGCAGTCTCCTATAGATCCTCTATCTGAAATTAGCTGGCCTCAATCTGTGGAAATTCCCAAGTACCAGCTGCTTTGCCCTTGAGGATATCTCCCTGGAGTTCATGGAATTTGCACCTTTCTGAAGGGAAGGTTACTGACCCAGACAATCCCTAATCTTTGTGGATTTTGCGCCACCAGAAGCCCTCTCCAGAAGACTCTGAATCCATATGAGTGTTTTTAAAAATGAATGGAAGGTGTAGCAGGAATGCTGGTTCAGTCAGCAAATAGTCAAGGGTCAATAGTACAGAAGTACTTCATGTCTCTTTTGCCTCTAAAGGGTTAAGTTCAGTGAGCCTGGCTGTCACCTGACCAGAGGACCAATCAGGGGACTGGATACTTTCAAATCTTGAAGGAGGGAAGTTTTTGTGTGTGCTGTTAGAATTTGGTGGTTGTTCACTCTGAGGGCTCAGAGGGACCAGACGTTCAACCAGGTTTCTCTCTAATCTCTCCAATACAGGCTCTTATAAGTTCAGAATAGTGAGTACTAGGTAGATAAGGCGAGTTAGGTTATGTTTTTTTCTTTATTTGCAAATGTGCATTTGGCTGGGAGGAGTTCAAATGTGTATTTGGCTGGAAGGAGTTCAAATTTGTATTTTGCTGAAAGGATTTTAATTTGTACTTGTATACTTAGGCGGGGAGGGTATTCCCAGTGTCTATAGCTGAAAGACCCTGTACCTATTCCATTTTAAATTTACAAAGATAATTTTTACTGTTTTTCTCTCTTTAATTAAAAGTTTCTTGTTTAAGAACCTGATTGTTTTTTTATTCTGGTGTGAGACCCCAGGGGACGGGGTCTGGATTCACCAGGGAATTGGTGGGGAGAAAGGAGGGAAGGGGGAGAGAGAGGCTAGTTTCTCTCTGTGTTAGGATTACTGTCTCTCTCAGGGAGAGTCTGGGAGGCGGAGAGAGAAGGACGGGGGGGAAGGTGCATTTTCCTCTCTGTTTAAGATTCAGGGAGTTTGAATCACAGTGATCTTCCAGGGTAACCCAGGGAGAGGAAGCCTGGGAGAGGCAACGGTGAGGGAAAGGATTTACTTTCCTTGTGGTAAGATCCAGAGGGTCTGCGTCTTGGGGTTCCCTGGGCAAGGTCTTGGGGGGGGACCAGAGTGTACCAGGCACTGGAATTCCTGGTTGGTGGCAGCACTACAGGTTCTAAGCTGGTAATTAAGCTTAGAAGAATTCATGCTGGTACCCCATCTTTTGGACACTAAGCTTCAGAGTGGGGAATTATACCATGACACTGGGGGAAAGACTTTATCTTAATGAGCTGTTTTTTGTTAAATGACTTTAGTGCATGTGAAAGGTGCCAGTCTCTCTGACATCTCTGGAGACTGAAGTCCTCCATTTAGCCATGGGACAGGAAGATCATGGGAATTAATAGTGAAGGATAGGCCTACATGGCTGCTTGTGGCTCAGAAATGGGATATTTGCCTAATAACTTTACAGCTATTCTCCTCTGAAACTAAGTAATAGTCTAAACCTGATGGTGCAATCCCTGAAGAACCAGTTTTTGGGGAAGACTTACATTTGAACTCCTTTGACAGTATTATAGGAGTAAATGTTCACACTAGGGAAATCCAAGGACATGTCTACCCTAGCATTTATGTTGGCAAAACTTTTGTTGTTCAGGGTGTGGGGGAAAAAAACACACACACCCTTGATAGACATAAAACTTGCTGGCATAAGCGCTAGTGTGCACAGCGCTATATGGTGGGAGACGCTTTCCTGCTAACATAGCTACTGCCGCTTTTTGAGCTGGTTTTATTATGTTGACAGGAGAGCTCTCTCCTGTTGGCATAATGCAGCTACACGAGTGCTCTGACACCAGCACAGCTGTATTGGTACGGTTGTGCTGCTCTAAGCTTGTAAGTGTAGACATGACCTAAGATTGTCTGCAAATAGGTGGCTTAATTCTGCATGTACAATTATTCATATCTCTAAATACCTAATTGGAGATCACTGTCCTGTATCTAAGCATGACTATAATTGTGTCAATAAATAATGGTAGGCACAAAACTGTGCTTGCAATTTTGTGGATACAAGAGGAAGTTAAACAGGCTGCTCTCAAAATTCAGCTTTATGTGTACGCAAGTTAAGTTCAGCATAGTACTCTATTACATACGTATTATTGACTAGCCAAATATATTCAAAGATCCCAAGATTACCCATCATTACTTTGTAATAGTCAAAATCTAATGTAATTCTGATTTCCACTAATATTCTGGAGATATCCGTCTTCTAACAGATCACGTTTCAAATGATTTTTTCTATTCTTAATTACAGACAGCATAGTCTGCCCAACTAGGAAATTGGCCAAATGAAGCTTAAACATTTGGCTTTCTGGAATATTTAATGCCAAATATATAAATGACCTCTCAATGAACCAAAGACAAGTTTGCAAACAAGATGTTTTATCAGGTAAAACCATTGATTTTAACCTTGAGCAAATAATAAAGCAAGGACAGTTCCCTTTATCAGCAAAAGTGGAAGTCTCATCTATCAGCTCTGGATTTATGATGCTTATAAGTGAAGTGTGACAGTGATAATGTGACAGTGATAATGTGCAAGACTTTCTGCTGTAAATCGCCTGATCTCTTAGGTATAGGGATCTTGTAGAGCACTACAGGCAGTTTTGATGGATTTCTTTGGCTAGCTACATTCTCCAGTAAGCACTAGGGAGCTTCTCCAGCTGTTACTACTTGACAGCTCCTCACTTTGTCGAGTTCTTCCTTGTGTGCAGTTAACAAAAAGATTTTGTGAAATCCCTCCAGAAACACAAGAGCTGAAGTCTGACATTAGCAGATGAAACTGTCATGCAATAAAAAAGAGAGCACCCTTCATTTCAAGGAGATTTTACTGTTTATAAAGTTGACCTGACACCTGCCTTGATATGGTTTATAGGGATAATTTTATAACTCACCAAGGTCTGGTTCCCTCTCCTCACCCAAAAAACCCAGCTCAGATTTTTTTGTACATAATCAAAATACGATACTTAAATTCAACAATGAAATACATGGTGATTCCTGCTCCCTCTTCCACTGCTGAATTATACTTCGGGGAATCTGTTAAGACTTTACAGTTGTGTTAGATACTTAAAGCTCGATCCGCAACTGGTATAAATCAGCATAGCTCCGTGACTTCAGGATTAAACTCTATCAAGCTGGGCACTGTACAAATACAGGAAAGACAATTCCTGTCCTAAAAAACTTAGTGTAAAAGACACAAGAACAGACAAAGGGTTGAGAGGAAAGACTGTTCATCACTTAGTGCACTAGCTTAGAACTTGGGAGACCTGTGTTTGTGCCCCTGCTCTGCCACTGACTTCCTGTGTGACTTAGGCAAGTCATTTAATCTTTCTGGATCTCAGTTTCTCATCTATAAAATGGGCATAATAGCATTTCCCTATCTCACAGGAGTAAATAGTGAAGATAAGTTCATTAAAGTTGGTGCAGCGGTTCGATACTATGGTAATAGGGGCCATATTAGTACCTAAAATAGAATACAAAATAAGTTTACTGCATTGATGACTAGCACAGACTTGTTATATTTTTTGTGGCAAATATTATGCAATTGGGGATCAATAGCACTACAGTAATTTACATCAGCCAAGACACTAACCCAGGGTTAGTGGGAATGGCAAGAATTGGGAAGCTAGTAAGAATAAGGGACTAGAAAAAGAAGAGAGGGGGAAAATGCACAATTACAGCTTGCCACACGGCTATCCAGGACTAGCTGCATTAGGATTTTTGTTGGCCTTATGGCAGACATGAGTCTTAAGGGGATTTGAAGGAGGTGTCCTGGTATTTAATTGTGCCTTCTATTATACAATGCTCACTGTCATTAACGTTATGGGAAATAGCTACAGTGCTTGTAAGTAGAGTAAAGAATGCAACATGTGTTTATGCAAGTTAGAGCAAAAATTAGATTGTTTTTAAACTTACTTTTTAATCTTAGTCTTAACCTTGTCATCCCTAGATGCAACATTTTATATTAGCCAAAGTCAACTGCTTCTACAAGATACTATATTTTATTAAAAATCAGGAGATACTTTCCTATATTTGTTAGCGTTAGTCATAAAATTCATATTAGAAATAGCACACAAATGAGTTCCTTATCCATAAAACCATTGAAACATAACATGACATTTATTACCTGTGGTTCATAATTAGACTCACATGCTTTTGTGTACCCATTTATTTCAGTCACTGCATGTGATTATTTTGAGACAAGCTGGCCCTCTTCTTACAGACTGAGGTTTTAAAATTAAATTCTTCTTCTCTCCACTCCACCACTTTTCAAAAGGTGTCATTTCAGATAGAATATTTCATCTAAAACCCTGGTTTTGCAAGGATATTCTATTTGGGGAGAGCATCACTGTCTATTGATTTGGATTTCAGTTTTTATCTCATTTACAGTTGGAGTAATTTATAGAATCCATCATTATCACTCCCTTACAGAGTTTTAATTACTGAAGCATTTATCTGTAAATCCATTTGTGCACTTTCACTCTTCTAAATAAATGTGATGAAGATCAAAATAGTATTTACTTTAAAAAAAATAAACTTCAGATTTAAAAGTGACTAAGTCACAAAATCAGCTCCAGATACGACCAGGTCTGGGGTTAATCAACCACTAATCATTATGATTTGTTTGAATCCAAGATTTTGCCTTGAAACCTGCACCCATCTAAGGACAAATTGCACAATTTGGGATTCAGATCTGAACAGCCCAACATTTGGTGGTACATTCTTCTCTGATTAGTAATTTGTGTGTGTCAAAATGCTTTTCCCTCCAAAGACACAAAAAGATAAGACTTAGGCTTTTCCTTCATTTTTTTCATTGGCTTCAATTTTTGGCAAGCCTTGTCCTCAACTGTGTTATTTAAAGCAGGCAAGACATGGTTAATTTTGCAGCTGCATCATAGCTGCACTTCTACGGGTAGCTGCTGCTGCTGTACAACATGGCTTTATCTTTGAGTTAATTCTCATTTCTTTGACTGAATCAAGTGGCAGATGGTCTTATCCCTATAAACACCACGAAGTAGTTTGGAAAGTACAAGCAGAAAGTCTTGGAGCCCCATAACTCCCCACCTAAGCACCAGTTCCATTTACCACTCTCAATCAATCTCCTTTCCAATGAATCCTCAAATTCACCAGTCACTGCATAGGTAGGAGAAGGCAGAAGCTGTTGGAAAGATGGGCTCCCCCAAACCATGGTCAGGGAGAGAAGTGGGACACTCTCCCTCTACTTTTAATGGAGGAAGGAGAGCTGTGCTCTCTATGAGTTTAACACCTGTTGGGCAGATTTTATGTGTGAAACCGAGAGCACAATTTTGCCCATTAAAAGCAAGCCAGTAGCAGTGGGTAGGATTGAAATAATCCAGCACAATACTGCTGCAATACGATCACCCTTTACAATGCGATAGCACTTACTACCATGGTAGCTCTTTGCTTCTTAACAGTAAAGAATGTGATCTCTTTTATAGTTGTGTTTTAATCTGGTTTCTGATACTGCACAAAGAAGGAAACCTGCACGATATATGAAGAGAAGGATTTGTCTGCGAAGTCTGTCAGTTTCATTTCAATTTTATCTGTCACACTGATTCAGCTGCATCTAAGTAAAAGCTCTCTATATACAGAATGAGCATAAGATAGCATTGTTGACTATCTCTGGAAGACAGAATTGAAAGGATCCAAATGTAGCTTCAAAAACAGGGAATCATATTAAAGTCCAGGATCTTGAAGTAACAAGCATGACACCAGCAGCAAAAAGAAGTTAGAAGTATAGATTTATTGATAGTGGTGGTTCACCAGCACCATTTTGCTGTTTACAGATATTTACAGTATATAAATGATAGGCCTGCATGACTGCTCCTATCAGAAATCAAATACCTGCCTGATGATGATTTTGGACCTCAGACTAACCTGACCAAATGTATGGGCCATTGTTTTACTTGTATACTGTATTCTAATTTTCTTCTGTCACTCCACAGGAAGAGATTCATTTGAAATATTAAGACCTAATATTTGTCAAAACACTAATAAAATGCCTATTTCTTATATAGCACTTTTCATCAATAGGTCTCAAAGCATTTCACAGTCTTTAATGTATTTATTCCCACAACACCACTGTGAAGTAGGGAAGCATTATTATCCCTGCTTTACTGATGGGGAACTGAGGCACAGAGAGGCTAAGTGACTTGGCCAAGGTCACACAGGAAGTCCATGGCAGAGCAGAAAATTGAACCAGGTCTCCCATGTTGTAGGCCAGTGACCTATCCATGTGTAGAACTGATAAATGAAATTGTTTTTAATTGTTCACTTTATTAATGTAACTTCTGTTCACCATTCACTACCCTTGCCTACACTGTAACTTCTGTTCACTGTTTGCCATCCACTACACTTGTCTATATTGTAACTTCTGTTCACTGTTTGCCATATTGTAATTCAAACCCCATTTTAAAACACTCCATTTTGTAAAAGCTTCCTCCAGCCTTCATGTTTGCAAACCCTGCTGTAATCTTATTAGTTTAGTTTAGATGTGTGACTGAGGTATGTATGGATGGTGGAATCAACCTCCAACCCAGCCTGTCCTGATGAAATAAAGTTCAAACCCCACGGGCTAAAGATGCAGACACGAGCCCTAACAAAGTAAGAAGAGTGCACCCTAAAGAGAAAAGGTACAATAGAAGGAAGATCAAAGCCAGGTCCGAGGCTGAAAGTCACGCCTGCAATTGATGGGTGATCAATCACCAAACCCAGAGGCAGCGTGACACAGCAAGACCTATGGACTCTGGATTCAAACTAAAGTCTACAAAAAGGATGGGTGAGATGGGAGACTTTGGAGGGTAACATTGTGCTGCCAACATGGAAGGACATCTGTGCAGGCCCAACAGAGACCCAGCTCATCCTTGTGCCCTGCTTTCCTGGCCATTTAGCCACCACAAGCTACGAACCCAAGATGCAAAATCAAGCCATGAACTTAAGCTATTTCAGGACTGGTAACTACGCGGCAGCTGCAGAACATCTGATGGAGTTGTGTCTGTGTGTGAATGTGTGTGTGTGTATAGGTATTAGGTATAATGTGTGTGTATAAGGATTAAAATATTAGTTATTGGTCATAAGTGAGATTATCATAATAAATGTGGCATCTTTGTCGTGCCCCCTGAAAAGATCTTGTGTAGTTTTGTCTGTACAACACATGGAACCCTACTTCCTGTTCCCTTAGGTCTGGATATTAGACATTTTAACCTTAATTTGTAAAACTTCAATCCAAAAAATGCTGTCAGTTTAAGTTGCAACCTTGTTGTCCTTTAAACAAAAATAATGCACCCTACATTTATATAGTACCTTTCAACTTAAACTGCTTTACAAATTATATAAAGGGTGAAACTTTATAAGCTTTTGAGTGAATTAGGTTCTTAAATCCCTATTTCAAAAGTACTTAAGGGCCAGATTTCAAAAGTTTAGGTGCATTTGGAAATCTCACGTGGCACAATCTGCATGTTTAGGTGTCTAGATACTTTTAAAAATCTGGTACTTAATGCTTCTAAATGCTTACATCATATTTTAAAATGGAATTTAGGAGCTTTTACAAATTTTACACCAAATCTATATTCTAAATGGAATAATGTTATCTGTTGTTGAACTGCAGACACAATGAGATGACAACTCTTTAGCAGAGTTAAACAATACTAAGCAATATTTTGGGACAGGAAGGGAAGAATAATTTTGTATTCCACTGAAATGGCAGAGGAAAGCAGGGCCACCCAGAGGAGGGGGCAAGTGCTGCCACTGTTGAGGGAAGCTCCTGGATGGGCTGAGGCTCCAGATGAGGGGGGTCCCTGGGCTAAGAGGCCAGGGCTGGGGAGGTTGGGTAAGGGGCAGAGAGTCCAGGGGACAGAGAGGGGGCAGAGGTTGGGGGGTGCGGACAGGGAACAGGGAATGGGGGGAGATTGGATTGTGGGCTTTCTGGGGGTCTGTCAGGACTCAGCAGGGGAATGGATAGGGGTCGGGGCAGTAAGGGGACAGAGAGGGGGCAGAGGTTGAGGGGGGCAGACAGGGAACGGGGGAGGTTGGATTGTGGGCATTCCGGGGTTCTGTTAGGACTCAGCAGGGGGGTGGATAGGGGTCAGGGCAGTCAGGGGACAGGGAGCAAGGATGGGGTCCCGGGGTGGTGGGGGGGTGAGGTCTCGGGGACAATGAGGGGACAAGGAGCAGGATGGGTGGGGGATTCTGAGGGAGGGTGGGCAGTCGGGGGGCAGGAAGTGGGTGGGGGTCAGATAGGGGGCAGGGCCAGGCTGTTTGGGAGGCACAGCCTTCCCTACCCTAAAGCTCATTCAGCAGTTTGATGCTTGCAGAAGAGCCAAGCTGTTAGCTTTTCCATTAGGGCTACCATCCCTTTCACTTCTCAAATGCCATATTATAGTCTATATTTAATTTCAGTGCCATAGGGAGATTCATGTCAGGGGAGGGCAGCTTCATTTAAAATTAGCCACTGGGGGAGGGATCACATGAGAAGAGCAATATCATTCCCAACCCTGCCAAGGGAGACCCTCCCTTTCCTACATTCCCTGAGGCTCCAGAGGGGTTAATTCAGTGGTTCTTAAACTTTTATACTGGTAACTCCTTTCACATAGCAAACCTCTGAGTGCGATCCCCCCCCTTATAAATTAAAAACACTTTTTTATATATTGAACACTATTATAAATGCTGGAGACAAAGCAGGGTTTGAGGTGGAGGTTGACAGCTCGCGACCCCCAGTAATAACCTCGTGACCCCCTGAGGGGTCCTGACCCCCAGTTTGAGAACCCCTGGTTAATTTAATTTTAGCACCCTGTGCCCATTCACATGCATGTGCTATTTTGAGCATTTCAGTTTTCACAAGATAGGCTCATCCCAGATTCTGGAACAAGCTCAAATGCTCAGTTTGTGGAGTATGTACATAAGCTATACTAAAGACAAACTCACAGTAACTGTCTCCAGTTTGTGAGGGACCCCATGGAGCCAGTCTCTAGGAAACAGATAAATGCATGGAGGTTAAGTCCATTAATGGCTATTAGCCAGGATGGGTAAGGAATGGTGTCCCTAGCCTCTGTTTGTCAGAGGGTGGAGATGGATGGCAGGAGAGAGATCACTTGATCGTTACCTGTTAGATTTATTCCCTCTGGGGCACTTAGCATTGGCCATTGTCGGTAGACAGGATACTGGGCTGGATGGACCTTTGGTTTGACTTAGTATGGATGTTCTTATATTCTAAACTAAATGAACCCAAAGTTATGGATACAGATATGAGTCAAGGAAGCCAGCAGAGTGTCAGAAACCTGGAAAAATCTCTGACTAGATGGGCTCAGGCATTTGATCACAAGCTGAGGTGGTTCAAAAGTTTTGGATTTTTTTTAAGCAGAATTTTTTAATTGTTTCTTTAAACAATCAAACACAGCAAGCAGCAAATATTTGGCCACATACTTCTGAAACCGCAAACCATATTTAGGTTTTGGCAGACTAATTTCAGTTTTTCAATTAAAAAAACAACAACAACAAATTTTGAAAGAAAGCAGACATTGTCCGTGATTTTTTTCTGCTTTTAAAAAACCCCTAGTTTTCAATCCAGAAAAAGTTTTGATGGAAAGGAAGGGGCTCCCAATATTGCTTTGCCCCAGGCCCCCTGAATCCTCTGGGCAGCCCTGGAGGAAAGTTTTAGTGGGTAGAGTGTAACTATCTAGACAGGCATTAGATTAGAATACTGGGTATAAAACCCCTACTTTTATAAAGAGGGCCATTTTAGCTCATGACCACAGATGGATAGGAGAACATCAGTTTGTCTAACCTAATACATGGCACCTTCACCAATATGGCAAGCTCAACCAGCATTCTCGGATATGAGTTTAAACTTGACTATCAGTGTTAAGTTCCACATACTGTATTGTATCACCAGCAAGCACTTAGGTTTTTCATGGAATCTCCCATTCAAATATGCTGATCCAGCTCACCCTTCTTTAGCTGTTGATCTTTGATAAGATCACTGCTGGAGATGGTATTGCTAGATGATTATATGTAACATCTAATTGTTACGGTTCAGATCCATATGCATCTGTAGTATGGCATTTTAAATTTGTTTGAACCCTTATACCATAAAAGCTGTATGGAAAATAAAACCGAACGAACACATTGCAGATTTCATGCAAACATCAAAGGAGGGAACTAACCTCCTCATTTAAAAAAAAATGATTTGAAAGCAACCAAAAAACTATGGCCAAATGATACAAAAGGCACAACTATCATTTTAAGCTGATCATGAAATGGTAGTTCTAATGCAGTAAACAACTTAAAAAATAATCACAGAAATAGATGATTTCCCATGTGCATCTGTATTGTGCCTTCCGGTCAAACAATTCCATACATACATTAATCCCGCTACACTGAGATTAGTAATTATGTGGGTCTAATCCAAAACTCATCAAAAGTCTCCCATTTATTTCACTGGTCTTTGGATCAGACTCCCTTAATGAAGATTTAAAAAATAAGTTTAGAAATATTTAGAGAAAAAAAAGTTTTGACTTTATTATATCAGTTCTGAGTTTATGCTATTATTTGCCTTTCAGCTGGGCTCTGTTAAGTGGAATTATCCGAGGTCTCTAATGGAGCGCTTAATGTAGACTAAATATTATCAGGCAGTATTTGCGAAGAACTTTTTGATTAAAGCAAATGAAATAAAGATCTTTTGTTGCTGCTCAGTAATATGGAATGGAGGATAAAGGATAGGGTATAGTAAAATTATAGTTGAGATAAATGAGGCTGCCAGGACATTTGAGCTCATTGTGAGGTCTTTATGAGTCCCTTAGAAAGTGTAAGGATGTTTTTACCATCTCAGGTGTAACGATCCTCTCTGCTCAATGAAATCATCTGACCCAAGATCCTTGAGTTAGATACTCTGACAGGAACAGCTTCCTATCGTGTAGTACTTCCATCTGCGACTGCATTGAAGGAAACTCTTTTTCACAGATTAAAGGCTTGTTTACTGTCAGCTCCCCATTAAATGTTTTCATTGTTATTCTTCATATTTGTTCCCCTGGAAGGACAGTGAACTAAAAAAAAGATACCTGCTACTTGCCAATACTTAGGAGTAATCTGAGTAAATACTAGGTAATTTAACTGGGAGCTATATTCCTCTACTTGGTTTTGTAAACCATGAGATCTTCTGGCTGCAGCATTAGAGAAGACCAGAAATACCCTCAGAAACCAGATCTGGAGATAAGAACAGTGCAAAAACAAGAACTCATTATTAATGTAAGCGATGTAAACTTTGAATACCAAAAATAAAATCTGCCATAGTGCCCTCAATTCAGTAAGCTTTCCTAATATAAAAACAAACTAGCCAAACATTTGCTGGCCACAGATCTTAGAGTAGAAACTTTCTACAACTGCCATTTATTTCTAATACCTAAGAGGATTGAAAGCCCTGTACTTAAAGGCCTCAGTCCTCACTCATTTTAGGTCACTTCCGGGCAGGGCAATTCTATGTCAATCACCTTGAGTCCTCCCCTCTTCTGTGTATTTGAGATGAGCACCAAACTTCAGAGCCAGCAAACTCCATTAGGAACAAGGAGTCTGTTCTTCCCCCTTTCAGAAGAACAGTAACAAACTATAACATTATATCCCAAGTGATGGTTGACTGCTTGTTTCCTCTGGCTGAAGCCTGTGCCACTTTCCACAGTTCCTGTTGGCCTGGAACGGTGAGTTGCAGCCACTGGGAGCTGCGAGAGGCCATGCAAATGTAAAAAAACTGTCTGGTGTCCCACCAGTGGCTTATCCTGACACGCCACAGGTTGCCCACCATTAGCCTAACTGCAGCTATGCAATGGGAACTCTATAAATCAAAGGCATAGCCTGAGAAATTCATAAAATTCCAAATGCCATAAGGTACATGGATACTTTGAATGACATTTGAGGCTCATTGAGATCCACCACTTCTGGTATAAAACAGACTAATAGTTCTAAGTATACTTTTGTTTAACAAGTTGTTTTTGCTAAAGGCTCTCTAGCCTGGTCATCCTCATCTTTGCTACAGTCATGTGTCACTTTCATCTCTGAAGAAAGTATCTCTTGTCTGTAAAAACTGTTCAAAGAATTGCTTGATTGTGCCAAATGAATAGTTTGTGTTCATTTTATAGCTAAAGCTGGTGGCAATGCCTGTAGTTAAGGTTGCCTAACACTTTCCATTATCAGTATACAGAGCAATGGTCAAAATAGTCAGACTCCACAGGTTTTATTGTCCTGTGTTTGGGGAGGAGGAACCTCTCCTAGAAGATAGGGCAAAAATAGGAAAAATGCATGTTTGCTGGAGTTTGATGACTTACAAGCTTGAGATAATGTATTGCAGCAATTTATTTTATTTTAATGGTGCAGAATGGGAAAGTGCTAAACATGTAATTTTTCAGTCATTTCACACATGCCATCAGCAGAATAATTTGAAAAGATAATGATGTACAAACCACCTGCTATCTGGCAGCTGCTTAAGTATCTACATGTGAATAGAATATGGAACAAATCGGAAGATTTTAATTGCCCACTGATGTAATAGTGCCTGTTCTCTTGGAGAATGCTTACTGTACAGTTCAGTGAAGTTGCTTTTCTTTTGAAGTAGTCCTAGAGAGACTTTTTTTTTGATAGGCAACAAATGAGGGGAATCTCCATAGGTATTTACAATTTTTGTCAGTGATTTGGCACCAACTTGACTATTAAAAGGTGGGAAAATATGTTTGATGAGTAAAACGTGGAGAGCTTTGGAAAGTATCAGAACAGAGAAAGGCTAATAGCATGTCTTCATACGTCAAAGACAACAATAGTTTCTTTTAAGGGAATTAAGTTAAACCACCTCAGACATATGGTCTGATTAAGACTTCATTTTACTAAATAGCAAAACTCCCATTAACTTCACTGGAAGCAGGATTTGGACCAAAACTGTACAAAGTGACAAGTGAGTTTCTCATCATCTGTAACATTTAGACAGCTGAAAATGTGGCTACAGGATGATTTCTTTTTATCCAAAATCCATTTATACACATGTGCATCTATTATACATTTAATAGAGAAGGGCAGAAACCAAAAGTTGGTATTTGACACTCCAGAACTTTGGCAGAATTGTTCTTGGGATTTGGATCAAAACACAGTAGCTGTCCTGTATCTCTGTAGTGGACTAAAAGCCTGGATTTGAATGCCTCAAAAGAAAGTTTGAGATGATCTAAATTCACATATAATATGTCTAAGGTATTTGTTTCTTACTGTTATGTTTAGTTTTGTCTAGGTAGATGACCAACTATACCTGAAAGACTACAATACAGGAAAAGTTGACATAGAACATTCCCAGAACAAATAAATCTGGTTACCGTCATAGGAGACTTCTTAAAAGTTTAGCATAATCTTTATTTTGTACCTCTAATTTCCAATGACTTAAAAATGTAAATTCCTACCAATGGTATTATTTTGATAGGTATTACTGATGGGTCCCAAAAATCTTATCCAAAGTTTTTTAGATACAATGGGCTAGAGTCACAAAAGGACTTAGACCCCTAATTACCACTTTAGGTGCCTAAATCCCAGAGTCGGGTCCCAGTGGGATTCACAAAGCTCTTGCTCAGCTGCTGGTGAATCCTGTTAGCCCTACACTTGCTTGGCACCTAGATTTTTGCGGTAAAAATTCCCTAAGACACTGATGTTTTTCCCTTTGTGCATATACACTGCAGCTCAAGGCTAGGCATCTGAGCACCTGAGCCCCAGGGTGAGTCATGAACTGGGGGAAGATAGGCAAGTGAGGGGAGGAATGCTTGTGGAGGCCCAATCCTGCAAGTATGCTCAGAGCTCATTTGCCAGACTGGGCTCCTATAGGTTACACAGAATAAGAGAAGATGAACACCACTCCCTCATACCCTAGCCACTGGGCTAAAAGTTATTCACCTGGGGTGTGGCAGACCCCTGCTTCCAGTCTTTCCCTCTGCCTGAGCGAGCATAGGTGCATAATTAGCATTGTGATTCCCAATGATTTCCTAGATACCTAGAAGTTAGATGTCATGATGCTCAACATCACCATGCCTAAGTTATTTTTTGACTCGAGCTCATTGAGGCCTGGTCAAGCTAGTATCCATGAAAATTGAAGTGGGTTGGATATTAAATTAGTATTATTATTTGTATGATGTTAGAATTGAATTGGGGTCCAATTCTATTAACAGCTGGACAAATCTATAAAGGAAAAGATTGTACCTATTTACAAGTTAGTTGACAGTACCAAAAAATGAGTATACCCTGTGACAGACCCAGGCCAATGGGGTACAGGAGTCTGGTAGAGGACAAATATACTGGTCACTGGATGAGTAGTTTTCTGTTCCCTGAGTGACCAGAGCAGGGGCTGCACTAGAGTAATCAGGAACTTGCTAGAACCAATTAAGGCAGCCAGGCTGATTAGAACACCTGCAGCCAATCAAGGCAGGCCAATCAGGGCACCTGGGTTTAAAAAGGAGCTCACTCCAGTCAGGGATGGGGGGAGCCAGAGGAGAGGAAGTGTGTGAGAGGAGCTGGGAGCAAGAGGTGCAGGGAGTGGGAGTGGGAGTGGGAGTGGGAGTGGGAGTGGGAGTGGGAGTGGGAGTGGGAGTGGGAGTGGGAGTGGGAGTGGGAGTGGGAGTGCTGTGCTGTGCTGCTGGAGGACTAAGGAGTACAAGTGTTATCAGACACCAGGAGGAAGGTCCTGTGGTGAGGATAAAGAAGGTGTTTGGAGGAGGCCATGGGGAAGTAGCCCAGGGAGTTGTAGCTGTCATGCAGCTGTTACAGGAGACACTACAGACAGCTGCAATCCATAGGGCCCTGGGCTGGAACCCGGAGTAGAGGTCAGGCCTGAGTTCCCCCCAAACCTCCCAACTCCTGATCAGACACAGGAGAAGTTGACCCAAACTGTGGGGAAGATCACTGAGGTGAGCAAATCTGGCAAATAAGCGCAGGACCCACTAAGGTTGAGGAGGAACTTTGTCGCAACCCAAAACTGGAAGGAATGATGGGGACTAAGTTAGCTGTCACCACTTAGGAAAAAGATCTTGGAGTTATTGTTGATTCCATTCAACGTGCAATTGCAGTAAAAAAAAAAAAAAAAGCTAACAATGTTAGGAACAATTAGGGATAGATAATTAGACAGAAAATATCATAATGCCACTATATGGATCCATGGTATGTTAACACATTGAATACTGCTTGAAGTTCTGGTCACCCCACCTCAAAAAAAATTATATTAAGATATCAAAACAGATATACAGAGAAGGAGGAAAAATGATTGGGGTATGGAACAGCTTCCATATAAAGAGAGGTAAAAAAGACTGAGACTGTTCAGCTTAGAGAAGAGGCAAGTATGATAGTCTATAAAATCAAGAATGGTGTGGAGAAGATGAAAAAGAAAGTGTTATTTAGCCCTTCACATAAAGCAAGAGCCAGAGGTCACCCTCTGAAATTATTAGGTATCAGGTTTAAAACAAACACAAGGAAGTACTACTTCACACAATGTGCTGTGAACCTGTGGAACTCATTGCCAGAGGATGTTGTGAATGCCAAGAGTACAATTGGGCCCAAAAAAGAATTAGATGAGTTCACGGATGATAGGTCCATTGGTGGTTATTAATCACAAAGGTAAGGGTTACAGCCCCATGCTCCAGGAGTCCCCAAACTTCTGACTGACAGAAGTTGAGACTGAATGACAGGGAATGTATCACTTGATAAATTGCCCTGTTCTGCTCATTCCATTTGAAGAATCTGGTACCTGTCACTGTCAGCAGACAATATGTACAATTGGTCTGACCCAGTATGGCCACTCTCATGTTTTTTTTTTTAAATATATTGGGAATGAATACCTAAGACATGTATTATAGTGTCTCATTGAGCATCTACCATGTCAACAACCTGTTTCCTGAAGACATCAAGATAGAAATGGGCACTAAGGAAGGATCTGAAGGAGGACAGGGTAGTGGTGTTAAAGTCTGTCTAATTCATGGAGGGTTCCATGAAGTATGGAAAAAAGCTCCGAGGTACTTGTAAGAGAAACTGAAAACTAGGTGATGGAAGCTGGCATTATTAGTGAAGCAGAATGGGTGACTGCACAGTTGTAGAGAAAGGCAAAGTTGTGAAGGATCTTAAAAATGAAGACCATAAACTTATATGTGATGCAGTAGAGAAGGGGAGCTAGTGAAGGGGGACTGACTGATGTGGTCAGAATGAGACTGGAAAGATTGTCTTAGCAAGCATGTGTTGAATGGAGTGAGATGGATGTCAGAAAGGACAAAGAGGAAGAATTTGCATTAGTTAAGACTGGAAATGATGAGATCCTGGCCAAGAGTTTTAATGGTATGAATAGAGAGAAAAGGCTGCATTTTAGATACATTATGGAGCAAGAAACAAAAGATTTGGACACAGTCTCGATGTGTAGCTACAGGTAAAGGGCAGAGTCCAAGATAATACTCAAGCTAATTAATTCACCAGTGTAGAATGAAATAAAATGATTTGGCTTTATGAAATGTGCCAAAATCTCTATTGATATTTGATCAGAAAAGCAGAAATATATTTGAAAGAATGATGATAATTGTTCTGGATTTTTAATCTCCTGAAAATTTTGCACAATTTGGGAAACTATTAAAAGTAAAGTGAAACATAGAGCCACATGGAAAAGAAATCCAGATGCTAAACACCTCCTTTGCAGAAAGTTAAAAAAAAAAGTTTTTAAAAAACAAAATATGAAACAGGGGGATGTAAATCTCACGGAACATTAATTGTTTTAGGCATGCATTTTCATTATATAGCAAGCTATTTATGTAACTCTCAGTTGGCCTCGTTCATACTTTTGTTTGAGTAAGGCTTTAAGTAAGATTAACATTTCCAAAAGTGTGCAATTCCTAATTACCTAATAGCTAATTAGCTAGAGGAGAGTGAAATACAGTGATCTGACTTTTTAAAATGTGCTAAAATCATGGATGCTTCTGTTACTTGCTATATAAAACAGGGATATCTTGGAAGGAATGATAATGTAAACATTTACCCATGGCGAATTAGCAGTATTTGAATCAGCAGCATGGATTTGATAGTATTAACAAATTAATGTGTTAGATTTGAGTGCATTAGCTCTGCTGAACTGTGGAAAGGTGTGATAATGTTGTTTTATGGACATGCAAATAGTGATGGCTTTCAAATTATGGTGTTACCAAAGTGCTTAACGGATTTGTCTACCATTTGTCGTCTGTAAATTACTACATAATTTAAAGATTTAATAGCTGTTAGATTACCTGTTTCCTATCAGTCTTTTAAACTACTTGTCTGTGAATGAAGAACAGAAAGCAGTATTTTCCTAGTATATAAATGCCTGACATGTAGAGTTGACTTGCATGGAATTATTTAAATCACCCTCTTTTGCCTAATATGGTGGCTTTGGCAAACATGGTTAAAACAGATACTGTACGATCCATTGTATTTCAGGATTTCCACCTGCCACCTTGAGAAAGGTTACCTGTAAAGGCTTGTTGTCATAGTCTTTTCCTGATAGAATGAGGTTTAATCAAAATGGGGCTGTTGAGCATTAGTGGTCTAATTAAATTATTTTTTTCCCCATTAATAAGAGTGACCTTTAAAGAATATATCTCCATTTAACCCAACTCAAATGTTCTGTCTTGTCTTGTAAAACAGTATTTGATAGACAAAACATAGCATTTATTATGTAATTAATGGTACTTGAATAAAACTCTGAGATGGAAAATGAAATGACATAAAATGTATACAAGATAACTTCGAATACATTTAAAAATATTTCAGACAATTAACTTTACTAGACAGGTCTTAGATAGAACTCTACGATTGTTAATAGCTGGTGTAAAAGGCCCCATTTCAGAAGCCCTGAAGAACATAAAGGAATGAAGCTAATAGGATTTTGTAGAAATTCAATTGGGATCTATAGAAGTTTGCCCTAAAATCCTGTAGAATTTTGTCTTTTCTATATAGTTTCAAACTAACCTCGATAAATTAAGAGACCGATAATGTGCATTATTGAATACTAAAGAAAGTCTCTACAGAATTCTCCATGGAATTTGATAGATCTCTTCCATAATTTATATCATTTTAGCAATAATTTTAAGTACGAGCTTCAGTGCCATTCGTGAATATGGATGCTATGCTGAATCAACTCCTATGTCTCCTCATACTCTCTATGGCATAATGTGATACAAATCCTACTGAGTTACTGGGAATTAAGACTACTTATGCTAGGGCTTCCACAGGTCTCCATCAACATTATTTTAATCATCTACAGATATGTCAAATCACTGCTAGGTAATTATAGAATTCACCATATGAGAAATTGCTTTTGCTTTAAACTCAGATTTCAAAGCCCCAATTGAAGCCAATGAATGTCTTGCTGTTGACTACCTTGGGAGCAGAGTAAGACTCTATATGCAACAATGAACAAGAATAAATGTGTATAAACTGGCCATAAATAATTTTAAAATGGAAACTAAAAGAAGGTTTTCCACCGTTAGAGGAGTGAGATTCTGCAGCAGCCTTTAAAAAGGAGTAGTGGGGGTGAACAACCTAAATGAATAGTTTTAAGATGGAGCTGAATACGAAATAGGGAATAGGATTGTGAGACACAGCTGCCTGCAATAGCAGGGAACTGAAGTCAGTGATCTAGGAAATCTCTTCCAGTCCTGTATTCCTATAAACTCAGACAAAAGAGAAGGTGTCATTAAAATTGAAGACTTATAGGCATAAGTCAGGCATGGATGAGAATGACATTTTCTTGCAGAGGTGGATTTATTTTTATACTTTGTGCAAAGTTTCTATAACAAAAGCTGACCTAAGTTTCAAAAAAAGATTGTTTCTCTGTGTAATGGAGATACCAAACTGTTCTTCATATAATTTGTATTTTCTCCTGCTTAAATAAGTATTATAAGTGGAGTATTCTCCAGTATTTCAAAAGTGAGCTATATTGAAATTCCTATTGTGACATGACATGGTATTTGATAATGTCAAGGATACATTTGTCTACAGGCTGTGGGCTTGATTCTCAGTTACATTAAGTCCCCTTTAAACCAAGAGCAGATCCTCAGCTGATGTAAATTGTCATGGCTCCAACTGATGATCTGCCTCTAGAAGTGAAAAGGGGCTGTAAAGGGAGCCTATTTTGAGGCTCTATTACACTAGTTTTCATGCCCACTGCCAGAGTGTGTGAGGTGGCCTTTATACAAATGAAAATCAGCCCTCATAACTTTACCTTCTGCAAACAGTTGTTTAATCAAGAGCCTAAACCAATAAACATTTCCTATTGGAGCTTGTCAAGGTTCCTTCCCCACTCTGAACTTTAGGGTACAGATATGGGGACCTGCATGGACACTTCTAAGCTTAATTACTAGCTTAGATCTGGTACCATTGCCACCACCCCCAAGGACCCCCTTTTTCCCTGGGTAGTCTTGAGGGAATTCACCAATTCCCTGGTGAACACAGATCCAAACCCCTTGGATCTTAAAACAAGGAGAAATTAACCATCCCCCCTCCTTTCCCCCCACCAATCCCTGGTGAGTCCAGATCCAATCCCTTTGGATCTAAAAACAAGGAAAAATCAATCAGGTATTAAGAAAAAAGGCTTTTAATTAAAGAAAAGAAAGGTAAAAGAAAACCCTCTGGGAGAGATTAGCGTACTAGCTACTCTCACAGACAACAGATTCAAAACACAGAGGATGTTCCCCTGGGCACAGTTTAGTTACACAAAAAAAAATACTCAAATACCCAATATGATTCTATCTCAATTTGCATAAGACAGGCTACAAAGAAATAAACATAAACCTATTTATTCCTTTCTAAAACTTACTACTCTGATCAGAGGCTGGTTCCTTGATTTTTTTCACTCCGGCTGAAACTGAAACTCTAAACAAAGGAAAAACTTCCCTCCTTCCTTTTGAAACATCTTGTTCCCCTATTGGTTCCTCTGGTCAGGTGTTAGCTAGGCTAGGTGAACTTTTTAACCCTTTACAGGTGGAAGAGGCATTAACCCTTAACCATCTGTTTATGACAGAAGCACTTCCCTTTGTGAATAATTAAACTTAAAAAATCTCCTGGCTTTGACTAAGGAAATGAATACCAACAGGAACCAAGCTCAAGTCTTTGAATATATTAGGAATCCAATTCTTATTTGGAAACAGTAAAGTTCAGTTTAATTGTTCATCAAACCATATTTTTTATACTATTTCAGGCTGCAATTTACAGAACACCATGACAGACATAACTACTTTGCAATGGCAATATTTATAGGACACTTTACGGAGAATACATTTGGGTGCAAGAAAAGTTCAGTAATTTAATATTAATTGTCAGAAATTTCAGTATGTGGTAAAGCCAAAAGTCTCAGTGAAAACATCTGTTTGCTTCCTTTATACTATGTGCTTGAAGTTGTTAGCGTTTTATTTTTTCCCTGAATTGTATTACCTGTGGTAATTTAAGATAAGGAAACAAAAGTGGACTGAAGAATTATATGTCTAGGTTAACAATATTTATGGGGAAGTGAGAAATATGTAACTGTAACATATGTGAACGAAAAGGCTTTCAATCATTAGAATTCAGTACTGTATACAAAAGTCTGTTTGGGTGTCTGCCTCACCACCAGTCTCCATAAGGGTAAAGGACACAACCAAGTTCTCATGTATCTGTTCATTGACATACCTTGCTTAGTTGGATATTTTTGTGTTACTTAAACATTGCTTAAGCTACCATTTTGAATCAAGATATCCAATTTAGGGCCTCATCCGAAGCCCACTGAAGTCAATGGGAGACTTTCTATTGACTTCAGTGAGCTGTGGATCAAGTACCCCAGTTTGAAAACCATTGATTTAAAGGAATATTACCCTATTTCTATACACTATAAACCGATCCATATAGGTGTTGAAATTGGGCTCTCATAAGATCAAGTGTTCTTGAAATATTTCAAATCCCATCCTGCTTTTTTTCAGGGCAGAAATAGGGACTTTAGTTGGTAATGTATTTTAGTATATAATTTTTTATATAAAATTAATATTTAAAAAAAATAGTTGTAGGGTATATTCATCGCAACAGCTGTCTTTCATAAATGTCCAGCCATAAATGCATTCACATTACTCGCACAGCAGACACCGAAATGTTTACTGTAAAATGAGTACTCTTCAAAACTAATCATGTTTTCCTCCATTAAATTAACTGTAAGATATTTACTGGTGTTTTACTTATGACTCTTAATTCCTGTGATACTATAAAACTCAAAAGAAGTGGAAGAAAAAATGCAATTTCATCCCCAGGCCTTGGAACACTACAGAGGATGCTGGTACCATGGAGATAACACACATCCGTATGGGAGAAGAGAGAGTGTCTTGCTGCTGCTGTGCAATAGAACTTCTCATACTCTTTCTTCACGTGGACCACATTTTTAAAGCTGAGATAGTCTTATGTTTCTCCTCCCATTTGCATGGACCACCTTCTTCCTCATTCACAGTCACATAACATCCCTACCAAAGTTACAGCAATTGCTTACACGGAAAAGTCATACCAGCAAACTATTTAGTGTATTTTTACCTGTCTTTACCTGAGTAGAGAATGGGCATGGGTCCCTCCCACCAGTCTCTGGGAAAGCAGCCTGGACGTTGAGGCACCCCAGAATGGGAACTGAACTGAAGTGGCCTAGCTGAAGAGCTGTGGCCAGAAAAGCCCTGACAGGGCAAAGACATTGCTTCCAGGGAAGGAGCCCTGGGGCACTGCTCTATTCCAGAGCAGGGACAAACTGAAAGAGACATTACAGAGGGCACTGAGAGAAGCCCCTGTTGGACTTGTACGTCAAAAGGAGTTTGCTTTGCTGTTATCTCAGAGAGACTATGTATGACTTGGCTGGACGGTTAAGTCAGTGAAGATTCACCACAAACGGGTAGAGAGAGTGTGTCGGCACATGTACTTGGCCAGTGGGTACTCGCAAGAGGTGAATGCAACCCCTTTACACCACCTGTCCTGAAACCTGGGGTGTCTCACAATGCTCTGTTGCTATAGCTCCCACCTGGACTGCCTTCCAACATTCAGGTCTGTGTATAGCTGCAGCCTGCCAGCCACAAATCAATTGCATTCTGGCTTCCACCAGCCTTGGTTAGTATTTGCAGGGTGATCTCAACATACTCCCAGTCCTGAATTTCCTGAAAACATGTGTTCTGCACTGTCCAGTCCTCTCCTGAACAGTTCAGATATTTTAGGTCTGTTGCCCTTCAAAGGGGACAATGTACAACTGTATGCTACCTTAAATGGAGTTACACACACAGTTCAGTTTAAAGACAACACTGGTCTGATTAAAGAATAACAAAAAAATTTAACTACTAAGTTATTTTAAGTGAGTACAAGTGTAAGACATTATAAGTCAGAAAAGTTACAAGGGAAATAAAGATAAAAATCCTGTCTTGTACCTAGAACTTAAACAAGACTTGGTTCAAGGAGAAATTCTTACCACAGTTTCCCAGTAACAGGGCTGACCAAATTCTGAGGTCAGAACCCAAGTCCAAAAGATGGGTTCCTTTATCTTCTCAAATGAAAGAGCAGGAGTGAGATAAATGCTGGGGGTTTTGCACCTTTGTTTTATAGTGCAGTCACCCTTTGAAATGCATTTTCCTGAGGGCTACCTCTAGATGAAGTTCCTTCCAGTTGCGAGGATGGAGACAGAGACTAGTGGTGGAAGAGGTTCCATCTTGTTTCTTAAAATGCAGATCCATCTGTTCCAGCCTCCCTCTGTTGTCAAAGAATGACCACTTGACAGATGATTGTCAGTCAGCTTTGATGACACCTAGCTAGAAGCATCAGCTTGTCCTTTGTCTTTGAGAAAGTGTTTTACCCCCCTCCCCAGACTTGTCTGATAAACACATTTCAGTCATAACTTCAGCTTATATTCATAATCTTACATATAATGTTGCTATATATGTTTTACCATGATATTGTTGACCAGACAGTTATTAGTTTTCAAAAGATACCTCACAAGGCATATTTTGTACCAAGATAATTATAATGGTGCGTAAGATGTAAATGCAGCGGTGCATTCAGTCACACACCCATTAAAGCCTGGAGATGTCCATGGAGCTCACTAACTTAGGCTCATTCTTACTGATATGACATTTCATTCACCTGAAGTGTCCGAGCGAATGAGGTGCTTTTCCTAGTCTACTATTGTCACTCCTTATTTGTCTTCTGTGTGTCTACTCATGTGCTCACTGTTAAGCACATGCTTAAATGCTTTGCTGGATCTGGTCTAGAGTGCTCAGCACCTAACAGGGCAGAGTCATAAGTGAGCAGTATCAGTCTACAGCAGATTTTCCTAAACTCTGCAGAGTAGTTGCTGGTATGGCACAGCCATTTGAATATTCACAAAAGGCCCAGCTGAGCAATCCATCCCACTTCAGGTTATCACTTACGCCTCTGTTTAACTTTAAATATGTGCTTATTTCTTTATAGGACTTAAGAATATGCTTACATTGTCTGCTAAAATGGGCCATGGTGCCAAATTCTCTTCCTTAATTCCAGCACCCTAAATTGCATTAAACTCCACTTTTTCAATGGCAAGGTCATGAAATCACCTTGGTCTTCCCCATGTTAAAACCCAGATTTAATTTGATTTTTTAATTTGAATATGATAATTTTCTCACTGAGAATATTATCAAGTTCATATTTTCAGTTTTTATTAGTTTGCTTATTTATACAGCTACTTGAAGTTATCTGCGCGTTATAAAATTTTCCTTTCTTTTATATTTGGCAAATTAATGGCATCCAAACAATTTGAGTTTTAATTTGATCAATTTTTAATGAATTATAATTATCACTAGCACTCAGACTTTTGCAGTGCAATATATTATCACGTAATGGTTAATCAAGGAGAGAAACTAAAATATTATGTCTGGAAAATAGCTATCAAGTTTATGCTAAAGAAAGGAAATGGAGTCAAGTTATTAACTAAATTACAGATGTCTAATTTAATCATTTTTCTAGTTACCATTTTAAAATTTTATTCTGGAAGCATTTCCCTCATTTATATTTTTAAGTATCTGTGATGTTTATTTAAATAATGCACAAAGAGCTAATGAATTCTTTAGTACCAATGTCCAAAATCTCTGCATCTTTAACAGAGTAATTCTAAGCTGTTCTAAGTGGGATGATGACGATAACATTTTGCAGTTTAAATAGGATTTATTATATATATGATGGAAAAGTGCAATTAATTATGCAATTGGTACTGTTTATAGATTGCTAAAAGGGTAGCAATGTAAATGCTGTTGGAATCAGGTAATCCTTTATGGATGAACATATCAGAGGAGAGTGTAGTTTGAGTTCAGGAATATGTTTTAATATTAAACATTTTTCACAAGCAGAAGATTTATTTTCTTCAGTAGTGTGGGCAGATCTTCGCATTTGCTAATGACAGTTTTCTTTTCAAATATACTCTGGATAGATGCAACTACTTGTGGGACTGGGGACAATTACACAAGATGAGATGATCTGACCATCTGATCTCTCTCACACACTGGCACGTACATGGGCTATGGACATTTTCAGAACAGTTGATTGTGGCAGACATGGGATGACATCCAAACCAAACAACAGAATTCAAATTTAGGAATGGAATTCTCAAGTTCAGATAGTCACAGTTCACATTCCTTTTGTGGTGGTTTTAATATAGTGAAATTATATAATTTTCTCTTAAAGTATTCGTCATGAAAGCAGCCCAGGAATCTTCCACCTAGGGTGAACTCAAAATGTCTAGAACTATGGAATGGCATAAATATGTTGAAACATGGTGTGTCTCATCCAGTGCATTAAATGCCTCAACCAGCTGTGTGGGTGAAACCAGAGAATCACTATGCTTACAAATGAACTCACAAAGAAAAATGATAAGACAAAAAAATCCTATCACCTATGAGTGAACACCTTTCACAAAACAGTTGCTCCATATCTGACTTAGTCCTTTTCCTCAAAGGAAACCTGCACGCCTTCAAAAGACAAATATGGCAGCTTAAATTCGTAACTATGCCAAGCACTAAAAATCATGGTCTTAATAAAGACACTGGATATACGGCTTACTTCAACAACTTATAACCCACTAACCCCTCTTTTTTGTCCTATGATTGCAGAGGTGTAAATGGGCCACTTCACCTTGAATTGCCTTTAGAATATGTGTTAACTACTGATGCTAAACAGTCTGTTCCACCTTGTATTTATCTGTGATGCTCTAAGTACTTTTCCCAGACGTAAAGAAGAGCTCTGTGCAGCTCAAAAGTTTGTCTCACACCAACAGAAGTTGGCCCAATAAAAGATTATTAGAGAATGTTTAAATAAAAATGATACAAAGAGTTCAAAGCGTCAGTTGTTGGTCATTGGGGGCAACATACAGAGTATAGGGGGACGCTGGTATGTGGGAATTGGTTAGCACATAACATATACAGTCTGCAAGGTCCCCCAATGCGGGGTGTATGGTGGGTGGGATCAAGAAGCAGTAGGGAAGCAGTGAGGGTACATCGCTCATACAGTGGGTTACACGCAGTCATGGGTATAAGTAAGTGGGCCGGGTAATGGGGACAGGATGACCCTCGCATGGTGGAATCTAGGTCGGTGGCTTTAGGGCTTAGGGGATATGGTTCAGTAGGGGGGGTTTATAGGCCTCCTCCCCCCGTGGGTGCACAGAGCCATGCCGGCTCACTCTTGGTATTGGCGGTGGCCGGTGATGTGCTCTATGTAAATGTCCCTAGACCACCGGATAGTGTCCGAGACCATCAAACGTCTCATGAGCCGTGCATAGTGATGGCCCACCCCACAGGCCCTAAGTACACGTTCATTACAGGGATCCCAGGCACCCAGGGCCCCGACAATCAGGGCATCAGTGTAAACCTCGTAGCCCTTTGCCCGCAGGGTGTCCGCCAAGGGGGCATATTTTTCGAGTTTACGGGCTCGGGCTTCACGGAAGGCTGGGGTCCTGTTCTCAAATGGGATTGTCACGTCGACGAGGATGATCTTTTTCCGCTCCTCGTCCGTGATGACGATGTCCGGGCGCAGCAGGCTGTCGGTGTCGGGGATGGTGTGGTTGACTGCGACCTCACCCAGGTGTGGGGCAATGGCCTTCACCAGATGGTCCTGGACAGCGTTGTGGCGCAGCTGCCAGGCTCTGGCGTGGGGCTTGCAGCTGCACAGGACGTGGGGCAAGGTCTCCAGGGCGTACCCACACTTCCTGCAGCGCTTGTCTCGGTTCCCGTGGCGGATGGCTCCATTGAGCGGGACGCAGTTCAGGCGGGCACGGTGTATGAACCGCCAGTCGGCGAAACGGGTGAAACTGCCCGCAGGGAGAAAGTGGTTGCTGGAGTCCCACTTGCTGGTCACCTCAAAGGCCTTGCCCTGGTCGGGTTTTTTTCCTCAGGGTGTCCACGTAGAGCGCCTGGACAGCGGCCTTCAGTGACTTCTCCAGCATGCCTCTGGCTCCGGGGCTGATGATGGTGTTGCCCTCTGTTTCGATCCGTGGCACCAAGACTCCCAGCTCCTGTTGTTCCTCGCTCCATATCCAGCGGCAGCCCAGTCGTTTTCCCAGCCGGCGCGTGGCGTTGCGGGAACGGGACCACAGCGAAGTAATGTCGCCCCCGTCTCGGGCGAATTCACCGTCCAGGGACCCGCTCAGGAAAGTGGCTACATCCGGGCCGGAGGGAGGCCTGCCAATTCGCTTCTCGATGACGGTGCGTAGGGTGGCCGCTGCGACGTTCTTTACCATGGCGTCCGGGCACGTCAGGAGGCGGAAGGCGTGTGTGACGACCGCAATGTCACAGAGGTCACCCATGCGGGGGACCTTGGCACCACCGTGCCTGTGGGCAATGTATATGAGCTCGTTGCTGGCTCTCTGGGGCAGGGACAGCCACTGCTTAACCAGCTGCCGGATGGTGTTGTCTGCCTTGTTGAGGGGCAACTTTGCCACGGCAGAACCTCTTAAGACAAAGGTGATGCGGGGGATCAGGAAAGTGTTGAGGGCATTGATCTTCTGCCACGGTGCCAGCAGGGATGCGTCGATCTTGGCAGCGTCCTGTAGGATCTCCCGGATGGTGTCCTCAGGGGTCTGCCGGACGCGGACACCAGTCGGCGTGCCGAGGTGTTGGTACGCCTGTCCTTCTGCCAGGGGAACGACAGACTCACCCTGGATCCGGAACTCCGTCGTCTGCACCGAGTCTCTCTTGCTCCCGTCGACATGGAGGGACGCGCACTTCTTGGCGTTAAAGCGAAGTCCCATCCAGTCCGCGACTCCTTTGATAGTGTTGAGCATGCTCTGGAGCCTCTCTGGGTCATCCGCGATTAGGACCAGGTCATCCACATAGGCCAAGATGCTCACCCTCTCGCCATGCAGGTCGAGGCCGTCAGTGCAGTCCAAGATCGCCCGCAAGAGCGGCTCCATGGCGAGGTTGAAGATGATTGGGCTGAGGGGGCAGCCTTGCTTCACACCACTGCGGATCGGGATCTCTGCGGTTTCTCCTTCTACCGAGCGGATGGTGGTGCTGCAATCCTCGTAGAGTTCCCTGATCAGGCCAAGGAAGGTCTCCGGCATCCCAAACTCCCGTAGTGTGCTGAAGATGTGGTGGTGGGGGATGGACCCGAAGGCGTTGGACAGGTCGAGCCACGCTATCGCGCACTGCTCCCGCGCCCTCTTGGTCATCTGGAGAACGGTCTGGAGCAGGAAGTTGTGCTCGTATCACCCCTCTGACAGCATGAAGCCCTTCTGTGCTGGGCTGATGGCTCCCCCGGCTGTTGCCCACTCCGTGATCCTGGCTGCCAGGCAGCTGGCGTACAGATTGTACATCGTGGAACAGAGGGAGATGGGTCTCCAGTTGCTGGGGTCATCTCGTTCGCCCTTTTTGTGAATCAGGACAGTCATGGCCCTCTTCCAGGAGGTGGGAGACCTGCCAAAGCGCCGGCACAGGTTAAAGATGCCAGAGAGCACGAAGCAGCCAGGGTCTCGCTTCTTGAGCAGGCTGTAGGGGATGCCGTCCTTTCCGGGTGCTGTGTTCTTTGTTCTGGAAAGCCTGGCTGCCACCTCTTTAGGCGTGAAGTCAGTCTCTAGGTCGCCTGTATTGGTGATGTGGGGCAGGGGGCGGAGGCACTCCGGGTGCTGTGCGTCATTTCTGGGTTTGTCACCAAATACTCCAAGGAAGTAGCTGTAGAGGCGCTCGGGCGGGATCGTGCAGTAGGACGGGGGGCCGTCGAGGACCGTTCTTACAGCCTTGAGGCGGTTCGTTCTGTACAGCTTCTGGATCTTGGAGGCTGCTGCCGGGTCGTAGCGATGGTTGGTGTTCCTTCTTCTAGCTCCTCTGGAGGTGTTGCCATGATTCGGGATGGGCCGTCTGAAGGCAGGCAGGGTGGTCGCTTGGTTTGGTGCCCTCTTTGAGGCAGCCTCTGTAGTTAGCTCGTGGGTGAGCCTGTCGATGAGCAAGTCAAAGGCCTCGAAGGAAGCTGCCACTTGGAGCTCCTCAATCCAGGCGTCCTGCCAAGGTGTGACTGGCCTATCCTTCGGCCGCTGTTGCTTGGATTCTTCGACCGGTGTGGGCAGGGGGGTTGCTGTCTGATCGACGGGTTGCCTCACTTGCGGCTCAGGGGGCCTTTCGGTTGGTTCCTGAGGCGGAGTCACCGGTGGGGTAGCACCGTTGTTGGTTGCTGGTGGGACTTGGTTCGGGTTGGTGGGTGTGGAGGTGACACTTGGTCTTTCGTGCGCAGTTGTCATCTGGTGGGTATCTGTGGGAGCACATGACCTTCTGGTGGTGGGGACCGGCCTGGCGTCTTTTGGGGCCATGTCGGTCCGTCTGATGATGGGGGACTGGTGGTGCGGTCTGGTTGTGGCAGTGGGCCCTGCGCCAGTAGTAGTGTGCATAGCGGTTTGTGGGGTGGTTCCCGTTCTCCCAGTGGGTGTGGCTCGTAGTGCGGGTGGGGGAGTTGCGTCGGTTCCCCTTGTGGCTAGTGTTCGTGGGGTGGTCCGAGGGTCCGCGGTGGTGCCTCCAGGGGCAGGTTTTTGGGCGGCCACGTGTGGTGGAGCACTGACCCGTCTTGAGGTGGGGTCACGCTGGATGGGCCTCGAGGAAGCACTGAGACGCCTCAGCTCGGAAAGCTTCCGGGCGACCTGCGAGGATGTGACAGGACCCTTGCTGGCAGGGGCTTGGCTGACGTCTCCTTCTGCAGCAGGCGTCATCCTGATGGCTGGGCCCTGATCCACTGGCTCAGGGACTAGGGTAAGTTTCTGGATGGCGGCTGGTGGGGTTGTACTATTCCCTCGCGGCGCAGGAGCAGCGGGCCAGGGCACGGGATGGCGGGGGGTCGGGGCCGGGGCTGCTGTTGTGTGCACTTTCTTGCAGCTGGTCTGGTGCGCCTTGCATCTCTTCTGGGACTCAAAGGGCAGGCTGCAGAGGGCACAGCTGAAGGCAGTGGTCTTGTTGTGGCACCTTCTCAGGTGCCTGGTGAGCCCTCCGAGGAGAGGAAAGCGTCGGGGCGGCCAGCAGGTGGGGCAGATGAGTGCATCCGCGGCAAGGGGGTACTTGAGGTAGACGGTGTCTAAGGCTGAGCAGTCATCTCGTGGGGTGTCCTGTTGGAGGTCAGGGGGGTTGCCACTAGGCAGCGGGGACTGTTGGAGTGCAGGAAGTGTGTCCGGTGGCTGCAGGAGAACCGCAGGGCCATCTCGAATCGGCTGGAGCTGCTGGGGTGCAGGGGGCGTGTCTGGTGGTTGTGGGAGAACGGGAGAACCTTCTTGCAGAGGCTGGAGCTGTGGGAGCGCAGGAGGTGTGTCCAGTGACCGCAGGAGAGTGGGAGAGTCATCTCGTGGCGGCTGGAGCACAGGAGGTGTGTCCGATGACAGCATGAGGACGGGAGAGCCATCTTGCAACAGCTGGAGTGCAGGAGGCGTGTCTGGTGACCGCAGGAGGACGGGAGAACCATCTCGTAGCGGCTGGAGCACAGGAGGTGTGTCCGGTGACTGTATGAGGATGGGAGAGCCACCTTGTCTTTCAGATAAATACAACAGTTTCATCACAGTCTGGAACTAAGGCTATGTCTACACTACTGTGGTAAGTCGACCTATGCTAAACAACTCCAGCTATATGAATAATGCAGCTGGAGTTGACGTAGCTTAGTTCAAGTTACCGCAGGGTCTACGTGTGTGTGTGTGTGTGTGTGTGTGTGTGTGTGATAGGAGGAACTCCTACTCTTTTTGTCAGGGGTAGAGTACAGGGGTCAACTGGAGAGTGATCTGCTGTTGATTTGGCGGGTCTTCACTAGACCCGCTAAATTGTCCATCGGTGGATTGATTTCAGAGCATCGATCCTGGCTGTAGTGTAGATGTAGTGTAAGAAATGGACATGATATTTTACCATTCTGTGAAATATGAAAGTTGGGACAGGGAATATCTTTTTCTTTAATGTTTGTGCATCACCTACCACAGTGCACTCCTGGTCCATGATGAAGGTGCTACTACAACACAAATGATGATGATTGATGATGATGTTTGAGTTCATAGATCCTTAACACACTTTTTGTTGTTCTCAGATGATGTCACTTGCACACTCTGGGCCTGATTCTCAAGTGCTCTGAGCCTTGTGCAGTCATTTGTACTGGTTTGAAGTGGATGCAAAATGTTACCATTCTGATTTATACACACTTTGAACTCACTTTGTACTAGGGTAAATGATGACACAGGGTATAGGCTGAAGGACATCCACATTTCAGGGTCAAGTGAACTGATAAACTCAACCTAAATCATCTAAAATTACTTACACATAGTGAAAGCCTAGTCCCACTGTAGCCTGTAGATAAGACATAGTTATGGAGTAAGGCAGTAACTCAATGAGCCTACAAGCCGCAAGACCTGTAAAATAGTAACTTAGGTAAACTAAAGAAGTCAGGCTTAGCATAAGCAGCTAACCAGGAATAACCCTAGACCATAAGATATCACAATTATGACTAAACTGCTTACAGGTAACCACAAGATGCCAGTTGATATCAGTTTTGGATATTTTAAGTTAGGAACATTAGCAAATCTCCAACCACAAGAATACCATGGTAACTAATTGATGTATATGCTAATGAGCTTGAGGTAAAAGGCCTAGTAACTCACGGGAGAAAGGCACCCCAACATTAGTAGAATGAGGAGATACAGATAAGGAAAAGGGACTGACACCTCAGTGAATATGTATTAGACATAGTGGGCATCAGCATAACACTTTATAAAAGCTGTATCCTTGCCTTAATGCCTTGAGAGGTGCAAGATGACAACCACTAGCGGTGATGATTATGGTGAGGATGATGATTGACACGTTAGGTTCTTTTCCCAGGGAGGGTGTGTATATGGATGCTCAGACATGGAACATTTCAACCATCTTATAAAAAGAACAGGAGTACTTGTGGCACCTTAGAGACTAATAACTTTATTTAAGCATAAGCTTTTGTGGGCTAAGCTTATGCTCAAATAAATTTGTTAGTTTTTCAGGTGCCACAAGTACTCCTGTTCTTTTTGTGGATACAGACTAACACGGCTGCTACTCTGAAAACATCTTATAGTCTCTCTCTACTTTGCTTGGTTGGAGCATTCATTATTCTGCTAACTGTACTAATAAAAAAACCTACAAGGATAGAATGCCTTTCCTAAATATAATTGTCTCACATGTGCACAGTGCAGTCTTTGTAATAATTTTAATATTTCTGGGTCTGATCACAAAGCAGAACCCTGCCAAATCACAGAATGCTGATTGGGAATTAATACATAATCAATAGATCAGACAACATCACTGAAGTAAATTGGAATTTTTGCCACTGATTTTAGTGATTTCACCCATAATTTCCCCCTGGAATCATAAACCACTATGCCCTTCCTCCCCTTACAAGATCCAGGTTCCCCTTTGCCATTTGCTGGCAGATGGAGACTGGAGAAAGCTGACATGCAACTAGAGCTGTGGGACTAACTGATTTTTCAGTTCACGTGCAATTCTGAAAAATTTAAAAAAATATTTGAGGGTTTGGGTCAAACTGAAACAAAATTGATGAATCAAAGTACCAAAAAAAAAAAAAAAGGGTTGGGTCAAATGAAACACTTTCTTTGACCAAAACCAAAGTGTTTTCTTTTGATATTGTGTGGTTTTTACAGTTTCTTAATATTTTTAAAATAATATTGAAGGAAGTTTTTGCACAAAACTTGTTTAAAATAAAAATATTTTTCAAAAATGTCAAACTTTCATTTTGACTTTTTTTTCTGAATTCTTTGAGTTTTTTTCAACATTAACAATTTGGCAAATCTGGCACAAATTTATGAAACATAGTGGGGTCACTAAATCTGCATTTTTCACAAAAAAATAAAATAAAATATTTTGTCTCTGAAGCGGTTACCTTGGTTTTTCAGGAGCAGACTGATTTAACTCACTGCAACATCTTTGGTTTCCTGGATACTAGCAATGCTGACTAGCTGCCCACTAAGTTTCCAGGATGATCTTCAGAGGGGGCAGTCAGAGAGGAGTCAGGGTTACAGCTTTCTACTTTCCCCGCTGAAGCAGGCAGCAAAAGATTTAGGGGGCTGGGGATCCCATGAAAAAGAAGGAGAAGGTCACTGACTTGGTTACTTGAAATTAGGCAAACTTGGTGTGACGGAGTGTTCACTGCATAGTAGCTCCTGAAGGGGTTAATGTTGCTAGATGGGCCATTTAACTGCCTAGGCTGCACCTGGAGGAGGCAGTTCAGGGACAGTGAGGACTAATTAAAGGATGACGTTCACTTGGAAAGCAACAGGTGGCGCTTGTATAAAGCCAGGTAGCTGAGGGCAGAAGGGGGCTACATGGAGGAAGTTTGCAGTCACCCTGTAAGACTAGGGAGAGAAGGGAGCTTGGCCTGGATGTGGGTGAAGAAGAAACAAGATAGAGGCAGCCTAGGAAGCAGTCCAGGAAAACAGTAGCAAGTTGTGGGACAGTGCAGAACTTACTCTGGGCTGAAAAGAGGGTGGGCCTGGGTTCCCGTACCAGCCACTGGGGAAGTGGCACCATTGAGGGCAGTGAACTGGAAGCTTCCCTGGGATGCTTGGTATAGAGAGGCCTTGGTACACACCCCTTCTTCCCCCAGAAGGGGCAATGGACATTAACCTGACCTAAGGATCAAGCCATCGAGAGGGAGCAGTTGAGTCCCAAGGTGGGGGAGGTGAAAGGGGGAGAGTGAGCACCCACATGAAGAAAAATCAAACTAGCATAGCTATTCCTCAGCCTTGGCTACAAGGAGTCACTCCAGTGGTGAGTAGATCAGCCCATAGCACTTGGTTTAGTTGGATTTTGTTTTTTAATGGTAAAACTATTCTGATTTTATGTTTTGTTTTTAATCAATCTTTCACACAGCTTTACTTCCAATACATAGATAACACAACATATTCTACCCTGCACTTCCAAAGTCATTATCTGTCTACTATGTGCTGTATTACATTTGGATCTGGAGGCTGATGATGTAGGATGAAAAATTAACAGCTAGGATAATTAAAGATTAGAACAAGTTACCTAGGAATGTGGTGGGGTTTCCATCACTTGAAATCTTTAAATCAAAATTGTATGCCTTTGTTGGTCTGAAAGATATACGTTCTAGCTGAACCAGAAGTTATGGCTCTGATGTAGGAATTCCTGGGTTATATTGTCTGGCTTGTTATGCAGGAGTTCAGACTAGATGGTCATAATAGGTCCCCTCTGACCTTAAAATTCATGAATCATTTTCATAAAACTAATAATATGAGACCCGAGTGAACTATCGCTCGATTCTTACATTTTATTGATGTAGAGAGTGTTTCTAAAGTGGATAGGGGAAATAACTAGGAGATTCTTATGCTGTGCTACATTAGGCAAGGGATGGATAAGGAAGTGATTTTAATATGCTACTATCTTTTATTTTTCTATATTTATTTATTCCGGGGATATATTTGACGTGTTTTATTTCTAACTAGTAGAACTTTGTCTATAGGTAAATATTGAATGCACTGTGGCATAAATGCTACCCTGAGAACTGGCAGTTATATCCAAATTATTCAGTATTTCTTCCAAACTTCTCAAATGGAAATGCTTCTAGCATCACAAGAATGCTTCGGGTTGAAATCTCATTCAGCCAAACTTTTGCAGGGTTCTTTGTCATGGACAGCGGAGGATCATTACATTGTCAGTATCCTCCTGTATTTAGAATAATGCTTTGTGGTTAACAGGTGATTAGCCTATTAAAAATCTAATATCAAAAAATGAAGCACATAAAGATCCCAAAGATGCTACTCCTACTATTACTAATAAAGCAAACCTCGGTGTATTCGTCTGAGAGAAGAGCTAGCTGGAACATTTTTGCCAAAATATTCTGTTGGTTTCCACAAGATTCAGAGCAAAGTTCTTCATCTCAGATCACTGTGAATCAGGAGGAGTAGGGACTTGAACCTAGGTCAGCTTACGCTGTGCCCTAACCACCAGCCTATATGGCAACTGAGGCTACGTCTACACTACAGGATAAATTCGAATTAGCTTAAACCGATTTTATAAAACAGATATTATAAAGTCAATTGTGCGCGTCCACACTAGGCACATTAATTCGGTGGTGTGCGTCCATGGTCCGAGGCTAGCATCGATTTCTGGAGCAGTGCACTGTGGGTAGCTACTGTAAAATAATGAGGCCAATAACTTCAATTTGCATCCACACTAACCCTAATCCGATATAGTAATATCGATTTTAGCATTACTCCTCTCGTTTTGTAGGAGTACAGAAATCGATTTAAAGAGCCCTTTAAATCGATATAAAGAGCAGTGTAGTGTGGACGGGTGCAGCGTTAAATTGATTTAACGCTGTTAAAATCGGTTTAACAGCGTAGTGTAGACCAGGCCTGACACTTATGCTCTTGTTTTTGTAAAAATATTCTAACAGTTCTGGTTTTGTTCCAGTATGGAATGAAACCAAATTTTGAAACCTCAAAAGTTGTCATGAAACGGAATTGTCATCCTCCAGCCAGCTCTAGCTAACGCCACCAAATGTAGGGTCTAATCTTGCAAATTCCTAGTCACATGAATAAAGTTATTAATGTGGCTCAGTGTTTGTGAAATTGGGCCCTCAGTCTGAATATTTGTTATAAATCATGTTTTAAATAATGCACTTGTATTCTTCCTATTTCCTAGATGTCATTACACTTTGTGAAATAAATGCTAAGTTCTAATATTATTAATATATGCCCACTACAACTTCCACAACTGACACTATTCATTACATCCCAATTAATCATCTGGAAAGAACCCAATATCCCATTTCAAGTACAGACCAATAACTTCTGGAGAAATTAAATCATCTTTCAGAAATATTTCATTTCTCAGAGCTAATAATTCAATGTAAATGGATTTTTAGACCAACGTGAGCACATTACATAATCTTTCTTTAGGGTTCTCTATCTCATGTATTAAAACTTCATACTGCATTTTAAATCTGCATTTGTTGCAAAATAGATTACAGCATTGTTTATAAGGAGCAATGACTGGTACCATTTGCAAAGCTATAATAATATGCTTTGCTATTCATGGGAGAACTCAAAAGAACATCACTTACACATCCAATAATGAAGAGACAGAGTAAAACACAAAGGGAAAAAAATCAGGAAATTCTCACTTTCACAGTGACATATTTCTCATTTTTTTTCCCCCCTTCTAACTCATAACATAGCAGTGACCCACTTCTCCAATATAATTTGCAATTTACTTTATTGTTGTGCTCATTGTTCAGCACAAGGATAAGAAGGAGAAAGAAAAACACTTAGTACCCCAAAATCCTCAGTCCTGAGTAGCAGAAAGGAAAGAAGTCACATCTTATGCCTAGAATGGGAGCAGAGGAATTGTTTGAAAAGGGCTCCTTAAAGGCTGACAATGGCACACTGCTGTTCTTACAGGATTTCTAGCCATTAGGATTGAGATTAGTGCACTAAACATCAGTGATGTGCAAATCTCTAAAAGTTTGGAGGGTGGGCTCACCCAGAGGCTAGAGCACTGGGCTGGGAGTCAAGAGATGGTAGTTCTATTCTTGGTTTTGCTGCCAGCCTGCTGCATGACTTTCTGAAAGTCCCTCCATCTTTTTGTGCCTCTGTTCTCCTCCAATCATTTACCTGTCTTGTCTTAAAATGTTAAGCTCCTCAGGGCAGATACTGTCTTTTTACGTATAGGTTTAGTATCTAGCACAATGGAGCCCTGGTCTCTGATGGGGCCTCTGGGCACTAATGAAAGACAAGTAGAATTTGAAGAAGCCTCAAAGTTTGGATGTTTGTTCAAATCACTTAAGTCTGGACTGGAGAATTGGGCTGGAAATCTCACAATAACACCTTTTAACAGGGCACAAGTATTTAGCCCTACTGGAAATATAAAGTAGAGCTGGTTAAGAATTTTCTGAGGAGAATTTTGTTGAGAAAAGCCAATACATCAAGTTTGAAAGGTTTCCCAGAAACATATTGGGTAAGATGAATATTTGATGCACCCTAAGAAGAATTCCAATGGGCTGGGCAGGTTTCCATCAGCTCATATCGCAAGGTGGTGGGGACCCAGAGCTTCTAGGATCCACGACTCTGGGACAGCTCTGTTATATGCACTACCCTGGACCAAGGCACTCCAGGACTCCCGAGCTCCTGTCACAGCCCTGAGAACTCCCCAGCTCCCCTAGGTTCCTTGCTGTAGACCTGGGAGCCCTGGAATCCCTATCTCTAGGTGAGCTCTGCTCCAGGCACCTCAGCAAAGAGCCTGGAAGCCCTGAAAACCCCTCTTGAGCCAGTGGCAGTGAATCTTTTCAGTGTAATAGAGTGGCAGAATTGGGTGCTTAGTGCTTCTTTTTATCAAAAAGGTTGTTTGTAAACTTTCCAGAATAAAATTCTTTTTATAATTTTTTTTCTGATTTTTTTTTTTATTAAAACCCAAGATGGACCTGTATTTCCAGAAAGCTCCGGCTTGTGCAGGTTCAAGGTTTTGATTCAGGCACATCTCAAATATAAACACTTGTTTGACCAACACCAAGTACGTGCAGCAACGCTTGTGATGCCTTCTGGTGAATTACATTTTGGAGAGGCAGAAAGATCTTTGTGTGTGCCTATCTCACAGCATCGTTGGCCTCTGATGATTGGATGCCAAGGTGATGCAGTTAAGGGGGCAGGGCTGCACCAGGGCTATAAAGGGTCAGAGGGCATTCAGGGAAGGCAATGCTGGAAGAGGAATTGGAGGTTGAAGCTGCAGCGAGAGGGGGAGGTCTCCTGCAATGATCCCCAAAAAAGGGAGTTGACTGCTGAGCCAGCAGGACAGAAGAGTACCTCAGGAAGGAGGGGATGTGCCCAGATTATGGCTAGTGGAGGATTTATTTTTGTTTGCTTTATTGGAATTATGTATTAATATGAAAATCAGACCCCAGGAAGGGCTGTGAGTGGATGAGCACAGCTATATGGTGTTTAAGGAGCCCTGACGAAGGAGAACACAGGGTCAGGTACTGCAGAGGCACCCTTGTCCACAAGGGGCATTTGGGTGATGGCTACAAAGTTAGTGAGAGTAGTTTTTTTCCATCAATCTATTACCTTTTCTGTTTTGAGATCAATGTTGACAAACTAAACAACAAATCAAAATACTTATGGATCTTTCCTGCATAGTCTTAGCCAAGATGTAATTTAACCCATATGTTTCATACAAGTGATATATTAATTATTGAGTGGGCTTAATGAATATGCTAATATGCAGAAATCAAGTGGCTTCTGCTGCCCTGTTGTGCTGTCATAAATTTTTGAAGAGGTGTCTGTAGGAGACAGCAATGGGACTGGTGCCAAGAAGCCATAATGAAGACCACATACAGCGTTAAAGGGATGGGGCCTGCTCTTCCAGAATAACAAAAATAATTCTTTCCCCCCATTTAACCAAGGGAAGTTGTTACTATTTTTCTGCTCCAATTGGTACATTTAAAATAAGATTTGATTTGATGTTCTACTTCCAATGGAGGAAAAAAATAAGTTAGAACAAGTTCATGTCAACAGTATATTTAAACTTCAGTGCTTTCCCTCTGCTGGCATGTGTAGTCAGATTACAAAAAACATTAAATCACTGTCACCTGGCTGTCTTTAATACCCAGATGAAAGCACAAAGGTGCACAGCAAAAAACAAACAGCTTTGGGTAAAGTTTCTGTTATTTATTAGGGTATAAATTGTGTCTTTCAACTGAGTCTTGAGAAAAGGCTGATGCATAAGATGCTTCAATCTAGAAATAGCCTTGTGAGGCATGAAGCACCAGAGAAGATGCTTTTTTCCCCCATGATGTTTCCCCTGCTTCTCCTTGCTCAGAGGGAAAAGAGTAGTTTGCTGCTGGGTCATAACCTTAGGAACTACAATAGCTGGGTTGGCCAGCATACAGTGGAAAGCATGATTAAGACTCCACCCACTCCCCACTCAGTGGTGCCTCACTCCATCAGGGAGTAGCAGTGCATATGCATAGTCCTGTGCACATATCAGGACTGTAGTGAAGAAAAAAGAGAATTTATATGTTTTCCTGTGCATGGGCATATAGATGGATATGAGAGTAGATGAGAAGGCATTTCAAACCTAAAGAAAAGTTACTTTAGAAGCCTTTGGATTTTATAACATACCTATGACAGTAGCAATTTCTGCTCTCTGATTTATGTGACCCGTGATCTCATTATCATGACTACTCATGAATTATGCTCTTATGAAAGGGGGCGGGGGGAATTGAAAGTTACTGAATGTTAAAAAATGGTATTTTTTCCACGCACACAAATGACCTTAGCTTTTAAAATATGACGAAGATGAGCTATATGCCCCACTCATGCAGTTATGTTGCACAATTACCTTCAGTGCTAGCAGCTTCTGCCCTGTACTTCATAAATTGTCTTCATTGTTGACTGGGCTGTAAATTGAGGCCTAGTGGAACGTCCAATGGCACAGACGAACTTCACTAAAGATTGCATTATCATGGTCTGTGAAGTAACAAGTGAGTAAACAAGCACAACAGGAAAGAAACAAAACAAGGATACTGAGTCACTTTGACAATTGCAGGCTCATTTTAATAATTTATGCTTCTGCTTCAGAGTCCACTAGTAAATATGCTAAATACATGTTTGCAAAATAAGGAAGGTTACGTATTCTGAAACCTCATTTGAACATTTTTGCTGAGAAGAAGGGTGAAGCCAGCAATTTTTGTGTGTGAATTATGAGAGATGTGAATTCTGGCTTAGTGAAATCCTACTGTACTATTGTTATAAACTCCCAGGAGCATTAAGGAAAGTGAATATATGTAGTCCTCACAGGGTGTCAACTGACACTGCTCTTATGTGCACTTGGAAAGAAACTACTGATTACAGGACTGGGTTAGTTAGTGCTGCCAAACTTGCAGCAGGTTCCCAGTTCAAGGGGGCCCAGATACAAATATGCTATTTACTGTTCATACTCCACTCCCACCTGGTCTGAAGAATTAGTTGCTCTGAGCAGAGAGAAATCCTGATGGTGATAAATGAAGATTCCCTCAGGCCATAGATTCTTTCTCTATCTCTGTTACAGATCTTGTTGGGGCATCTCGCTGGTTCCTCTTTTCTCCAGTTTAAAAGAAAACGTTGATCCACTATTCCTAGTCTAACCACATTCTCAAAAGACACAGTCACACTAGTTCTGATCATATTGCCTATTGCAGACCCTGTTTATGCCCACAGAACTGAGCCCCAACCCCCTCTGATTGGCTTGACTTAGAAATTTGGAGTGGAAGGAAAAGTTGCACCTTGAATCTTGCAGCTTTCATGCAGGGGCAACCTAAATGAATGGTTTTGCCAAGGATTTCAGATCAGCTTGCATCATCCTGGATTTGATAATTCTTATAACAGCTTATTCCCTTGCATTTCAGAGTTGATGTAGTCCCAACAGAAAAGAAATCTATGTCCCTATCTCAAAGAACTGGCCGTCCCTCAGAAAATTTCCCTGTAAGGTCCAGGTCCTGAGATGATATAGAATGGCCTAACTCCATTGACTTCAGCACAAAGTCTTTCAGAATTTATATATTTTTAATATTAAATGGAAGAGACTTGAAGAAAGATATTTCAAAGAGAGATTGGCAAGGGAAATGACTGAATTTGGCAATCTGAGTTCAGGCAGCAGCTTGGAATACAAAAGATGTTACATAGCACTTGGCACGAGTGACAATGTTTTGCTTCAAAGATGTGTGCAAGAGATGAACTATAGAATATTGTGGTTGCCCTTGTGGGTCAAAGCAATACAGCCCACTCTTTGCTCCTTTGAAGTTTCTGCTTTTTTGTTGTTGTTTTTGTTGTAAAAATGTACTTTCGGTTTCAAAAAGCCTTAATTCTTCTTCCTTGGGAAAACAAATTTAATTACAAACCTATAAATAATCATATGTGAAAAATAATAGTGGCATAGTATACATCTAACCTTTCTTTTTAATGATTAATGGATACTATTTGTGTAAAATGTTTCTACACTCTGGCATGAAATGAAATTTAAATTGCAAATATTACAATGGTGTATTTTAACTGGTGACCCTCTCCCCAGTCACAAATAAAAGAAAACCAATTATATTTGTAATAAAGATGCTAATGCATTTCTTGTTTTGAAGGTATCTAAAGCTGTGACTGCTAGAAACTTTTCCCCTATTGATGAGCCAAGAATAATACATTATCTAAAATGCTCCAAGAAGTGAATGTATTTGAACAATAATTTTCAGCATACACTCAAGTAGCATTCATGGTCAAGTGAACCCATTCTGCACCAAGTGTTACAAATATCTGTCATTCTCCGCACTCAACAAGAAAGCTCCTTCTAGGCAAGTACATTTTCCACATACTTCAGGCATCACAACCTCGCTCTAGTCAAAGGATTCTTCAGCATGTGTGATTGCTTAATCCTCAAGGTTAAGACTGAATATGATGCCTTCCAAATCCTAAATAGCTCCCTTCACTTGGATTATGTTGTGCGAAGTGCTTTTGGGAGAGGCAGAGGCAGAGCTTTGTGCAGAATGTGCTTGGTTATCAGCCCTCTTTGTCAAATATATTCACTCACAACAAAGGTAAAGTTTTTTGTCTTCCATACAGTTTTTGATTAAGGACATTCACATAATATTTTAAAATGCACTTCTAGTCTGAAAGATAATGATGAAATGGTAACACCTTCTTATTCATCAGAACATTACTTTTGTGCAACCAGAGTCATATTTGCTGACTAAGGTGTCTAAAATAAGTGAGGGCTGCGTGATAGAATTTACTCCTGTTAGCCGTTTGGAGCCAACATAGCTATAGGGGAAGGTAGCTGAATTATTTGCATAATTATCAGAATTATATTCACATTTGTGGTGGATTGCACAGATGCATCATTGCTCGCTGAAGAACAAGTTGCTGGGCCAAATTCTGCCTTTTTTTTCCACCTATGTATTCCTGCTAGAAAAGTGGTAAAGAAGGGCAGAATTTTGGGCCTATGGATTCTCCTCCTACTGATGATGTCTGAATTGAGATGGAATGGCAGATCACAGGATAAGTTTGTGTGGCTGGCAGCTAGAAAAGAAAACAATATTGGTTCATTTGATTTTTTTATTGAGTGCTACTTGATCTGGAAATCCCTGAGACAGAACAAATGTGGAACCTTTGCGTGATATTTTTTAGAGTTGCTTTACAGAGCAGAAAGGTGCTTTCATAATAGGTATATTAAGCTGCTTAATATTACCTTTGAAAACAGTGAAATAAGTGAAGCAAAAGAATTCTAATACCTCTTTCCTTCCCTTCTAAACTTACGGCTTGTCTATGCAAGGTTATCCAGGACAGTTCATCTGAATTAACTAAAGGTGTGAATTTAAAGTGGATTAGTTAAAACTCATTAAATCCATGTCTGGACACTTTTATTAACAATTAAAGCGTTTAATTTGGGTGAGCACAGTTCACTCTGGAAATGAATTAAGCGAAACCAATTTAAGGTCACTTTAATTCTAAATGAGGAATGTTCACAACAGGATTTAATGCAATTTAACAATTCCACTTGAAACTCACACCTTTAATTAATTCAGACAATTTCCTGGATGTCCTTGTGTAGACAAAACCTTACTGAGTTGTTCCTAACTATGACACAGCTCTAAGAAAAGAGAGCTATTATGCAATGCAGAGGTTAAGTGCGATGGGTGAGTTAAACATGGTGTGAGATCATCTTAGTTTGATATTTCCTGGCCTTTATTGGTTGATGTCACATCCTCAATGTTACGTAGTTTAAATGTATTAATTTGTATTCCAGTAGCCCTTGGATGCCCCAAATGAGATTGTGCTAGACACTGTACAAAAATATAGCAGCCTTTCGCCCAAAGGGTTTGCAATCTAAATAGGCAATAGAGTGGTTGTATTATCGTCCCATTTAAATTTCTTTGCTCTCTCGATGGCAGAATAAAATTCCTCATGTATATCATGAGACTTTGGGGGTTAATATTACCAACATTGGGAGCTCACAGTACACTTTTTAAAAGCACAATTCAAGGGGTCCCATGTAAAGTAAAAGGTGTTTACAAGTAGTTACCAAACTACAGCATCTCAGATACTTCATTCTTTCCTGTTTTAAGGAAACCAGGTCTCATGCCCTTGCTCCTTTACAGTATGCTTCCCTCTGTTATCTCTGATGTTCCCCAGCCCACATTCCTAAATATGTTAGGCTTGATCCTCTGTTCTTCCTCCAGTGGGTGTAATCATTTACATCAGTGCAAAATATGTAAACGATAGCATTGTGTATTAATGGCACTTTGCATAGTAAATGACTACACAAAGTGATGGAGAATCAGGCATGTCATTTTGTGGTTTAGTTTCACACTGCTGCCGTTGACCATGAAAGAGACTCTGATCTTGTTCTTTGCTTATTGCCTCTGTGGAAGGCAGTGTGGAAGGTTTTGCCCCCTTTCATTCTAGTTTCATCCTGATCAAGGCCCTTCCTGTCACTTGTCTCATAACTTGTTTAAGGTTATGTGATAATATTACTAAAATACAGGACGTCATTAGTAATAGTGACCAAACCACTCTACATTCTGAATATCTGTTATCACTATGTGAAATAGACTTCTGATGGGAATAGGAGTGTTATGTGACCGACACAGTTGTACAGTTGTCATTTCATGATTGGTCAGTGGGCAGGGCCCATCTCCTCTTCAGGATCCTCTGAGGTAAGGAAGAATTATCATACCTGTTTACTAATGAGGAACTGAGGCATGAAGAGGCTAAGTGACTTGCCCAAGGTCACTGAGGAAAGCTACAGAAGAACAGGGAACTGAGCCTGGATATCGTATGTGCCAAGCTGGGTGCCTCAACCACTGAGCTATCCTTCTTTCCCCTATTCAGAGAACCATTTTTCCCCCCTAAAGCACCTATTCCTATGTAATATAGAGATTGATTGTATACTAACAGAGATGGACTATATGCCCAAATAAAACTTTTATATCCATGATCAGGGCTGTGGAATTTGTACATGAAGCTGGTAAAATGAAGTCTGTAATCTGTAAAGGATGAACCTTTTCAGACCTGGCATTGCTTAAATAGTTTATTAGAAACTAAATAAAATAAAATAAAAACTAAAATTATTATTAGTTTAAATAGTTTATTATACCATCTCACCGGAGAGGCTGAAGTTGTTAGCTTGCTGATTGCATGGTTGCGTCAATGCTAATTATAACTGACAAATAACTTAAGTAACATTTCTAAATCTATTAAAGGACAGATCTCAACACTCACAACAATCTTCTGAAAGGCAAATGTATGTGTATGAAACCCAGTCATGATCCTTCCAAGATGTGCAAACACAAGCTTGCTGTTCTGTTAGATGTCGATACTGACTTTTATTTTATCCTTTAAATTCTTTAAGGAACAGTCACTGGAACAAATTAACTAAGGAAGTTGTGGAATCTCTGTCACGGGAGGTTTTTAAAAAGAGGTAATGGATGTGCTTTGATAATGCGGTTTCAAAAATCCAGTCATAGTGCTTGATTAAGCTCTCTTTACACTGATGCAGCTTCATTGGCTTCAGAGGAAGAATCAGGACCATTGCATTTATTCTGTTGTTAGAAAACCATGATCATTTTTACTGTTATAGCGGTGCAAACCAACCCCAATCAGGATCAGAGTATCATCATAAATTCAATATACATATAAATCATTATTGGCCAATTCACATACATCTGTTTCTTAATGCTGAATTATGAATAGGGGAAAAGGGTCTTTTAGCCAATATTTACAAAATGTCCAGCTGATGAATTCCCATGATACATGAACACTGTCCTATGTATGTGCAGTAGAATATGAATTATGACAATCAAAAGCTGAGGAAAGTTTATTCTTTATCGTTAGTCTATATTTTATAACTAAGGGGAATTAAATTGATCTCAGTCCTCTAATCAATGCATAGTTCTTCATGCGCAGGGTTTTGAAGACATTTTCAATCCTGTTGTGGAATTCTTATAAAATATTCAATAAGTCAGAGTAATAATAACTTGGAAGCTTCAGGATATTTTCTTCTTGCTAGATGGAAAGTTCCTTGAGAGGATTGAAAAATATCCTCAAGCATTTTTCTTGTGAATAATAGCTGGATTTCATATAAACCTGTGTATCATGGAAGATGGCAATAAAATATAATAAGTCTTCTAGTAGCATATTTGTCTTGTTACTGTACTAATATTCATAAACAGGCTTCAAATATATAATGGCTGTTGGGCAAATTACAAGAGGCTGTCTTCTGTTAAGCACTGAAAAGTTGAAGGTTCAATCTAGCAATTCTTACTCATGCAAATTGTCCTACTGAAGACAATGTGACTATTCAGGGATTGTCATCATGCAAATTGTCCTACTGAAGACAATGTGACTATTCAGGGATTGTCATTTTATTTGTTTCATGGTGGAGTCTGGAGGCCCTAGCTGTGATGGGTGACCCATTTTGCTATGCACCTTACAAACGCACAGCAAAAGGTACTCTTCACTCTGAAGAGCTCTGTATAGACAAATGGTGGAAGGGGAAACAGACATGGCAAAGCTTACACAGAAGAGCTGCATATAGAACATAGGTCTCTTGAGTTCCTGTCCAGTTCCTGATCATCCACTGACCACAAGTTTTTGTCCAGTGCCCAGCACAATAGGACCTCTCCTGATCAAGATCTCAGAAATAGGTATATACACAATATACATGTTAACTAATAAAATAGTTGCACATATAAGAATTACTCATATGGATAAAAGCATGCAGGATCAGGCCATGGCATGCTTATCTGAACCAGGCTGAAGTCATCCGGAGCTGCTGAAATCATCAAATGAGTATGGAAGACTCATGGGCACAGGGTCTTGTTAGCCCACATCCAACAGTGGATTTTTCCCAGTGTATTTTGGATGCTTCTACTTTCACTTCCACGCAGAAGTGAAAAAAGAGAAGTGGGTTGGAGGGAGTTAATCAAATTCTTTCAAACCTCAAACAACAACAAAAAATCTGGTCTGGATTTCACGTGAATTTTGAGCAAAGTCTCAGGTGGCTTTTTATTTAACCCAGACTGATTTGCCAAGCCACACTCTCACCACTTTGCAGTGTTGCTTACACAAGGATAAGGTGTTTTACTGGTATGGACTGATGTTAATATATGTACAGTAACTCCTTTTTGCATCAGTCAGAGTACAAAATATCTTTCTTTAACAGGAGTTGGATGTAGGCTATAGATCTCTCTGCCATGTGAGAGAGGAATGAGCACAGGCTGTACTATTTTATGAAGTAAATCATAATGCCCCACTAGTTTCTTCAATTTAGCTTTCTTTCAATAAACTGTCCTTTCACAAATTAACATGAACAGGTAAGCAAAAACAAACAAAGCCCCTATCATCATCCCACTTTCTCCTACAGACTGAGAAGAAAAGAAAAAAAAAAGAGAAATTGTTATTTCTGTTTTTAAATACTTCAGAGGCATTCAGACACTACAGTGATAGAGGCAATCTAGACAGATAACCGTTAATTTCACACATCAGTTAAGAGCATTTTTCAGCTCTCTTGCAGTCTGTCTTTGCTTTCTGCACTTTGCAAGAGTCTCAGTTTTTGAGACAAAAGTCTGTCTCAATCTTTCATTGTGCATTCTTTCAAGTAATGACATCTAATTAGGGCCTCCATTAAAATTCCAAATGTTAACGTGATGGCAGAAATCTTCTGGGACTATTGTATTCTTTCTATAAAAAATAATACCATTAGCTTTTAATGAATGTTTCACTTAGACATTGTTAGATGCATGACATAATTTAAAAAACAAGACATAAGGCAATTGTTACAGTCTGATTGTGCCTCATTTCCCTGTAGTTCATAGTTTGTTATAACAGCATAAAGAATTTATCTGATACTACTCAAAAAAAAAGTGTGTTATAGATATATTGTCTTGTTCTTAAAAAAAAAAAGAACCAAAAAAACTATCATCTTAATTCTTTCTTCTCCTGAAGTGAATGATGATGCAGCACATTCTCCTTTATTACTGTGATCTCAGTAGTGAAAACAAACTTGAAGGAATCTTTTGGTCTTCGTTTTCAGTTGTTTAGCTGTTACCTTGGGATTCTTTCTCGTCACTTTTCAAATATATTCATCTCCTATTTTCTAAGCTGAATGATAAAAGGTTTCCCTGGGAAGTAGTAAGAACTAGTTTATTTTGATTTCGACAAGGATAGATGCCTCATCCCACCACTTCTCTGGTTGGGTATATTTTTGCCTTGTAAACTCTTTGTGCAAGAATTTCTGTTTCGTTTTGTGACCACCTCCCCCTTTTAAAATGCTATGTATACTTTACAGTTAGAACCTGTACAAGTAAATAATTCCTCATGGGAGACTAATAACCATTACAAAGATGTCTGCATTAATGTTTTATAAATGTTCCAAAAATTATAGGATATGGTGTTAAGGGTTAAAACTGATCTGAAGTCAAAATATGGTATAATATATAGAGGACATATTTAACTTCTTAACATTTATAATGCATAGTTCTGAAAATGTGAATAACTGTCTTTATGAACAGTAAACTATATGTAAGGTCCTTCATTTTTAATTTAATTTTGTTTAAAATTTTCTGGGAATTTATCAGTGTTCATTGTAAATTAAAAAAAAAGATGAAAATCAGTGCAAAGTATTAACTTCACAATTTTCTGGATAAAGGTCAAGGTCTGTTGGGGGATGTCAGGTTCAAAGGGGGCAGGAGACCAAAGCCCACAGGTAAGTTAAGAACATGGAAACCTGGGAGAAGGTTTGGAATGGTAGGGGTCTACTACAAACCACCTAACCAGGTAGAAGAGGTGGATGTTTTTGGGTTTTTTTTTTTTTTAAATAGCTTACAGCATCATCCAAGGCACAGGACTTGGTGGTGATTGGGGGACTTCAACTACCTGGACATCTGTTGGAAAAATAACACAGCAGGGCACAGATTATCCAATAAATTCTTGGAATGTATTTGAGACAATTTTTTCTTTCAGAAGGTAGAAACAACTACTGGGGAGAGGCTGTTCTAGATTTGATTTTGACAACTAGGGAGGAACTGGTTGAGGATACGAAAGTAGAAGGCAGCTTGGGTGAAAGTGGTCATTAAATGGTAGAGTTCATTATTCTAAGGAATGGTAGGAGGGAGAACAGCAAAATAAAGACAATGAATTTCAAGAAGTTAGACTTTAGTAATCAATTTGCAAACATCTAGAAGATAATAAGGTGATAAGTAACAGTCAGCATGAATTTGTCAAAAGCAAATCAACCTGATAGCTTTCTTTGACAGGGTAACAAGCATTGTGGATAGGGGGAAAGCAGTAGATGTGATTTATCTTGATTTAAAAAAAATAAATAAATTTTTTTTTAGTAAAGATTTTGATACTTTTCCCATGACCTTCTCACAAACAAACTACAGAACTACAACTTAGATGGATCTACTATAAAGTAGTGCAAAACTGGTTGGAAAATCATTCCCAGAGGGATCAGTGGTTCATAGTCATGCTGGAAGAGCATAACAAGTGGGGTTCCTCAGGGATCAGTTCTAGGTCTGGTTCTGTTCAATATCTTCATCAATGATTTAGATAATGGCATAGAGAGTACACTTATAAAGTTTTCAGACAATACTAAGTTTGGAGGGGTTGCAACTCCTTTGGAGGATAGGATTAAAATTCAAAATGATCTGGAGAAATGGCCTGAAGTAAATAGGATGAAAATCAATAAGGACAAATTCAAAGTACTCCGTTTAGGAAGGAACAGCAGTTGCACACATGCAAAATGGGAAATGACTACCTAGGAAGGAGTACTGCAGAAAGGGATCTGGGGGGTGATAGTGGACACAAGCTAAATATGAGTGAGCAGTGTAATGCTCTTGCAAAAAAAAATGAAGATCATTCTGGGAAGTATGAGCAGGAGTGTTGCAAGCAAGACATGAGAATTAATTCTTCCACTCTGATTAGGCCTCAGTTAGAGTATTGTGTTGAGGTCCCTTCCAGTTCTATGTTTCTATGTCCGGATAAAAAAAAAGAACAACAAATAGAGGAAAGACAGACTATAAGCTGTTTTTAATGCTACGGTTTATTTCATGACCCAGATCCTGCTCTGAAAGGACATATGGTGGCTTGGTAAAGTGGGCTGCCCAGGGTTATCTGCTCAGGCTGCTCTCTCTCCTTCTAGAGAGGGCTCAGAAGTGAAAGATGTAGAGGAGGTAACATGAGGACACAGCACCATCATGTCCTCCACCTCTTCCACTTCTAGGCCTGCTCTGGAAGGAAAGATGGTGGAAGGAAAGATTAGTTTCAATGAAAACTAAATAAAATTCACTTTTGGCAAAATTTTCAGCAGATTTTTTTTATTTTTTCATTCAAAATAATCTCAATTTTTGTTTTTCTGATTGAAAAAAATCAATTTCTTGAGCAAAGCAGATGCTTTCCACAACATCCCCATCCCCCTCAAAAATAACTTGTTTAGTCAAATCTAATTTTCTGTTTTGGGAAAAAATAAATAACTTTCACTCCATGGGTAAAAACCCCTCCAAAAGTGGGGTTTTTGCCCATGAAAGTTTATGCCCAAATAAATCTGTTAGTTTTAGCAATCCACCGGACTACTTGTTTTTGTTGATACAGACTAACACGGTTACCCTTTGACACTTTCCACATTAAATTGGGCTCTAACAGTTTTCTCTACCTTCTGTTCTTTGTACTGAAATAAATTTCACCAGTCAATCATTCCTAGGTACCTTTAGAAAGATGGGTATACTCTTTGCCACCCTCCAGTTCTGTGGTATGATAGCAATATTTAGTAATAAATTACATATTTGGGGTAGCTACTTGGTTATTTTCTTCTTTAGTTGCCTCAGAACTCCTGGATGAATGCCATCCAGTCCTTTGGATACTTATATAATGGGATTAGATTCCCTCTCAGCTATCTTTTCTCATGGCTACTCCTGTTCAGTTCAAGTACTGCTAAAAGTCATCACTTTTTAGAAATTCATTGGAAATCCTTATCAAACCCTTTATAGTTTTATTCATAAAAACTTGTAGTTCTGCTAGACCATAACTGTGAGCATTCCAGCAAGAAAAAACAAGGCATTGTGTGATGACTTGCTAGCCAAGACAGCTGATTTTTTATATAAATGTATAGTGTTTGTTGGACATGCAGAGCTATGAAAAACTGGCTTGCCCCTGGAATATTTTGCCAGACTTGAGAAATATTTCACTACCAACTTCTCCTCCAAACTCATGTTACACCCTCCTACCAAAGTTAAAATTAACTGATTGGATGGTCATGTTCATTGATGCCAGATGTCCACCATCCTCAAATAGCCCTATAATGAGAACTGTCTCTGGACAGGTCTATATCAGAAATGTTCTGCCAGTATAGCTACACTAGCATGCCCTCCAAGTGTGGACATAGTTTATACTGGCCAAAAGAGTGCTTTTGCTGGCATAGTTATGCCAGTTCCCTGAGCTAAATAAAATATACCGGCAAAAACACTTTTATGCCAGAATAACAGGGCTTTTGCCAGTATAAAGGTGTAATAAAAAATCATCCTACTTTCCAACATTACTATACCAGCAAAAGTTTCTAGTAGAGAGCTGACCTTAGTTGTTACATATGCATACAGTAACCACATATCCCTGGAAACCCAGAATGTACACACACATGCATATGTAATGCTGGCAGACCCTGGTAGTCAGCAGGCAGGATTGAACCTGGGTTCTCTGGAGCTTAGTGCATGAGCCTCTACTGCATGAGCTAAAAGCCAAGTGGCTGTTAGCTAAGGCTGTAGAGCAAAATCATTAATCTCTCTCTATGTGGTCTCAGTGCCACTAGATGGGACAGAACACCACACCCAGGGTTACATATACGCTGCTGGATAGCTCCATTGCTACACAATATGGAGCAGGATGGCCTGAAGATTCCTGTCAGTTTAGGAATGGAGAAAAGCTACATTTCCAAGCTTCCAGATAAGGAAGAAGGGCTAACCAGCCACCCTTGAATGTCCCAGCTAGGCATCCCTAAAGGATCTAGGAGGGAAAGGAGTAGTGGTCCAGTAGGCCTCCTCAGGATAATAGATCAAGGTAAAATGAGGCTGGGATTCTTGTAGAGAGTGGATCATCCACATAATAGTCAAGAAACTGCACAGAGGGGTGTCCTTGCTCTGCTGCCTCACAGGAGAAAAAAATTACAGACCTGTCCACAAACCCTGCAGACCCCCTGAGACCTGGGCAGATCTTGGAGTTCTTGCAAGACAAAAGGGCCTGTACATTTCAGGAAACAGAACTCCACTTTGCATGGATTTCCCAGCATGGAAGGGAATACCTAGATTGTACTGTAACAACTTTCCTCTCCTTTTTATCCACCACTAGGTGCAGTAGGGCAAGGGATTATATATAGCCTGCCAAATCCCACCCTAGCTTCTCCCCTCTTGTTCACTCTCTTCTCCACTTGTGCATCACTGGCCCTTTGGAGAGTCCTTCAGGGAGGCGTGAAGTGATGACTCTACCAATTCTGCACTGGGGGGGGCAAAAAGGTTGGATCTTAAGGTCATTATCTGTCCCCCAGTTTTACCCAATCATTTCTCAGGTAAACTATTAAAATAGCTGCATCCACAATAGGAGGTTATGCTGATTTATCAGTCTCTATCAATGTTACACTTAAAGGAGGTCAAAAGCAGTGTAGACAAGCCTAAGAAGTAAGAGCTTCAAAGTTTGGTTCTGTAGTATTTTTTGTAGGATTTTCCTTTGAAAATGTAAAAGGAAATTATCAGGGCTTGTTGAGACAACTGTTATTCATGTTCATTATTTGTGCCAATTTGCTGGCCATATTCCTAATTAATTACTCCTTTAGGCACACATTTAGTTCCCACTAATTGCTAGTGCATGCTTTCAAGAACTGTACCCTACAGACTACAGCTGTTTGTGGGCATTTTTGGAGAGTAAGTAACCACTGTCACTCTAGTGTGCTTTGAAATGAATTCCCAAGGGTTTCAATCAGTATTTTCTAATCTAGGCCAAGAGCAAACATTGTTCTTAGTGTAGTTTAGCCAGTGGACATTTACTTTTTCACCCTGTGACAGATAAGAGCAACTTCCTGCAATATTTCTGAGAGACCATACGGAATTAAGTGTATGAATGGTTTATATATCACTGTGGGCCAGGGACTGTATGTACTCCGCAGATGGTGGAAGTGAAAACAGTAGAGGATAATTAAGGCACATCATCCAGATTATAACACCTTCAGAAAAGGCATCACCTCCTGGGGAGGCTGGTATATTCTGGTTCAAACTGGGTTCTCCAGAGACCAACAGACAAAGAAAGGACTTTTGAATAAATAGCCTGTGCTTAAACTGATTTGGGCCTTTGTTCTGGTTCCTGATCTGAAGACTGCTATGAACTTGTAACCACAGAGACTTCAGTTGTGGGGTGTGGATTTGGGGGTGGGGTGGTCTCTGGTAAGCTTTATAGCAAGTGTGTAGGCTCTTTTATTGTTTTTATATGCTTTCTCTGTAATGCTTTTACCTTTAAGAATACATGTGGTTGTTTAAAAGGTGCTTTGTGGCAAATTGTAATTGCTGGCAATACACTGATCACAGCCCCTTTCAGAGAAAGCAAAGCATAGGCCCTGGCCTTTTAGGCAGACTGGCTTGCTGGGGAGATCACAATGTAAGGCAGGAAACTATGCAGCCATTTAAAACCTAGTCAGAAGGAAGAGAGATGCAGGTCTCCACCCAGGAGAGGTGATGTCTGGGGCCTGAAAATAGGGTGACCAGACAGCAAATGTGAAAAATCGGGATGGGAGTGAGGGGGTAATAGGAGCCTATATAAGAAAAAAGACCCAAAAATTGGTCCCTATAAAATCGGGACATCTGGTCACCCTACCTGAAAACATTTGCATGGGAGCAATATGGGTGCAGTTATTCTGTACCTGTGACACACCTGAATGAATATTTAATAAATTAAGTGATATTAAAATACCAAGATTGGGCTACATGGAAATTACCCATTTAAATAACCTTTTGCTAGAGAATGGGTACCCCCTTGCATAGACTAAGAGTGGTTTGATTTTTTTTTTTAAATGAAACCTGCAGTTTCAAAGCAGGTGCAAAGTAGTATTAGCTACTGCATATGGGCAAGACTACTGTTTGCCTTTGCATGGTTAATCAGGGATAAAGAATGGGTAAATCACCCTGATGCAAGCTGCCCTTCTGTTTTGTCACTTATTCTTCCATCATGTATGTATATTTTTGTTCTGAAATAAACTTTTTTCCCAATTTTCCTTAGGACTCCTCTTAAGTCACTGCCTTGGCTTCTATTCTCCTCCATTTGAATTTATTCTTCATGCACAAAACACATTTTCAAAATTGATCAGAAACTTAGTTTGCATTCTTACTTCTGTAATATTTCAGGGACACTATGTATATCTGATTAATGGATTTTGCAATCATTTATATTGAACCAGATACAATGCTACTAAGGAATTTGATGGGCCTTGTAATTGGATGGTCACCCCGCTCCTGTCCTGAAGGGCTTAAAACAGCCCTGGAAGAGGGCTGTGGAGGGGGGAAAAAGCTAGACTGATTGGGGGAAGCTTCCACAGCTGGTGCCACACCCCAGTCAGGCCACAGTAGGCCCTATAAGAGAGCTGAGGGCCAGAGGCTGCAATACAGAGACTTTGTGCTGCCTGGGAGCTGTGAAGGGTACTTGAGGTGGAGCAGTGCTTGGGAAGGGGAGAGGGAGCTGGTAAGCTCCAGCCTAGCAAAGCTGCAGGCCCACAAAAAGTACTGGGCCTGCAGAGGGGCAGCCCAGTGGTAGGCAGAGGCAGCTGATCCAACCCCCCCTTGCTGATGATGAGTGGTTTACAGACTACCATCTGCCCCAGTGAGTGGAGGGTAAATGGAGACTGGCAGTAGCCACTGAGGCAAGGTGGAGATAGGGGGTACTGTGGTGGGCAGAGGGCACTGAGGTCTGGGAAGGACATGGAGCCTGCAGCAGGTGAGAGACTGGCCTGCAGAGGGTGCTGTGGGCTGGAAGAGCTAATTCCTGAGATGACCAGCAGGAGGCACCGTGCTGGTGAGTCATCGCCCCACCACAGCCTGGATAAAGGATTCTTTTTGGAGTTCTCTGAATTAGCCCATTCCCAAGTTTTCCAGGCACTCAGAGTGGTCTACTCATAAAAGCATGGGCTGAGAGTAGACACCAGGGTCCTATTTGTAATACTCTGTCTACAGCCTATATACTTCTTTCTTCTTATGTTGCTCTTGAAGGCCACCATGCTACACAGATGATGTGAGAGAAGAAGGTGTGGTAGTAGAGAAGTCTGGAGTAGAGGGGGTAGTTTCAGGGGTGGTGCCAGGTTCTTCCTGGTGGGTGGTCAGAGGGGGGCCAGACAGAAAATTGAGAGGGCCTTACCCCCTCAGTGCTCCCCCCGTGGCCAGGTCAGAGGCTGGAAACCGGACCTGGGTAGTGTGGGACGCTGACTACTCACAGCTGGTAAGAGCTGCCTAGGATGGGGGACCTGACTCAGAGGCTGGAAGAGCCTTCAGGAAGCAGCAACCACAAGGAGCATGGTCGATGAGCTTGGGCCAGATTGATTCAGTCTGGACCACTGTGGGAAGCCTCAGACACCCACCTACCCTGGGTGATGCACTCTGGTGGGTGGGGAACAGGCCGTGGGCTGGTCTCAGGCCTTCCGGCCCTGTGCCCAAGCTTACTTCTCCTCTGCTGCTGGAGCTAGGCACCCAGCCAGTAGTTGTGGCTCTCTCTGCTCTGCCTTCAGAGCGGGGTGGCTGGAGAGTGGCAGCTGCTATGCATGGGCTAAGGCAAATTTGAGGGTGGTTATAGCCTCTGGAAGTCTCCGTACCACCCCTGGGTAGCTGGTACGGCCAGCAGGAGGTGCTGCTCTGGTGAGTGAACGCACACCAAGAAAAGAGTTTTCATCTACTTGAGTGCAGCATATGAAACCCAGAACAATTCCAACTGTGGGCAATCTGATTAATCCTACCTGTCTCAGGTCAGAATGGAACCACAGTCTAGTGTGTTTAACTACAAGGAATTATCCATCTGTTTTATTAATTGATATGATTTGTGTTAATTTGTCCACTATACTGGAGCATGGGAAAAGAGAACCCTAGTACCATCATTGTTCTTTTCTCTTAGCTTTGTTTACTGAGATTTTATATGTTTGAGGAACTGTGGACAAACCCTTGTGATACATGTATGGCTGTAAGAGAAACAGCAAAGCTTTCAGCCACATTTAAACAAGGTTTGATTAGATCCTTGCTCATGATATTATTTTTGGATATTAACTACACCAATTTCCATCTTGTTTTATGTTTTTTGGGGGATTAGGTAACTTAGAAAGTGGTTATGAGGCCACTTGGATTCCACAGATTTGATACCTAAAACTCTGTTTAGACTTTGGTTTGAAACCAAGTGTACTGATAATGGCTCATGACTATTTAGGCATTTTCTTCTCTACTCCATGCTGATTAGGCCTCAACTGGAATATTGTGTCCAGTTCTGGGTGCCATATTTCAGGAAAGATGTGGACAAAGAGGAGAAAGTCCAGAGGAGAGCGACAAAAATTGTTAAAGGTTTAGAAAACATGACCGATGAGGGAAGATTGGAAAAAAATTAGATTTAATCTGGAGAAGAGAAGATAGAGAGGAGACATAACAGTTTTCAAGTACATAAAAAGGTGTTACAAGGAAGAGGGAGAAAACTTGTTCATAATTTCTGAGGATAGGACAAGAAGCAATGGGCTTAAATTGCAGCAAGGGAGGATTAGGTTGGATATTAGGAAAATCTTCCTAACTGGCAGGGTGGTTAACCACTGGAACAAATTGCCTAGGGAGGTTGTGGAATCTCCATCATTGGAGGTTTTTAAGAACAGGTTAGACAAACACATGTCAGGAATGGTCTAGTTATTATGTATTCCTGATTGAGTGCAGGGAACTGGGCTAGATGACCTCTCAAGGTCCTACACCAGGGATCGGCAACCTTTGGCATGTGGCTTGCACATCCCTTGGCTTGCACTGCTTCCTGCAGCCCCCATTGGCTTGGAGCAGCAAACAGTGGCCAGTAGGAGCTGTGATTGGCCGAACCTGCAGACGCAGCAGGTAAAGAAACTGGCTCAGCCCACTAGGGTGCTTACCAAAGTCTGCCGATCCTTGTCCTACACCTCTATGATTCTGTGCTGACTTTGTTAGCTGTCAGCACCTTTTTTGATGTCATTGACAATGAGGCATTAGTAACGTTTTCTATGAGATCTTGCAAGTGTGGTGGAGAGTTCTTTTTAAAGATTCCAGACAGTAGTGTTGGACAATCACTCGACCTCCCTGATATCTCCACTAGCAAGGTGTTTTTTTTTCTCCTTTGTCTTGTCACCCCCTTGTGGGTACAGATAGTAACTGACCATCCATCCATTGATGGTTTCTTTTGCATTCCTTTTGTGGATGGCCAAGATGTTGTAACATTTTGTCTTTTAATCCAGACCTCCTAACAGTCATTGATGCCATTGTTAGGTCTTAGCTAGATCATGAAGTTCTCTGTTTAGGTCTACTCTTGAATACTACCTGAGGTCAATTGCAAAAGAATGTAGTGTCTGCCTTCTTAGTTGAGCAAACTATTATGCCCACATCTGACCTCAAATCTCTTCATTGGCTGCTTCTTCTGGCCAAGCTGTAATTTAAGATGTTCATGACCATCTTTATGAGCCTGAATGGTGCAGATCTGACTGTTCACATTTCATATCCTGCGTGATGGATTAATTGGAATACTTTTACTGTTAAACTCCACAGCAGTGGTGGCAGAGGACTCTGATCTTTTGAAGCTCATTCTCTCACTGAACATATTTGTATCAGGGGAAACTAAGGCAGGAAGCACCTACAGATCACACTTGGCCAGTGACAGTTCCTTTTTTACATTCTGCTAACTAAAGCCATGATCGTGCAATCCCTTGTAAATGTGTTTACGTTTATGGACAAGAATAGTTCTATTGACTTCAGTGGGACTACTCATTTTTGCAAAGCTAAGCATATATAAAAGTTTTATAAAGTTCATCATATATATTGCAATATTGGACATAAAAATATAATCCATTTTTAAATTTTGTTTAAATTCTGTTGGTTTGAGAGTTTCCACCCAAACAATATGATCCAGTGAGATCCTAAATTCCCCTGGATTTCAGTGCCTTGCAGAATTTGGCTGTTTGGCTCACTATAGATATGAATTCTTAGTACTGAGTTATAAAGCCTTTAATCCAGATCTGTATGATGGAAATACTGATACAATATTTGCTCTTGCACCATAATTGTCACTGTATGAAAAGTAACGTCACTTTGAACTTTCGTAGTGCCTTCCATTCCAAGATATCATTGCATTTGGTCAATTTTTATTATGCCCGTTTTACAGATGGTTAAATAGAAGAACAGATAAGTTAAGTGGCTGACCAAAGCTCACACAGGAAATTGGCGGCAGAGGCAAGACTAAACCCAGCTGTCCTGTGTTTCTGCTCCCTAATCTGAACACTAGGAAAACACTCTTCACAGACCGAAAATAATGGGTCATTTATCTGTGTGCAAAGAAGTAAATAGACACTAAATAGGGCATTTTGTCCCAGAGAGATAAATTGTGTGTGGCAATTTTACAAAGCACTGATAACTAGAGCTTAACAAAGATTGAAATGTCTATCCATGAGCAATTTTGATATCTTGGCATTTCTTTTCATCCTGAACTGGGACAAAAAGTCCAATTTTTTTCAGAAAAGGGAAAGTTCCAAAAAAATTCAATTAGAAAATGTTAAAACATTTCATTTTGTATAGGCATGACACTGAACCATGTCTGCCTGAAGTGCTGCGGTGCCTCATGGGATTTGTAATTTATGCTGCAGGCCCTATTCTCCTCTGTGGGCTGGGCTCCCTTTCTGGACTGTATGTCATGATGCACTGTGACTGTGAGACCTCCCTGATGCACCCTGTTGGTACTGTGATGCACTAAGAGGTGTAGTTGAACCTCGCTTATAGATGATAATGGCGGCATGAGACATCCAAACTACAACTCCCATGAGTCACTGCAGCAGCTCAGTAAGGCAATGTCAAACTGCGTTGAAACAAAACATTTCAGTGTGGTGTGACCTGAAACACACACATATGTATATGCATATGTATATTTTAACATTCCTGATAGAAAATCAAAAAGATTTAACAATCAAAATTTCCCTGCAGGAACTGTATTTGTGGAGGGGGGTGAGGGTGGAAACAACATTTTCTGTTTGAAAAAAACCTTTTGGTGGAACATTGCCAACTAGCTCTACTTACAAGGAAACTTCTTGATTGAATCAAATACTTACTAAGCATGCTCCATATGTCTGCCATAGCCATTAAGAAACTATTCCACTGGTGTAAAGAAGGTAGCTAGATGTGTCATATGTCATATTCTGTTGTGTCATGTTCTTCATTAGTGTTACACCATTGGCTTCTGGGAGGATTTGTCCTTATTACTAACAGGGTGGATTTTAAGTCATGTTCTGGAAAAGAATTTTGGATGTTTCTTTAGTTGGTATTTATCCTAAATATTTTGTCCAATATAAAACCTGGAAAACATTTTTTCTGCAAAATGACTATATATCAAAATTCAGACACTGCCAAAGAAGGGTGCAGTACATTTATGACCTTGTGTGATTAGTGATCTCTGGATATAATCTTAAGGTATTTAATGGACTATAATTATCTGCAGTGTATAGTTACTGCCTTTCCTGAGATTGATTTAAAATTGCCTCAGGAGGCAAGTGCTCTTTAATTATCTGATAAGAGCTAAACTTAATACTCTGACTGGAAACTTTTTGGGAACATGGAAATAAATATACTGCAGGACAAAACTTACTGTTGGCCAGCTTCAGAAATGAATCTCTTCTCACAGGTTGGCTCTACTGTTACAGATAAAAGAAAGAAGGGAAAAGAGCTTACAGCTGTTCTCAAGATACCAGGCTAATTTAGCAAACCTAGTAGAAGGGGAGCTTGGTTGGAGTCATGCCCTTTGCTATACATGTTCTTATATGTGCACACAGGGAGGATGATGGCATGGGAAAGTAGCCTGAGAAATCCCCTTAGTCACTGCCCAAAAAGATTTACAATACAATAAACAAGCTGATTGGTAAAGGGGTTAAACAGAAGCATAGAATAATTCTCTTGAGCTGGGGAAAGGATTATTGATGCACATTCTGTACCACCTCCAGGGGTGGTAGAAAGGAGTGGTCTCTACTTTTAATGTTCAGGTATTGTTTCTTTATCTGGCTGGTCCAATGCCATTTTTCGGACCCCATCAGACCCATCACCTTTAAGCATTTAATCTGCCCTGCTCTAGAGTGTTTTAACGAAATCTGCTGTGTATGGCAAGTTTTAGCCAGAACTGAGAATGCAGCTGCTTTCAAACCTTCTTTGCAAATTAAACTTCAATTATGTTTTACACAGTTTCAAAAATTGCCTCAGCCCCTATGACCTGTCACAGAAGTTTAAGATTGATTGAGGAATTTTTGCTGTCAGTGCTTGGAATTCATCTTTCCAGGTCAGGCAGCAGGATTCTTTCTTTAATGTATCTGTTACCATCTAGGCTTGGAAGTATTTGAGCACTTAAATGGGGCATTATTCCAAGGAATAGCAGATTGTATTTGTTCTTAAGAACATCAGGATACCTAGATACTATGAAGTTAGGGGCAATATAAATCTCTAAGTGGATGGATGGATGGCCTTCTAATTAAGCCACTAGTCTAGGAATCAGAAGACTAATGGAGATGGTTGAATTGTTAATGATTCAGAAAAGGCAAAATGTTCAAAATTTGTCTTCATCTTCATGTGATTAAAAAAATATTAGCTTGCTTCTTTCCAAATGAAGTATTTTCTAATACTTGACATAATTAAAGAGGCTATTAGGCAGTATCTTCTAGGAATAAAAGGTTTTTAAATCATCAGGCCTAGATAACTTGCACACAAGAGTCCCAAAGGAGTTGGCTGAGGAGAACTCTAGCACATTAATTGTTACTAAATCTTGGAATATCAGGGAAATTCCAGAAGATTGGAAGAGTGCTCATGTTGTGCCAACATTGAAAAAAGGTAAGCCAGAAGATCCAGGTAATAACAGGAAGTTGGCACGACCTCATTCCCAGACAAAATAATGGAAAAGCTGATTGGGATTCAATTAATAAAGAATTAATAGATGAGACTATGATGTAATTAATGCCAGTCCACATGGTTTTATGGCAGTAGATCCTCCAAAGCTGACCTTATTTGTTGAGGAGATTACAAGTTGGTTGATAAAGGCAACTGTATAGATGTAATTTTCTTACGTCATTTTAAGGTATTTGACTTAATACTATATGATATTCTAATCTTATACAATTTCAATACAGCACATATTAAATGGATTGAGAACAGGCTAACAAACAAATCTCAAAGGTTTTGTTACAGGGGTGTCATCATCAAATGGTTTTTTTTTCTAGTGGAGTTCTTTACTGGAGATCAGTATTATATCCAAGACTATTCAACAATTGTGTATAGAATTAAACATAAAATCACTGCTAATAAAATGTACAACTGGCATCAAAATTGCCAGAATGGTAAATACTTGAGGACAAGGCAGTCACACAGATCTGGATCACTTGGTAATCTGGGTCCATTCAAATAAATATAGCCAAACATATGGTCTAACATCTAGAAATAAGGAATGCAGACCTTGCTTTCGGCATGGGGAATGTAGCCTGGAAAACAATTACTCTGGAGAAAGGATATAGGAGTCAGTGGGAAAGCAACTCAACATGAGTTCCTAGGGTGATGTTGTGGCAAACAGGGCCAACATGATCCTTGGATGTGTAAACACTGAAGTAGGGAGATGATTTTTTACCTCTGTATATGGTAATAGTGAAACCAGTATTGGAATACTGCCTACAATTGAGGTGTCAACATTTTTAAAAGGATATTGAAAACTTAGAGTTCAGTAAAGAGTCCCAGAAATGTTTTGAAGGCTGAAGAAAAAGTGCCTAACAGTAAAAGCCTAAGCACCCTAAATAAACCAACTCCACGAGGGGCATAGCTACTAGTGGCTCCCAGTGCTGGTGCACTGTCTACACCTGCACTTTACAGCACTGAAACTTGCTGCACTCAGGGGGGTGGGTGTTTTTTTTTTCCCCACACCCCTGAGTGAGAAAATTGCAGCACTCTATATTGCCAGTGTAGACCAGCCCTTCGAGCTCCATCTGTTGGGAGAAAATGTCCTTTTAAAATCTGTGGAGCCACCAAACCCATCTCACTAGAGGAGATGGTGCAGAAAAACCCAGTGACTAGAATCCTGGAGATCTCATTACACCCTAGTTCCTTCCCAGGGTAGGTGGTGAACTGGCTCTGTAGGTGGAAGAGTGGTTACATGCACTTTATCCTGTATTAAATGTACAGACTGACACAATAAACTGCATGAAGTTACTTTGGCTTGGAAAGCTTAGATTTTATCAGCAAGCATCAATTTCACTGTACACACAAGCCAATGAAGAAAACGTTTTCATTGATAATCTGAGTTTTCAGATAGGCAAAGTAATAAAAATGCTGTTTGAGAACTTATCAGATTTTGATTTAAGGATATTTGCTTTGTATATTTTGACATGTGATGTTGACAATTTGTGTTTTAATGGTTATAAAGCTTAATTTTTTGAATCTCAATGTGTCTCATTAAATAAGTGGTGTCTGATTACACCATAAATTCCTGCAACTGTGAACATTCAAATTGCTAAAAATAGAAGAAAAGTGCTTAAAATAAACATCTGTTTCAATCTGTTCGAATTAGATTTTTGTATATAATTTCATAAAGCCTAAGTATATGAAGAAGAGTTGTCAGAGCCTAAAAAGGTTAAATTCCTTAAATAGCAGCTTCATGATCCACTGCTGTTTGTGAACAAAAAGAGAGAGTAACATTTGCCTTCATGCTATCTAGTAAGTTCTTTAACATTTCTTTCAATCAGGTACGTTAGCTCCCCCGCCATGGCTGGCTCTCTGAGCAATGCACTTGGGATGTATCTACACTGCAGAGTAAACCCAGGGTTTAAACTCAGGCTCAAACCTAACACTTGTTCCGTCTACACAAATTAGACTGTCCCAGGACCCAGGGGGAGGAGAGGATAAAGGGTCTGAGCCTGACTCAAGCCGGGACTCAAGGTTCAAGTGCTATTGCTTTGCAGGGTAGATTCATGCCCTGGGAATCCATCAAAGTATTCCACAATCCCACAGACTGGCTTTGTTTGTCCTTAGCCAGTCAAGTTTGGTGGACAGTCAAGTTTTCCAATATTGCATTACTAACAAAGGGTTAGAGTGGTCACCTTTTGGGAGGGCACAAGGAAGTCTGGGATGTGGTTGGTTGGACTCAGGTCCACATAATGCAGTATAGAGACTGGAGCCCCAAGGATCAACAATTCCTAACTTAGGGTCACAAAAGAATGTAGACACAGTCTGTAGGTGAACAGCCCAAGGTCTGCTAACTTGAGTTCTCTTAACCCTGAGCTTACATTGAGGTATGTCTACATTGCAATAAAATATCCTTGGCTGGCCTAAGTCAATTGAGTAGAAGAGAGATTACAAATTTGCAGTGTGGGCATTCAGGCTTGGGATGGAGCCTGGTTTCTGAGACTCCACAATGTGGGAGGGTCTCAGAGTCTGGGCTCTAGGCCAAGTCTAAACATTTACAGTACAATTTTACAGCCCTGCAGCCTGAGCCCCATGAGCCTAAGTTAGCTGATGTGGGCCAGCCACGGGTATTTAATTGCAGTGCATCTTACCCTTAAGAGCAGGCACAAAGTGGCTGCAGGCCTATCCAAATACAGCAGTCTGCTTCAGAAAAGACATGCTTTCTTCTTTCCCCTGGGAAATCCAGACTAAAAATCTTTTTAAACAAGAACTTCTCCTACTGGTCAAAATTTGGGCATTTTCTTATAAAACATGAACAAAGTTAAAATTAGGAGCTTTGCACAACATTGAAGAATGAGTGCTGTGGAAAGGTTTGGCACCAATGATTCTAGTACCCTTACTTGTGCTGAACAGCACCCTACACCAGAAGTAGCCCCAGTGATGTCAGTGAAGTAAGGTGCTAATCAATGTGAGCAAGGGATAATATTGTGATTTAGATCTTCCTTAGTTTTTTGGTACCATTATGACTGCGTTCAAGGTAAATTTGAACTGGGGTGGTTCATTTTTCTGAGATTTCTTTAGGAACAATTTGAATGAATACATTTTATTCTCTTCATAGATTCCCCTGAACTCATGTAGGAGCAGTGTCTGTACCTGTACTGTTGTGGCATGTGATCTTTTCAATATCTCAGATTATACATGGTTGGGTCTAGACAGTACTTGAATGTAAGTAGCTGGTCAGTTTGGCAGATGAACAGTGACTTGTACTACTTCTTGGTGGTTACCATCTTGTGTTCCAGAACCAAAGCTTTCATTAAATAACAATCATAATTAGAGCTGTGTGTGCAAAGGTAATTCCACTTCATGGAAGATTTAGATATTTTGAAGTTTAGTTTCTTTCCAATTAGGAATGAAAACCAAAAAATATCATAAGCCATTGTGAAAGGGAAAGCCCAGGAGTCCCAGCTAAGGGGCAGACTGCCCAGCTGGCTGCCCCTGACCAATTGACCTGGAAGAATGGACTCCTAAGGAGCAGGTGTGCTGGCAGGAAATCAGAGAGGCTTCCAGCAGAAACCTGCCTAGTAGGCAGGTTTTGAAAGCTGCCTGGCAGGTGAAATACTGCCCGATTTCCAGAGGAACTCAGCCAAAATCAAACCACTTCCGTGGAACACTTTGTCAAAATCAAACTGGTGAATTCTGGCAAAAAAAGTGTTTAATCAGAATGTTTCCAACCAACTCGTTATGAAGATCTGAAGAGTTTTCCTGGAAGTCATCTCATCTAGATGTCATAAGCAGGTAGAGCTTGTGTGGGCAGAGTTGGGTTTGCAGGTAGATCGTAGGAAAGTACCACTACTTTCTTTAGATTGATTCCTGGTGGGGAGACCTCCAGGTGCTGCAGGAAATGGTTTTAGTGATTGTTCCTTCTGAGTCACTATTGAACCAAGGGTCTAGCATGGTGTAGCGAGGCACTGAGATGTTGAAGGTGCTATTTTTTTAGATGATGATTAAAACTGGTCCCTTGAGGCAATTAAAAGATCTTTGTTTGCATTAGACACTGCACGTGATTTCAATGGCAGATGTACACATGTATCTGCACATAAAATTTAGTGTTAAACTGTGAAACTGCATTGGTGTTTCTAACAAAAGTTTGTGGTGGTGGCTCTGGTATTCTGTGCTAGGAAAGCTTGAGTTAAAATGCCCTAGGGAGCTTCATCTTACATCAGTGAGTGCACAAAGTGAGCAGAGAATTTATGCTGTTGTGTTCATCCTCATAACATAGGCAAGAGCCATTCTGTAGGCACCTTGTCCTTAAAGAGCTGTCCAATCTATCTGTACTTCTGCTGCTGCTCTTATCCTCTGGCCATCAATCACTATGGTAAGTACCACAACTGCTTGCATGTGCACTGATGACTTGCTCAGTGTATGGTCATGTTTTGGTACCGCAGCATGTTTATCCACTCCACATTTCTGGGAATTTTTTTTCCCCATTCACCCACCCTCTTTGAATTGCTGGTTCATGTCAGTCCCTTACTGATGAACTGCATGTTTAGATGCTCCATCAAATACATTCCCTCTCCTGTTTTCTTAACTGACCAGTAGAGAGTTGTTGCTCCATTCATGACTCGATCAGATTTTTTGCTGCTTCTCTGGATCATATGTGAACAATATCTTGTTGCTCTTTTGTTTTTTGTTTTTTAAACTATAAAGCAGCGCATCCCACATCTTGCATTGTATGCTTCTTAATGAGCAACTATATGTACTGTCCTGAAGCCTTACAATTCCACCTGTATTGCACAGGATTTCCTTCCCTGCAGGGTGATTTCCACTGAACAATATTGGGTTCCTGTTCATTTTTTTTTAAAAAGGGAAAAAGTAATTGGCACTTTAAAATTCTAGATTTCTTGTTTCTAGATTTCTTGTTTCTGGCCCTCTTTTCACTGCATTTTTTTCCATGCAGTGCAAATCCTTTCATGCAAATTGCCCCCCCCCAACACACAAAAAACAGAGTTAACTGGGGACACTCTACATAATGGCATTCCTTGGAGTTTTAGAAAAGGCTTGACAGGATCATTCCAACAGCCAAGTGCTCTATATCTTTCTAAGCCCTGATGTACTACCAACCAATCCAATGAGATTTCCTATTGTAAACATATGTAAACATTTGAAACATATCCTGTGCACACCAACAACTGTGGAGTAATTAATGAGGACTGTTTAGTCAAATGTGAAGCTTTCTCAGTCTGAAAACATGTCTTAATGCTGACCCAATCTATCCAGATCCCCAGAATCACATATTGAAATTAGTGGAGCTACCCTGATTTATACCAGCTGAAGACTTGGCCCCTTGAGTCTGTAAAAATGTGGCTGGGAATTTTGTGCAAACATTTCTCATAAACATTTCTTGTGCTTCCTGCTTCTGTTTGGAATAGAGAACACAGTGGGCACAACCTTTTCACAGTATTTCAGTACTTTCAGTTCCACCAAGGGAATGTGAAGATTAAATTTAATGGGGGGGAAGGAAGGAATAGCAAAACTTTTGAGAGCTTCCCCAAGGTGTTGGATTTGGTTGTGGCTATAGCTGTAGATTTGTAATTTGTGGGTGTTTGTGTCATTTCTGAAATGAACATCCAACTTCTGTTAATGCCTTCTATTCAGACACCCTCACTTTATTGTATCTCTATGTTCTGGCACAGAACACTTTCTTTATATTGGCTTAAACACATTAAAAATTAGGATTATATCCATATTATCAGTGCGGAAACTTTTATGATTACATGACAAGATGCCAGAAAAAACAATCTGGAACCTATGAAAATCAGCATCATGTGCTGAGGAAAATCAATAAGCAATTTGCCAAGATAATCTCAAAGAGAAAATACAGGTTTGGAGTTTTGGAATAATTTTGCCCATCAATTCTTAAAAGATCCAAACATTATAATATAAGAAAAGGGTCTGATCCTGCCGCTATTGAGTACAATGAGAGTGGGACGGTGCTCCAAGCTAGCAGCCATGGGATTTAGAAGGTACACTCTGCTGCTTAATGATACTGCTTAATTAGAAAACTTTGTCACAGCCCATACATGGCTTCAAGGCAGTGCTGCCAAACAGACTGAGTAATTCTTTTCAACCAGTAAATTTGATTGATATTCTTAGCTTTGAACAGATAGAAATCAGGAGAGCACTGCTAATTAGTTATATGAAATTTCAGTCATTCAGTTTGTAGGGGGTTGTGTGTGTCTTTTTCGTTGTCTTTCAAACCATTTGCAGTGTGAGGCTGGCTAATTTCAGGTTAGCAGTCACGCTATCCTATGCCTCCGTTTCACCATCTGCACAATGAGGACAACACTGACCTCCATTGCAAACGGCTTTGATATCTACTGATGATAATACTAAGCTCTTGTATATCATGCATCAATAACCCATTTCTACAGCATTAAGCTAAATAGATATGCACCATCTTTTAACTGAAATGCAGACTTGCACTAGTTTAACTGGACCAGTTTAACTACACACATTCAGTTAAACTTGTGCAATTTATAATATAGACAAGCCCTGAGTTTTCACTCAAAGCTCTTAATTGGACTGTACCTCATAATTAGAATTTTCTCTCAGCATTCAGTCCAGAGTTGCCCAAAACTTTAAACTTGGCTGGCCTCGGGTTTTAATTTCATTACTGATGTTTTGGCTTTTGTGAAGTACAAAATAAGTCTGTATTGCTAATAAAGTCAGCTGTATATAGTGGAAGTATTTGTGTGTGTGTGTGTGGGGGGGAATAAAGATCTTAACTTTTTTAAAATATTTTTTGAGGAGTTAAGCATGCTGTTCAGTGGATTGGAGCTTTTCAACTTGATTGGCTAGAAATAAAACCTTTCATCTTTTTAATACCTTCTTTTGAGCTAGATTATAAATCCCTTACTTGCATTGGTGAACAGCTACTCACACAAATAATCCCACTGCAGTTAGCTACTCACTAACTGGACCTTTGTGAAGAGAGAAGAAATTGTAGTTAACAGACAATTATGGATTTCCATTTGACCTCTTAAAAACATTAAAGTTGTCAAGTTCAGTAGAATTTAAATTCTCACCTCTTTCCTTGGGGAAAGGGTTCTTGGGGTGGAGGAAGCATTAAGTAGTGCTTTCAGGGCCAGCGTCCCTAGGGTCGGCTCCTGGTCTCTGTTGAAATCAGTGGTAAAACTCTCTGATTTCAATGTGATCAGGACATGACCCTTAATGTAAGACCTGGCCAAAACACGAGATTTCTGTTCCTTAGGATATTCCAATATTTTGACATGTTTTCATCTTGAAAAATGAAAATATCTATTTTTTCATGGAAAGGAAAAATGTCAGTGTGGAAATATCAGAATGTTTTGTTTTCTGACACTTTAAATAAAAATGAAACACTCTAATGTTGTCAAATAAATAGAGCACTTTTGAAAATCTGGCACCATTTGTTTTATTTTGACAAACTGAACTGTCTCTGACTGAGCTTCCATGGTGGGGAGTTGTAGTTTGCGTGCCTCGTGTCCATTTTTTCCTCTGGCTCCTTGACCAGACTACATTTCCCAGGATTTACTACGACAGAGGGAATCCCATGATGCATGGTGGTGGTTCAGCCAGAGAGGAGACCATGATGTATTGTGGGAACTATAGTTCAACCAAGGTTCTAGCCCATAAAAGAGAATGGGGGCCCAAGGTACAACTCTGAGGCACACCAGCAGCTCAGGGAAAAGCATATTAATATCAGACTGACCCAAAATGAAATATTTCAACTCAAGTGAAATCAACTTGAAATGAAACATTTCATTTTGATTTTTCCTGATGGGGTTGTGAAGGCTAGGACTATAACAGTGTTTAAAAGAGCTTAGGTCCATTAATGGCTATTAGCCACAATGGGTAAGGAATGCTGTCCTTAGACTCTGTTTGTCAGAGAGTGGAGATGGATGGCAGGAGAGAGATCACTTGATCGTTACCTGTTAGGTTCACTCCCTCTGGGGCACCTGGCATTGGTCACTCTCGGTAGACAGGATACTGGGTAAGATGGAACTTTGGTCTGACCCAGTACGGCAGTTCTTATGTTTTTATGTAAAACTAAAATTATTATATTTTAGCAAAATCATAAACTGCATTTTACAAAAGAAAAAATGGACTGAAAATGCCCAACCAGCTCTACTTAACGTTGAACAGACTGTTCAACTAGTCAAAATGGAACAATTTAAAAATACATTTAGAGGAGCCGTATCATGTTTAATGCCATCTGTGGAGATTTCTTAAAATCAGACCTATGGAAGTAGATTTTCAGAAGAGTTCATCCACTTTTTTTTTTAAAATGTTCAGCATCTGAAATTGGGGCCAGATTTTCAAAAGTAGTCTAAACCCATCAGCTCACGTTATGTCACTTACAGCCAGGTTTTCTAAGGAGCTCCTCACCTAGTATACTGAGATCTTTTTGAAAATCTGGCACTATTCTTGGAAAAACAGCTCTGCATAATTTACTTACAAATTATCATATCCACTGTTTTGTTTTTTTTCCAAAGCATCTTGCATCATTATGGATTCCTGGCTTACCAGCCAGACATTTTAAACTGTGATGGCTCTGTTTGTGGAAATCCTTGTCTGTGGTAATTCTCAGATATCAATGACCAGAAAATGGGTTATGAATAATGCTGCTTTTTGTTAATGGCAACTGTCTCAGACTCTGATAGTTTATCAGATAATATAGGCTATGCATTTTAAGTGCACAATGAGCTACATTTTTAAATGCATTGATGGCATCAATGCATCTGCATGGAGATTATGCCGCAATACTCCCATGACAGGCAACAAGAAAGACATGAATAACCTTTTAGATAATACATGGAAAATAATAAAGCTCTCTAAATCTGAACTGTTGTCTACACTATTGTATTCTGCATAGACAACTATGTGATAATCCTTCAAAAAACATTTGCAGATTCGTTTTATGGTTAGATTGTGTCTTTAGGCACAGCCCTGAGCTAGAGGTGGTGGCTAAACAGCACCATTCCAAAAGTTGCCCCAGGAAGCAGCATGTTTCAGAAGAATCTCTGGGTCACAATTTCTCCTTGTTTCCGTATTGCTCTCTGGAAAAGGTGTAGTAACTTGCTGTTGGTACCTGGCCTATATCAGTAGAAAATTATGACATCTCTCCCTTTCCAGTGCACTGGCAGGTAGAGCAAAGATTCAGTCCATTCCCTGTCCTTTTCATCCACCTAATCTGAGGGTGGGCAGCAGACTTGCTATATCCTCTTATTCCTATAGGCCCGGACCCAAGCTCTTGATAGATTGACAGGATTGGCTTGAGTGGCGAGGGTGGCTTATGTCCCAACCTGTCATAACATTTTTCCCAGATTTGGACCTTAGCGTCCAAAATATAGGTGTTAGCATGAAAACCTCCAAGCTTAGTTACCAGCTTGGACCTGGTAAAGCTGCCACCAGCCAGGGATTTATACAGTGCCTAGCTCACTGTGGTCTCCCCAAAACCTTCCCTGGGGGACTCCAAGACTCAGATTTCTTGAGTCTCACAACAAAGGGGAATAAACTATTTCCCTTTCCCCTCCTCCCCTCCAGGTGTTCCCTCCCTGGGTTCCTGGAGAGATATACAGAAGCAAGGTCCGTGAATCTAAACAGAGGGATTCCACCCTCCCTGTTTCCAGTCCTGGAAAACAGAAGTACCGAGAGAGCTAATCTCTCTTTCCCCCTCACCCAGAGGGTATGCAAAGTCAGGCTTAGTAAATCTAACACGAAGAGATTTTCCCCCTGACTTCTTCTTCCCACCAATTCCCTGGTGAGCTGCAGACTCAATTCCCTGGAGTCCCCGCTAAAGAAAAACTCCAACAGGTCTTAAAAAGAAAGCTTTATATAAAAAGAAAGTAAAGGACATAAAAATGGTCTCTCTGTATTAAGGTGACAATTACAGGGTCATTTGCTTAAAAGAAAAAAATGAATAACCAGCCTTATCCAAAAAGAATACAATTTAACACATTCCAGCAACTGCACACATGTAAATACAAAAGAAAACAATATAAACCTATGGTCTTCCTATCTTTGTACTTACAACTTGGAAACAGAAGATTAGAAAGCCAGGAGATAGAAAAGTCACTCTCATAGCCGAGAGGGCACAGACACAAGACCAAGAACAAAGAACTCACACCCAAAACTTCCCTCCACCCAGATTTGAAAAATAAATCTTGTTTTCTGATTGGTCCTCTGGTCAGGTGTTTTAGGTCACTGCTTGTTAACCCTTTTTTAGGTGAAAGAGACATTAACCCTTAGCTATCTGTTTATGACACAACCTCTTTGCAGTAATTCATGATTCAAATCTAAATCTAGTCTTTGGTGAAATAAACTAGGTTGCTTCCCTATACATGTTAAGCACTGAAGAGGTTTTTGGAGAAGACCTTGCAGTTGAAATCCACACGCCAAGCTTACTCCATTTTATCAGCCAAATGACCTGGATGGAGTTATGTACACGCTCACAGTAGCATAAGAAGTTAAATGTTTGCTGTTGGCAAGATCTTGGGTTTTACAATAAGAGCCACATATTCTAGTTTGAGACTTTTATTAAAAAAAGAACCCCCTAATCTTTCAATCTACTGTTTCATACCCAAATACTAATATTGAGTACTGCAATGTTGGAGTTTGTTCAGAATCAGAAAACAGACACCAATTGCTGATACAGAACTCTTAGGTACTGAAATAGAAAGGGTGGGTGTGACATGCACTTTGGATAAACAAGGTCCTGCATTGTAAATGATGCACAATAGGAGTTATAATCCACTTTCAGAAAACAGAGGTTGGATAAGAAAATAATAAACTACATTATTTTGTATATGAAAATTGCTCTATGTAATTTCGGATGCGCTTGGATAATCAGCAAATGTATGCTCAGAGGGGGAAAAAAAACTTTGCTGAATTTTTTGAGGGCAATGAACTGCTTTAGGACACCAGCATTATTGGCTGTAATATGAGTTCTGTTATCTGCTCCTTATTTAATAAAAAACCCCACAACTATTTAAGAGGATAAGAAATGTTAGTTTTTCACAAGTACAGTCTTTCACGACACACATCTGCTCATGACTTTACAGTGCAGAGAATTCTGATTTTTCTAATGTTGTAAAGCATTTCTGAAAGTACCACACCACCTTGTGGAAATATCTATTGGGACCTCATGTATCATATTGATGAATATGAATGCCATGTAATACAAAACATACCTTCCTCTAATAGATTCTACTTAACATGTTAAACTGGGTTGTGTGTTGCCTTGCTTATCCCTTTCCTATCACCTACAAACTCCTTGATTGCTGCATCCTGTGTAACAAGAGACATGGGCTTGTAGAGGTGGAGACTGGATTTGTTATAGCTCAGCACAAGTTTGCTCTCCAAACTGGAAATGGGAAAAGGGCTGCAGTGTATTTGTCTTTATATCTGAATTAATTTTACCCACAGACCATCAGAACTGCTTTGGGGCCCTGCTCCAGCAACATGCTTACATTTGTGCTTAATTTAAATCATGCCAGTGGTCTCACTGAAGTCAATGCGAACACTCATCTGCTTAAAATCAGGTAGGTGCTTAAGGGATGCTGAATTGGAGCCTTAATTCTGATGGGTGATAGAATGGAGTATTAGGGAATGTTAATGCATTTACCTGCATAATGTACAAGTATGCCACTCTAACTCCCCACCCATGCCTGTGCGCAGACACAAACTGCATGGTTATTTTTCTTTTTAATGTGATGACAGTGCCATCTTACAGCATTAAAAAAAAAAAAGAATGAAAAAGGCAATGAAAGCTATATAGCACTAATTGTATTAACAATGTGTGCCAGAATATCTTCTTTGCACCTTCCTCTTGGTGAGGGAATGTTGAACTCTTTTTTTTTGTTTTGTTTTTGATTTTTTTAGCTTGTTACTTTGAGTAGGATCCAATATTTTGCTGAATAAAAAGTATCCCGATTTGTATAACACCTGTCTCTAGTTTACAGCACACAGAGACTATTTTAATAAAACATTTTTGCAGGGAGTGAAGGAGCTGTATTTCAAAGTGTCTAGTATGGAAAGCAGGCATTTCAGTTCCCAGTTGCATTTTGACTGTCACCACTTAGCATGTGGTGGTACTGAATCAATAACTGCAGTTTCTTGCCATGGATAAATTGTGTCTGCCAGCAGTTAGGAACTTACATAGAGTACATTCTGTTCAGTCCTTTCCCACCACTTTGCATGATTGTTAACTTTCTTTTCTCCTCATTTTATGAGTAATGCCATCTGCTTGTCATTGCTATGAACACCTTGCCTAATTAAATTATTCCTCCAATATATTTTGGTAGATATGTATGTACTTACTGGTTCCCCATCACCACAGCATTTATGTACCTGAGAATTATTAATGCATTTCCCTTTGAGGTAGGGAACTATTTCCCCAGACTTCATATATGGGGATATGAAGCACATAGAGCATGATTCAAAGCCCCATGAGGCCAATAGGAGGCAGCAATGGGAGACCTTTTAAGGGTTTTCTCACAAGAAAATGCCTGTTTTTTTTTTCTCCCCACCAAACATGGGACAGAGTTTGATACATGGGTAATGACAGGCATGAGGATAGTCCTGTTTTCAATGGACAGGGCTTGAACACTCTTATGAGGTAGACATTTTTAAAGGCCTAAGTCCCATTTTCAGAAGTGACATTGGTGTTTAAGTCTCATAAAGCTCCTTAGTCATCTAAGTCACTTGGGGCCAAACTTGTAAAAGTATTTAGGAACCTAAAGATGCAAATAGGCAGCTGGGAGGTGGGGAAGGGATTTTCAAAAGTCTCTAGGTGCCTAACTCTCAGTCAAATCAATGAGATATAGGTGTTTAGACACTTTTGAAAATCTCCCTAGATGCCTATCTGCATCTTTAGTACTCCTCAGTACCTTCACAAATGTGGCTTGAGGCCTTAAACTACTGCACAGATCAATGACTAATTACCTCTTAAAAATTCAGGCTTGAGTGCCTTTATTTTCCACTCGAGTTAATGGGAGTACTGATACCTCAGCTCCCCATCAGATTGTGTCTACATGTAATAGCTCTTCCTTCATTTAGTGTGACAGCTGCTAGAGTGAGGAGTAAAATCAGGTTTTCCAATAGCTCCTGAAGAAAATATTACTATATATGTTGTACTCTGAAAATAAATATATACAATAATGATACTGTGGGATTTTGCTTCTGGAAGACTAGAATTTGATTTAAATAGCACCATTCCGATTCATTGGACCAAAATGTGCTGTCAGTGATGTTGATATGCAATGTTTGCACAGGGCCCAAGGGTACATCTATACTCTAAAAACAAAAACCACGGCAGTGAGTCTGAGCCCAGCTCAACTGAGTTGGGCTCGCACTAGGGGGCTAAAAATAGCAGTGTAGACATTCGGGTTCAGGCTGGAGCCTGACCTTCTTCCTCCCCCTTTCCCCGCAGGGTTTCAGAGCTCTTGCTCTAGGCTGAACCCAAACATTTACACTGCTATCTTTAGCCCCATAACATGAGCCTTAGTCAGCTGACCCAGGCTGTAAGACTTGCTACCTTTTTTGTCCTGTGTAGATGCCCTAAATGTGCATCTCTTGCAGATTTCTTATGAACTTTAAGCCTGCTTCTGATAGTCATCACACGTCCTAGTAAAGGAAGTTACAAGAGCAACATTTGTTTAACATGAGAGGGACAGGCTTATTCAAATAGTCCACAGATCTTTGGCAAATCCCTAAAATGAGGGCTCTTATCTGAATCCAAAGGCACTCTCCCTACCTTGGCCCACATATGTACATCTATGTTGCCTTTACAAATGTTTCCATGACATTTACTATGGTGAATAGATGACAATATAGTTGAGATTAGTACATTTAAAAAATACATCCAAAATGTCATGTTCTGATTTAGGTTCTCCTAAATCACTTGAATCTGAAACAAAAAATGGGGTGAAGATATCTAAAGAACAGGAGCTATCATTAGATTTCTGGTGTACTTGGCTTCCACTCAGTATAAAAGTGTCATGAAAGAGACTTCTCATATTTCAGCACTTTCATTGTTCTGTGTTTGTATGGTACCTAGCAAAATATGAGTAGTGAGACCAAGTACTACTACATTATTAATAATAATAGTCCCAACTTTTTTGATCTTCAAATGAAGTCTTTCAATTTGAGTTTGGGGCAAAGGTTCAGCTGAGCATTACTTTATTCACACACATTTTGTCTATAGTATCTCAGAATTCTTTCCTTTTGAATGATTTCCCATGAGCCTAGGTCTGACCCAAAGTCCACTGAACTCTCTAGATGACTTTCCATTGATTTCAGTGGGATTTGGATCAGATAATATCTAATAATCCCAAATATTCCCCTATTCCAATTTGTGTTTGCTTTGCATGATCTCTTATTGCCCTTTGGAGCCATTTATGGGACTGACACTGAGATTTTGTACAGAATTCCCACCATCCAGGAAGTGAGGTTCCATGAAAAGATCAGAATTCATATTATTTCAACTCCACAGCTAGCTCTCTAAGCCAGTTACATTGCTTTTAAAAATACATGCATAAATACAAAGATTCCCCTCCATGTATGCCCTAATTTGTTATATTTGCTGCAAATTTGGGGACATTATATGAACAATATTCTGCATACAAATACAACATTCCTTCTCAACAGTGTTTGCACTGTAAGATATGCGCATGAGTTTAAGTTGCTCGTCTGTGATCCTATTCCAAGCTTCAGCTTGCAGTTTCTCCACCAGGCACATTCCTAACTCATCACTGAGTGAGCCGGCAGCTGTGTTCTAGTAACTAATAACTAATAAAGCTAAACATTTTACATAATACATTAGACAATCTAATGCACCCAGTGATGAAAAATGGAATACATTAACATCCAACTTTCAAAATGACCTTTTATTCTGTCACCAGCTGCCCATCAGCCCTACAGGATAGTCTATAACATACTTGAAAATATATCTTACAGGCATGTCATATCCTGGAAACATCACAGCTAAGCAGAAAATAAAAACAACATTTGAAGTCAGAATAACATGCTGAGGCAGAAGCCTTGTCAATAACTATCTCCTTAAAGTGCACAAGACTTTCATTTTAATTCAACATTAAACTAAAGTGTTGGTGTTTTTCATCATTAACATGACAATAGGGGTTTGCATGACTTTCTACATTTGTCTTCTAAATCTTGCTATAACATTCAGCTTTTTTGAATGGTTGGTAGGGATGGGTAACACTCCCCCCACCCCCCCAAACACACACAAAAGAGAAGACCGCTTCTCGCCTTGATTCTGGACTACTGGTATTTCCTGTAGAACCAAACCAAAATGTGATAGTCTACAATGTTTGGCTAATCATTGTCACTTCCACCCCGGCCCATCATCATTTCCCATTGTAATGCCTCTGAACTAGTAGCTACAATGTTGGAATGGTAGTGGATATATTACATGCTATAAGAGCAGCTGTGCTTCTAAAGATTCCAGCTAGTCAAGAAACCAGATGTACCAGGAATCTTGTGAGGGAATCTACTCTTGTGATATTTCCAATTTGGTTCTGAAGTCTCAGCAGATTTGACTAGTCCAAACATACTTCAGAAAAGTATTTCAATTCCTGGGATCACTTCGGATGAGAAGCTCTGTTAGGAACATTTTCAAGTGCCATTCGTCTATGACTTGAAAGTATTAACAATCATGCTTATTAGACATGTACTCAGCTTAAGTCAAATCTATGTATTCATTAAAATAACCCTTATAGTGTTGGTGGACATAAAAACACATGTTTAACTACAAGGGAAAATAAGAGAGCAAATTCAAGCACAAGAAAAGACGGTCTGTTGGAAATTTATTGGACTGAGACTTGGAATATCCAGGTTTTATTCTCAGCTTTGCCACTAACTCCTTTTGTGATTTAGGGCAAGTCAGTTAATCTCGCTGTGTTTTGTTCCCCATCTGTGAAATGAGGATCATGATCCTGCCTTTCTTCCTATCCTCTGTCTGTTTTGCCTATTTTAAATTGTGCAGTGAATGTCTGCACAAGGTGCCCACTTTCCTGGAGGCAGAGTATATTTCCCTGCATGTCATCCATGAATCTCCAGTAGCTTTTACAGAGGAGCAGCACTAAGTTCTGTCTGAGACAGGTCTCCTGCCTTGTGACAGCACAATTAACAGTTTTGACTAAATGAATGATTGATATGTCTGACCATCATGAACTGCTTCTGCACACTCTACTCAAATATTTAGTTCTCAGATGTAGAGGGTGCTATTCACAAAGAAATCGTGCTCTTCCATTTCCTGAGACAGACACTTGCAATAACAAATGATGACTCTCAGAATTCCTTTGAGAACTGCAAGCACAATTCTAGACAGAGGCACGCCCAGGATTTTCAAAACTGAGTCTTATTATTGTGAAGTTATTACTTGTAACTGGGGAACTTTAGAAGGTCTGTAGGTTTGGATGAGCAAACAAATTTTGTCTGCTCCTCCGAAGCATGTCTGAATTGTTCAAATCCCTTGCATCTATACAACTGGACTGAAAATCTCTTCAGAACATCTTTCTCATAACATTTTGGTGATGTGAATTTCTGGTTATCAGACAGATCTTGTGGTAGTTATAATACTTGTGTTATTAAAACTGAAAGAATTATAAAATTGTAATTTACTTTTCATGGTCTATGCTGTGTGTTTATTTTTAGTCATGAAAAAGGACTATGGAGCTTGATTTATGTTTCTAGTCAGTTTGACTTTCTAATCACTATAATAAAACTACAATTTTAGAGCTTCAAATACACCAAAGAAATCTTTAGCTTCAAATAGAGCATTTTCCATTAGATGAATGTGTCTTTAACCAAATAAATATTTTCATTATTCTTAGTTCCTTACAATATTTTGACACAAAATCTCCATGAATGTGACCCAAAGAATGAATCTACTGGAAATCATTAATGTCAAACCATAGAGACCTGAGATTCCACTAGCCAATTCATAAGGTGAAGAACAGAGGCTGCATGGAGAAACTCACTTATTCAGACTTTGTTATGGGATATAAACCAAACAGGGATATAAATCAAATAGGCTCAAATGGGAATGCACTTCTGTGATGTCTGGGTCAATATTTATTACTGATTTAGACACACATTAGTGCTATTGCCTGCATTGGACCATTGTGCTTCATCCGGATTTAAACGTTTGCTTTTCTTTATTCCCTTCTATGGTTTTTATCTCTGGGTTTTTAACAATGGTGTTGTTTTTGATCATACATTTTCCCTCTTATTTGGTTTATGATTAGCTAGCAATGTGTGGTTGTTTCATTATACATAAATCTGAGCTTTATTTAAATTTTACTGGTTTCTGAGAGAGAAATAAGTGGTAATCTCCCAAATATTTTTACTCTTAAACATATATAATCACCCTCATTTTCAAAAGGTGCACCCACAAAAATGCAAGAGCATATTAAGCATATATGTAGACTTTAGTCTTGAAATTGGAAGGCATTTTAAGAGGCTATTATGAGATTTCCAGTACTTATTGTTTCCAGCAGAGTTGTGTGGATGCTATGAAATTAGATGTATGGTGTTCTGATATCTCCTCTTCCAGTTCTTGCCAAAATCAGGATGTTAAAGAAGGCAGCAAATATTCAGGGGTGAGGGAGGTCAGTCACAAAAATGTTCTTGAACCTCATAGAAGATTAAAGATTCTGAATTGGATTAAGGATTTGGGTCAAATTTCCACTAAAAAGGCTTTAGCTAGTAGCAGGGAAAGTGCACTTTCATGAAATCCTGGTCCCAATGTTTTGGTCAGTTAGTACTGGCTACCATGGCAATGGGTGGCATGCTTGCTTCACATTTCAGTTTACTTTTTCAGGTAATCTCCTACATACTAAGAATAAACAGGATGGTAGTAGACGGATTTAAGGACATATATAGCTTCAATTAATGATACCAAATAGCAGCACTTTAAACTTTACCAGCTATAAATTCAGTTTGCAATAATCCTAACGCAACTTGTTAACAATACATTTTTTCTTTACATAGCGTGTGTGATCAGTGATGTCATATAATAATGAATAAAATGAAATAATACCCTGCACTTGCAGAGCCACATCCATTTGAGGATCTGAGTGTTTATAAACATTTGGATGGATTCAGTCCAGTGCAGAGCCTATGTTGCTCATAAGCCCTGTTTTCAGGATCGCCAGCTGCCTACTAGTCATGAAGCTTTTTGTAGGCTATCAAACTATTTGTGCTATTGATAGTATATCATTGATGCCTTAAGCCTCATGACTCCTAAAATTTCAGTGAGAGTTTGCCTGAGCAAGGACCTCAAGACATGCTGTTGGACTTAAGTGGGAACTGAGAAGTGGGCTCAGAGCTGAAATTACCAAGCCATTATAAGTACTTTAAATGTGCCAATCAATCTTACTGTGAGAGCCGCGCTCACACAATATTTCAATTCAAGGCTGGTTAGGGGAGGGGGTCGTGGTCTGGCCCCCACCTTCTATCTGCCCCCCGAACTTCTGCCCCATCCAACCCCTCTGTTCCCTGATGGCCCCCAAGGACTCCTGCTCATGACTGCCTCCTGCTGCCCCATTCACCCCCTTCTTTCCTGACTGTCCCCCGGGACTCCTGCCCTCATTCAACCCCCTATGCCCTCCCTGACCCCTAGCCACACTCTCCACTCCGTGCCCCCTTACCATGCTGCTTGGAGCACTGGTGGCTGGTGGCGCTACAGCCATGCCACCAGCTGGAGCCGGGTCATGCTGCTGCCACCACCCCCATGCAGCTCAGAGCACCAGGTCAGGCCGGGCTCTGCAGCTGCACTACCCCAGGAGCTCACAGCCCCACCGCCCGGTGGAGCAAGCGAGCTGAGGCTGCAGGGAAGGGGGGACAGCAGAGGAGGAGTCGGGGGCTAGCCTCCCGGGCCGGGAGCTCAGGGGCCAGATAGGACAGTCTCATGGGCCAGTTGTGGCCCATGGGCTGTAGTTTGCCCACCTCTGCTCTAGAACGATGATTCAAAATTTTGTTTCCACCGGAGTATTACAAAAGGCTGTTTTTCACTTGAGTACTTGAGGTTACAAAGTATCCATTCTATGGCATAGCATTATTAACATGACCTTAAGGCTATATGCTATAAATCCTGATGAGCCAGTAATGACAATGTAAGTATGTAACAAGATGTGTGGCTCTAGGTGCCCAATGTATATGTGAGCAAAGAGGCTGAGAACACCACGGACTTTGGAGTAAAGAAATTCCATTGAAGACTTGTAGAGTTTTTCTTAATTGATTTTTTAAAGGACTCTTATTGGTTAGAAAGTGCTTAGAAAATGAAAAACAAAGAGCCAGATTACCACCTGGTGTACATGGAAAAAACTCCACTGAAGTAAATGTAACTACACAGACTTACACCAGCTAAAAATCTGGTTCAAAATGTGCAGATGTAGAAAGTATCCTTTTAAACCACATATCGGGTATGCCCTATGGGCAAATACAACACAACCCTCTGCATTCGGCTTCAGTTGTACTGACAGAGTGGCTACACAGCCACTCAGGGTATGTCTATGCAGCGAGCAGTAACCCGCAGCAGTGAGTTGCATAGCCTGGGTCAACACTCAGACTTTTTCCACGGCATTAAAAATAGCTGTGCAAACATTGCAGCTCAGGATCTGAAGCCCACCCTTGACTCTAGGCTTCAGAGCTGTAGTTCCAGCCTGCGGTCAAGTATCTACACAGGTATTTGTAGTACCGTAGCACAAGCCCAAGTCTGTCAGCTGGGGCTCTGCAACTCACTGCTGTGGGCTCTGTGGATGTAGTCTCTAAGGCCTGGGAGGAGGATTCCTCTACCGCTTGCTGTCCAGGATGCAGTGTGATATTTAGGCTGTGCATGGGCAAAAAGGATAGAGGCCTTCATTATATGCACTGTGAGACTAGTTCAGTGGGAGCAATACTGTGATGGAGTTATGCAGTACTCCCTAGTTATTTCCCCACTTAGCAAAGATGACTTTGCCCATCTGCCTCTCCCCCCAACTTTAGTAATAATAATAAGTTTGTTTCTATTACAGTAGCGCACGCGCACACACAGTGATTCTTTATTTAAATATAGCTCATTTGTGCTGCTCCAAAACTGGAAAGGGAGCTATAATAACTGGGACAGACCCAGGCCAGTGGATTACAGGAGTCTGGTAGAGGGCAAATATACTGGTCACTGAATGAGTAATTTTCTGTTCCCTGAGTGACCAGAGCAGAGGTTGCACTAGAGTAATCAGGAACCTGCTAGAACCAATTAAGGCAGACAGGCTGATTAGAACATCTGCAGTCAATCAAGGCAGGCTAATCAGGGCACCTGGGTTTAAAAAGGAGCTCACTTCAGTTTGTGGGGGGCATGTGAGGAGCTGGGATTAAGAGGCAGGGGCGGATTAGGGATTTTGCCGCCCCAAGCACGGCAGGCAGGCTGTCTCTGGCGGTTTGCCTGCGGAAGGTTTGCTGGTTCCACGGTTTCGGCTGACCTCCTGCAGGCACGCCTGCGGGAGGTCCACCACAGCCGCGGGACAGCGAACCCTCCGCAGGCAAGCCGCCAAAGGCAGCCTGCCTGCCGCTCTCGTGGCGCCAGCAGAGCACCCCCCACGGCTTGCCGCCCCAAGCACGTGCTTGGCATGCTGGGGCCTGGAGCCGCCCCTGGCAAGAGGCACAAGAAGCTGAGAGTGAGAGGGTGTGCTGCTGCAGGACTAAGGAGCACAAGTGTTATCAGACACCAGGAGGAAGGTCCTGTGGTGAGGATAAAGAAGGTGTTTGGAGGAGGCCATGGGGGAGTAGCCCAGCGAGTTGTAGCTGTCATGCAGCTGTTACAGGAGGCACTATAGACAGCTGCAATCCACAGGGCCCTGGGTTGGAACCCGGAGTAGAGGGTGAGCCAGGGTTCCCCCCAAACCTCCCAACTCCTGATCAGACACAGAAGGAGTTGACTCAGACTGTGGGTTCCACCAGAGGGGAAGATCACTAAGGTGTGCAAATCTGCCAATAAGCAGAGAACCCACCAAGGTAGAGGAGGAACTTTGTCACACAGCCCATGCTGAATACCCTGTCATGAGAAGTGGAGAGTCCTATGGCAGGCTAAAAACTGCATTATGTCGAGGGACTGATAGGGCAGGCCAGTGGATGAACATACATGGCCAGAGCACACTGATTGGTGGCTATTCTGTGCTAGTATAACAGTCCAGCAAGGGACATTATAAGCTGTTGCAACTTATAGCAATCCTGAGACCAGGGTCAGGCATGCGCCTCAGTGCTAGAATTAGGGAGTCCCAAACATAGCTTTATCCACAGCTAGGGGAGGAAACTAACCCATGGTGTCTGCCCCAGCCATCAATACATAAAGTAGCTCTCTTATTCAGTATCAAACTGGTATTTTTTCATAGGAACACTGATTTGTATTAGGATTTGTTAGAGGTCTTCATGTCAAAGAAAAAAATGTACCGTCAGTTGAGGTGCCTTGAACATGACTCACCTAAACAAGGAAATTGAATTGTAACTTGTGTTCAAAGTATAGGCAGCCTAATTTAGAGGCAGATCTAAATGATGCTCTCACATTAGGCCTCACACATGTTGCTTTTTGGCTCTTCTATTGTAGTTGACTAAGGGTGTTACCTGGGAATTTCAAGTAATATCGGGAATTCCTTTTAACATAATGTTCCATTAGCTGGAAGTTAATTGGATCTGAAGGTCAGTACAGAGTGGATTAAAGTAGTTTAGGAGACTGGCAAACATGCTGGTCATGTGCAGCACATTAGTAAACTCCTGATGGAAATGTCATCACCAGAATGGTTCAACATACCGTAAGTCTTAGCATTTCAGTAATGACCCTTGCCTCTGGTGCCTACAAATATGTGGTCAGAACTACTATAGTAAATGTTCCTAATCTATTTCAGAGTGAAGATTCTGTCCCCCAGTGTTTGTGTAATGCCATTTGGTATGCCATTTTTAATAAGCATTTGACTAGTGCAGCAAAGACAAATATAAGAAAATGAAAACGTGATCTGAAAGGATTAAGAGATTACAGCTAACCCCACCCATCTTTTACTTCCTAAATTGATTTTGAAAAGATAGGGTATTTGTTTTCTTTCTTTATTACTTTTCTAGTGATATACTCATCTCTAGACTTTAGTTTCTTTCTATTTAGAACAGGGGTCAGCAACATTTCAGAAGTGGTGTGCCATGTCTTCTTTTATTCACTCTAATTTAAGGTTTTGCATGCCAGTAATACGTTTTTAGAAGGTCTCTTTCTATAAGTCTATAATATATAACTAAACTATTGTTGTTTGTAAAGTAAATAAGGTTTAAATTTTTTTAAGAAGCTTAATTTAAACTTAAATTAAAATGTAGAGCCCCCCAGACCGGTGGTCAGGACCTGGGCGGTGTGAGTGCCACTGAAAAGCAGGTTGCCTACCCATGATTTAGAACTACTGGTAATTTCCATGCTTTTCTGTATTTGATGCTCTAACTCCTGCCATTCCTCCTCCTCTTCTTACTCTTATCTTTCTCTGATGCCTTCTCTGTAGTTATGTTCCCTGCCATCTCTCCGCCCCTTGCTCTCGCTCCTTCCTCTCACTCCTACTTTCTTGAAAATAGAATGTCACTGGCTTACCCCAAACAAAACAAGAGAACTCATTGTAAGTTCCAAATATACAGTCGTAGCCTTAAATTATGCATCAATAAAAATGAATGCACAAGTGTTTTCAACTGCAACGTTACATCAACATCCTATGTGCATACCTGTTTGAAGGTGTTTATAGGTGGACACTTATGTACTCAAGTACAGGCATGTGTGCTGTTTTGCAGACTCAAACACTTGCATGACCAATCATATTTTTATGGTGGCAAAATTTAGAGGCTCATTTTAAGCCACCTAAAAATGTGGCCGTCTAGTTAATAAGCGGTCTAGAATTTAAAAATGTTCTTTGTCTTCATGTTTTCCGACTCATTCTTTAGAGCACTGGCTGTCATTTTAAAAAGGAAGAAATATATGCACAGTAACAAGCATCTCAAAAGTACCATGATCAATAACATTTGTGTTGAGAAGAGACAGGCTAAGGTAAGTGTAAGCAAGCCATGCCTTTCAGGCCACAAACTAATCAACAGGGACATGAGGGACTTTCCTTCCTAAGAATAGTGTCTACAGCTCCCCCAGAAAACACAGGCAAGAAGGGGGTAGGAAACATCCCTACCGGCAGACAGCACAACGAGCCCTAAGCTGGCTCAGCTGTGAGAAATTTCAGTTATGGAGAGAACTTTCCCCAGCTGCTGCAGCTAATGAGGGCAAAGGTGGAGAAATAGGGGCAGAACAGCTTGGAATGTGAAGCAACAATTCTCTGCATGAGGCAATTGTCCTCACTACTGACAGGAAGATATGAACAGTTAGTGGGGTACGTTATTTTTCTCTCTTTGCCTTTCTCTGAAGCACCAGATATTCTCAACTGCCAGTGGCTTGATGAACTGGATTAATTAAACCCTGTGTTCCTAGTATGCTTTGAGTTCTTGCAGAATTTCATAGGGTTTCTGTAATGCAGAGTGAGGGATGGGAACAGTTATCATTTGCATGAATTCACCAAAGTATCTAGTTGATGGAATATATGGAATTATTTTCTGTGGAAAAATTAACAAATTTTTTCTATTGCCAATTATCTCTGATAATAGGTATTGAGTTTCACCTTGTATTTTCTTTTCTGAGGGACCTTTGTGCTGGGGCAAGTTTGACAAATAAGAGCATTTACAACTGATATTATTTCTATACTTCCTTCCATTGGAAATGCCATATCTTTGTGTGTCAGGGGAAATAGCTCTCATTTAATCACATTGCTCACTTCTTTGAACTAAAATAAAAGATATAGATATTGGGAATGAATTAAAGTGGAACCAAGAAGGGTTCTGGAGGAGCAAAGAACACCACTCATAGAAAATGTCTGCAGATTATTCCAAAATATGAGAGATGGCTAATGAGCTAGACTGTTTGCACTTGTCTTTGCTGAGCAGCAGAGAAAGAGTTAAAGTGTATTACTTACAGGCCCCAACTCAGATTTGGGTCCATTGTGCTAGAAACATGGAGTAAGAGGCAGTTCTTTCCCTCCCCCAAAGAGCTTACAACCTGTATAGATAAGGCAGAAAAAGGGGGGTTGAGGAGTGAAGCAATTTGCCTAATGTTACTGGCAGAGCTAGGAAGAGAATCCAGGTCTCCTGATTCCCAGTCCAGTGCCTCATCCACTAGATCACATTTCCTCCAACCAGAGAACTTGTGTTTTTATACCAGTTGCTTTCACTAACTATTCAGAGGAAGCATCTCTGAATGAATGAAAATGTCAAATGGTAGAAATGAAGTTGAATGACAAGATCCATTTTCTTTTTCTTTTTTCTTCCTTATTTTTTTTTTTTGAAACTTTTTATTAGGGCAAAGTTACAATAAAACATAACATACTATATTGTGCTTTATTTGTTCAGCATCGGGTTAACTCGGAGTACTCAGAGAACCGGGCTAAAAATTCTGGCTTGCCAGCTGAGGTTTCATCGTCCTCTGAATATGCTGGAAAGGGTGACCAAATTTTGACCTATCCTCTCGTTTGGAGCTTCTTTTGTGTGTATACTTAGTGGGGCAGCTTTTCTATTACAAGACTTCAGTGCCCGGCAAACTGGTTGAAACTATATAGTGAAGAATAAAAATTGTCAGACACATAGATGAACATAATTTGTTGGGGAATAGTCTACATGTTTTTTGTAAAGGGAAATCATGCCTTACCAATGTACTAGAATTCTTTAAAGGGGGTCAAAAACCATGTGGACAAGGGCGATCCTGTGGATATAATGTATTTAGATTTTCAGAAAGCCTTTGACAAGATCCCTCACAAAAGCCTTTTAAGCAAAGTAAGAGGTCATGGGATAAAAGGGAAGGTTCACTCATGGATTGGTAACTGGTTAAAAGATAGCAAACAAAGGATAGGAATAAATGGTCACGTTTCAGAATGGAGAGAGGGAAATAGTGGTGTCCCTCAGGGGTCTGCTCTGGGATCAGTCCTATTCAACATATTCATAAATGATCTGGAAAAAGGGGTAAACAGTGAGGTGGCAAAATTTTCAGATGATAGAAAACTACTCAGGATAGTTAAGTCCCAGGCAGAACTGCGAAGAAATCCGAAAGGATCTCTCAAAACTAGTTGACTGGGCAAAAAAATGGCAGATGAAATTCAATGTTGAAAAATGCAAGGTAATACACATTGGAAAACATAATTCCAACTATCCCTATAAAATGATGGGGTCTAAATTAACTGTTCCCACTCAAGAAAGATCTTGGAGTCATTGTGGATAGTTCTCTGAAAACATCCACTCAGTCATTAAGAATGGAATATATAATAAGATAAAATATCATATTGCCTTTATATAAATACATGGTATGCCTACATCTTGAATACTGTGTGCGAATATGGTCTTCACATCTCAAAAAAGATATATTGGACTTGGAAAAGGTTCAGAAAAGGGCAACAAAAATGATTAGGGGTTTGGAATGGTTGCAATATAAGGAAAGATTAATAAGACTGGGACTTTTCAGCTTGGAAAAGAGACGAGAAAGGGGTGATATGATGGAGCTATATAAAATCATGACTGGCGTGGGGAAAGTAAATAAAGAAGTATTATTTACTCCTCCTCATAACACAAGAACTACGGGCCACCATATGAAATGAATAGGCAGCAGGTTTAAAACAAACAAAAGGAAGTATTTCTTCGCACAACACACAGTCAACCTGTGGAACTCCTTGCCAGAGGATGTTGTGAAGGCCAAGACTATAACAAGATTCAAAAAAGAACTAGATAAATTTATGGAGGATAGGTCCATCAATGACTATTAGCCAGGATGGGCAGGGGTGGTGTCCCCTGGTCTCTGTTTGCCAGAAGCTGGGAATGGGTGATAGGGGATGGATCACTTGATGATTACCTGTTCTGTTCATTCCCTCTGGAGCACCTGGCATTGGCCACAGTTGGGAGATAGGACACTGTGGGCTAGATGGACCTTTGATCTGACTCAGTATGGCTATTCTGATGTTCTTAAGAACAGTGAATATTTTACTATACCACAATTTCAAAGAAGGAGGTGTCATATTTTTTCCAATAATGTGTGATATGGCATCTAGATGCTAACAATTAAAAATAAATTTATTTTTTGTTGTGTTTAAAATGCACATCCTTTACTAGTGCGTTAACTGAGCTGGTCAGGGGATCTCGAGGAAGCCAACATTTTGTCATAAGATGAATCTCTTTAATAACATCTTCCCTAAACCATCTCATTCCTGACCACAATGACCACATATTCAGGTATGTACCCCTTTCTCTTCAACCCCTCCAAGAGATCCATCTTCTAACTCAACAGGTCTCATTCCTAGGATAAGTCTACACTTGAGTCAGTATGTAGACAACAGACACTGTATGCCCAGCTAGCATAGGTACAATTAGCAGTACAGATGGTGAAGCACTGCTTAGGTCAGTAGAGAGCCCTTCATTCTTGACCTCTTAGGCTATATGCTCTCCATGGGTCTCTACATGCCCACGCAATGTCTCCTGTATCTACAGTACCATTTTTAGCCGTGTAGTGTCTGGCTGCCTCCCTGATATGGGACTCCTTCTCTGCTGCAGTCAGAGGCTCTGGGAGGAGGGGTAAGGCAGTGGGAAAACCTCCGGCAGCTCCCTCTGTCAGAGTCTTTCTCCGCTCCCTACCAGAATATTTCAGTGCTTCTTGTAGCTATGTGTACTCTACATGACCCCAGAAGTGTAGAAAAGGTCTAAGGTGATACGGTCATCTTGTCCAAATGCCTACCAACTTCCTTGTGAAAATCATCTTTGGCTTTGATCCAGTGAAAGCAGAGTGGAAGAGACCCAAAGCATGGTGGCTGTCCCTCAGAGGCATTCCTTTCCTTAATGCACTAGATTTGGCTTAAGACAGAACTTCATGGAGGTGCCTAAAGCAGTTCAAGGCCTCTATGCTGTCCAATCAACAGCATGAGAACTAACCTAATTTTTCACTAACCAATCCTTATGAAACAATTAATTTGTAGCTCTTCTGGCAGGGGCTAAGGGCAGCAACAAGAGCTGGATTCAATCTGTGTATGGGTCCTCTTCTAAAATAAATAAAGCTGTAGCTTAAGCTCCAGCCCAGAGATGGACTACTGCTTTCTGGCTCTGGGAAATTACATCTACTTTCCCTGATCACTTTTCTATGTGGTCTTTCCCACTCACTAGTACTCAGTCCTTGGAGAACATGGAACCACAAATACCTTTATCTGAGGGAAGAGGGGAAAAGAAACACAACCCTATATATGCTTATTCACAAGAAACGAACAAAACCCAACCACTATCAGCATAGCCAACAAGCACTACTTGTTTGTCTGGTAGAGTCCAGAACTCTTAGTCCTAAAGCAAACTACCCATCTAAACTCCATTTATAAGTACAACTAGATTCAGTGGGTTTCCAGGGATATCAGGAGATGGCTCTTCTCAGTCTGTATGCCTCAGTCTAGAGATGCTGGCACCACTGCATCCTGCTCCAATGTGTGGCTACCATAGGTGCTGGAATAATTTTTATAGTAGAGGTGTTGAGAGACATTAAACCAAACTGTAAACCCCGCATGTAATGGAAACCACTTCAAGGCAATTGGGTGTGAGAACATACCCAGCATCCCTAGTTCCAGCACCAATGGTTCTGGAAAGTCAGCTCTGTGCCACTCCACTACTCAGGCTGCTGTAAAGTCAGCACTGTGCTGCTACTGGTGGTCAGTCTTGCTGCAAACTACAGCACAATTTCTATGACCTTTCATGAGTTACAATAATAATTTACTGTCCTTTATACAATCAGAACACAGACACATTCCAGTTAAAGCAACAAAACACTGTACATGAAGCTATGGGTAAGTGACATTATAATTTATGTAAATGAGCTGGCTTTTCTCCTTTTCTTCTAAGCCTTCTAGCTCTGGGGCTTTCAAATTAATAAACATCTCAAGACTTATGTGAAATGGGAATAACCAAAGAGTACAGCATAAATCACAGTCCTCTCAGGATAACAAATGTGTTGTCACTGGAATTTTTTTTTGTCAGAAATTCCAGATTGTTTAGAGAATGAGCAGGAGGACCTGGAGGCAGATTGAGTAAATGGGCTTCTTTATTGCGGTACTTGTTCCTCTCGACCCAATTGTTGAATAGGCACTGAGTTAATTACATCACACTCTTTTATCTAAGTTAATATGTAAATATCTACATTTACTACAACACCCCAAAACTCTTATTTAGTAATGCAAATGCCTATATAACGAATATTAAGCTATAAGCTGAATATGATTATACTCACCCCTATTTACTGTTTACATCATTAAGCATATCATACAGACATTTTTACCTTGAAGATACATTTCTTTGCAATAATTGTAGCCACAAGTTCCCCTAATCAGCAATTCACAGGAAAGGAAGGAAGGAAGGGGCCATGACCCTAAGCTCGTTTATGTATCTAGGAAAGGAAGGGTGGGGGAGATAACAATTCTTTACGCAAAGGGTACTCTTTAGACAACTACATTCAGGGGTGGCTCCAGGCACCAAAGCAGCAAGCACCCGAGCCGGCTCCAGGGTTTTTGCCGCACCAAGTGGGGGGGGAAAAACAACACCCCACAATCGTGATTGATGGCAGCTCCACCAAGACGCTTTCTTCTTTGGCGGCAATTCGGCGGCAGGTCCTTCACTCCGAGAGAGAGTGAGGGCCCTGCTGCTGAATTGCTGCCAAAGAGCCCGACATGCTGCCCCTTCCCCTTAGCCGCCCCAAGCATCCCAATACAGTTGATACCTTTTGATGTTAGATAAAATTAGAAAGTAGAAAATCCTTGTTGCTCACTGAAGGTGGCAGGCAAAATTCTGAAAATGTATGCGAAGGCCATAGACTGACATATTTTCCTCTTCTGAGTGGAAGCGATTGAAAGAGGCAACCTCAGTGCAAACGGCCTGGAGACATGTGCGAAGAGGAAGAGCAGCTCTTGATGATTATCCCTCCTTTGAAACTGTGGAAGCTTCTCTAAAGGAACACTGCATTGTTGGGTTTCTTTGTTTTTTAGGGAGCTTGCATTGGGCTTAGAAGAGAATGAATTAGGGAATAGTCATTTCATTCAAGATACGCTGTTGGCAGCCAGTCAGACTCTAGGAATTGATAAGCTCTGAAGACCCACAGAACCTGTTTTAATGCAACTGTCTCTAGTAAAAATAAAAAAGAGAAGACTACTTCTGCTCCCCCCTGCTGCCCTTCAACCAAAAAAAGGGTATTGGAGCTAGTAGAAAATACACAGACTCAGCCAGGATACATCCCTTAGGGTCTGATCCAAAGTCTATTGCGGTCCAATGGGAATTTCTCCATTTATTTTTGGATCAGACCTTAGATTTTATTATGAAAACTCTGATTGATGTTTAAGATTTGTCAGGTTGTCCTCTGCAGTTAAGTACATTTATTATTCTACATTGTGGGGCAAACTCTGCCCTTAAATATGCCTGCTGACTTCAAATCTGGCCATAACTGTTTTATACTTCCCTGTATGTTATCTTATGCTGACTGGGAGCTTCAAAGGTCTGTGTTGGTGCTATTAAAGTTGGCTCCCTTTTGAATTTCTTTTGTAAACCATGCATTATTCAATGTACAGAAACAGCAGTTTTGTTAGAAGTAATCAAAAGACAAAGTATTTGCATATATCAGCATTTCATGGTCTGTTTGAAATTCCATTCATGTTACACATTCTCAGTGTCAAAGTATGGAAAACCTGCTCTTTTCTATTTTTGAAACAAGTTAAAAAGAATGTGCTAATTACAAGAAAGCAAGCTATTTTATGATGGGGAGGAGAAAGTGAAGGAACAGAGCACAGTTCTACACTTTAAAAAAAAATGCATAAGTCAGGCTAGGGAAAAATCTATTTTCCTTTAACAATTTGCAAATATGTTTATATTCTCTAAAGTTCTTAATTATATCTTAGAATTATAATAATCTAATGACTAAAAATTCAGACAACTGGTTAGCCTTTTACTCACTAAAATAGAATTAAATACATGGGAGCTATGTAATTCTGACTGGCACTTTGGAAGAAGCAGAGAGGGTAGACAGAAAATATATCCTTTTGTGAAAGCTGTAGGGAATAAAGTGTTCTACCTTCTACCTAAATAGACACAAGGTGCCACTGTTACTCACTGGAATATAACTGAGACATCTATTTGGCTGTACACAAATATTAATTTTTTTACAGGATTGAATTTATGTTAACTTATTTCAGATATCCAGAAATTATGCTTGTTCACATTATCTTTCTCACTTTGGCCTCTAGTTTCCCTTCTAACTATCCCAAGATTGCTTCCTCTGTCTACACAAGGATTTTAGCCACTGATGGAGCTGTCTTCTAGCACAGAGAAGTTAGACTGATGCAACATGATTTAATTTGAAACCAGTCTAGGCATGACTTATGCCACAGTTGAAGAGAATGTTTCAAGAGGTGTGTGAATTAGTTTGGTTTTGTTTTCCAGGTCACAGTACCCATTGAAAAATTGACAAAAATGATTGTGTGTCGACCCAAAGTAACATTTTAAAACATTTTTTCAGGGGTGGGGTAAGCTGAAATGTTGAAAATAGTTTGGGATAGAACAAAATGTTTCAATTGACACTATTCTGATTTCAATAATTTTAGCTTTTTAATTTATTTAAAAATAAATGTAAATAAATGTAAAGTAATTTTGAATCAATATGTTGTTTAAACCTGTGAAAATATTTTTGGGAGGGTTAAAAGCTGCTTTTCTTTTCTTTGAGGAGCGGGTAGGGATCAAAAGAACTTGATGAATTTGCCACAAATTCATGAATTGCTTTTATCAACCTGAATTTTAATATTTGAGGAGGAAAACGCTTGGCCAATTTTTTTTTGCTCAGCAACTCTTGTTTTTAAATCTGCTCTTACTGTCTCATTACACATCTTTTTGGAGTTTAGCTTTCAATTGCTCTGATGAAATAGATTTATATTTGAGTAAAATATTTTGTAATGTTAATCTGATTGGACTTGTTCAGTAGAATTGTCTCTATCTGCCTATTTTAAGCTCTGCTATAAAAAGCAAAACAAAGTTTAAATCCATTAGGGTCAGTGAAATTGGCGCATATGTTAAATTTCGCACCTTTGAAGTGTTGCCTATTATAGTGACAGTATCCCATGTATTAAACAACTGTCAGCTTTAATTATAGTATGAACATTGAGATACAGACAAAGACCTGGAATTAAAGTAATGAACAATGTTAAAAATCATTGTAACAACTACTGATAGACTTGCTAAAGATACTACTGGCACCTATTAGTGCTACTATTATCTTGATTTTTTTGGAGGGGGGGGTCAGATATTCTCAAAATATTAGTGATATATCTGCTTTTGAAAATATGTCTGTAACTTTTTATGATGATGCATTACATCATGCTGAATGTTCCGTAGTGTAATCTGATAAACCATTAGCTACAGGTATTGCTCAGTTACACTATCTTTGACTAATGTGATGTAGATTGTCAAGGTTTCTTCCAAATATGAACATTTCCTTCTGCATATCACAGAAAAATGCTTCCATTAGCCAAATACACAATGCAATGTATTTCTCAAGTTGGATGCTTTGTTAAAAGTTCAAAAAGCGATGTCCCTCCCAAGGCTTGTACATTTCACACAGCACTTTAACCAGGGCCAGATTAATGCAGGGGCTTTAGGAGCAGCAACCAGGATCCTGGGCTAAGGGGTGCCTTGCAGGCCCACAGGCCAGATGCAGCCCGCTGCTTCTTTTCATCTGCCCATGGCAAGTCTCCATGCCGTGGGCTGGTCACTGGTCCCTGAGCCTCAGCACCCCCTCCTGGGGATGGAGCCTTGAGCACCAGCTCGCCGATATGGCCCTTAGGTGAGGGGCCTTCAGGGAATCTCTGTGCGCTGCCCCCACCCCCAGTGCTGGCTCTGCAGCTCCCATTGGCCAAGTACTGCAGCCAATGGGAGCTGTGGGGGTGGTGCCTGTGGGTATGGGCAGCATGCACTGCACAGAGTGGCCTGGCCCCTCTGACTAGGGGCTGGACATGCTGGCCACCTCAGGGAGCAGAGCAGTGCGGAGACAGGGCAGGCAAGGATCCTGCCTTAGCCATGCTGTGTCTCTGACTAGGAGTTGCCTGAGGTAAGTGCCTCCCGCTGGACCCTGCACCCCCTACTGCACCCTGGAGCTGCCTCCTACACCCAAACTCCCTCCCAGACCCCACAACCCCATCTGTACCCCAACCTCCAATATCAGCCCTGAGCTCCACCCTGCACCCTAACTCCCACCCAGAGCCCGCACCCTGAACCTCCTGCTGCACCCCAACCCCCTGTCCCATCTCTTGCCCCACCCCAGAGCCCCCCAAAATCCCCAGCCCTGAGCCCACTCCCCCACTCCAACCCCCCAAGGGACCCAAATATTCTAATATTCCCGGGCCCACAGGAGAGTTAATCCAGTCCTGGCTTTAACCTGTGATTAAGAGTAAAGGAAATTGAAGCTTTGCTCCTTCCCACTTTTGTTTTCATCAAAACTGAAAATCCTAAAGTAAATCTCCACCAGGCTGTAAGGGATCTCAAGTGATTTGCTAAGATGATTTAAAAAACAGCCATCCTTCAGAGTCTTGAAACAACACTTTAGTGGAATGCGGATCTCTGAAACTGAAAATTCTTCCAAGGATGATCCTTGTGGAAAGTAAAATTCTTTGAGGGAAATGCATAAAAGTAAAAGGCAAAAAGAGGTCTGTTGTTCAGTCTAGCACTTGACAACAGAAGACTCAGCAGGATTTTTTAAATTAATGTGTTTTAATGTATGGGTATTCTTCTGGTGTACTTTACATCCAGATCCTGCTTTCTCTCTATAACGTAGATCTACCATCCTCAATTAGTAATGGACTAGTTGAGGATGGTGGATCTGTAGTATACATTTAGGCTATGCAGAATAAACAGCTAATTTTGCCATGAGAAAGAAATATTGCTGACATTAACTAATCTAGAAAATCTTGCCACAATAGTTGAAACATCAGAGAGTGGGGAGAATTTTCTGTAGAAGTTCTCCCCTAGAAAAAGAAGAAAATATTGCCCCCTGCTCTGACCAAACATGATGGTTGAAAAACTAACTTGATCCTCAGTCATTCAATGTTTTGCTCATTTTATTTTTAATTAATAGTATAAATTTACATATATGTAATTTCCACACAATTTCAGGAAGAAAAAAAAAGGCCTGGTCAATGGATGCAGGTGGTGAAAAGAGCAAGTCCTTATTCAGAATCATTCTTTGTGTTTCAAAAGCTTTGCCATTAAAATCCATTGTCTTTGAGCTAGGTAGTGGCCCAGACTTGCATGGCTGAGTAGGAGTGCAAAGGGGAGTAAGACCTTCATATCCCCCACTCCAGTCTTGCCTTGGCTGATCTCAGCTGCAAACATGGAGGAGAGATGGGCCTGCAGGCCCAATACTTTCCCTGTCCCACCATACAGATGGGTGGAGATTGGGTGGAGCCCTTGTTCTGGCAAGAGTGGGAAAGGAGAGGGAAATAATCTGCTACTGGTAATGAGGAGTGGCAAATTACTTCCTCTTGGTACTGGGAGCAAGGTGGGAGCATAGAACAAATTGGGATAGTCTCTCTGTGAAAGTCCCAAGTCCTTCAATGGATTTTTTTGTTTTGCTTCTAATAGAAATACAGACACCATCAACCAAAAAAAGAAACAGATGAAAGAAAGAACAGGGAAGAAGCTCCACAACAAAAACATGTGCAGAAGAGTTCAGTTTTTGGGAATAGCTTCTAAGCTTCATGAGGGTAGAATCTGGCAGATGGAGGTGGGAAGAGTGCTTATGAGATGCAGTCAACATACCCAGAACTTTTTCCAGTAAGAATACTAAGTACAGTGTAATGTTATAGTAATGTCAGAAAGACTGACACTTTATTGCCTGGATACAGAATGGAAGCCTCAGTTCTCCTTCAGTGTGGTGCAAAAAGAGTGTATTGGCTAGAATTTACCTTGAAACGCTTAATAGTTTGCCTGATTTTACAATATCTCTGTTTTTTTTTATGTGATTCAATCTCAAGAATGATAGCTTATCCCCAGTGCTGCTGCTCTCCGGTAGAGCTAGTGCATCCTAATGCTTCCACTCTGGTTGACAGGAGCAAAGCTTTATGGGAAACATTAGTGATGCTGCTAGTGAGCAGTCGATAGGAATAAAATAAATAAAAGCTCATAGGGTCATGTCATAAACCGATAAGTAAGAGTTAATAGAACAGAAGTACTTCATATCTCTTTTGCCTGTAAAGGGTTAACAAGATCAGTGAGCCTGGCTGTCACCTGACCAGAGGACCAATCAGGGGACAGGATACTTTCAAATCTTGAGGGAGGGAAGTTTTTGTGTGTGCTGTTAGATTTTGGTGGTGGTTCTCTCTGGGTTCTGAGAGTGACCAGACTTGCAACCAGGTTTCTCTCCAATCTCCCTGATACAGGTTCTTATAGATTCAAAATAGTAAGTACTAGGTGATAAGACGAGTTAGGCTTATGTTTGTTTTCTTTATTTGCAAATTTGTATTTGCCTGGAAGGAGTTCAAATTTGTATTTGGCTGGAAGGAGTTCAAATGTATTTTGCTGAAAGGATTTTAATTTGTACTTGTATACTTAGGCTGGGAGGGTATTCCCAGTGTCTATAGCTAAAAGACCCTGTACCTATTCCATTTTAAATTTACAAAGATAATTTTTACTGTTTTTTCTTTCTTTAATTAAAAGCTTTTCTTGTTTAAGAACCTGATTATTTGTGTTTTTTTCTGTTGTGAGACCCCAGGGGACGGGGTCTGGATTCACCAGGGAATTGGTGGGGAGAAAGGAGTGAAGGGGGAGAGACAGGTTAATTTCTCTCTGTGTTAGGATTACTTTCTCTCTCTCAGGAAGAGTCTGGGAGGGGGATTGAGAAGGAGGGGGGAAGGTGCATTTTCCTCTCTGTTTAAGATTCAAGGAGTTTGAATCACAATGATCTTCCAGGGTAACCCAGGGAGGGGAAGCCTGGGAGAGGCAACAGTGGGGGAAAGGGTTTACTTTCTTTGTGTTAAGATCCAGAAGGTCTGGGTCTTGGGGGTCCCCGGGCAAGGTTTTGAGGGGGACCAGAGTGTACCAGGCACTGGAATTCCTGGTTGGTGGCAGCGCTACAGGTTCTAAGATGGTAATTAGGCTTGGAAGAATTCATGCTGGTACCCCATCTTTTGGATGCTAAGGTTCAGAGTGGGGGATTTATGCCATGACAGGTCAGAATAACAAAGTAAACACAAGGAAGGGGAGGTGAAAATATTTACTTTTTCTCACTTGAGCTTTACACTGACAGAGAGAACTCAATTCTGGCAGACTTAGTATGGGGTTTGCCTGAGTAACTATTGAATAAAGATCTCAGGATTTGATCCTTAATAATTCATCTTCTCTGTTGTAAAATGTAAAAACCTGCAGTACCTAGCACTCTCCCAGTCAAGTACTAACCAAGCTGACTTTGAGGTGAGATTAAATGGGTTTATATTATATTATTAAGAGTATGGATGCCCTAGATAAAAGCTGGCTTTTGTGATGATTTGGGGATCTTGCTGTGAAATTCGTGAATTCTCACTGATGTTATGAAACTGTTATGATGAAATTGTTGTATCATGGAATGTTTCAGTGTTAATGTGTATCCACCATTGCTGACAAGACCTGAAACAGTCACACACCAGATTGAGGAAAAAGAGAAGCATTTAACTTTTACTATGTTTTGACTGGACAAATATATATGTTAACAGATCTGTGGCAATTGAAGTGGGAATTTGTCACAATTAAATTGGGTTGGGCCAAGTAAATATACAGTAGGAAACAACCTTGTACTGACAGGGAGACATTAAATCATGTAGTCTCTTAGCCCTCTCTAGAGTCTGTGTAGCTTATTCTCTTCCCTTTAATTTCAGTGGAGTTATTTCTGGTTTATAACAGTATACCTTAAATGATAGCAGAATTGGGTTCTATAGTTTTTTTTTTTAGCTGTTCATAGAAGCATGGTCAATGTTTGCAGTGACAAAGTATGAAGTCAAGGGGGAGTTGGAAGTCACCTGAGTGAGCAACTTTAGGACTTGGTCTTGAGTAGTTTGGCCAGCCTTGTCTTAAATCTGAAAGCCTGAAGTACTTCATGTTACCTGGCAATCTCCCATATAAGCACTAACCAGGCTAGAACTTACTCCCGTTCTGGGGTCAGGTAAAATTAAGGGGCCCAGGAAAGCATGGTCCTGTATCAGAATTAATTAGGTTTAGTTGTATTTTTGCAAGAATCTTCACAAAATCACTGGTTCTTATTTTAGCTGACTAATTGACCCATCCATAATTGTGATGCAGTAATGTATATGCTACAATTGAGTATATTTTGCGAACCCAGAGCAAATAATAAATACTGGCAGGTTGCTCTTAAAATCAAATGCAATAACTATTTTTAAAAGTTGAGCTTTTGTGTAGGTTTCCATTTCTTCCTTTAATTTTTTCTCAGTGTTAAACATTTACATTCAGATCAGAGCTATTCACAAGAGGCATGCAGATGTGGAATGTGTTGTGTATTGTAATTATAAAGATTTATTTGTTTCTTTTTCTCTATGAATAGATTCTCTTATATTGATTCATTCTTACTTCTGAACACCTACATTGAGGCAATGGGGAAAAGATTGGTTTTCTGCAAAATTACTTTAATTACCTATTCTCTGGAGAAGAAATAGTCATTGAAGTTACAAATTTTGTAACAATTTTCCCAAACAGATCTAAGCTAATGGGGAAAAAAAAACCACTTTTCTTTGAGAACATACATACGAATGGCCATAGTGGGTCAGCCCAAAGGTCCATCTATCCCAGACCAGTTTTTCGGCAGTGGCCAATGCCAGGTGCCCCAGAGGGAATGAACAGAACAGGTAATCATCATGTGATCCATCCTCTGTTGCCCATTCCTGGATTCTGGCAAACAGAGGCTAGGGATACCATCCCTGCCCATCCTGCTAATAGCCACTGATGGACCTATCCTCCATGAACTTATCTAGTTCTTTTATTTTTAACTAACAGTATGCTTTTTTTAAGTGCTTTCTGGGAGCCTCAGAAGGGCTAGAAGCTCATTGCAGAAAAATTTACATACCGGATGCTCTTTGGTCTGGAAATCTCTTGGGAACCAGGCTTTAGAATGAGATTTACAGGATGTTGTGGGGGTTTTGTTTGTTTGTTTGTTAGGGCTTTTGTTGTTTTTTAATCAGACCAGAAATATATTGTGGGATTTGGTGTTTCTACTTGTTTTGTAAAATAATAATAATAATCAAAATTATTCTGAGGATTAAACCTATTGGTTTTGGGTAAGGATTCAAAAGTTCTTATTTTATTGAAAGAGGCTTGCTCATCCCTAGTCTTATAAAAACATAACCGAGGATATTCACACTTAATGCCAAGGGTGCAGATCAGAATACGATGAACTATGGGCCTGACTTATGCCTGTAGAAGTGAGAATCAGGAATAACTCCAGGGGAGTCGATAGATATAGGCTAGTGTAAAGCTGTTGTAAGTTTGTGAATCGGGCACCAAGGGTGAAATTCATCTGTCAGTGGAAGGATGGCCCAATGACTACACAACACTTACAGCCAGGGGTTAATTTGATGCTGTGTATCAAATAGTGCTAGGCAAAGTAGTTCTTCTCTCTTTCCATTTCTTTTCTCTTCCTTCAAACCTTGGCTTCAATGGGACTACTTACAGGAATAAGGACTATTCAGGTGGGTAGGTAAGGATTAGTCCTTATCTGATATAGCATCTTTTGTATTAATGGAATCCCAATGGCTTTACAGGGCTGCATACTTTGTATTGTTGCTTTTTGAAAAGCTGTAATAAAATGCTTTTTAGTTAAACTCTCGCATGCTAAATTTTAGCTCACAGTAGTGTTAAGGCTGAGCGTAACCTCTTTAAATGCAAGGTTCAAACAGAAATTCTGGTATCACTTTAGCAATATTATGAAATGCCGTTTTGCTTGTTAATGCAGCCATAATAACCCCGTCTGCTTGTAGTGCTTGTAGTTTTCAAAAGCTAGAATATGCTAGTCAAAAAAATAAGCACTGTACTGGGACAGACATATCGACTTGAAGTTTTGAATCCTGTTCTAATGCCCTACTGTGATATTGAGTTGGGGGAGCTGTACAGAATGCTGACAGAGAATGTTTTTAAAATCCTGGTGCATCAGATAAATCAATTTTCTCAGCAGTATAACAACATTTCTCTCCCACTTCGATGTGGGCCAAATGGAATTGCTGAGTCGTGATCTTGGTTCAAGGTTAGGTATGTGGCTTGGGCCTAGCCTGGTTCACCATATCAGATTTAAAAGAAAAACAACAACTATATCTTGACTTTAAAAATATTAATTAATAAAACTGTGTCCCTGCCAGAAAATGTTATACAAATTTTCCATTTCTAGCCACTTTAGAAATATATTAGCTACAGAAATGATTCCAGCTGCTTTAGTTCACAACAATGTTCCCTCTGTGAGTTTAGATTGTTAGTGAGCAGGGAAGCTTAGGAGTCTGTAGTGAGACTGCAGAGAATGAAAGAGGCTCTTGCAGGGAGAAACTGAGACTAGAGGAATTGCTCCAGCTAGGAATGGCTGGGAGTAGCCTGCTAAGGCAGCAAGGACTCTGATCAGACATGGGGCATTTGGGCTGTACCCAGTTGAAGGCTGGAGTGAAGACTTTGATATTTAGGTTCGAACTTTAACTTAATAAATTAGAACCTTAGGAGAGCTATTGTGAGTGGACTGGAAAAACCTTGTGTGGCATGAGGCTTCAAGAAGGGAAACAGATGTGAGGGGCTGTATGCAGAGCTCTTCTGATGCCCCTAGAGAGGTGTTTCCCAAACTTGGGATGCCACTTGTTTAGGGAAAGCCCCTGGCGGGTCGAGCCAGTTTGTGTACCTGCTGCGTCTGTAGGTCCGGCTGATCGTGGCTCCCACTGGCCGCAGTTCGTTGCTCCAGGCCAATGGGAGCTGCTGGAAGTGGCGTGGGCTGAGGGAACCGTGGGGCAGCACTGACCTAGTCTTGAGGAATATGGGAACTTCATTTTCTTGGAAGGGTATTTCCCTGACACTGCTAGCCACAAGAAGGCCATACTGTGTATTCACATACATTTGGACCTCTATAGGCAAGGTGCTCTTCCTTTCCCCTTTCTGTTTTTTGCAGTTACTGTAGCACCTCTTGGCTCAGATGGTCTAGTCTCACATGAACATTAGATTTTAATTAATCCTGCTGTACAATTTTTGCCTCATGTGGATGATGTCACACTCCTGTTATCTACCCCTTAATAACTGATTATAGCCTAATTGAATGTACTAGAGGAAAAAAGGCAGGATGTCAGGATATAAAGTTCATTAAAGAAAATCAATTTGCAAGCCTTTAAATTGCATTAAGGACTACTCTTTAAATTGGCTAATGTATTTTTTTCTTGTTTGGGAAGGTAAATAGCCACAGTGTAGAAAAATATATGCAATATGAAATGGTAAAATTAGTGGGTAAATTAAATTTTAAATGACTTAAGACTGGTTTACAGTTCCATTGTCTCTTATAGGCTACCTAATGTACTCAAAATAATACCTTGCCTAGTGTTCTGTATTTTCTATTTTTTTCTCACTTTTTGTGATAGGTTGGACCAAGACACATCCTAGTTTATTAGAGAAGCGAGTAGCTAAGGCTTAACATATTCCAGTTGTGTGTATCTTTGTTTCTAAGCAAGCTTGGCTGTCCCTAACATGCTGAGTGCCAAGCTAAAGGTTCTAATCATTCAATCCCAGTTCTCAAGCAGCTTCTGCTTATATTCATATTCTGAAAACCAAGTTGTCACCTGTCAGCATTTGCCATTAGAGTATCCTGTGCAGAATATTTAATAAAAGAAGCCACTGAGATGCAGTTTGCTCAGATGTTACTAAACGCTTAGAGATAATCTAGGGAAGACTTAACTTTATGAATGTGGTATATGTAGCATGAAATTGTGTCTTTGTGTCATGCTTATGGAGAGAGCTGCAACTTGGTCCCCTTTCTGTGTATACCAAGCACTGGTCATCATGAACGTCAGCCTGAGTTTTGGGGCACCTGCTTGATCCTCCCTTTGGGAACCTGTGACCAGTGATATTGACCAACAGACTTAGAACAAATCATTTTTATTTAGCAGTTAGACTAAAGCATTAAAGAGAAGTGGATTTTAAAAGCACAAACAGACTGACTACACATTTAGTCTCATCTAGTCTTACATTTTAAGCTAAGCTATGTAGTCTTTCATCTTAAGTTACAGGAACAAAATTGACTCAACTCATTCTGTCAGGGCTTGTCTACATTACCCACTGGATCGACAGGCAGTCATAGATCCACCGAGGAGTTGATTTAGCACATCTACTATAGACATGATAAATCGACCACCAGAAATTCTCCTATCGACTCCAGGACTCCGATACATAGCTGAAGTTGCATAACTTAGATTGATTTCCCTCCAGTGTAGACTGGACCTTAGACTGCCAAGATTCTCCTGTGCATCTATGGCTTTCCCAGTCTTGAGCTCCCGCTGACTGGTTCAAGAAAGCTCACTCTTCCCTGTGAGGATCTGAGTCAGACCACCACATTGTTCAATGGTTTCTGTGTTTATATGCCCATGCATGAGGTCAGTTCCTCTTTTAGTTGTGGTTAGTAGGAAAGGCAAAGGAGTATGGATTGAGAATAGTGACTTATCTTTGTTCTAGTTTTTATTTAAGATTAGTCATTGTGTTTCTTTGAGAGTGGTTAGAGTGATTTTTTTTTTTAAATATGTGGAGATCTCCTAAATGTCAGTTTGAGTATGATGGCACCCATTATAAACTGAGTGCTTCGCTTTGATCTCTAGTGGAGTGGAGATTGACAGTAATTTTCAAATGCACAACGTAACCTCAGCAGAAAAACAAATGTGTAATTAACATAATAGAAAACAGCTTCTGTTGTGATCATTTCAATACTAAAAATGAGGAATGTACTCTGAGAATTAAGTTAAAGACTTGATCCAAATTAGGAAAAGGGCATTGCCAATTCTAGCTATACGGGGCTCAGGTTGATGAGGAACCCCATACTAGTGGCAGTGCTATTTTATTTTGATTTTGCACTCAATCACTCTAACATCATGTAATAAAATATCACCATAATTTTAGTAGGTACCCTAGTTATGGGGAAAAAGTGTACAAATTCTTACATAAGAAGCAAAAAAACACAATAAAATCAACTCTGATGTTCTTGAAATGGTACAAGGATGCAGATTTTGGTATCAACTATATTTTGTTTTACTTCTTTCACCCCTTCATTCTACTTTTTAAAGAAATGTGTCTTCATTCACCAGTTGTATCTGTTTTTCTAACAGAAAAACGAGAGATCAGAGGTATTAAGAGTGCACAATTATCAGTTTTGTTTGCTTGAAATGCAACTATTAAAACTTATCTTGTGAAATTTCATCTGAGGCTTATACACTGAAAATCTTTTTTGGCCTGTTTTCTTGTAAGTCCATCTATGTTTGCAAATGATCTTAATTTTGCATGGTATTTCACAATTTTTCAGAGTCTATCCTGGTTCAAGTAAGTCTAAATTAATTGAAAATGCTTCAATTAAATCTTTTTTTTTTAATTGAGGGCTTTTTGTGAAGTTTTCTACTAAATTAAAACATTGGAACACAATGTGAAAACTCCTATTTTGAATGTATTCAGTTTTGTTATACAGATGCTCCCTGACATACTCAAGCATTCCGTTCAAGAATGCCTTTCATAACTTGAATTTTGCGTAAGTTGGAAATGTATACCCAATCATTACGTTCAACATGCCCCCCCCCAAAAAAAAACAACAACCACCCTCCCCCACCTACTATTTCTAGCTTACGGAACTTTTTCCATAAGTGAGGATTTGCATAAGTCGGGTTTGCATAACCCGGGGGTTGTTTATGTTTAGCATAGCCTATTCAGGAGTAGGAGTGCTTTTCATCCATAGGGAAAAACCCCCTCTATATTCCCACTTGATATTAACCAAAGACATTATGGTCTAGTGAATAAGATGCCTACTTTGTACGTCAAAGGTATTGAGCTAAATCCATCCCTCGGACAACTCCAATTAAGTCATTCAAGCCCTTTAATCTGAAGGCAAAGCTAATTTGAGACCTCCTCTGCTTCCCCTTTGTTGAAACTTCCAGACTCCTTATGCCCTCTGTAGCCATTTACTTTATTTTATCATTTATTTATTGTGTCATGTTATGATTAACGAACATGTCATACATAATCATTGTATGCTAAATAGATTTAAATTGTAGGATTATAGAAGTATTAGACTGATAAATAGTTAGAAGAGATAGGTATCTAAGCAGGGCTGAAATGCAAGGCCCACAGGCCTCAGCCTGTAAGATGTTAGCTAGCCATGCTAGGCCATAGGCTTAAGAAATCATTGACATAAGTAAGTGACCAAAGAATGACCTATGCCACGAGATTCCAGGAAAAGATGTATCAATGGGTGGTACTGCAAAAAAATTAACTGTAAGAGTAATTTTGGACTACAAGATACCCAGTCACATTGGTCACATTTTCTAAAATGTGGCCTAACTGCAGAGTGCACTATGTGTGTCAATACTAATAAGAATCAAAGAAACTCTGAACAACCTATGAAAAATGGGTTACCTGAAAATTCCTGGAGGACATAATGTAAATAAGAAAAAAGAGAGTGGACACCTTCATGCACATGCACAGAGTGCTAGATGTAGTCAGCATCACAAGATAAAAGAGGGCTCCCAGATTAGATAAAATGAGTTCCCTATGGAAAAACGCCAGCAGGAACCATCCCTCTACCAATGATCAGTTGTCAAGGCATCCATCAGACAGTACGAATATAATTAAGGATGTGCATATAGCTATATTTGTAACTTGTGTATAATCTTTATAGTATTTCTATATGCTTGGGTAATCATCATTTTAACTGAATATATGTGTGGTCACCACCTTGGGTCTTTGTGTTCCTAAAGACTCTAACTCTAAAATAAGTAGCAGAGGTGACTTTCATTCTATTCATCTTGAAACTGTAGCCACCAGATCCGAACCCACAGTGGTGTAATATCACATTATTAAATCACTTTTAAATAAATAAAAGGCTACATCTCCAATTAAATTTTCCCCATTGGCTGCTTCCATTCCTCCTCAGACCTTGGTGGGATGAGACCAAGATCCTCCTGCTGAAAGTCCTGGAAAGTTTGAGAATGTAAGAAAGGGTATGTTAAGAACTGGTATATTCAGCTGCACAGAGGAAGCCATTTGCAGTACGTAAGTTTTCAGTCCTACAGAACCTAGTCACTAGACTACATATTCTTGCGTGCCATCTACTAGCACTTTATCTAATAACTATTTACTAATATATATAGACAGAGCACAATAAAAGGTCTGCATGTGTGTGTGAGAGAATCCAAATCTCCAGTTCTTCCTCCCAATTAAATCATAGACTCAAAGACTTTAATGGTCAGAAGGGACCATTATGATCATCTAATCTGACCTCCTGCACAACGCAGGCCACAGAATTTCACCCACCCACTCCTGTATCAAACCCTTAACCCAGGGGTAGGCAACCTATGGCACGCATGCCAAAGGTGGCACACGACATGATTTTCAGTGGCACTCTCACTGCCCGGTTCCTGGCCACAGATCCTGGGGGCTCCGCTACTGGCCTGGGGTACCAGCTGTTGGCCCCCTGCTAGATGGGGTTCCATCTGCCAGCCCCGCTCATCCTGCTGCCGGCCCCCAGGTCCCGGCCATTGGTCCAGGGGGCTCTGCTGCTGGCCTGGGGTCCCAGCTGCCGGCCTGGGCCTCTGCAGCCACCCCTAGCTGTGGCTCACTGGCCCCAGCCTGGGGCAGTGAGGGGTGCAGACAGGGGTGCAGCTCAGCACCCCCACCTTACAAATTGTTCCAGATCCACTGTGCTGGGATATTTTTAAGTCTCGATTTGCTGTTTATATCACTATCCTGCCACATAGAACAGCGCACTGTGTTTGACGTTGAGATTAGAATATACATGCAAGAACAGGAATCAGAATTTTCTGACAGATTTCAAGATTTCAGGATTTCCAGCCATTTGGCCCAATGCTTTTTTTTTCTAATTAAACATAAAAGTTCAAAAAAAGCGACTTAGATTTCTCTGTATTTCAGTGGATCGGTGTTGAAGATTTTGAAATGCAGCTCATTCAGTTAAAAAGCTCAGAATTGTGGGCATCAAAGTTTGGAGATCTGCAGAGTGCACCTGAAACTACCAAGAGAGATAATGGGGCCTCTGTTTTGACCTGCTGGATGTCTGTGCCAGTGAAATTTAACTGTTTGAAGAAAATAGTGTTTGCAGTGCTTTCAGGATTTGGATCCACATACCTGTGTGAACAGGTATTTTCATACATGAAATCTGTCCTCTGTCCCTCTTGAAGCTAGTTAACAACTGATCACTCAGAAGCCTCTGTGCAGCTTAAAGTATCCAAATACGTGCCAGACATTGGAAAATTCAGCAAGGAAAAACAAGGGTAAGGATCACACTAAACTGATAAGATCTGCATTTTAATTTAATTTTAAATGAAGCTACTTAAACATTTTAAAAACCTTATTTACTTTACATACAACAATAGTTTAGTTATATATTATAGACTTACAGAAAGAGACCTTCTAAAAACATTAAAATGCATTACTGGCACGTGAAGCCTTAAATTAGAGTAAATAAATGAAGACTTGGCACATCACTTCTGAAAGGTTGCCAACCTATGCCCTAACCTATGTCTGAGCTATTGAAGTCCTCAAATCGTGGTTTAAAGACTTCAAAGTGCAGAGAATCCTCTAGTAAGTGACTCTTGCTCCACGCTGCAGAGGAAGGTGGAAAAAAAACCCAGGGCCTCTGACAATCTGCCCTGGAGGAATATATGCATGTGGGGTATGTAGGTATAAAGCTTTTATTTCCAGATCTCTCACTTTCCTGGTCCCATGGCCCCCGTGAGTCACTCTTCATGAGATTTCAAGGAGACTGGGTTGCAAGATTTAATAAATATTTCCATCTTTTCCTTTGCTAAGTTTCTGCCTTAGTAACAAAACCTTTTAGATAGTTTTCAGTAATGCATTTTTATATAACTCACTTGTAGTCTTCATGTTTTCTTTATTATGTTTGTCTTTGTAGAGAGTATAAAAAAAACCTACATCTATAAACCTCATGGACTGTATATTTAAAGGCATTCACTCTTTGTACAGCTCCTGAGAGCAAGTTCAGCCATTGTTTTGGATGTGTTAGTCTTCATTAACTGGAGCAAATTTGAGAATGTTCCCATCACAGCCCCAGCATTGAAGGTGCTTTTTCTGTTAAGATCTAGAAAAGTCCAGGGCAATGAACCACTATGGTGCTAACCTGGCAAGAAAGGTTCCAGATACAGTGTGGGAGTGACTGAGGAATGGGGAGGGGGGGAAGGATTAGAGGTTAGAGCTAATACATCTGGCAACTTTGTGAGAGAAGCACAAAAGTCTAGAAGCTGTGTAAAGGGATTGTTCTGTGCAACTAGTCTACACTAGGAATTTACATTGACATAGCAACATCTCTTGGGTGTGAAAAATCCACACCCCTGAGAGATGTGGCTATCCTGACCTAACCCCCGGAATAGACAGTTGACAGAAGAATTCTTCTGACAACCTAGTTATCACCTCCTGGGGAGCTGGAATACCTATGCCAATGGAAGAATCCTTCCTGTCAGCATAGGTAGTAACTACACTGTAGCGCAGGGCTGATTTTCTGTGGCCATCTCACTGCCCTGGCCACCAGTCCAGGGGGCTCTGCATTTTAATTTAATTTTAAATTAAGCTTCTTAAACATTTTAAAAGCCTTATTTACTTTACATACAACACTAGTTTAGTTATATATTGTAGACTTATAGAAAGAGACCTTCTAAAAACATTAAAATGTATTACTGGCACACGAAACATTGAATTAGAATGAATAGGTTCAGAAAAGGGCAACTAAAATGATTAGGGGTTTGGAGAGGGTCCCATATGAGGAAAGATTAGAGTCTAGGACTCTTCAGCTTGGAAAAGAGGAGACTAAGGGGGGATATGATAGAGGTATATAAAATCATGAGTGATGTGGAGAAAGTGGATAAGGAAAAGTTATTTACTTATTCCCATAATACAAGAACTAGGGGTCACCAAATGAAAGTAATAGGCGGCAGGTTTAAAACAAATAAAAGGAAATTCTTCACGCAGCGTACAGTCAACTTGTGGAACTCCTTACCTGAGGAGGTTGTGAAGGCTAGGACTATAACAGCGTTTAAAAGAGAACTGGATAAATTCATGGTGGTTAAGTCCTTAAATGGCTATTAGCCAGGATGGGTAGGGAATGGTGTCGAAAGTTTGCTGATCCCTGTCGTAGCGTTTTAAGAGTAGACAAGTCCCAAGTCTATTCAGGTTAACTGGGTTACCCACTCATGATCACTCTTCCACAAGAAGGATGCCGCCTGTTTCCGCCCCCCCCCACTTTTTCTTCCACCCTCCCCTCTATCTGGCTGAGACCTCACAACTGCCATTAACTTAAACTATAGGTGTTCAGAACCTTTGAAATTCAGACCACTTGAAAATTAAGATGTTAGGTGTGCCATTGTTAGACATATACACTTATTATAGGAAGTGTCGTCAGTGACTCCACAGTTAAGGTTGTGTTGCGATTTGGATTAAAATCCTCTTATTACATTTGAGGATGAAATTCATCCACTGAAATTCAGAGGACAGTTACATTTTCCATAATATTATTTGGACAACTAGATTAAGAGTGAACAACCCTCCTGCATGTCTGCATGGCATTTTTAAAAAGTGTCCATGTTAAATGGTACAGATATTCTCTTTCCCCATTAATGCAGGGTAAAATAGAAGAAAAACTACAAGTTGAAAAATATGTAGATGTGACACATTTTCCCTATAAGTTATATGGACAACAAATGTATTCATTCAACAGTTTCAATTATTGCTCAATATTCATTAGGAAGGTTTCACCCGACATATGACCTTTGAGCAAACACCAAACCCAGTGAAGTCAATGGGAGTTAATCCATTGATTATGATTAGCTTTGGATAAGGCATTTACATAACAAGAATCTTTAGTTAGGGAATAGGTCTGAAGCCTTTATTGAGAAAGGACTTCCACTGCCTTCAAAGGAAGTTATGCACAAATCAGGTCTGCATGACAGTGAGTTGTTTAATTCTGTTACTAGCATCTAATATGTCTATCTGTTAGCAGAGATTTTATGCAGTGAACAGGATGACATGGTTATATTTGGGCTATAGTTTATGTAGTAACAATAAGGGAAACATAGGGGAAACTGACATAAAATACAGTCTATTAGGTTAAAACTATACCATAGTAAATCTGTCACAAGTATAGCAGGAGCATAAAGGCACTTGGCTGTTACTGATAAAATATGTTCAATTATAGTTTAGTATTAACAGTAGCTTTGCCAGAGCTATAGTTCTCCCGTAGTTTTATGATGAAACCTATGGCTTTAGGGGACTCTTTCTTCCATTGGGACACATGATCTCCTCAGTCCACAGCAGATCTCCGATAGCAGCATGCAGTTGAAGGAGAATGTGTATTTATAGGATTGCTATAGGGCAGTAGTCTCAGTTAAATTTCATTTTATATGTCTGACATCTTATTTACAAGACAAAGAACATCATAGTAAACTTCTAGGCCCTGTCCATACTTCATCTGAAATCCAGCTGAAACTGGATAATAGTCAGGCAGGTGGTGAGTTCTGATCACTGCTTCTGATTGGCTGAAAATTGCTAACAGCCTATTCTTTTTGTTATTCTGGCTCCCTTGCCTGCAACCCAAACTTGTTTGTCTCACCCACCTGATGTGTCATCTTTTAGACTGTTAGGGGCAGATTTTTAAAGGTGTTTAGGTAATCAACTCCCAGGGAGTTAAGTACCCAAATATCTTTTAAAATCTGGTCCTCGCTCTTTCTGGAAGGGAATGTTTTTTTTTCTATATTTGTAAAGTGCCTAGCAAAAAGGACCCCTGATCTGATTAGTCTCTCTATGAAGTATTTTAATGTACATGTTTAATAATTACTTTTTAAAAAATAGCTGTAGCTGGTGCAGTTGAGGAGCGTTGAGGGGGAAAAAGTTAAATAGGACCATTAAACAGGTCGAAAGGTTATCAGTAGTTCTGAGCACTGGAAGTAGGTAGTAAAGAGCTGAGAAAAAGAGATAAAAAGACCCTTTTTGATGGGAGGTGAAGGGTGGAAACAAAGGGAAGAGGGTTCTTGGGCCTGGAGAGAGAGAGAGAGAGTGTTTCTTGGAGATTTGGGTTCAGATACAACTTGCACTTTCAAGCAAACTTGCATGAGCTGGGAATGCAGAGTTCGCTAGCTAGTCAATTCTATGTTAAGGGACAAAGGAAGGATGTTTTTATAATGATTAAAATCCTATTATATCATCAGATCCTCTATGAGCTGTACATTTAAACAAATTTTATCATTCAATTGCTTCTAAGCTTTAATAATCACCCATGGCTAATTGAGGAAGGGCATGTACATTAATAGCAGTTCTTCCTCATGGTAGCTTAGGAACACTGAAGGTGTTTTCCTGTGACCCTTGCACATTTTTCTAGATGTCAGCAAACAACTGTTCTGAAGTTATTGATCAGTCAAATGAAAATATTAGATCTCAGTTAAAGTGACCATATTTGACAGTCACCTCAGCATTAGGTTCACCAGCAACGGGATCATTTCAGATAACTGACTGAATTTTGCTAGGCATTGTGCAGTCTAGCATGTCTGAATGTAATAATCAATTAATAGATGCACTCTAAAGAAAATTATTCATTATATGAGATTTCATGAAGATTTACTTTATCAGCAGCAAGCAGTGCATGAATTTTTTGACATAGCTCCCAGACCAGATATGAAATCAAACTATTGACTGCACACATGTTGCTATTTGAGCACCACCAGAAAATGATTTCTTCTTTATTAATAGAAAGGTTTCCATTCATTTAATATGCAGGTTATTTATTATGCTAAGTACAGTATAATTGATGTAATTGCAGTGTTTCCAGGATAATGTCATGTTTAATTCATCTGTAAACAGTCTGGTATATTTCATTTATTTCAGACAAGAAAAACTAAAGCTGGATGTAATCTGGCTTTAAATAAATTTACCATTCTTAATTATCATTTTAAAATGCTATTTGAAAACACAATGTCCTAGTGGATATTTGCATACCTCATTGAAAGACACTACATAACTTGGTATGATTTTCAGTCTTTGTTCAACAAAAGCCCTGGAGTAGAATAATAGCAGAGTAACAGGTCAAGATTCAAATTCATTCGTAGTTATGTATAGGACACCTGCTGATACCAGGTCTGAGCCAAATCAGTGATTTAGAACCTGATCAAAAGTCCATTGATGCCAGTGAAAGAGTCACATTGTCTCCAGTATGTCTGGAGTCACTTCTTAAGACTCTTCATTTTATTAATACGATACTTGACTAAAATGTAAAGAGAGAAACAATAGTATAATTATTGTAATTGATTATATATACACTGTGACAGGTTAAGGCCAGATGACTACAGGACAGTTCAGGAAGGAAGTATATTAGCCTCAGGATAAGCAGGTTCCTCTTCCTCTGGTAACTGAGTAGGGGTTACTCAATATTAATTAGTACACCTGGAGCCAATTAAGATCCTGCCAGAATGGGTTAAAAGTCTCCCCCCACGCCAGTCAGTGTGGGTGATGGGCATTGTGGAGTGGAGGCAAGCTGAGCTGACAAGGACCAGGGGAGAATCCCACAGGTATAGAGATTGGGGGGAAAAAACCCTACCCTAAACAGGAGCTAAAGACCCTTCCAGGTCCAAAGGAAAGGACCCTGCCAGAGGAGAGAGACTGAGCTGTGTGTTTGGTGTGTTGCTGCCATGCTTGGAAGGGCTACCAGAGACTAGGGGCTCTCCGTCCCCTGGCAGGAGGGTTGGGAGGAACCCTGCCCAAGCAAAGTGGGGACAATAAGCCAAAGAGTGTGAGGAAGTAACATAGGGAAGCTAACAGCTTTCTTGGGAACTGACAGTGTGAGGCTTCTACTTGTAGGGACCTGGAGTAGAGGGTGGGATCTGCCCCTCACTCCCTTTTCCTCTCACTGGATATCCACTGAGGAGGCCAAAAGCCCCAGTGAAGCAGTGAGGACCTAGCAGCCCCCAAAAAAGGAAGGCTGCTTGGAGATAGAATTTCCCCATCCACTATGAACAGAGAGGGGAAATTCTGAGACAGCACGCTATCCTGGCCCATCACTAGAAGGAAAAGCGGGACCCACCGAGGTGGAGAAGAAGCCCTGTTACAACACTTTGAAACAATGATCAGCCACTCTAGTTCCAACCTTCAATTTTTTCCAAGGGTACCTTAAAATGAAAGCTACTTAATCATTATATCATTCATTGCTAGTCTCATCTATTCACACAGCAGTGATGTTGACACAGGTAGTAGTATTTTGGCCATTAACACAACAACATGACATTTGAAATAGGAAGCATGAGTGACATTTTTTGATTGTTGTTGCTCCCAAAGAAAATTATTCCAGCTAATATACAATGGCACAATTAGAATGCTTTATCATAGCATTTTCTACTTTCTAGGCTAACAATGCACCACAGTGTATTAAAAAGATGATTAGATGGAGATTCACTGAGGTTATCAACCTGTGATCTGTGGGCCTTGGGCTATTTGGTGGTGGCTTGCAGACAGTAGGTCCTACTGTCTTTCCTCTGTTTCCAGCTGTTAAATTGCATTAGGGCTCTGATTTGAAAAGGCTCTTAGGCACATGCTTAACTTTAAGAACATGAGTAGACACATTGAAATCCATGGGACTAGTTACATGCTTAAAATTAGGCTCCTGCTTAAATTTCTTGGTAAACTAGGGCCTAAAAGAAGCTATGACGTCTTTCCTAATATTATTTTTCCATGTATGCAATTGCATATCTGCCTCAGAGGTGTTTGTGTGATTGCAGATAAGAAGGGAATATGTGCGTTCCATTATGAATGTGAGTGGAGGTGAGTCATGAAAAAAAAATCTCTTGAATAAAAAAGGAGACTAACATTGTTAACTTCCACGAGGAAAACCCCATAGGTGGGGTAAATGATACTATGTGGGGAGCAGACAACTGTCTAGCACAGTGGGGACCAAGTATGTTAGCAACAAGGAAAAAGATCAGGGAAAGTGTGGGAGTCCTGCACTTAGGAAGAAAGAATCCCATGCACTGCTACAGGCTGGGGACCGAATGACTAAGCAGCGGTTCTGCAGAAAAGGAGTTGGGGATTACAGTGGATGAGAAGCAGGATGTGGACTAATTGGAGACAGTCCAGCGGAGGGCAATGATAATGATTAGTGGGCTGGCGCACATGACTTGCGAGGAGAGGCTGAGGGAACTGGGCTTGTTTAGTCTGCAGAAGAGAAGAATGAAGGGGGATTGGATAGCAGCCTTCAACTACCTGAAGGGGGCTTCCAAAGAGGATGGAGCTAGGCTGTTCTCCATGGTGGCAGATGACAGAATAAGAAGCAATGGTCTCAAGTTGTAGTGGTGGAGGTCTAGGTTGGGTATTAGGAAACACTATTTCCCTAGGAGGATGGTGAAGCACTGGAATGGGATACCTGGGAAGGTGGTGGAATCTCCCTTCTTAGAGGTTTTTAAGGCCTGGCTTGACAAAGCCCTGGCTGGGATGATTTAGTTGGTGTTGGTCCTGGTTTGAGCAGGGGGTTGAACTAGATGACCTCCTGAGGTCTCTTCCAATCCTAATCTTCTATGATTCTACGACTGGGGCTCCTAGATGCTCCTGTAGTACTATCATGAATATACTATGGGCCTATCATATTAGCAAGGAGGAATGGTTTCTAGAAGATAATATATTAAAAAAAATATTTGCTAGTTGAGAGTCTTATCATCCAATCACTAATACTATACATTGCTTGGACTGTCAGAAAGCTAGACAAGCAAGATGTAAAGCTGAAACAGAACAATAACTAGAAATGTAGGAATTGAAGTTGAAACCATTTCTTTGCTAGATTTGGGACTGTGATAGAAAATACACATACATTTTCTTATTGCTCAGCAGACTGGAGATCTATTGTCATTTAGACACCAAGAACTTTATGTGGTAGTCTCCAGATATTGCTATCATATTGCTGCTCATGGATGTTAGTGCCAGTGAAGTGATCTGATAAGTGAAATGTTACAACATGATGCATAATTCAAATCCATAAGAAAACCTGTAGCATACATAAATAAATTAATCTGTTAGGTTTACTACTATCTTAATGCCTTCTCTTTTGTTGTCATAGTTCAATCATAGGTACAAATATGATCTATTTCAGATTGAAAGATTTTTCTAAAAGCTATTTTCTGACAGATGCTATCTCAAGGTAATATCACTTTAGTGGAGTACATTTCTTTTTATTTGAAGGACAGTAGAAGCCTTCATTTAGAATAACTATTTGTCTGTCTTCTTTGATTTGTATATCACTAATTTCAGGACATATATTTCAGTTTAATTCCTCAAGGTCCAGAGTCAGAGCTTTCATACTTATTAATATTGTGTTGTTCACTATTTGTATTATATTTGTGGTTTAATGCCCAGAGTTGAGGCTTCATTGTTTTATGTGCTGTACAAAGCACATAGTAAGAAACAGCATCTGCCCTGAAAATCTAAATAGATAAGACAGACAAGGCTGGGAGAGAGGAAAGTATTATTCCCTACTGATCATATGGGGAATTGAGGCACTGGGAGGTTAAATCACTTTCCTAAGGTCACACACAAAGTTGGGGACCATGCTGGGAACTGAGACCACATTTCTTAAGTCCAGGGGCGGCTCCAGAACTCCAAGTGCGTGCTTGGGGCGGCAAGCCACCGGGGGCCCTCTGCCGGCGCCGCGAGCCTGCCTGCCGTGCTTGGGGTGGCAAAATTTCTAGAGCCGCCCCTGCTTAAGTCTCAGACCTTAGCCACAAGACTATTCTTCCTCTACATGTAGGTTTATGAAACATATCATATTGCTGCTTTGGCAGGCACTAGCTAAGTTCAAACTATAGTGTAACAACATTTGATTTATCAGACTCTGTACCCATGGCCGAAAAAACTGAATGAATTCAAAAGCCTCTAGGTTCTCCCCCCCACACACACACACACATTTTAACAACCCAAACATAATGCTGTGAACTCAGACTATATCTGAATACAGCCACAAATAAAGAGCAGGTTTATTTGTATTTTTGCTTCTGTTTGATTCATTTTTTTCTTCTAACCTTCCTACTCAGGGCCTTTATAGTATGTCAGCATTTCTTTTTTCTTGTTTAGGAATAGACTGCCTCATACGAATAAACAACACAAATCAGCCTTGCTCACATTCTATAGCTTTCTCATACAGTGCATTCTCATTTTCACACTCACTGCAGATGTGTACGAGAGACTCAACACAATATAAGGAACATTTCAAAATTTAAAAGCATGACAGCCAAAAAAGAGCAAATTGTGGTGAGGAGAGATGGGGAGAGCATACACAGAAGAAACTTAATAATAAATTTTTGCTGTTATCATTCAGACTATGCAGAGGGAGAAAAATCTCTGGTTCTTATCATACGGGCTGAACATGAAGATTATGGGATTTGCTGCATAGTGCTGATGTGGAGTACATGTATAGATCCTTTTCACATATACCATTAATAAATAGGGTCATTGCTCTGACATACCAGGATAGGAAAAAGCTTCTTTTAGAATCAGTTTGCTCTTATTCTGCTCTTTACACCTAATTCCTTCTTTATTAGGTAACAGTAGAACAGTGCTGATAAGGAGGTAAGCTACTTCAGGTACAGCTGCTTAGGTTAGTTCCTGTCAGCTAGACAAGTATGACTTTAAAAAAAAAAAAAAAAAAGGAAACCAAACCAAATCAGTCAGTCAAGATGTTTGGTGAATGATGATATGAAGCTCTCTCTGAATGGTGACAAAACACTTTGTACGAGTGAAGAGGAAAATGCTGTATTGATGCTGTGAGTTAAGAAGCGGAAATCGTTTTGTTAAGTAGTGCAATTTAGCTCAACTGAGAGAACGTCTGCCACAGGGATATGAGCTGAACTTGGCTGGTGTAAATCAGTATAGCTGATTGACTAACTGACTTCAGTGACCATGGATGGACCTCAGTGAAGTGCTGCTGCTTCACGGTGGTGGAAAAGGTGAAAGCAAGAGCTTGATTCTCTTTTGCCTTGTATATTGTGTAGCAATCTACCCACTCTGTATGTGAGTGCGAAATGCATGTAAAATGCTACCAGATCAGAATTCCTCAGTCTCTGATGATGGTGTGTAACACTCCTTTGGCTCATTTGTGAAGATCCACATTGCTAAAGAAGTGGAGAATCAGGCCCAGTGTGTTTAAGTCACGCGCCAGGACATGGATTAATACTTAGCATGGCCAGTTCAGTGTAATACTAAAGCACAATAAGAGTATGATTGTGTGGATGACCTGTTAATTCCAGATCCTCTTCTGTTCCTGTCTGGTAGCTCTCCAGAGGGAAGTTAAAGGGTCTGTGGAAATTATTAGGTGATCATGCCAGTGACATGGCTGTCAGTACCTTTCCCAATATGACAAGTATATGGCTACAAGAAGAGTGGGAGGAAAATAAAATGAATGAATGCTGGATATGTGGTTATGTTTTACTACACATTCACACCAAGCAAGAATAATGCCAAATGTACTTTATTATTAATAATTAAAGGTCAGCTGACAAATTAATTTTGATTCCTAGAAATATAGGAGCAAATATAATATATTGTAAATATAATGAAATATTAGTAACACAGCTAATACTTACTGTAAAGCAAGGAAATGCCATCAATTTTTCTGAGTCAGTATAAACAATTTTTAATGAAATGTAAAATTACAGGAAAATAGACTGTCCTTCTTACCATATCTGATGTAGGAAGTAACTAACTTAAAACAGAATTGGCATATTCAATAAAGACTCGTCCTGGTATTGATTGCTTAACTAAGAGTAATGCTTCAGTCTTGCAGATGGCAACATTTATTCATACTTAACTCACTGTACTGACAGCTCTGCAAAGGTATGCCAGAGTAAAGAATAAACTACCAGCCTCTATTCTCCACAGAGCATCAGGTCTCCCTCTGTATCAGTGTCCATGTGGGGAGAGAAAGGGAGAACAAAACAAACCTGAATTGTTTTTGTTTTCTTCTGAAATACACTTTTATATCAACTTCAGTTCTCTGCAAATAGCATCTATCATTGGTTCTGAGGTTGATGTATCAGCTAGTGATGGGATACAAAGAAACTATTGGTGTACATGCTGACAGGGAAACAGGATTCTGAATCCCAGCCATACAAGTCATGTAGAATTTGTGGTAATTCAAACTACTACTCATTAGTCCTTTACCAATAGGTTATTTTCAAAACAACCAAAAGGTATATCACCAGTATATAGGAGGTTGACCTGCTCCTCAAAAGGGGCAGTGCATACCAGAGAAGCCCCTCTAAAGCTAAAATCATCCTGTCTGTTTTTCACAATATATTTCATATTAATAAATGAATTCTAGAAAATTTCTGGAAGATTTCCATCTGCTTTAAGGCTATAGACTGCAAACACACAGTAGATCACTTTCTATCTCCTTGTTCTAGAACATAAAAAAAAATCTAAATCCTCTTGGCCCCACATCTCATAGGCAGCATATAATGTAACTGCAAAGTTTTCAGAATAATTTTTTATATAAGGTGTTCTTTCTATGTCTGTCAGGATTGAGTCAATATTTTCTAAAGGATTTCATTTGAAAGACTTTGGGAAAGAGAGGGGTTTTGCTTTGTGCAGTGAAATGTTGTATATGAACTTTTAACAAATCTTACTGTGTGTATGTGTGTGTAAGAGAGACTGAGTGTCCCCTGAAGAAATGCCTATTCCTCCGGGTACTAATCTCTGAGCTAAGCAGAGAATTATTATAATGGAGCACATAAACACAGCAAAAATGCGAGTCAAGGGTTCTTAGATGCAGTATAGTAAAAATGAACTGCTTAGAAGAATGTGCAGAGTTGCAATATAGTCCCTCCAAAGTGTGTGCGTGAGTATATAATATATATAATTATAAGATCTCTTCTCCCTCCACTGCATATTATATGACGCTGAGGGGAGTTATGGTCTATGTCATAGAAGAAGATAAGATCAATCTTTCAAATGACAATGGTGCAATTATTTAAATTAGAGGAGAGATACCTGCAGTCTGAGACCAGTATTATACACATAGAACAGCACCAGAGTGTTTGATAGTAAAGCAGGTGTACATTCTTTGCTAGAAAGTGCCAAAAATAATTATAGATCAACAAGCTAAGTTTCTAATGTTACAATGCCAAAGTTAAGAATTTTGGTTTTTTTAGGGCCACACTTCTACTTAGGTTGACTAGCACTTTGATTTCCATGGGATTACTCATAGTATAATGAGAATATTTATGGTGTTAAGATAAATGCATATGACCTTAAATATTTTGCTATTAAGAAGGTTAATTTTGTTTTGTTGTTGACAGAGATGGCTGAATTTGTATTGCCAGAACACTTAAAAAAAATCTAAAATATCATATTTACCCAAATGGATATTTTAGCAGAAAATTATAATTTTCTTGAAAACTTACCTTTTTTTTTTTTTTAGAAATTGAAATATGCTATTGTGAGGCAGAGAAAAGTCTAGAAAATGCAAAGGAAGCACACAGTGTGAGAGCACTTAATGCAGCCTTTCCTATGAACATTGTGATACTGCAGTGGGCGTACAGACTCCAGACTAGAACATAGTGCTGTACTTGGTAGCAGAGAGGCTGTATGCAGTGATAGTTGGTCACAGCACCAGCTTCCCTGCAAACTTAGAATGTACATTGTTTTGTGTCCTTACCTCTTTGTCTTTTCTGGGTTATGGCACAATGTGTGTTCTATCTGGACTAATGCTGAGCTGTGATGAACAAGGCTCATGGAGTGGATGGAACTGAATTGAAGAGTAGAGCTGTCAACTTGCTTTGCAGTGAAGCTGCTGAAAGAAACAGTTGCTCTTTTCATCAGGCTCTGCTTGAGTTCCCATCAACAGAAGAAATCTGTCAGAATCTAAAGGACATCCGTTAAAGAATGAACTCAAGGTATAAAAAGTTCCAGACTGTCCTGTGAAACATAGGTCATCTGTGCAGATAAACTTGCACGCCTGTGTAACTGGGCCATTGTTAGGTAGAAGCTAATGATTAGGACGATGATTTGGTAGATGCTGTCATTTGTCTGATCTATTTGAGCAACATAATATAATGAGCCTTTTGGAAGAATGTTCTCTTATCTACACTGATGGGTGGACATAGCAATGAGGCATACTTGAAACCTTTGATTAAATATCTGTAACATGATCATTTGGACTGTCTAGCATAGGGGCGTTTCTGATAGCTCTGTCAAAAGTCTAATATGCTAAGTTGTTTCTCAGACAGCTGTTAGCCCCATTAAAAACAAGATAGCATTCAGATTTGATTGAAAAGCATTCTCCATGTGAGTTGTATAATTGGATGTCAAATTGGCATCGCTGGTTTAGGCAGAGTAATTACATTCATGCTCATCATGACTTTGGAATGTAAACCCATTTGATACATGACTGGTAAATATAGTAAGTAAAAATTTCATGGGGCCCTAAATTCATCTCCATGTCAAGAAGAACCCACTCTAAAATCCCTGAAGCACATTAGGTGTGTTGAAAACATTCATCTGCCCTTATTCAGAAATCAGTTTCATTCCTTACATTCAATTTTCCATCTTTTTTTTTAGTATTCTGCCTCTTATAGGGATTAATTTTAATATAAATACATTATCCAAAGCATAATCAAAAAACAATTGAAAAATTAGATATATGTTCACGAGTTTGAAGCAAAGACTTTCAAAAAATAATCCTGTTCCTGGATCATTCCTCTCCAATCTCCTTTTGTTTCTATAATATAGGGCGTGTATGTGTGTACATAAACAATCCTTTTTTAAAAAAGGAAGGAAAATTTCCAAATTCACATATTTACAACTTAACCTGAAATCATTAAAAGAAATAGAAAAAGGACTTTCTTCTACCACACTCTAATATGGCAAAGTGCAAATTAACAAGAAAAACATAGTTCTCTCATTTCATCAGTGTGGGGTGGTAGCAATTTCCGAATTCACAATGAGTATTTTCCCTTCAGTTTGAAATGACTGTGACTGTCATTTTGACTAGCAAAAGTACCTATACCGGTGATAAAAACTGAGGCATTTTTATACCAAGTTGTCACCAGGAACTTCTATTCAACTCTCGCCTGTCAGTGTTGCTCATGTCAAGGTTTATCTCTTGCTTGGGAATGCAACTGAGATTTCTTCCTGCTGCCAGCTCTGTGTGCAAAGCTGTCCTTATTCAAGTAAAGGCCCCGGGTGAGTAAGGACTGCAAAATTTGGCTCTGAAGGAATTAGTAAGGATGGCTACATCTGCTCATAGAAATGAAGTTTTGATTTGCATGTTCCCTAGCATTCCATTGCTAATGTTATCACTTACTACCCACAGCCAAGGTCTGTGCCCCATTGTGCTGAGTGCTACACACACACATACACACTGAAAGAATGTGCCTAACCAGAAGAGTTTACAATCTAGATAGGCAAGAGTGAAAGAAAATGTTTGAGAATGGCACTAGTATCCCCATTTTACAGAAAAGAAACTGAACCCAGAGTTTGTGACTCACTCAAGGTCAGATTGAGAATCTATGGCTTCTAGAGAATGTTTTTGCTTTAGTCCTGCAATTGTGGACATAACCTCCCTGGTGAGTATCCCTTTGTTACTTGACGCAGTTTCCTACTTGGAGATTTCTATGCTAAATTTTATTCCTTCCCTATTTTTATTATTACATAGGGACACTCTAATATATTCCTGAGGACTTTTCTCTTACTTCCATTGGCACATCAATAGACATTGTGCTGATTTACCGCAGACATTCCCAGCTGGTTCTGTTGAATCAGAGAAGGCCCATTGTCCATTTGTTGCTGCATTGTGTGGTTAGATATTATTTGTGTGTAGGTGTAGAACATATGTAGGACATTTGCAAACTAATGTTGAATTGATGGGCTCATTTATTATTGAAGTTAAATGAATGACTCAACTAATCCTCACAGCAAACTGCCTTTGAGTAGCTGAGCAGAATTAAACAATAGACACTCTGCTTATTTAAATATTTCACAGTTCTTAATCCTTTCCTTCTACTTTGGCTCAATCTGCTTTTCTCATTAGCTTTGGATTTCAGCCACTTTCTCTCCATTATCCCTAAGAAGACTGATTTTTTCCCCTCTCTTTTTACTCATATACTTAATATTTTTAGATCAATTTCTATGGAGTCTAAACAAAAAGAAGGGTTGTAATAATCCTTTTAACCTGAATGTGAAAACCACACAAATGAAAAGAAATTAGAATATTGAGCAGTAAAGATCAGTCATGTGGATCAGAAAAGATAATTTTGTGCAGAGTTGTTTTGTAGCTAATGCAGTAAATATTTGCCATTCTAAAGGGATGATGTATGCCCTCAGCTTCTTCAGGATCCCAAGGGCATCAACAGAAGATCCAGGAACATGCCACCAAGAGCAAAATTTGGCCTTGTATGTCTTTCAAATATTTAAGAGTCTGTCTAACCCATTTTAAGAGCTCTGTTTCACATCTCACTTCCCTGGTGTAAATCAGCGATGCAAATGTTTTTGGTTTTTTTTTGCTTTCCTGGCAGTTTTGAAAAATAACCAATTGTTTTGGGTTAGTCCAAACATGAATTTTTTGGGGGGGATTCAAAAAGTTAAATGATGAATAAAAGCAATAAGTTTAAATTAAAATAAATGAAATGTTTCCTTCAACCTGAAGCAAAATGTTTTGTTTAGTTTTCAACCTTTTTTTACATTTTTGCATTTCTAACAATTGAATTTAAATAGATTCTAAACAGTCATTTGAACCTGAATCTAAATGTTTAATCTTGAAAATGTAGAAACAAAATGTTTCAAGTGTTTTGTTCATTTGTTTGGTTTTTTTGCAGGGGAAAAAAGTCTGAGACTAACAATTTAGCAAAACTGACAAATTTGCGGAATGCTTTCTTGTAGCCAAATCTGCGCTTTTTTTTTTGTCCAGTTGTAGAAGTAAACTCAGTGAAATCAGAGACTCAACAATGTGAGAGGAGAATCATGCCACATTTACAGTGATTACATTATATATGTTTGCATTCCAAAGGCCATGGTGATATTACACCAATGCCCATGTAGGGCCAGACCATAGGCACGCTAGCCCAGTGAGAGCTGCTTCAGACAATGGGCCTGATTAATCAATGTTAGTCAGGCTCATTGTGCCTCCAACATGCACAAAACCTCCAAGGAGTTCAGCCACGGTACCACCTTAAAGAACTGGGATCCAGAACTGCAGCTCAATGTGGTAATGATGGAGCAGTTCTATGGGCCTTCCCACTTACTCTCTTCCTGTTCCTTTTGGAGAGGTTGGGGCCAATGGGGATATGCCTTGATGCTGGTCCTTTCCTTTTCTGAGTGCAAGGACCGCAACTGTACTCTGCATTTTTGTGGGATGGGGATGGCTTCTTGTTCTGCATCATCCTCAATCCGACTTGTGTACTCAGGAAAAGGCTAGTCAACATCTAGCCCTGTATATTGGTTTCCAAATGGCAGGCTGAGTACTAATGTACTATATCAAAGTAACTGATTCCCACATGTTGTACATTCATCATACAGTAACATGCCGACCCTGTGAAATAGACAGAGAGATCTCTATTTTAAACAGATAAGACTTGATTTTGCACATTCCGTTAAATGTAGAAACTAAATATTAATTACCAGTTTGATTTTAATATTTTAAAGTGTATGAACTAAAACAACACAACAGGTTGATTATGAGGCAATGGAGATGCTATAATTAAAGAAACAATTTAATACATAAAAATGTTTCTATTCCTATTTTATCTAAAAATTACCCTGACTTGAAGTCTGCAAAGCTCTAGTTGAGCGATATAATTTTCACATGTAATACTAAACTGAATTAGATGGCTTCTTTTTGTAGTAAAATTTGGTTTAATTTTGTGATGGTCTGTTTGTTGGTTGGGCACCAAACTGTAAACAGTAAGTCTAAATGCAGAGGCATCATGCAGCTGGATCACTGATTGCATTGCCTTTGCATGTGGTTAAAGTTAACAATTAGAAGTTATCAGCATGCACAGGTAAAAAATATGCAGTATTGTAGCTGTGTAAGTCCCAGGATATTGGTGAGACAAGGAGGATGAGGTAATATCTTTTATTGGACCAACTTCTGTTGGTGAAAGTAACAAGCTTTCTAGCTACACCAAGCTCTTCTTCAGGTTTCGGAAAGGTACTAAGGGCATGGCTACACTTGTGTGTTAGAGCACATTAAAGCAGCCCCAGGTGCTCTAACTCATGACGTGTCCATTCTGGCAAGGCACGTAGAGCGCTCTGACTCCATGGCTAGAGCACTCCTGGTAATCCACCTCGGTGAGTGGAATAACATTTGATGCACCACTGCTGGAGTGCTGTGGCACCAGTGTGGATGCCTCGCTCTGTTAATGCACTCTGATCAGCCTCCAGAAGTGCCCCACAATGCCTGTTCTAGCCACTTTGGTCATCACTTTGAACTTTACTGTCCTGCCCTCAGGTAACCAACTGTCAGACCCGCCTTTTAAATTATCTGGGAATTTTGAAAATCCCCTTCCTGTTTGCTCAGCCAGGTATGGAGTGCTGTCAGTGAGTCTTTCCAGGTGACCATCCCTCTACATGCCAGGCAATCCCCAGTATGGAGCAATGGCGAGGTGCTGGACTTCATCAGTGTTTGGGGGGAGAAAGCTGTCCAGTCCCAGCTGCATTCCAGCCATAGGAATTACAGTAGTGTAGCTAGTAGAGTGCTATCATAACCTTAGTCCCAGATTTGGACCTTAGCGTCCAAAATATGGGGGTTAGCATGAAAACCTCCAAGCTTAGCTACCAGCTTGGACCTGGTACTTGCTGCCACCACCCAAAAAATTAGAGTGTTTTGGGGCACTCTGGTCCCCCTGAAAAGCCTTCCCTGGGGACCCCAAGACCCAAATCCCTTGAGTCTCACAACAAAGGGAAATAATCCTTTTTCCCTTCCCCCCTCCAGGTGCTCCTGGAGAGATACACAGACACAAGCTCTGTGAATCCAAACAGAGTGACTCCCCCTCTCCGTTCCCAGTCCTGGAAACAAAAAGCACTTTCCTCTTCACCCAGAGGGAATGCAAAATCAGGCTAACAAATCCAACACACACAGATCTCCCCTGATTTCTTCCTCCCACCAATTCCCTGGTGAGTACAGACTCAATTTCCCTGAAGTAAATAAAAACTCCAACAGGTCTTAAAAGAAAGAAAAATACATACAAATGGTCTCTCTGTATTAAGGTGACGAAATACAGGGTCAATTGCTTAAAAGAATATTGAATAAACAGCCTTATTCAAAAAGAATACAAATCAAAGCACTCCAGCACTTATATTCATGCAAATACCAAAGAAAAGAAACCATATAACTTACTATCTGATCTCTTTGTCCTTACACTTAGAAACAGAAGATTAGAAAGCAGAACTACTTCTCCAAAGCTCAGAGAAAGCAGGCAGACAGACAAAGACTCAGACACAAACTTCCCTCCACCTAGAGTTGAAAAAATCCGGTTTCCTGATTGGTCCTCTGGTCAGGTGCTTCAGGTGAAAGAGACATTAACCCTTAGCTATCTGTTTATGACAAGTGCAAGGGAAGCAGCTGCTTCCCCTCAGCACATTTTCAAAAAAGCTGTGCCTTAGACCGGGTTACCATGGCACCAGGGACGGAGCCCATGCTCTGCTCTGAAGGTTGACCTGCTCAGCTTCCTCCAGCCTGCTTCATACCCCAGCAAGAGGGAGACAGCTGATTGTGCGGCAGGGAGGAGAGGGGAAGAACTGAGCTCCAGCAAGCTGGGCTCCTGCAGGCAGGCTTTGCCGGTTTCCCCTAGTGTGCTGCATAAACCCCTCCTGCTAGGAGACAGCTAATCAGTGAGGCAGAGAAGGGATGGGAGAGGGAAAGAACTGAGCTCCAGCAAGCTGGGTTTCTGGGGAGGAGGAGAGGCTAGGGCCTTGGGGAAGAAGGGGGTCAGTTGGGGTATGTTATAGGGGGCAGGGGCACCCACCCACCAGTCAACTGTCTATGGGGTCCATGAGCCATCAGCTGTTTGGCCAGAGTGGGAGCAGTAGGGTAGCTAGCTAGGGAAGTGTAAGTGCTCACTATTTAGCTGGTTTTTGGCCTCCAGCCAATCAGTGAGGGGAACTGCTCCTGGAGCAAGGGGGCTGAGCACCAGAGCGGCGGTTTGCCTTGTGGGCTTTGTGGTAGGCATTCCTTGGCTGCTTCACTTTAACCCTGCACTGCAGTGCATTGCAGTCATGGCCTCTTTCTATTATGTACCTTGATATCTGCAAGTGTAGCCATGCCCTAAGAGTGTCACAGCTAAATACAAGATTAAACAGAGAGTTTAGCTTAAGTAGTTAGCACATAATCTAAGGGACCATTCAAGGTGAAGTGACCTAGTTACACCCCTGTAGTTATAGGACAAAAGGAGTTTTGGGGTTACAGATTGCTGTAATAAGCCATAAATCCAGTGTCTCTGTTCAGTCCATGATTTTTAGTGTCTAGCAGAGTTATAAATATAAGCTCCCAGGCTTGTCTTTTTGAAAATGTTGTGCAGGTTTCCTTTGAGGATAAGAACTCGTAGGTCAGAGTGATTGTTTTGTGAAAACTGTTCACCCATACGTGATAAGGTGTTTTTGTCTTTTATCATTTTCCTGGGTGAGTTCATTCAAGAATGTACTGATTGTCTGGTTTCACCCACATGGTGGTTGTTGGGGCATTTAGTGCACTGGATGAGGTACACCACATCTTGTGATAGGCATGTGTAGGACTCATGAATCTTGAAAGGTGTGTTGTGGGAGGTGTTGATCATTGTAGCAGTGGAGGTATGTCTGCAGGGTCTGGTGCTGCTTTTGAGTTGGTGTATCTTGGTTTGTGGGGAGCTTGCTTCTGATGATGAGCTTGGAGAGGCTGAATACCAGAAGAGTGGTTTCAAGAAAATATCTTTAAGGATGGTGTCCCCATTGAGCATGGGCTGTAGTTATTTGATGATACCCATATGGGTTCCAGTGTGGTATGGTGACACCTAAGAGTGTGTGGTCAAAGCAGGGGTTATTTCTGTATTGAAGGACGTTCTCTCAGGGTATTTGGGTGGTCTGTTCCATGTTCAACTTCTAAGGTGGAGTGTCCTTGTTTTGTGAAGGTAGATTTCAGTGTGTTAAGGTGTATATCCGGGACATTCTCTTGGAGCATATTCTTTAGTATCTGAGTGCCTGGCTGTACATACCAGATTTCATGGTGTGTTGGGGGTGGCTACTGGATCTGTGAAGGTAGGTATGGTGATCTGTGGGTTTCTTGTATATAGTTGTCTGTAGGATTCCATTGTTGAAGCTGATTGTGGTATCCATGAAGTTGATGCTAGTGTGGGAGTGTTCCAGAGAGTTTAATGGGCAGGTGGTGATGGTTTAAGTTGTGGTGGAAATCTCTGTGGGAGTTTCAGCTGTCTTTCCAGAGGATGAAAATTATAATTGATTTCACTGTACAAGAAACCCATGGATCACCACACTAACCCATCCCTTTACATTCCCTCAGCTAGTCTTTTAACCCCTCCCCATGACAGGTCCATATGTTCTTTGAAAATGTAGTTCTATTCTTATAGAGTCTAGAACAGGATCTGAGTGCTTTCCAGAAGTACATTCAGTGACGGGACTAGTATCTGTCATGTGTAGTTAGTTCTTTCACCCTCCTCCCAAGGGGCAAATGGGTGGTGATTCTTGATTTGTATATTTCTGTGTTTATATTATCAAAGGCAAGGTCAGAGACATGCATCTTGAACATAGAACAAAAGATGGTGAAGTCTGTGGTATTTTTTGGCTCCTTTGGGAACACATACCACAGTTTTGGACCTGCCCTTGGGAAAGCTCTGTCACTTGCACAGAATTCGATTACTCTTTGGGCAGATAGCTCCATTGTGTCTGCCTAGCAAAGTTGTTAAATGTAGTCCACCTACAAGATCACTTGAAGCTCAGAGTTGTGGGCCCAGACTATGAGGTACCTTGAAAGGATGGACAGAAATCCTGACTAGTCTGTGGAAATCCAGTGTAGAGAGGAGGCCTTGATGTTTTGCAGGGACCCATGCTGCTGAGGAGCTGCATTGGCCCATTCTGTACTATTTGATTTCCTTAGGGCTGACCGTTCCATTGCCGTGTAGCTGTCATTGTCATTGTCCAGCTGGGACTTGACAAAGTCATCTGTTACTGAGGCCAGATGGTCATCTGTCAGGATGAAACCATCTCCTAGCCAGCTGAGATGGTAGAATGCATTACTTACAGATGCCACTATGTGAGCTTAGTGTCACAGAGGAACACTTCTAAATTGCAGACTGACTTGACTGGTTGTGGCTGTGCATGTTTAATCAAAGGAGGCTGTATGGAGTCTGAAAACTCAATATTGCATCTGGTAAGGAGAGGCAGGAATGAGATGTGGTTTTTGTGGTCATAGCAGATGCCTGTTGGCATTAGGGCTTCAGTGGCATATGCCAAACTCTTTCAGTGACCTGCTATGTGACCTTAGGTAAGTCAATTAGGGTATGTCTACACTGCATTGGAAACCTGGGCTCCGACTCAGGTTTGAGCCCGAACCCTCATACCATCCACACAACACATCTGTCTGAATCAGGTCAACAAGAACTCAAGACTTAGCTTCTAGGACCCACCCAGGGATAGGTTTGAGCTGAGCTCTGGGTCCAGGCCCTTTCATTTTCCAATGTGGACACATCAGAAGTCTGGGACCCAAGTCAGAAGATCTGCATAGTATATTATGGATGTGTTAGCATGGCTGAGAGACTTGGGTCCAGAAATTGTAAACCCAGGTTTACAATGCAGTGTGGACACTAAAATTCAGGCTTTGAAACACTGATTCCACAAGCAAGGGTCCTACACAGCTGGGCTTACAATGCAATGTAGAAACCTCAGGGATTATCTACACAGAGACTTAGTGCATGGCAACCCAGAGTGTGAATTTACAGTGCTCTAGCTTGCCACATATTAGGCGCTGACTCAGTGGGTGCTCCAGGGCTGGAGCAATCATGGGAGGAAAATGGTAGGTGCTGAGCAACCATTGGCACCCCTTATCAGCTCCCACCTCCGCACCTCCCACTTGCTGGTGGGCCCCACAGATCAGCACCTCCCAGTTCCTCCCTCTGGCCACAAACAGCTGTTTCACGGCATGCAGGAGGCTGGTGAGGGAGGGATGAGGAGCAAAGATGCGGTGCGCTTGGAGGAGGGAGCGGAACTGGGTGGGAAGAGGCAGGGCAGGGGCGGAGCCTTGGGGGAAAGAGTGGAGTGGGGGCAGGGCCTTGGTTGGAGGGCCTTGGCCTGGGATTGAAAAACCCCCCCAGCACTTTGAAAAGTTGGCACCTGTGGGCTACATAGATCCTGAGCACTAAAAATTCCATAGCTGAAACAACAATATGCAACAGTCAAAGAGCACTATAGAACTTGTAGTACACAGTAGCAGGGTCTATACGACCAGTTGGCATGCAGCAGGCTACAGTACCGTAGACTTATACCCTGGCTTACTGTGCATTAAGTCTCCATGTGGCCAAGTCATTAGGGTCACCCTACATTCAATCTCTTTCTAGATTACAGGAATAGTTTTACTGGAGACAGGCAGACTTTATTTCTTTCTGCTACTTACTTTTTATTTCTCATTTCTCACTTTGATTTCTACTTTTCTCTGTCATCCTACAGGAAGTTTCTACACTTACATAAACAAAGCCAACTTTGCTTGTAGGGAGAACTGCATGCTAATTGAGGGCTCTGCTTGTGTGCTGGCTAAAGGATCCATTCATTTGAGAGTTTCAGTTGACTGATCATAAAATTGCATGTTCAAATTCCAACTTGCTTTCAACTGACCAGATATCTGATGCTGCTGAATGCTAGTTAAAATGGAGTGCTCTGTTCATTTTTTTTAAATATGGAAATCCAATTTGTGCCCAGCCTCTATTAAAAGTCTACTTTCCTGTTGCCCCTTATGTTCATGTTTGCTACCTTTAACTTGTATAGCCCAATTATTCAGTGATGATAAAAGCATTATATCCATTGTAAAAGATAGAAAGTTTTTCTTCAACAGCACTAACTCCATGTGGGATTTTAACTGAAATTGGAAGCATAATGATGAGATGTACTGATGTAGAAAAGGTTGGCTCTGTCTGTATTTGAATGCAATACAAATATGGGTAAGCTAAAATAGCACATTTGAATGGAAGCATAATTTTCTAGATGGTTAATTACACTGAAAAAAAGCAATAACATCCAAACTAGTTGGTTGACAGTTGTAAAACAAATAGTTTTTCTGTAAAATAATTATTTAAAAAAATAAGCTTTACAATCAGTCATGCAGAACCCTGGGAACACAACCCAGCATATTGCCAGTTCAAAAATGCATCCTTACAGAGGTGACATCTTGCTAGGTTGGCAGCCCTACTGTAGGAGCCTTGATAGCAATCCTGATTCATTGTGGCCCTGCAAGTTCAAGGATTGAACTGGGCATGGGGGGAGGTGGAGTGTGCACATGGGAGAATGAACTCTTTTTAGCACCATCTTCTGAAAGCAAGCTGGTTTTCCAGATATGAAGGTAGCAAGGCATTTAATATAGCTGGGAGCATTACCTCACTTCTGCTATGTAGTGTCACACTCTCCTAGATGCTTTATCTCAGTGCATCAAATGCTTTGCTGAAATTTGTGTTCCTCTTCTTCTTTCCCTCCTAATGTTTATTATGTAGGCAAGAAGACATTTGTACACGAGTAGTTTCTTTTTCTTCCTACTATGAAAACCTAATGAAAAGTGAACAGTAAAAAAGAAAAGGCGGTGAGTTGTAGGTGTTTCATCAATCAAAATTGTTTGCTTTTTTTACCTACTAAAACCATGAGGTCAGAGATTGCCAAAAATAATGTTTATAGTTCATGCTGATTCTTAGGTTTGGGGTATTTGTATAGTTAAGAGACAAAAGGCCTAAAGGTAACTAGCCCATCAGAGTCACAACTGAGATTGAAAAATTTCCTTTAAATGTTTTTTAACAAAGAGATTCAGAATAGACAAGCAATCCTTTGATGCTGTTTAAGGACTGTAGATAGAAATCTAGTTTCAAACCTCAAGGCTGAAGCCAAGATGGGGAAGTTAGACCATAATTAAAGGAGCTGAATGTCTTTCTGGAGTTGCCCAACAGTGGGTTCTCTATACAGCTACAGTCTAACCTCCTGCCTCGGATTCAGAGCCTGAGCTCCAGCTCAAGCCACAACTTCAAAGCACTGTCTACAGACATTTTTTGAGCACTAGCAGAAGCCCACATCTGTGGATCCAGGCTGGGAGACTTGCTGCCACAGGCTGTGTACATGTATCTTATGACACACTTCCTAGTCTGCACTGGCTTATGATCCTGGTTCTCAGATGACATTCACAGTGTTTGTTTTGTAAAATGCAAAATCCATTATTAAAGTTTCTCCTCTCTTTATGTTTTACCAACTTAAGTCTTCCTGGGATGGCATGAGTATCTTCTCATTCCATCATCCTTTATATGTAGCAGTAACACTGAACTGCTATGAAATCCTGGCAAAATGCATCCTTTGTATTACTATGTCCATTTGGTGTTTCCTTCCTTCGCATGTTGTGACTTCTCTTGCTATTTTTCCACTTCCATTTTTCTCCCTCACACCTCATGCTGCATCACCTCTTCTTGCAAAAAAGCTTATGGGATGGGGCCACAGGGACAGGAAAATTCTGTAAGGTGAATTGAACTCAGAATTACCTTTGTCTTCTCAAGGAGAGGAGACTTCATGGCAAAGCCTTTCAGGGAGTAAGCACAGGGATACAAATCTGCATGGGCAGCTTCTACTTCTGGGCCACTGCAGTGGCTCCTCTATACTGGCAACATGGTCCCTCTGAGGATTGCTCTGTACATAAACCAGACATGTTAAGTTGATTTAGCAGGGAAGGCTGATTTTTAGGTGTAATTATGGTCTGTGGGCTGGGTATATATTTAGAATGATTACCTTCAATTTGCAGCAGATTTCCCCGCTGATGTTAATAGATGGGTAGGAGACACAAAAATCATGGATAAAATATTATATTTATTTGTATTGCAGTAGCACCTGGAGCCCAAGTTATGGAGCGGGTACCCATTGTATTAAGCAACATACAAACACAGAACAAAAAGCTGGCTTTTATGTAGTATCTGAACTCTTATTGGTTCACTTTCATACTGTCACATTCAGTGTCACCCAATAGGAAAATATGCTCTCTTTTTGGAATACTGCTATTTATACCTTTTTTGTTACCCTTCCTTCCCCATCTTCTTTCTTTTTCCTGTCCTTGTCTTTGCCTGTCGTCCTTTCTTCTCTCTGCATTGGCTTTCCTACAGCAAATCCCATCCCCTGTGGGCTTTGCTCAGGGATGGTTTAGATATTCATGATGAGTAAGTTCAACCTCTTTTTTTTGTTTCCTGATGTCTGAAAATGCCACATGCATTTGCAGACATTTTCAGAATAGCTCTGCAAGCAAATTTCAGCCTGTGCTGAATTTGCAACTGTTCAATCTGACTTTACTATTTATGTGTTTGGTCACCTATATCACTGGATTTTGTTTCTGCTTCCTGATTGGATGATTGAAACTCTTTAACTAGGCGAACTAATGATGAATAGCTAATACTCTTGTTCACGTTTGTATGTAAACAAGGAACGGCCACTCCTCAAATGTGTGGGAACAAAATCCAAGTCGTGCAAATATTTGCCAGATAATAAAAGGTACAAATGCAATCAAACTGCCCAGATACCTGGAATTTGAATGAATATTCACAAGTGTTATTTCTGCAATATTTTAACCAGTCCTATTTATGCTGTTTCATAGCTTTTAAGGCCACACTGGATCATTATGATCAGCTAGTCTGACCTCCTGTGTAACACAGGCAAGAGATGCAGGAGTGCTGGATGAAATCATCAAGATATAGCTGAATGAATTATAGCATATCTTTTAAAAGGTCATGCAGTCTTGTTTTAAAGGCCTCGCAAACGTGTTTCTGTACCAATTTATTTCAGTTAGTGAAGGAATTTTCTACTGAAATAGCTAAATTTGATACAATCCTGAGTGTTTACACAGTTGTCCCAGTGCTCAGATGCCTCATACTGCTCTAGCTTATTCCCCTTCCCTTCTAAGAATAACTTTTATACCAGTATAGCGTATTTTTATACTTCGGACCTTGAGTAAGTCATGTCAACTCTGTTCCACATCTGTAAACTAGGGATAAAGATACTTTTGTAAAGAGCTTAGAGATATATTATATTAAATACTATACAAGTATAAGTACATCCCAATGGGAGTGTGGTTACGGAAGGAGTTGAAGCTGTACTACTTTAGCTATACCCACATAGTTAAAGTAGTACAATTTTTATGTGTTGAGAAGGCCAAAGGCTCCAAGAGATGGAGAATTTCTCACATTCCTAGGAAATCTCTTCCAGCGATATTTAGCCTAATGAGTAAAAATGTCATATTGTCATTTGTGTATTCTGGTATAAAATGGTAAAGAAATTAGATCAACAGCCTCTTGCAATTTCTGTTGGCTTCCCATCTGTCATGCTTTTGTTATAGTTGAATTAGTTAGCTTATATCAGTCAGTAGGGAGCTACAGCATTGAGTTACCTTACAGCATGTCATAAACCAGTATTTGATGAATTTAGTGTGCTAATAGAAAGTGAGATAAGTAGAACAATAGACAGTGGGACAATGTGAATGTTGTATTTTATTTAAAAAAATATAATTAAGCCTTCACATTTCTTTCTTTCCTATGTGTTTAGTTCAGAATCTTGAAGTTAGTCAAGCAGTTTTTGCCCAAATGGCTTCAGATTTTCCTGAATTGCTCACTGTGCATACAAAGAGTGGCATAAATATATTTTTAACTTAGCTATTGATCTGTTAACTACTTAACTCCCCAAATACCTTCTTTTTTGTATACTCTTTGCCATATTGGCAGGGGATGGAGCTCAGTGTTGATTTTCACCAGCTGAGTAACTGGTTCTTTCTATTTCATTGATTATTTAAAAAAAAAAAAAGCCACAGTTGCACAGTATGCAAGTGAAGTAAACAAATTAGACCCTGAACTCTGATGGAGAATTCTCAGTACACTGGTGTAGTTTGAAACACTGGAGCAGAGCCTTTCTTACTATAGTAGTTCTGACCCAAAAGCAGTTTAGCAGAATTCAAGGTATTAAGATCCATTAGGTACTAATTAAAATGACAAACTTAGGCCTGGTCTACACTACGTGTTTAAACCGATTTTAGCAGCGTTAAACCGATTTAACGCTGTACCCATCCACACTATGAGGCCCTTATATTGATATAAAGGGCTCTTTAAATAGATTTCTGTACTCCTCCCCGACGAGAGGAGTAGCGCTGAAATCGGTATTACCATATTGGATTAGGGTTAGTGTGGCCGCAAAGCAACGGTATTGACCTCCGGGCGGTATCCCACAGTGCACCACTGTGACCGCTCTGGACCGCAGTCTCAACTCAGATGCAGTGGCCAGGTAAACAGGAAAAGCCCCGCGAAATTTTGATTTTCATTTCCTGTTTGCCCAGCATGGAGCTCTGATCAGCACGGGTGGCAATGCAGTCCCAAATCAAAAAAGAGCTCCAGCATGGACCGTACGGGAGATACTGGATCTGATCGCTGTATGGGGAAACAAATCTGTTCTATCAGAGCTCCGTTACAGAAGACGAAATGCCAAAGCATTTGAAAAAAAAATCTACAGGCTACACCGTGCTGCGTGACAAGCGTAACGGGAAGCCAGAGACTCAAGTGGATGCTCATGGAGGGAGGGGGTACTGAGGACTCCAGCTATCCCACAGTCCCCAGCAGTGTCCGAAAAGTATTTGCATTCTTGGCTGAGCTCCCAATGCCTGTAGGTTCAAACACATTGTCCAGCGTGGTTCAGGGTATAGATCGTCAATTTACTCCCTCCCCCCACCACATGAAAGAAAAGGGAAAGAAATCCTTTCTTGACTTTTTTCAATGTCACCCTATGTCTACTGAATGCTGGTGGTAGACGCGATGCTGCAGCAGTGAAGAGCAGTATCCGCTCTTCTCCCCGCCCCGGTGGCAGACGGTACAATATGACTGCTATCCATCGTCACCATCAGCCCGTGCTTGATAACTACTGAATACCCCTGGCTGGCCTCAGGAGTGCCTGGGTAAAAATAGGAATGATTCGCGGTCATTCCCAATAGATGGGACAGAATGGCTGGTAACCGTCCTCATCATAGCAACTGTGGGCTGAGCTCCATCAGCCCCCTCCCTTTCCTGAGTAAAGAAAAGATTCTGTACTGCCTGGACTATCATAGCAGCGGCATGCTGGGCTCCTCTCCCCTGCACCGCTTAATGTCCTGCCTGGACTGTCATAGCACCGGGAGGCTCCCTTCCCCTCATTTTATCTCACTAACAAGTCACTGTTTGTTATTCCTGCATTCTTTATAACTTCATGACACAAATGGGGAGGACACTGCCACGGTAGCCCAGGAAGGTTGGGGGAGGAGGGAAGCAACAGGTGGGGTTGTTGCAAGGGCACCCCCCGTGAATGGCATGTAGCTCATCATTTCTGCGGGATCTGACACGAAGCGGCTGTGCTCTCTGATACACTGGTTCTCTAGTACACTTGCCCCAAATTCTAGGCAGGACTGACTCTATTTTTAGAAACCATAAAGGAGGGATTGACTCGGGAAGTCATTCCCAGTTTTGCTTTTGCGCCCCTGGCCGATCTCAGCCAGGGGCACCCATGATAGCAGCAGACAGCACAGAAGGACAGATAACCGTCATCTCATTGCCAAATTACACTGGCAGCAGACGGTACAGAACGACTGGTAACCATCTCTGCTATCATGCAAAAGCAAATGAATGCTGCTGTGTAGCACTGGAGTATCGCCTCTGTCCGTGGCATCCAGTACACATACGATGACTGTAAAAAAAAAAAAAAAAAAAAAAAAAAAAAAAGGCTGAACGGGCTCCATGGTTGCCGTACTATGGCATCTGCCAGGGCAATCCAGGGAAAAAGGGCGCAAAATGATTGTCTGCCGTTGCTTTCCCGGAGGAAGGAATGACTGACGACATTTACCCAGAACCACCCGCGACAATGATTTTTGCCCCATCAGCCACTGGGCTCTCAACCCAGAATTCTAAGGGGCGAGGGAGACTGTGGGAACTATGGGATAGCTACGGAATAGCTACCCACAGTGCAACGCTCCCGAAATCGACGCTAGCCTCGGACCATGGAAGCACACCGCCGAATTAATGTGCTTAGTGTGGCCGCATGCACTCAACTTTACACAATCTGTTTTATAAAACTGGTTTATGTAAAATCGGAATTATCCCGTAGTGCAGACATACCCTTAGAATCTAGGGATGGTTGCCTCACCAGGATCTATAGAGTCTGTGGTCCATCTATTTGACAGATTTTGGGGCTCAATTTTTTTCCCCCCAGCTATCCCTTAAATAAACTGTGAGGGTTTCTCAAGCAGGCCCATGTGTGGTAATTCAGTTAGCCATTGTGAATATAGAAGGGAGCCCCATTCATGGGCATTTAGCTGCGGTTAGACTATATGTACACTTACAGTGGAGTGCAGAGTACAGACACTGCACACCCAGCTAGTGCAGGTATAAATAGCAGTGTACACCACAAGAAATAGCTTAGGCAAGTAGAGTGTCCTGCATGCCTGAACCTCCTAGGGCAGGGGTAGCCAACCTATGTCACGCGTACCAAAGGCGGCATGCAAACTTATTTTCAGTGGCACTCACACTGCCCGGGTCCTGGCCTTCAGTCCGGGGGGCTCTGCTATGTGTATATATATATATATATATATAATAAAAAACTAGACTTATAGAAAGAGACCTTCTAAAAACATTAATGTATTACTGCCACGTGAAACTTTAAATTAGAGTGAATAATTGAAGACTTGGCACACCACTTCTGAAAGGTCGTCGATCCCTGGCCTAGGGTATATACCCTACACGCCCCTCTACTCACCCAAGCAGTGCATGCCATGTTTGTTTTTAGCAGTGTAGCTGTCCCACTGCCTCCCCCTGCAGTGAAAGGCTCCAGCAGCAGGGAATAAGTCCCCTCTACCAAAGCTGTTCCCTGCTGCCAGAGCTTTTCAGTGTTGCATGTAGCCACACACTGTATTGACCAGTATGGATGCAGCCTGCCTTTCTTTGCAACATGTAGCTACATGTGTATTGCTTGTGCTCTACATGCCACCATAAGTGTAGATATAGACTTAGTGCTATCAGAGGGCCAGATTATCTGGCTCTTATGCATGCACACATAGGCTGCACAGGAGTGTTTTCCTCTCCTATGTGAAGGACAGGCACCATTGCAGTCCCTATGTTCAGGGAGTGTACAGCCTATAAAGGCAGGGCCATGACCTCAGCCACTCCTCTGTGCACTGGCCTGTAGAGTAAGACCAGGTCTACACTACCAGCATAGTTTTGTATAGCTGTGTTGGTCTGGAGTGATGGAGAGAAAATCACACCCCAACATAGCTATGCTGGCAAAAAAAACCACTGTAGATGCAAATATGCCAACAGAAGAGTGCATCTGACTGGCATTGCTAGCATTGTTTGGGGAGGTGGTGTAGTTATGCTGGCAGAACTCTTTCTGTAGGCATATGCTGCATCCACATGTGTTGCCATAGCTATTCCCACGTAGGCTCTGTAGTGTAGACATGGCTTGGGATGAGTACATGAAGAGGGAATGAAGTGTGCTGCACTCTGGCAGGGAAGTAGGAGCAGGTGCTATAGGAGGTCTTTTGTATCCTTGTGTCTCCTTGTATCCTCGAAGCCAGCAATCTTCCCCAAGCTCCCCCTTCAGCAGTGCAGCTCTGCATCACTTTGAATGTGGAGCTGTGCCGTAACTCAGTCTGAATGACTTTAGGGAAGAAGGAGAGGGAGGATGTTAATTCCTGACGTGAGAATTTTTTAGGATTTTATTCTAGGGAATAAAATTTACTGATAGAGAAGTGTAAATAGTGTAAACATTTTGGACTAAATTTTCTGAATCTGCCTCCGCTAAGACAATATGTAGCATTTTCACCCACCTAATCCTATTCTAGATAAGTCGTCAATGTAGCTATTGCTCATCACTCATCCTCTGCCAGATCTTTGAAGAGAGTAATTGGAATGAACCTTGCTTCTCTGCTACCTTTCCCTTAGAGATTTAAAGCACTACTGGCTGCTTTAACTTCTTTTAATTATAAGTTGCATTCAACCACCAAGGGAACAGAAACATTGCCATGTGACTTATGTACGTAATCACACTTTACCAACACATCTCAGAATTGGAATACTGAGTGCTGGATGATCATAGCAAACTGTTTGCCTTCAATTAATAGATGGAAAAATTATATATGGCAAAAAAAATCCTTGAATTATTTGAAACAATGAATAAATAAGAGGAAGCCACAATTTGATTGTGAAATGTCAACAATCAGGAAATAAGGCTAAATTCATCAAGAACACTCATTTGCTATGAATGATTGACAACGCACTTTGTAGCTCATGTAGGCTGAGTGTATTACTCCCCTCTAGAATGTTCCCTAACATTTTGGAATTGTTCTGAGGTGATGTTCCAAAGTTATTACATTGCAGACAAACAGAGAAATGCCTTTGAAATGAGTGTGAGACCTCATATTGCTCAGCCAGCAGACTCCACTTTTCAAATAGTCTTGAGGGAATTGGGGTACACCTCCCATTGAATTTCAGTCATAGTTGGATGAAAAGAAGAAAAGTTTGAGATCCCATCAAGGAAAAGAAGTCTTTGGAAAATGACCAACCATTCCTTTTGAATTTGCACATGATAAGGAATTACAAGGTGTGATATGGTCAAAAGCCATCAGAACAATTTCAAACTAGAGCAGTAAGAGGGGACTTAATTGACTTCAGTGTATGATGTTTGGGACCAAACATTAAAAAGAGTAAATGCTTGAAAATGTTTAAGAAAATCTGTGCTGTACAAAATTGCCTTCTTTGGAGTATAGCTCATCTGTGTGTTTACATTAGGATTAAAATTTTGCATTTCTTTTGATCAATCATAGATGTTACAACAACTAGATCAGCAGTTTTGTCATCACAGAACTGCAGAGAAAATTCAAATACATACTTAGTCTAATTCTTGATGATATTTGAGCGTAAAAAGCCTTTTCAGAGAGAAATTTGATGCAATTAACCAGCTTCTGATTTGCCATGTAAACAAATAACAGATTTGTGCAATACAAATGAATGCTGACATAAAATATCCCTGCTAAACTTTATCTTCACTGAATGATAGAGGGCTAAACTGAACACTGATTAAAAAAATCATTTGGATGTGGTGCCTGTACAATAAATCTGTCAATAAGAATTTAACTTATCAAGTGTTTAAATCATTTAAAGAGAATGATTATGGAGATCTGGCAGTGGCAGTTCATTTACACCAGCTTGCTCACACTCATTCCTAGGCTGGTCTACACTCAGTGTTTGTACAAGTAGAACTATTTTGGTTAGGGGTATGACAATTTTTTAATGTTTTTAACACAACAATTTTAGTGGTACAACCCCCTACTATGGTTTATATTTTTTAATATACAGGAATAAACTATACTGCTAGAAGCACCTTTATATCATTATAACTGATCCAGAGTAGGAAGGTTGTACATTTTAACTATTCCCAATGTTAAGCTAAAGCGAACTAAGGACACTATTACTGAATGAAAGCATCCTCAAAGGCATTTAATGAACTTTAACTTCCCACCTTTAGTTAATTCATCTTAACATTCCTGAGTGTCCCCATGTAGCTAAGCCTAACAGAGCTGTATAAGAGATTTGCAATGAAAGTCACTCGCATGTCTTCTGGTTTCATTACAAAATTGAAACTCAGTCCAAGTTCATAACAAAAAGTCAGAATGTTTCAAGCTAACACAGACCAAATTATTTAAACCATGGTGAGACTCAGGGATTTTGACAGGGTTTCACTTGGAGATTTTGGGTTCACTCAGACTCAGATCCATGCCAAGAGGGTGCAAAATGATGTAAATGGAAACCAAAGACCACTATGCCCATGGATTCTGAGGAACTGATATGCCTGACTTGCCTACATTTATATATTCTAGTCTCAGAATTATTGAATATAAAATCTTTGTAGAAGGCCTTCTAGTAATTTTCAGCTTTCAGCCAAACTCTTTTGAAGTATTTTCACTCCAGGGGAGATTTCTATAAATATTTTAAAATCAAAATCCTGCCTTTTTAATCCAAAATGTGTGGGTGAAATCAATGCCTGGACAGAGGCCCAGTCTTGCAAGATGTTGAGCATCATGTAGGATCAATCCCAAGGGAAGTACTTGGTTAAGAACAACTAATCTGCTAGCTAAAAAGCACATGTCCCAAATCACAGGGATATCTGCCAGTCTTTCTCAATCAGCTCTGTGGAAAGCTTTGCTCATGGTTGCAGCAAAGTACAGAACCACAAATTGTGATTTCCACTTATCAGCATATTGCATAGGGTGGGATATAAAGGGATCGTGACACAAGGCACATCATTTGTCAAACACCAGCTCTTCGGACAGACAAAACAATGCAAAAAGAAACCCATTAGTTGCTGGGATATTCCCTTTTTAAAGTTATTTTTCATAAAGACTAAATGTGACACTGTGGTTTGAGAATGCTATTTCAAATTGCGAAGGCATTGCCTTGTTCATGGTGTGGGATAGTGAAAATTACATCCTCTGCTTTTTGGTAAGCATAACAATTTAAGTAATTTCATAATATTTCATGCAAAGGAAGTAAAAATTGGCTGTGTTTATATTGGAGCAAAAATAATACTGTGCCCTAGTGAAGGGAACAGAATGGAGGAAGGGATGTGAATTTTCCAGTGCACTGTTCCCTGCTTCTCTCAGATTTCAGGGGGAAATAATACTGGTTTGTACAAAGCTATATCTTCTCAACAAATTGTACAAATGTTGCTAATTAATTCATGTAGCCCCTCAGTGATAAGATCCCCATTTTGTAGTTAGGGTGTTGGAGATTGTGACAGAGAACTAGAACTATTTGTTAGAAAACTATCCATATGGGCCAGGGCTCAAATCATTCTGGAATGCTGGTCCAGCACTTTTTGGGAGGCGTTGGATCAGCATTGCTGTACTTCTGGTAACGAGCGATAGTAGTGGAAGTAGCAGGAGTGTGTTCTGGCACTTTTTGTTTTTTAAGGACTTGAGCACTGCACTCTGCAAAATGCATTGTCCTTAACTAGATGCTGCACAAGTTTCACAAGCAAACCTCTGCATAACATCCTACGCATTCACCTAGGGCGATTTTTCTATGTGCTATAACTAAGCAAATCAAAACCAATTTTCGTGAGATGGCTCATTATCATCTTCAAAGTGAGGGATATTTCCAGACCAAACTTCAAATTTCTGCCCCTAACTGGGTAGGGTGGGATAGGTGGAATTTGTATGTGGATTTTCCCCTACTCCCTAATCTCCTCCTCTCCTTAATCTCTGAGCAGAGGTGGTTTAACCATTTTTAACATTCTAGAAAACTTCACCTTCAAGCAGAAACCATGTCAGTCAAGGCTTCTTCAGTCTTAAGGTATGTCTACACTGCAAGTGATGGTGTGATTTGTTTGTTTTTTTTAAAGCATGAGTAGGCAAACCATTAGCAATTTAGGGATTGCAGTGTGCTCTCTCCCTCTCTCTCTCTCTCGTGTGTGTGTGTGTGTGTGTGTGTGTGTGTGTGTGTGTGTGTATGTATATAGACACACATGCAAACATATGATCTCTCTCTCTCTCTCTCTCTCTCTCAGCCCTTTCTATCTAAACAAAAAAGATTTTTATTCTGTACTGATTATTTACAGTCTCAACATAAGCCATACATGATGATGGTTGTTGTTTGTAGGAAAGCCTCTTGTAATAAAATTGTAATATTACATACCTCTGTCTCCATAATCTCCATTCTGCCAAGTTGGCAGCAAATTATGTAGATGTGAAGTCTTTATTGGTGGTGAAATTATGTCAACATTTGAATTACTTGAAATATTTCTGGCTTTTTGTAGTTCAAGTACAAGTGAGTGATCTAAATAGTTTTGGAATCTAAATAACAATTCTACTATGCAGCAATTCCAAGATTGGAAGGCAAGGACTGCCTCATGTGCAAGGTTTTATTTATTCCATTTTCCCTACAAAGGAGGGGGCGGAGGGCAATGATAAAATGATCAACCAAAATACCATAACGTTTTTCATTTTCAAGTTTTACTGGAATTTTTTTTTTTTTTTGAAAAAAGCATTTTTTCCCTACAAGAAAGCTTGAAAATTACTGAGATGCTCTAATAATATTTTTAAAGCCTCTTTAAACTTTTTATTTTGGCCTTTTGCTCTCACTGCAAGTAATTCACTTAGCTAGATAAACCTGTGATTGTTGTTCAATCTCTGACCTGCCAACGACTCAAATGCGATCTGTACTGCCTTGTCTCACAAGGGTATTGGGAGGATAAATACATTAAACATTTTGTGGCGCTCAGCTATCATTTTAGGATCATTGTTCCCCTTCAGGTTGCCTTTTTCTTAGGGTTTCAATCAGCTAACATTTTGAGATTTGTCTTTTAAGGAGCATAAGTCTCAGAATGGCATGCCTGATGACTGCAGATGCAGGTCACTTTGGTATGTTTACACTGCAATTAGAAGCCTGTGCCAGCTGATTCGGGCTTGCAGGGCTCGGGCTGTTTAACTGCAGTGTTAACTTCTGAGCTTGGGCTGGATGATGGGCTTCTCGGACCCTTCCGCCTTGCAAAGTCCTAGAGTCTGAGGTCCAGCCCGAGCCTGGAAGTCTACACTTTGGTTAAACAGCCCCAGGTGACTAATTACAGTGTAAACATGTGCTTTACCTACAAAAGAGATTGGCTGGCTTGCTGCAGAGGCTGAAACAGAAAACCTCTGCTCTGCAGATGCAACTGTAGGATTTTTCAGGGGAATAGACATAGGTGGTTTCCTAATGAACATGATTTTGCATGGTCATGTCCCATGGGGATGTAGCATCTACCATTGCAGAGCATGGCCATCTGTGGACTAAAAGCCGTGGCTAGACTAGAACTCTTAACTTAATTTGTCTCTTTTTAAGAAAGACCTTTTATTTCAGCTCAGAAATCCAACCCATTTTCGTAAATGTGGACTTTCATCTTTTCCAATATTTTGGATGGCGGTTGGGTTTAACTTCTAGGCTCATGATAGTAAAACTAAAAACTACTTAATTTTATTATTAAAGCAAAGTAAACCAAGCTCCAATACAAATAATGATTAGGCCCCAGTCCTGTAACCTGATCCATACTGTGCCCATTGAAGCCCTGTTGATTTCAGTAGGAATCTGCAAGATTAGAAATATAATATTTAGAAACGTAAACAGTTAGGCACCTGTTCTGCAAAGACTAACTAACGTGCATTGTGAGTAGTCTCATTAAAATCAATATGTAGAAGTTTAAGCACCTACATACGTCTTTGTTGATTTGGGACCATAAAATTCTATTGAAGCATATTTCTTCTAAACTCATCTCTCTCATCCTTTTTTCCTCACAACCCGCATCTATCTTTTTCCGACAGAGATATCAGATGTGTGCAGACTTTCTAGATCTGCATATTTGTCAGTTGTTTTTGCTGTCATGGATGTATCCATCCTATGTGTGATCTTCTGAGGAAACACACATACTTGTATTTATACTTTGTTTCTCTGCTATATAGAGAAAATGTGCCTTAGAATTACAGACAGGTAAGTAAATGTACAATGTAGTATTCCCCCCCACATCTAAAAGAGTCATGGTGATAAATAATATTTCATTTCATGTCATTATTTTTTTCCTTAACAAGCCACCAAATGTTTGCTTTAGCACCTGCTCATAGGGAGATGACATGACTTCCTCGAAGTCACCCAGCAGGTCTCAGGCAGAGCTGGGAATAGATCCCTGAGTCTCAGTCCAGTGCTCTATTCACTAGGGACCACTGCCTCCCCAGTCTAATGGCCTCTGGCTCAAGCTCTAAATAATTAAGGTTCTGATATCTTTATTCATGTTCAATAAGTAAGTAATAGAGTAATGTCATATGAATAAGAGAATCACGATCTGCCTTGGATTAGCATTTGTGAAATCATTGACTAACTTGGGAAAATTTACCTATTTCAATTCTGTTGAGCCACTAAACCTGATTTGGAATATTTTTTTATTTTTCTCTGTAGGATGGGCTGTATCAAAACACATAAGATTAAAAAAATACAAAACAGTCAACAGAAAACAACACTGAATTTTTTGGCACATATCATACACTTGATTCAATTGTAAAATCCATTGTGGTGTATTACAATGCAGTGAAATTGTTTTCCCCTCCCCTGTATATACCTGTATTTTCACATCTCCTTTCTCAATGTGGTATCTACTTTGAATTAATTTCAAGCTCCCATTGATCTGAGTTGGACAAGCTAAAGTGATGATAAAGCAGGCAGGCTAAACTTCCAGCATAAAAGACAAAATATGAAAAGTTGCTCATGCAGCAACATTAATCTCTCCTAATTCTTAGTGGCAAGCAGCAAACATAAAAATATGTAGTTTATTTTTCACATAAAATACAGACCTTCCCAAAATAAAAAATCAATTATACTTGCCACTCAAATCCCAAACCTTGTAAGATTATTTTTTTAAACAGCTACTTACATAACCATGGTCTGACATAAACATGAAAAGAATCTGCAAGTCTTCACTGGATCAATTAAAAAATGTTTCAGTGAGTGTGAAATAAAAGGTCAATCATTAACATTACATGTAAGATTCTGAGAGTAAATATTTGTTTCTCCTCTACTCTGCAGTGGAAGACTAAATTATACATACAAACAATGTGAAGCTCGCACTAACTTCTACTCCAAATTTCAGCAAGGATCATGTAGATGGATAGATGTGTCCTGTCTGCTTGCGAGTCCATCATATTTGATAAAAGTCTGAACTGAGCACAGATCTGAACACCCCAAAAGTCTGGTGGTTGTTTGATCATAAATGGCTGGATCCTGATCCACTTTCCAGGTCTGGTGTCTTCATGCACTGCGAGACACTCACTTTTTGAAAGCACTGAGTATTTTGCGGGTACTAAACCACACGAATCATACTGGATTTTTTTTTTTGCATCCATGCTGTGATTGCCTCTACACTTGTTACAAGCAAACCTGCTCCCCATTTGTTTATTCTTGGCATGCCCTGTTAGACCTAATTTTTAATTGATGTAGACTTTCCCACACACACACTTTGACACCCCCTTCCTTTAATTAAAAAAAAGAAAAAAACTAGTTTCCAGTTTTTCTCAGTTGGGTAAATGTAGTATGAAAAGTGACAAGTGTCAGAGGGGTAGCCGTGTTAGTCTGGATCTGTAAAAGCAGCAAAGAGTCCTGTGGCACCTTATAGACTAACAGACGTTTTGGAGCATGAGCTTTCGTGGGTGAATACCGACTTCGTCTGATGCATGTAGTGGAAATTTCCAGGGGCAGGTATATATATGCAATCAAGAAGCAGGCTAGAGATAACGAGGTTAGTTCAATCAGGGAGGATGAGGCCCTGATCTAGCAGCTGAGGTGTGAAAACCAAGGGAGGAGAAACTGGTTTTGTAGTTGGCAAGCCATTCACAGTCTTTGTTTAATCCTGAGCTGATGGTGTCAAATTTGCAGATGAACTGAAGCTCAGCAGTTTCTCTTTGAAGTCTGGTCCTGAAGTTTTTTTGCTGCAGGATGGCCACCTTAAAATCTGCTATTGTGTGGCCAGGGAGGTTGAAGTGTGAATGGCTTGCCAACTACAAAACCAGTTTCTCTTCCCTTGGTTTTCAAACTTCAGCTGCTAGAAGAGGGCCTCATCCTCCTCTGATTGAACTAACCTCGTTATCTTGAGCCTGCTTCTTGCTGGCATATATATACCTGCCCCTGGAAATTTCCACTGCATGCATCAGACGAAGTGGGTATTCACCCACGAAAGCTCATGTTCCAAAACGTCTGTTAGTCTATAAGGTGCCACAGGACTCTTTGCTGCTTTTATGAAAAGTGAGATACCTGTGTATACTGTTTTTAACCTTACTCTGCTTTTTTCCACTGGAAAAATAAAAATGGGAGAAAAGGTTGGGGAGGAGGGAGAAATGAAGCATAAAACTAAACAAAAGGACATTTTAAGTCAAAATGAAATTAAGTTCTTTTCAGAAATAAATTTCCCACAGAAAAGCTGCATGTTAGAGGTGTAAAAAAATTGTGAATGACATTTTCCCCATAAAAACTTTCTGCGGAAAAAAATTGGATTTCCCAATCTGCTCTGTTGCCCAGTAACTTTTTAATTTGAGAAGTAGTTTTTGGCTAGTCTGAAAATACCCACTAATTAGTCTATCAGTTAACTGTTCAAATACATCTGATGCAATTGTCTGTAATACATCAGTCAGTGGTGTATCCTGGCAGCTGGCCTCATGTAATGAAAATGTCTTTCCTGAGTGATTATTCTTTACATTGTTGAATAGATTTCTCTAGCAGTGCATGGTCCATGTCATACTTGTTATGCAACACATAGTAATGCCCTGGAACTTTTGGAAGAGTAGGACAAGCTACAGGTAGGGAAAGGGCATGTTGGGGTAGGGCAGAGTATTTGATGATGGCCAGAGGGGCCAGTAGGGATTGTTCTATCCAGCACAACTTAGATCAGCCATACAGCTGCTTTAACTTTGTTCCAGGATGGGGTTCAATAGTCAGGCCGGCCATGGTTTGGAGAAGGCATAAAGGCAGCCTCCCTTAGTTCAGCTGTACAAATGTGAGCTCAATGTGGCTGAGATGTGTACATTATTATCTATAAAATTTAGATGCTCAGATACTGTGATGATGCAGGCTGTAAATAGCTGCATAGAGAGCTCTAAAAGGTGAATCTCTCTAAAGGTCTGTATCTGTTTAGAAACATCATTCTCACAAAATGGGCAAAGTGCTACATGAAAGTTGGAGCTTTGCTTACAAAAATAAAAGGCAAAGTAGCCCAAACAAAGTTGTAATAACCTTAGTCCCAGATTTGGACCTTAGCGTCCAAAATATGGGGGTTAGCATGAAAACCTCCAAGCTTAGTTACCAGCTTGGACCTGGTACCTGCTGCCACCACCCAAAAAATTAGAGTGTTTTGGGGCACTCTGGTCCCTCTGAAAAACCTTCCCTGGGGACCCCAAGACCCAAATCCCTTGAGTCTCACAACAAAGGGAAATAATCCTTTTTCCCTTCCCCCCTCCAGGTGCTCCTGGAGAGATACACAGACACCAGCTCTGTGAATCCAAACAGAGTGAATCTCCCTCTCTGTTCCCAATCCTGGAAACAAAAAGTACTTTCCTATTCCCCCAGAGGGAATGCAACATCAGGCTAGCAATCCAACACACAGATCTCCCCGATTCCTTCCTCCCACCAATTCCCTGGTGAGTACAGACTCAATTTCCCTGAAGTAAAGAAAAACTCCAACAGGTCTTAAAAGAAAGCTTTATATAAAAAGAAAGAAAAATAAGTACAAATGTTCTCTCTGTATTAGATGATACAACACAGGGTCAATTGCTTAAAAGAATATTGAATAAACAGCCTTATTCCAAAAGAATACAAATCAAAGCACTCCAGCACTTATATTCATGCAAATACCAAAGAAAAGAAACCATATAACTTACTATCTGATCTCTTTGTCCTTACACTTAGAAACAGAAGACTAGAAAGTAGAACTACTTCTCCAAAGCTCAGAGAAAGCAGGCAGCCAGAAAACAAAGACCTTAGACACTCAAATCCCTCCACCCAAAGTTGAAAAAATCCGGTTTCCTGATTGGTCCTCTGGTCAGGTGCTTCAGGTGAAAGAGACATTAACCCTTAGCTATCTGTTTATGACACGCCCCCCAAATTGCAGACAGTGGGGAAGCTCACTGGCGGCGATTTCCTTCTAGAACTTGAAAATAAACAGATTAATATAACACATGCACCTTTACATATACTACTAAGTATATAACTAACAGACTTCTACATTTTAAGAAAACTTTTTAACTACTGAATTCTGGGAAACTCTCACGGGAGAGTGCATCAGCTACTTTGTTAGAAGCTCCTGTGATGTGTTGAATTTCAAAATCAAAATTTTGGAGAGCTAAACTTCAACGAAGAAGTTTATTGTTGTTCCCCTTGGCAGTATGAAGCCACTTTAGTGCAGCATGGTCAGTTTGTAGTTGGAACCGCCGTCCCCAAACATATGGGCGTAGCTTTTCCAGGGCGTACAAAATGGCATAGCATTTCTTTTCACTGACTGACCAGTGACTTTTCCTCTCAGACAGTTTCTTGCTGAGAAACACGACAGGATGGAAGTTGTGATCTGTTGCTTCCTGCATGAGCACTGCTCCTATACCACGCTCAGATGCATCTGTGGTTACTAGGAATGGCTTGTCAAAATCCGGGGCCCTGAGCACAGGGTCCGACATGAGCGTTGCCTTAAGTTGGGTAAAGGCCTTTTGACACTCATCAGTCCACTTAACTGCATTTGGCTGGGTCTTTTTGGTCAGGTCGGTCAGTGGGGCAGCGATTTGGCTGTAGTGGGGTACAAATCGCCTGTAGTATCCGGCCAAGCCTAAGAAGGATTGGACCTGCTTCTTGGACCGTGGGACAGGCCACTTTTGGATAGCATCCACCTTGGCCTGTAGGGGGTTTATGGTTCCTCGACCCACCTGGTGCCCCAGGTAAGTCACTCTGTTTTGGCCTATTTGACACTTTTTGGCCTTAACAGTTAGTCCTGCCTGCCTGATGCGCTCAAAGACCTTTTCCAGGTGTAGTAGGTGTTCGGGCCAGGAGTCTGAAAAAATGGCCACATCATCGAGGTAGGCAACTGCAAATTCTCCCAGTCCAGCTAGTAGACCATCTACCAGCCTCTGGAAGGTGGCGGGTGCATTTCGAAGGCCGAAAGGAAGGACATTGAATTCATACACCCCCGCATGGGTGACGAATGCTGACCTCTCCTTGGCAGGTTCATCTAGCGGTACTTGCCAGTACCCCTTGGTTAAGTCTATTGTAGAGATGAACTGGGCATGTCCCAACTTTTCCAATAGCTTATCGGTACGTGGCATTGGATAGTTGTCCGGACGAGTTACAGCATTTAGCTTACGGTAGTCCACGCAAAAGCGTATTTCCCCATCTGGTTTGGGTACCAGAACCACTGGAGATGCCCATGCACTGGTAGATGAGCGGATTATACCCATTTGTAGCATGTTCTGGATCTCCCTCTCTATAGCGGCTTGGGCATGAGGAGACACTTGGTAGGGTGGGGTTCTGATTGGGTGAGCATTACCTGTATCAATGGAGTGGTATGCCCGTTCAGTCCGTCCTGGGGTGGCTGAGAACAATGGGGCGAAGCTAGTGCACAGCTCCTTGATTTGTTGCCGCTGCAGACGTTCCAGGGTGGTTGAGAGGTTCACCTCTTCCACGCCACCGTCTTTTTTCCCGTCATAGTAGACACCGTCAGGCCACTCAGCATCCTCTCCCTGGACTGTAAACTGACAAACCTGTAAGTCTCTGGAATAGAAAGGCTTGAGAGAATTAACATGGTACACTTTAGGCTTTAGTGAGGAATTGGGAAATGCTATGAGGTAGTTTACAGCTCCCAGGCGCTCTTGGACCGTGAATGGCCCTTCCCATGATGCTTCCATCTTATGGGCCTGTTGCGCCTTCAAGACCATAACCTGGTCTCCTACCTTGAAGGACCGATCTCTGGCATGTCTGTCATACCAGGCCTTTTGCGCTTCTTGAGCATCCTTTAGGTTCTCTCTAGCAAGGGCTAAAGAGTGTCGGAGGGTGCTTTGTAGGTTGCTTACAAAATCCAGAATGTTAGTTCCTGGAGAAGGCGTAAACCCCTCCCATTGCTGCTTCACCAACTGTAATGGCCCCTTAACCTCGTGACCATACACAAGTTCAAATGGTGAAAACCCTAAACTGGGATGTGGTACAGCCCTGTAGGCAAACAGCAACTGCTGCAACACTAGGTCCCAATTATTGGAGAATTCGTTGATGAATTTTTGTATCATGGCCCCCAAAGTTCCATTGAACCTTTCCACCAGGCCATTGGTTTGATGGTGGTACGGGGTGGCAACCAAGTGATTCACCCCATGAGTTTCCCACAGTTTTTTCCATGGTCCCTGCCAGGAAATTAGACCCTGAATCTGTAAGGATGTCAGAGGGCCAACCTACTCTGGCAAAGATGTCTGTTAGGGCCAGGCACACAGTGTTAGCCCTGGTGTTGCCTAGAGCGACTGCTTCTGGCCATCGGGTAGCAAAGTCCACTAAAGTCAGTACGTACTGCTTTCCTCTGGGCGTCTTTTTTGGGAAAGGGCCCAGAATATCCACAGCTACTCGCTGAAATGGGACCTCAATTATGGGGAGTGGCTGGAGAGGGGCCTTGACCTGGTCTTGAGGCTTACCCACTCTTTGGCATACCTCACAAGACCGGACATACTTGGCAACGTCCTTGCCCATCCCCTCCCAGTGGAAGGACTTCCCCAACCGGTCCTTGGTTCGGTTCACCCCAGCATGGCCACTGGGATGATCATGGGCTAAGCTTAAGAGCTTCCCCCGGTACTTAGTTGGAACCACCAACTGTTTTTGCGGCTGCCATTCTTCCCGGTGTCCACCAGAAAGAATTTCCTTGTATAAAAGTCCTTGGTCTATAACAAACCGGGATCGATTAGAAGAGCTGAGAGGCGGTGGGGTGCTCCGTGCCGCCGCCCAAGCTTTCTGAAGGCTGTCATCCGCTTCCTGCTCAGTCTGGAACTGTTCCCTTGAGTCTGGGGTCACCAGTTCTTCCTCAGACTGTGGACTTGGGCTTGGTCCCTCTGGAAGCGATGTAGGTGATGGGGTTGTTTCCGTTGCTGGTGAACCGCTCTCCGCTGGTGCACCTGAGGGTATTTCAGGCTCTGGCTGAGCCTTTTGGGTATGGCTGTCTGTTGCTTCTGCCAGTTTTGGCTCGCTGGCGCCCTCTGGCGTTGAGTTTGAAGATGTAGTTGCACTTGCTGGTGCTGGTTGCTGTTCCAGTTCCGGGCCTGGGACTGGAGGTGCTGTGGCTGTTTCAGTGGTTGGCATGGAATCCGGGTCCACTACCTCTGTCTGGGTCTCTGGTAACACAGACGGGGCCTCTGTGGACGGCTCAGGAACAGGAATGGGTCTGGAAGCTTGCCTGGTTTGGCTACGTGTAACCATTCCCACTCTCTTGGCCCGCCTCACCTGGTTGGCCAAGTCTTCCCCCAGTAGCATGGGGATAGGATAATTGTCATAGACTGCAAAAGTCCACATTCCTGACCAGCCTTTGTACTGGACAGGCAGTTGAGCTGTAGGCAAGTCTACAGCTTGTGACATGAAGGGGTAAATTGTAACTTTGGCCTTTGGGTTGATGAATTTGGGGTCAACGAAGGATTAGTGGATAGCTGACACTTGTGCCCCCGTGTCTCTCCACGCAGTAACCTTCTTTCCGCCCACTCTTAAATTTTCCCTTCGCTCCAAGGGTATTTGAGAGGCATCCGGGCCTGGGGATCTTTGGTGTGATGGTGGTGTAATGAATTGCACTCGCATGGTGTTCTTGGGACACTTGGCCTTGATATGTCCCAGTTCATTACACTTAAAACATCTTCCATCTGATGGGTCACTGGGCCGAGGTGAGTTACTGGAGACTGGTGAGGTTGAAGGGTAGGGTATCTGTGGCTTTACTTGGGTGGTATGTGGGGTCTTTGGCTGTCCTCGGTTGTAGGGTTTATGGTCTGTGTGCCCCCTGGGGTAATCGTTCCCCTTGACAGTAGCTTTCTTGCTTTCTGCCAGTTCCATCCATTTGGCTCCAATCTCCCCCGCCTCAGCGATATTCTTGGGGTTTTCATCTTGTATGTACCGCGTGATGTTTTCAGGAACACCATCCAAGAACTGCTCCATTTGTATGAGGAGGTTCAGTTCTTCCAAGGTTTGAATGTTGTTTCCTGTTAGCCAGGCCTCATAGTTTTTTGCAATGTAGTAGGCGTGTTTGGGAAATGACACCTCTGGTTTCCACTTTTGGGTTCTGAAGCGCCGACGGGCATGATCTGGGGTTATCCCCATCCTGTATCTGGTCTTGGTTAGAAAAAGTTTATAGTCATTCATTTGGTGCTTAGGCATTTCAGCTGCCACCTCTGCTAAAGGTCCACTGAGCTGTGACCTCAATTCTACCATGTACTGGTCTTCGGGGATGCTGTACCCAAGACAGGCTCTTTCAAAGTTTTCCAAGAAGGCCTCGGTGTCATCACCTGCCTTGTAGGTGGGAAATTTCCTGTGCTGTGGAGCAATATTTGGCGCCGGGTTGTTAGGGTTGGCTGGCACAGGCAGCCCAGCTTTTGCCATCTCCAGTTCATGTTTTCTCTGTTTTTCCTTCTCTTCATTCTCTTTTTGGTGTTTTTCCATGTCTCGGCGGTGGGCCGCCTCCTCTTCTTCTTGCTTCCTTCTGTGGGCCAACTCATCTTCTGCTTGTTTCCTTCGGTAGGCCACCTCTTCTTCTTCTAGTTTTCTTTTGTGTGCTGCCTCTTTGGCTGCCTCTTTGGCTGCCTGTTCTCTTTGGTAGGCTGCCTCTTTGATCTGTTCTTCTCTTTCTTTCATCTCCATCTGTCGCCTGTGTTCAGCTTCTTTGATTTGTTCTTCGGCGTCAATTTTTGCCTTAGAAGTCATGGTTCCTGTTTTCTTGTGTTGGGGTGCCCTCCGGTGTTTATCTTCTGAACTGCAGGTTCTCTGTTGCCTCCTGAAGTCTGCCTAGCAACAGTGCTTTTTTCCCTTTCTCTCTCTAGCTAATGTTCAATGAAGGGAAACCAGAAAAACCACTTTATTTGCATGCATATAAGTGCCGGTACTTGCCTCCTAATGGGAGGGCTATTGCATGACAAAAGACCCTTAACATGCAAGCCACAAACTGCGAGAGAGAGCAGAAAAAAAATTCTCTCTGGTTCCCTTTTAAAACCAACTGTTTCTCTCTGCTAAAAAGCCCTTAGCAGAGAAAAGAAAAATATAATATTCCTACTGGCTTCTGGATTCTAGTCCCACCAGCTGCACACCATGTAATAACCTTAGTCCCAGATTTGGACCTTAGCGTCCAAAATATGGGGGTTAGCATGAAAACCTCCAAGCTTAGTTACCAGCTTGGACCTGGTACCTGCTGCCACCACCCAAAAAATTAGAGTGTTTTGGGGCACTCTGGTCCCTCTGAAAAACCTTCCCTGGGGACCCCAAGACCCAAATCCCTTGAGTCTCACAACAAAGGGAAATAATCCTTTTTCCCTTCCCCCCTCCAGGTGCTCCTGGAGAGATACACAGACACCAGCTCTGTGAATCCAAACAGAGTGAATCTCCCTCTCTGTTCCCAATCCTGGAAACAAAAAGTACTTTCCTATTCCCCCAGAGGGAATGCAACATCAGGCTAGCAATCCAACACACAGATCTCCCCGATTCCTTCCTCCCACCAATTCCCTGGTGAGTACAGACTCAATTTCCCTGAAGTAAAGAAAAACTCCAACAGGTCTTAAAAGAAAGCTTTATATAAAAAGAAAGAAAAATAAGTACAAATGTTCTCTCTGTATTAGATGATACAACACAGGGTCAATTGCTTAAAAGAATATTGAATAAACAGCCTTATTCCAAAAGAATACAAATCAAAGCACTCCAGCACTTATATTCATGCAAATACCAAAGAAAAGAAACCATGTAACTTACTATCTGATCTCTTTGTCCTTACACTTAGAAACAGAAGACTAGAAAGTAGAACTACTTCTCCAAAGCTCAGAGAAAGCAGGCAGCCAGAAAACAAAGACCTTAGACACTCAAATCCCTCCACCCAAAGTTGAAAAAATCCGGTTTCCTGATTGGTCCTCTGGTCAGGTGCTTCAGGTGAAAGAGACATTAACCCTTAGCTATCTGTTTATGACAAAAGTACACCCAAGAACTGCTTTCCCTTTCTTGAATCTTTGTTTGATAGCTCACTTACAGTCTAAAGATTGACTAAACTCTGTGATAACCGTGAGCTACAACCTCAGCAACGAGAAAATTGGATGATGGTCTCTGCCTGTAGATGCATGTTTGCATTTTGTTTTAAAGCAAACTCCTTCCTCAAGCTGACAGTAAACCTACTAATTAATTCTTGCTATTATTGACAGTAGACCTATAGGAATTGGCAACTCTATTAATAGCAAGCAGAATGAAGAAAGGAATCCATGTTTGCTCACCGTTGGGGAGAGGGGGAAGCATCTTGAGAAAAAATTAATCTTGACAGAGCTATACTTGAGTTTAAGCAGGAATTAGTTCTTCCAATGTTTAATATCAGGGAATAATGATGTGGCTAGTTTGTGATATTGGTCATGCATTATTAAACACAAAAGTCAGTGTCCCTGGAAAAACTTGAAAATGAATAATACATTCAGCTGAACATTATCAGCATAGGATTGGGAATAAAATTCATGAGTCTTAGAGGTGACTTGCAGAAGAAGAGAAATTGGGCATGTGCCCTTTTGGTTCTGTGTGATTTATAAAGGCCACATATGTGTGTGGTGTTTTTTAATAAAGGCTTTTTTTCCTCTCAAACTTTTATATTAGAATTTCAGATCTTGTTAAGTCTAGAAAACTTTGTTAACTGGAGAACAAATATCACAAGAGTTTAGACCAGACTTGACATTATCAATAGTTCTAGATAAAAGCCAAGCACATTTTGGAAGAAACCAAAACATCAAAGGCCCCTTTTTAATGCATAACAGGCTGAGGGGGGAGGGAGGGAGAAATTAACATACTTTCTAAAGGATCCCATGTGGTTTTACCTTTTAAGTTGACAAAAGAATGCAGCTACAAATAAATTAATAAATGGCCTTGAATCACTCTCAGTACTGGAGGTCAAAATATAATGTGGAAACGTAGGACTTGCTGTTCTGAATCCAGTGACTTGTCTTTTACAGTATCAGCTTCTTCAGAGGAAGAGATTCTCTAATAGCCAGCTCTGGATACCTGCTCAGTGACAGTTTCCTCCTAATCCTGAATAGTTATAACTTGCTTATGCTTCGAAGTTTGAGGGTTTATATCCTCTCCAAAACTCAATTATTATAAATCTGAATATTCTTATCTGTATAAATATCTAGTTCTGTAATCACTACTAGACTGTAGGACCATCTGAAGTAGGTAATTGAAGAAATACTGTGAGAAGTCAAAATATTCTTATAAACTAATCCTGAAAAAAGAAATCTTGCCATTCCCATGTAAAAATAAACAGCAGTTTGAAATATCAAACCTGATGTGATGTATGGATGATTATTAGGCCAAGGTAGGCTGTGCCTCCTCATGCCAATCTGAAATTTGAACAAGGAAAATAAATCAGATGAAGTTCCACAGATGAAGGCTGTCGAGATGTTTTTCATTGTTGTTGCTGGCATATGGTGACAGGTGGAGAGCTGAGTATCTATAAGGGTAATCATTACAGAGTGAGAAGCTCCTTTTCTTTTCTGAGGGGTTTATGCAAAGATTTACTATGCTTTTGAGTTGCATGTGCATATATCTCATAATTTCTGCTTTGAATCTGATGGTTTTAATTAGAGCTGGCTGAAATTCAGAATTTATGTCCTGTGGGAAATTGACATTTTGAATTGTTCTTTTGTCCTGGATAGGAATGAAGAGTTGAAATTTTTCATGGGAATTTTTGTTTCACAGGTAATTTAATTTTGGAAATATCAAAATGACCTTAACTAAATCTTTTATTTCAATAAGGTCAAATCGCTTATTTTGACTCTATCATTTTAACCATATAAGATATAATATTCAATGTTTTGACTGTGTAATATAAATTATAATATAAAAGTAAAAATGATGAAGTTGAAACAAATTGCTTTGACCTCATCAAAATAAAATGTTTTGATGTTCTTTTGTCTCAAATGAAAATGTGTTGATTTTAATTGACATGAAGCTTTTTGATTTTGTTGAATCAGGATTTTCTTATGGCCAAACTATTCTGTTGGGATTTTTTTGCCCAGTTCCAGTTCAAATGCATCCAAAAACTGAAAGCAAAAAATGAAATTCAAATGACTAAGTTAATCACATCTAAAATCTGTGGTGGCGACATTAAATTTCATAGGATTTTGATGCAAAGCTGAATCACCTTAGGTTCATTCAAATCTGTGTTTGGATTCAAAACTGAGCCCAAGTTCATTCCAAAGTTTAAGAATATTTCAATTAATCTGATCAAGGCACCGACTGTGGACCTCTGCTCTGCCAATTGAACTGAAGGAGTAACTCCATTTACTGGTGTTGGTAGTAGTAGGCTCTTAACCTTTTATGTGGGCCTACCACTAGAGAAGGCTGGATAGCAGACACTCAATCTGCATTTAATCCTACAGTTTCAATAATTCAGAATGCATTTTTGCCACAATGGAGTCCCATTTCCAAACAGTGAGGCTCCATTCTGGTACAAAAGTCCACTTTTATGGAACCAATTGCAGGATCAGGTCCATATTTATAATTCAACTCCAAAACCTGACAAGTTTGTGATTTTTTTTGTTTGTTTGTTTGGGGGGTGTTATAGTCAACACTTCAAAAGCAATAGAAATAATGAAAATACTATGCTAGCAAACTGTATTTATTTGAGTAAGACATAAAATTTTTACTAAAGAATATTTTATTGCTGATTTTAAAAAAAATACAAACCAACCCCCTAGATTATTATTTAAAATGACATTCCTGATGAAAGATGCATGCAGCAAACTGCACTATGAAAACATCCCCTCGGATCCAGCAGATTTTGATTTTATAATTTTTCAGATGATAAAATGAGAAGATGCCTTCAGCTGAAAAAATGGGATTTTTGCATTATTCTCAGAACTCTAAAAATTCTCTTCTAGACAGATCAATATGCTCAATATTGAGGCACGTAGGTAGGATCTGCCATTCAGCTTCTAAAATCTTCTGCCAGTTAAACTGCTCCCCGGACTGAAGAACAGGCTTTTGCTGTCGTCATTATGAAAAAGTCAGCTTTTATCCACAGCTATTTCACAGTGGTAATGAAGATGCTTCATATTCTCTGTACTAATAATTGGCAATAACTGGGATATCTCAATATCCAATTACCACACAGTGATCTTTTTTTTTTAATAGTACCCATTGTATGGGGAAGTAAAGCATGCAGTAAACCTATGACATGAAGCTGGATTGTGCTCTTAAGCAGAAAAATCGTGGTGTGTGTGGGTCTCTGGGACAGCAAATCTCTGTAGTGATTCCCCCCAGGAAGTTCCTCCACAATCATCCTCTCTGGAGGCAGGGTTTCCTCTCCCCGCCCTAGAACAAGCCACCCTCAAACCTACAGCATATCCAGGAGTCTGTGCAGATCTCATCCTGAGTCACCTGTTGGAGGCCCTATGTCTCTGGTTTTGGATGACACTCCTCCAGACCCTAGAAGTAATTCTCCACTAGAGCGGCATTCTTAGGGACTCCCTCTGTTCATGACTGGAGGGTTAGAAACGCAATTAAATCAGGCATAATTTTCTCTTCTGTGAAATATTTATGGGACCAGAAATATGAGGGGCCAGCCCACTGATGCCTAGAACATCCCTTGAAATTTTGGAATTTTTTGAATGCACGTTTCAAAAGTGATTACATTAGATACAGACGAACAGAGAAATGTCATCAAGTTGAATGTAGGGACTCACTTTGCTTGGCCAATTATGTTATGGCAGGAGTCACCAGAGGGCATTGTTAAACACTATTCCACCTCTTTCTCACAGAATGTGAGCGCTGTTCAGTCTTTGAAGAAATGCTGTATTGCTTTGAAGTGCAGTTTCTTTTGGAGAATTCTGTGATGAGCAGCAAGCAACTTTGTTCTGTTCTTAATCTTTCTAACTAGTGTCAGTTCTTGAGATAGTTGCTCCCTGGCAACTGAGTATTGATGTTTTGACTGAGATTCCTGAAAGATGGATTTGCCTATGTGCTGTTTGTAACTTACCTCTGTTCAAGACCTGGGGTATACAATATAAACTAAAAAAAGTTACACTAAGAATAGCTGTGAATCCCCCATCAGTGATTTCTGTTCTAATGGGGAGGCCCTGACATCTGCCACTCCTAGGTAGTGTGGATCATACTTAAATGAAATAACATTGAGTTTTTTCTCCTTAGTGAAGTGATGTAGATGTGGCATTTTCACTATGTACTTACTATTTCATTTATAATTATTAGAGATGGTTGAAAAAAGGTAACCCTCTTTTTTTTTTAAAACATTGACATTTTCCATGATGAAATTTTGTCAATTTCTAGACTTTTACAATTTTTACCATCTCTATGAGCTGTTTAAAAGTGAACAATCTTCAATTTTTCATCAGAACTTAAAAGAAAAAGGGTAAATATTTCAACCAGCTCAAGCAATCATTGAACTTTGTATACTCAGAAAATATGACAATTTACTTTTTTTAAAGGGTATTTAAATTCCAATAGGAGTTGAGGACAGCCTGTGTTCCTGTTGTGGAGTTAATGTTCCCATGGAATCTGGAACAGTCTGATAGGCTTATTTAGAAGCTAAATTCTGTCCTCAAATGTGTCCACAATTCCCGTTCCCTTCTGTGGGAGTGGCATGCATAGATGAGTGTGGAATTTGACCTATAAGGTCATAAGTAGAATTGCAGTCTGCATATTACTGTACTGAAAAATAGTGATGTAAAATGTACTGTATCTATTTTTATCTATCTCTTTACAATTTACCGACATAGCCCTCATCATCTTAGTATGTGAGCTCAATAGAGATCTGCTTCTGACCTGACTGAAGTCAATGGCAAAGCTCCCGCTATTCCATGGTGAAGGATGATAGAATAGAAGCTGGTTCTAATGTGTCTGCTCTGCTTCCTGTCCCAAACAGTTTCGTGTTTTGCTCTGATGATGATGAAGTGCAACATTCCTCCTTGAAATGTGCAGGGAACGAAATGAACAACCAAACCAGCAAGGGCTAACATGAAACAGCCTGTTGTGGGGTGGCACAGGCAAGCAGGAATCTTTTCTCTCAACAGTCATAACTGAATTTATCACATCAGT